>NC_072478.1:4108125-4751250 GCF_027574615.1 Eptesicus fuscus | reverse complement strand
CGCCCGGCCGACGCGGTCAGAGCACCGACAGCGGACGGCCACAGAGGGTTCCATCGTCTCCCGAAATTTATCCCCGGTGGCGGGGGCTGGGAGTGGCCGGTCTTTCTGTTTCGTCTGTGTTGCTCACTCCCCCGCACCACAGAGATGTGGACCTCCATCGTCCTAGCCCTCCCGCCCTCTTCCCGAGTGGATGCTAGAGCGTCTCATCGCTTCCTGTCGTCCGCGTCGGGGCGGGAAGGGAGCGTTGCGCGATCGCGGAAGGAACTCGCTAGCTAGGGTGGCTTGGCGGTACCGGAAGTGTTGGGAGGGAGAACGGAAGTGTGGGGGCGGAGCCAGGAAGTGAGGAGGGGCGGGGGTTTATGAGGAGGCCCGGAGAGCGTTGGGGGCAGATTTGCACTCAGGGCTGCCTGAGGGACTTGGCGGCGGCGCTCAGCTGTGTTGTCTCCCGTGGCAGAGACACGCTTGTAGCCTGGGAGAAGGGGACTGTGTGGAGGGTGGGTTGTCGGGAGGACATTTCTCTACCTGCGCTTGAGGCAAGGTGTGGAGAGACAGGGCTGGGGGTGGGGCCGGGTCGTCAGGGCGTCTGAGAGGGAAGACCTCCCTCGGCCCCCTACCTTTTACACTGGCTGAGTGGACACTAAGATGGCTGCCGTTGCCATGGCACCCAACCCCGTGCAGACCCTTCAGGAGGAGGCGGTGTGCGCCATCTGCCTGGATTACTTCACGGACCCCGTGTCCATCGGCTGCGGGCACAACTTCTGCCGAGTGTGTGTAACCCAGCTGTGGGGAGGGGAGGATGAGGAGGACAGGGACGAGTTAGACCGGGAGGAGGAGGAGGAGAATGGAGGAGGGGAGGAGGAAGTGGAGGCTGTGGGGGCCGGTGGGGGCTGGGACACCCCCATGAGGGATGAAGACTATGAGGGCGACTTGGAGGAGGAGGTCGAGGAGGAAGAGGAAGGTGTGTTCTGGACCGGTGGCATGGGCGGGTCCAACAGGGATAACATGGACAACGTGTGGGAGGAGGAGGAGGAGGAGGACCCGGACTACTACTTGGACATGGAGGAGGAGGAGGACCAGGACTACTACTTTGACATGGAGGAGGAAGACCCGGACTACTACTTGGAGATGGAGGAGGACGAAGAAGAAGTGCTGGAGGAGGAGGAGGAGGAGCTAGACCCTGTCACTTCACTTCCCCCGCCTCCAGCCCCTCGGAGGTGCTTCACCTGCCCCCAATGCAGAAAGAGCTTTCCCAGGAGAAGCTTCCGCCCCAACCTGCAGCTGGCCAACATGGTCCAGGTGATCCGGCAGATGCATCCAGCACCTGGTCGGGGGAGCCGTGGGAACGAGCAGGGCATTTGCCCCAAACACCAAGAGGCCCTGAAGCTCTTCTGTGAAGTGGACGAAGAGGCCATCTGTGTGGTGTGCCGAGAATCCAGGAGCCACAAGCAGCACAGCGTGGTGCCATTGGAGGAGGTGGTGCAGGAGTACAAGGTGAGAGAAGTAGAAGATGGGAGTTTAGAGGGGGAGGACAGGAAGTAAGGAGCTGGGAAAAGGAAATGTCTCCCCCGCACCTCCCGCCAAGAACCTGTAATGGCGAGGTGATTCTCCTTGTAAACACCTTTGGCACCAGGGTTAGAGGGAGAAGGATCCTCTGCACAGACAACGCAGACATAGTGAAGACCAGGAGAACTGGCTTTCTCAAAGGAAATTGGGCAAAGCTGGTGATGCCATATCACTGGGTTGTGTCTGGGGGCGGGGGGGAGGGGCGGGGGAAGGGGGACCACTGCTCTTTCACACTTTCACTGTCCCTAAGGGTAGGAGTGCAGGTGACAGGCCCCTAGGGCCTTACCACCAGTCTCATGTTCCTTTGGGTGGTCTTACGTCTGTCCTTGACTGAGACCCCTGGAGATGGGGCCTGGAGGAACAAGAAGGGCTCTGAGGAGTAGGCGCATAATAACTCCTAGCATCAGACCCAGAGGCTCTGAAATGGCCTTCTAATGGGTTCTCCGCCCATCCCATGATATGGCTTGGTTCTCCCCCTGAGGACTTTGGCTTCAACTGCAGCATTGTGATGTACTGGCCAGAACTTCTTACCTTTCCTGGGAATTCAGAAAAAAGGGAGAGACTTTTAAGTTTCTGAATGTCTTTGAACTTTATTTTCTTCAGGATTAAAAGTTAATATGTATTGAACATATACTGTGTACTCCAGTATATACTATACTAAGCACTTTTCATGGACTGTCTCATTTAAAACTCAAAACAACCCTGTGAGTTTGATATGGTTTCTATTCCCATTTTACAGATCGGGAAACAGAGTCAGAGAGATTTAAGTAATATACACAGGGCCACACAGCTGCTAGTAAGTGATGGACTTGGTTATGACCTACTCCCCTACCCCTTCCCCATCCCCCCACCCTGGTCTATACTGTTAACAAGGTCACTACTATTTGGATGTCTGTTTGTTTGACTTTTCTGACATACAACTTCATCTTGGAGTTTGAGTCTGTTTTGCTTAATATCTTGCCCCCTACTTTTGACCCTCTTTTTGCATTTTTTTTTTTTTTGTTCTTTTCTTTTTTTTTTCTTTTCTTTTTGAACATTGGTAACGGAGATTTGGCTGTGAGACAGCCAGCACAAATATCACTCCTTAGAGAAGGCCTGGATGTGTTCGAAGCAGTGGGACCGGGAAGAGGAGAAGGTAGTTTCTATGTGATTGGCCCAGAACTTTTTTGTTTTATGACTTGTGTTTTCGTATCTCCTGATTCCTATGGTAACCCCATTTAGGTATTATCATTGCCCTGATTTTAGAATAATGAGTCTAGAACTTCTCAGCTATAAGTCGTACAGCTAAGACAAACCAACATCCCTTCATGACGGGTTAACTATTCCTTCCAAACAGTGATTGTCAAACCTGGCTGATTGGCCAAATTACTAGTGAGTGTTTTCAAAAGTAGAGTGGACCTTACCACTAGAGATTCTGAATCAGTGATGGGAGAGTATCTTTAGGAAGCCCAGCCTGTGATGGGACTCACTGCATTTTTTTTTTTTTAATATTTTATTGATTTTTTTACAGAGAGGAAAGAAGAGGGATAGAGAGTTAGAAACATCGATGAGAGAGAAACATCCATCAGCTGCCTCTTGCACACCTCCTACTGGGGATGTGCCCGCAAACCAAGATACATGCCCTTGACTGGAATCGAACCTGGGACCTTTCAGTCCGAAGGCTGACGCTCTATCCACTGAGGGCTCACCTGCCTTTTAGGCCATGCAATATTAGGGGAAGTTGCCAGCTCCTTTTGTTCTTTTTTATATCCCCTCAGTTCCTAGTTAATTCTACCCATCAAACAATGTGTAGCCAACTTTGTTAACTGGATCCCAGGGTGGAATATCAATGAGCATTCCACCCCTTTTTCACGCTCCGCTGGCAGGACTTATGAAGAGTTTCTGAAACTGGATTTTAATTTGTGTTAACCACATCTATTCAATTCCACTCCAGTAGGCTCTGCAATTTGGGGAGGTCACATAGACACAAATAATCTGACAGTAACTGATCAGCAAATGTCAATACGTAAGTTTTATTATATAGAACTAATTTGAGTGATTCTCTTTCTAAGTTATAGGCTATTTTACAGACAGGTAGTTTGTTTTGTTTAGATACGTACACTGACTAGCACTAGCTTGGCACTGTGTTGTAGAAATATTTCTTTATTGAGTAGGTAGTAACATACAAATGCTTTATAAATAAAGCTCCAGAAAAGTTAAAGGTCCTTGAAAATTTTTCTTACATAGTACTCTGGATTTCTGCTTATGAATTTTTAGTCAACAATTTAGGAAAAATATTAAGTGGAAAATTTAAGCATTGTAAATTCTGTATTAATAGAGTTGAAATTATTGACACTACTGGACGTAAGTGGAAAGTGATATCAAAAGGCAAAATTCTGTGTAGTTTATGCTGTTTTCATGTTATGGATCGGTTGTAATCTTATTATTACTATGATTTTTGTCTGCAACCACTTATCTGTGCAACTATGGCCTTTTGGCCTCGCTGGCATGGCTCAGTGGTTGAGTGTTGACCTGTGAAGTAGGAGGTCACAGTTTGATTCCTGGTTAGGGCACATGCCCAGGTTGCAGGCTCCTATCCCCAGTGGGGTGTGCAGGAGGCAGCTGATCAATGATTCTCTCTCATCATTGATGTTTCTCTCTCTGTCTCCCTCTCCCTTCCTCTCTGAAATCAATAAAAATATATTAAAAAAGACAACAACAACAATGGCCTTTTGTACCCTGAGTCAGTAATGTCTGTAGTTCAAGGGTCATTGTCAGGTTTTCATTGGCAGCTTAAGGCCTAGGTAGGGAACACTAGGTAACATTTACTGATCTGTTGCTATGTACCAGACACTGTGCTAAGCATACTACCCAAGGGGTAGGTTCTAGTATTCCCAATTCCCATTTTAAGATGAGGAAACTGGAATCATGGCTTGCTTCAGGACACTTGGCTGCATTTAGGATCAGATTGGAGTCTAGGCTTGAGCTTTTCTGCCCTGTGTTACCCCTCAAGGAAAAGGAGGGATAAATGCAGAAGACATAAAAAAGGAAATAAATAGTTTGGGTTAATCTCACCCATTTTGGTCTCTCTATAGAGTCCTTTAAAGAAAAAGACTGCTACAAATAATTGGAACACAGAGCTTAAGTGCATATTTGTTGTGAAGGTTAAGTATTTAGGAGGAGAGAGTTTTTGTTTTTCATTCAGCAAGTGATTGAGTGGGAGAGAAAGCAGATGGACAGGGAGAAATACAGAAATTAAAGTGGCGACCCTGTCCCCAAGAGCCCCTGTCCTGGGAAAGGCAGGTAAACTTATAATGATTACAGTACCTGGGAAGTATTATGAAGCCAGAAAAAGACAAGATATGGCTCAAACTAAGACTGTGGAAGGGGTAGGCTAGAAATGTAGGGGCAGTTAGTCTCATACTTTGCGAGTGGTGGTGAACGACTGATGGATTTTTATCACATGAAAATAATCAGAAAAGTACTTAGAGATGAAAGTAATGAGGAAGATTGCTATGAGGGGCCGGGACCACAGGCAGGAACATTCATATGGGAGGACTTTGTGTGGTGAGGTGCTCAACCAGGCACACTCCACCCGAGTGTGGGGCTCTCTAGTCAGGGTCCCACCTTTAGAAAACGCATCCAGGGCTGTGGACATGAGTGCAGGTGGAGGGTTGGAGCCTTTGCCATCATCTCAAGAGAAGGAAGAGGAGGATGGGAGTATGATGCTCATTTGATAACTGTGATGGGGATCAGGCTTTGAGACCCAACCCACTGCAGGGAGGATGGGGAAGAGCAGGTGCTTCTCCAGCCCAGGCCATTAGCCTTCCTCTTCCTGTTCCCTCAGGCCAAACTGCAGGGGCATGTGGAACCTCTGAGGAAGCACCTGGAGGCTGTGCAGAAGATGAAAGCCAAGGAGGAGAGGCGGGTGACAGAGCTGAAGGTGGGTGAATGTCCTTGACAGGCTGACTGGCTCTGTGGTCAGGGCAGGGAGGATGGGCTGCCCGCTCGCACAAGTGGTGACTAGATCTCCTGAAGAGGGGCAGCCAAGGCCTGGGGGAGAGGTAGACACCCTCCCAGGGTCCTGAGGAGAGAGGGGCCTTAGAGGGTGAGGAGTTATATACATTCCCAGATTCCAAAATGGCGAGAGAGGCCTGGCTTGGAGAGATTGGGTGTCTGGCTCAAGGCCGCAGAGCAGGCTTACCACTCAGGACATTTAACTCCAGAGCCATTGTCCCACCATGCTGTGCCCAGCACACTGGATAGCAGAGGGCAGAAGGAGGCAAGCCAAAATCCATAAAGCAGCCATCAGAAGCCCCAGGTCCCAGGATAGGCGGCCGGGGGTAGGCAGAGCAGCCCTGAGCATGAGAGGGGGCCAGTGGAGGGGATGTATTAGTGAATGTTAGGATTGCAGAGACCCAATATCCTCTAGTCCAGTTTCTCAGCCTTTTTTCATCAGTTCTCACCTCTCCCCAAGGAGTATTTTAGATATTTTCCCCCCAATTCCCACCCCTTGTCCCGTCTGTTTTTGTAAGGCCACCAGGCACTGGAATGGCCTGATGCTGAGCTTCAGATACCAAGCCTGGGACATCCCTCCTGTCGGACCTCTTCCCCCATCTCTTCTCTGCCTGCCCCTTCCCACCTGCACTTTATACACTCTCCCAGATTTAGGGACTCTGCTGCTGGTGGCTGCCTTGCACCGAGTGGTGGAATCTGGGTCTGGGAGTTGGTCTTGCCTCCAACTTGTTGCTCAAATTGAGACTCTTGGGCTCCTGGTGTGCAGAGAAGGTGTAAGAATCTGAGTGTCACTGGACACAGAGAAACTAACTGTTCACTTCACCCACTTGGCCAGTCAGGACTCTCCTCCCCATCTGGCCTGTCACTCTTTGTCCCAAGAACGTCTCTAGCTGATGATACACGGGCAAAAAGCCTGTCCACCATCTGGGATTGCCCAGCTCAGCAAATGGGTGGGAGTGGACAGACATTTTCTCTTGTTATAATAGAAGTACCTACATATTAATATCCTTGATTTTGCCTCAGTCTTTAAAGTATAAAATATTATCTGGCCCTTTACAGAAAGTTTGCCTATTTCTGATCTAGAATTGAGTGACTTTCCCAAGGTCACTAGTGATATATCCAGGACCCTAACTTGATATCTTGATTACTGATTTTTTATTTACTCATTTCATAAGTTCTTACCAAGCACCTATTCCATGGTTGGCACTATGCCAGGGTCCAAGGATCCTGTAGCAAACAGAGTTTATGGTGTAGTGAGAAAGGATGTTAAAGGGTACTCCAATGTAAACATAACATTTCTAATTGAGAGCTATGCCATGAGGAGAGACTGATATTTATGGGGGTGGTCCTGATTTAGATATGGAGGGGAGGGAAGGCTTCTCTTAGGAAATAGTAAAACTTAGACCTAAAATGAGTTAAGTTGGGCAGCCAAGGTGGAGAGAAGTATTGCAGGCAAAGGCGAGTGAGTTTCGGACCAGGGTGCGGCGAGTGATGCCTGGTAAGGCTGGGAGAGGGAAAGGGGACAGATGCCTCTTTCCATTTGGGATATAGGGCTCCTTTGCCTTGGATCGAGGGGCAGCAGTTGCCAAATTGGAGGTTTATGTTTCTGTGTGTTGAGGTGGTATCCACCATCCCCTTTGCATCATCCCAGAGCCAGATGAAGTCAGAACTGGCAGCTGTGGCCTCAGAGTTTGGACGGCTGACAAGGTTTCTGGCTGAAGAGCAGGCAGGGCTGGAGCGGCGCCTTCGAGAGATGCACGAAGCCCAGCTGGGCCGGGCGGGAGCAGCGGCCAGTCTTCTGGCTGAGCAGGCTGCCCAGCTGAGCCGCCTGCTGAACGAGGCCCAGGAACGGAGCCAGCAGGGGGGCCTGCGGCTGCTCCAGGTGAGCAGGGTCCACTTCCCTGTCTGCTCCCCAGCACCCTGTGTTTAACACCTGCCCATAGCAGCCTTTTTTTACTGGGATGAATCCACAGGGATTTCTGCTGAAGACCTAAAGGTCTTCTGAGGCTGAAGACCAGAGTTACTGTAAAATGTGGTGTGTGATTATACCTAATGAAAATAAAGGAGTTTCAGTTGTGGAGGAGGGTTTTAAATGAGAGTTGAGGAAAGAGTTTTTGGCAGTGACATCCTGAAAAAGATAACCAAGTCATATTGTGAAAATTAGTTTACTGGGGTTGAAAATTCTATTCCTAGGCTCACAGCAGGATGAGATGGGTTAGGTGTGCTGAGGCACAGGATGACTGAGGTGGATGCATGTTTAGTGGAGGCCTTGAAGTGCTTTTTCTCACTCCCTGTTTATGGTCAGTCTTTATGGCTAGAACCAGGCAGGGAGAAAGGCGCCATCCCTGCACAGCTGACTCTCTCTTTGTCTTTCTCCCTCTCCTTCTTTGTGTTTCTGTTATTCCCAGGACATCAAGGAGACTTTCAATAGGTGTGTTCTCACCCTTTGTCCTTTGTAACCTAGTGGCATCTGGTTCCCCATCCCTGCCTCTTTTGGCTCTCCTGCCCCTCTCCTCCTCTCCTTCCCCTGGGAATATCATGGTCCCACCCCCTGCCTGGTCCCCTTCCTCCAGGTGTGAAGAGATACAGCTGCAGCCCCCAGAGATCTGGTCCCCTGACCCGTGTCAACCCCATAGCCATGACTTCCTGACAGACGCCATCGTGAGGAAAATGAGCCGGATGTTCTGTCAGGCTGCTCGAGGTAGGGAGGTCACCTGTGCGACCTTCCTTTGCCTTTACCTTCACAGACCTGAGATTAGGTTCTGAGGGAAGATTGGGGGCTGAGATGGAGCAGGCTACAGGTAGGCCATCTGGGGCTTCAAGCCAAGACTGCTGTCCTAGCTCAGGTAGGTGTTGGGGGTGAGTGCTGGCAAGAAGAGCCAGGGCCAGAGGGAAGACCTGTCCAGTGTCCTGGAAACAAGAATAGGGAAAGTGTTAGAACCCATAGGAACCTGATCCTGGCTTTAGGAAGGGGTGGGACACTAAGGACTGCTGGGGTCCAGAAGGTGAATGGGGGGAGGGCATTAGGAAAGGCTGAACCTTGGAGTTGGCTGCTGAGGGGCAACAGTGGGCCCATCCCTGGTGAATTTGTCCTCTTCCCACAAGTGGACCTGACACTGGACCCCGACACGGCTCACCCGGCCCTGATGCTGTCTCCTGATCGCCGGGGGGTCCGCCTGGCAGAACGGCGGCAGAAGGTTGCTGACCATTCCAAGTGCTTCTCAGCTGACTGCTGCGTACTGGGGGCCCAGGGCTTCCGCTCTGGCCGGCACTACTGGGAGGTAGAGGTGGGTGGGCGGCGGGGCTGGGCTGTGGGTGCTGCCCGAGAATCAACCCATCATAAGGAAAAGGTGGGCTCTGGGGGTTCCTCTGTGGGCATCGGGGATGCCAGTTCTTCCTCACGCCATCACCACCGCCGCCGCCGCCTCCACCTACCCCAGCAGCCCCTGCTCCAGAGGGAAGTGTGGTGTGTGGGCACCAATGGCAAACGTTACCAGGCACAGAGCTCGACGGAGCAGACACTGCTGAGCCCAAGTGAGAAACCACGGCGCTTCGGCGTGTACCTGGACTATGAGGCTGGGCGCCTGGGCTTCTACAATGCAGAGACTCTGGCCCACGTGCACACCTTCTCGGCTGCCTTTCTGGGCGAGCGTGTCTTCCCTTTCTTCCGGGTGTTCTCCAAGGGTACCCGAATTAAGCTGTGCCCTTGATCAGCCTACCACCCGCTGGGGCCCCTCTGGTCAGCACTGGTGGGGCGGGTGGTGGTGGAGGGTGGCCCAAGTTTTGGGGCTAAAAGGCTCCCTAAGTTTTCTGCATTGCTTCCTGCTCTTCCTTGACCCCCCCTTTTCCCTGTAGGAGCCTAAGGAACCTTTCTGGCCTCCAGCTCTGCCTCACTCACCTGCATGGGTCCCTGATATCAGCTGCCTAGTCTTCCCTACCTGTCCACCCAGGGACCAAGTTTGAGTAGGGGAGGGAATATTTAACTTTATTAACTTCTCTTTACCCATCCCTGCTTTTCAATCTTCATACCAGTTCCCAGGCTGGAGGATTTGGGCAAGACACGACTATCCCCATTCCAATTCCATTTTCTAATGGAAGTTTAACTATGGAATTTGGAGTTTTGAGGGGAGGCAGGCTGGGCAAAAGGTAGAGCTGGGTAATAAAGAACCATCTCCTCTGGGAAAGGAAGGATTCTAAACTTCTATCCCAATTTCTACCTCCATAGACTGGCCAGAATTTAGTTTCAGTGAGATCCAGAGTGGTAGACATGATTGAAACCACATACCATTATACCCCCCCCACCCCCAGTAAATTATTTCCTCACCCTTCCCCAGCAAACCACACCCTGCCCTTTTCACTGCCAGACTCCTTTCCCCTTTGTTCAGCAGAGGTTCAGATTTCCATCCTCTCATGTCTTCAGTTTCATTTGATGAGCTCTGATGGGGAGCAGGGTTTAGGTCCCTAGGAGAGCCTTGGGTATAATATATTTTTCTAGTAACCCTTTGCCTTGTGTCACTTATCAGCTTTTGTCCTGTGCTTTGATGGCCCAGGTCAATTATGTTCCTGGGGGAAAGGGAAGTTGGGTTGTGGAAATAAAAAGGAAAAAAGCTTTATTTGCTTCTTTTGTGGAGTCCATTCCTTTAGATGAGCAGAAACGCTACTAGGCATGAGATCCTGTTTAAAGAGATTGGAATATAAACCCTATCCTTCCTCCCATTTGTATGACCTACGTACTTTATTGGCATCCTCTTCAGACTACTTGAAGATCATTTGCTGATTGCTCTCTCCAACTGCTTTGATGCTTTAGGACTGTTTCTGAGTCTCCACACTCCTGGCTCAGGCCCATTTTCAAAGTATAGGTGACTATTATCTAGAAATCCCATGAAGTTGGAGATAAAGCTAGAGATGCCCCATTACTATTAGCTGAAGAGGAAATGGAGAGTATCCTATGTAATAAAAGCCTAATATGTGAAGTGTCTGGTCAACTGTTCAACAAAAGCCTAATATGCTAATGACATGCTAAAGACGCTCAACCACTCACTTTGATGTGCACTGACCACCAGAGTAGACGCTATGAGTGGTAGGTTAGCTTGCTGCTGGGGTTGTGAAATCTGGACTGGGCAAGATAGGCAGGACACACACTGACCCCAAACATGTTCCTGGGTCCAGTAGGGTGCCTCAGCCTGGCCTGCATCCTCACAATCTGGGACCCCTGGGGGATGTTGGCAAGCCAGTTTTGGCCCAATGCCGGAGGGCTCCAGATGCAGGGCTGGTGAGTACTGCTGCAGTGGGGCCAGGAACAGCAGGAAGGAGCTGTAGGCTTCAGCTTGATCCCAGCAGGCTACCCTGAGGGACCCCACCCATGCATAATTCGTGCATCAGGCCTCCAGTGTGTCTATGTACATATATATGGGCTGCTTCAATAGCTGTTTGTAATTTAGCCAGTTCTGTGATTATGAGTAATTCTAGACCACTGCATATAATTTTAAATCTCCCGTATGGGAGGAGTGAAAAGGATTTAGGTAGTTCTTTTGGTGAGTTGACTTGCCTTTATTAAAAAGTAAGTCTCCATCTTTTTTTTTTTTTTAGTAAGTCTCCATCTTAAAAGACCCAATATGATGTAGACTATGTTAGCCTTAAGTTTCAGAAAGTTTTTTAATCTTCCCTTTGGAAGAATAACAAAATGTACCTCTTTTTGTGTGTGTGTTAAGAGAGCTGGACCTGGTCCTGGCTGGTGTAGCGGCTCAGTCGGTTGAGCCTTATCTCATGCACCCAGAGGTTGCAGATTCAATTCCCAATCAGGGTATATGCCCAGGCTTAACCCCAAGTAGGGGGCATTCGGGAGGCAGCAGATGGGTGTTTCTCCCTGAAATCCATAAAAACATTGAGGATCTATCTGAAATAGGACATTATGAACGAGGTACCAACATAGTCTGACTTCTCCCTCTTCCCAAAGCCTTTACCTGGCCTGTGCCTCCAGAATAGGACGCAGCTTTTTTCCCTAATCAGAGAAAGACGCTTTCTACAAGCCAGAAAACCATTTTATTACTAAAGCTCTGCCATATATCTCTAGCGGGTGCCGATGGTCACCTGCCACACTCGCACCAGGTTGTCTGTGTAGCCAGCAAAGAGAGTCTGCAAAGGAGAAATGAGTGATGTCAGGGTCATGAAACTCTAGTCCCATTAGTGAAGATGGCCCTTAAGATCCCCACTCTTCTCACTACATGATTATGGGTGATTATTCCTAGAGGAAGCAGCAGCTGGTAAATAAGGACCAATATGCCTGTAAATTGGTCAAATTAAACTGAACTGAAAGCAGGTAATCACTACCCTCCAGGCCAGCGGTTGCTAACCTTTCGGGACCTCACGCACAGACCACTCGTTGGTAACTGCTGCTCTAGACCACAATCTTCCCTCCAGATGGTACACCCACTTACCTGGCCATCAGCAGACCAGGCCAGAGAGGTACACTGGGGTGGCTCTGCCTTGCTGCTGGTACTGATAACTTCTTGCTTCAATTCATCTACAATGATCTTGCCTTCCAAGTCCTGGGGAAGGAGCAAAATGGAGGTGAGGCAACTTTGCATTTTAATGCCACTGATACTAAAATACACCAACAAAACCCCAAAACAAAACAAACCCAACAACCCAACCCCCCCCCCACCAAAAAAACCAAACAGAAAACAGAAGCCCCCTCTCAAAAGTCCCTTTATACCTCAATAATCTCAACAGAATATTTTTGCCACTCACACTTGGCAATGCCTAGAGACATTTTTGGTTGTCACTAAGGGAGTCTGCTATAAGCACTTACTGGTGAGTAAAGACCAGGTTTGCTGCTAAACATCCTGAAATACACAGGACTACTCCACCCCCTCCGGCAAACATTCAGACGAAAATGCCAACTGTGCTGCGGTTGAATAAGCTGCTCTATTTGGCCACTCCTTTAAGAAGGCGAAGACCTAATCATTGCAAACCCCAAACCCAGGAAGTTTTAACTAGCTTTTGCTGGGCCTCCACTGACACCCTGACAGCAGTTGTTCAAGAAACCACCACAATGATGCCATGGCTTAGAGTATAGCTAGGTACCTGTCCTCAACGCAGCCCCTACTCACCCAGATCTTGATGCTGGGGCCAGTGGCAGCACAGAGCCAGTAGCGATTGGGGCTGAAACACAGGGCGTTGATGATGTCCCCACCATCAAGTGTATACAGATGCTTGCCTTCGTTGAGGTCCCACAGCATGGCCTGGCCATCCTGGGAGAGAGCAAAGTTGAGTCAGGGTAATGTGACCTCTTCCAGATGTTAATCCCAGCTGTCTCAAGATTATCTTAACTACCCCACCCCCGTACCCCAAACTTCCCAAAAACGAATGATTGAAGTAGCAATATTTACCTCTATACCTTTCCTTTAATGCACCACCTCACTCACCAAACCTACCAAGAGTCTGTGATCTAAATCAAACCACTGTTTGTTAAATGAAATTCTAATGTCATCAATAACTTCAAAAGAAAACAGATTTATAGAAGACAATCGGTTTCTTTTGAACAATATAGTATTCCTTCAAGATGTCACTTTCAGAAAACAATCTCCGGAAATATTTTTTCTTAGATTACTATCTTATTGTCAAGTATTCTTTCTAAGACACTGTACCCATCGTGTAGGAGACTCCTGGCCCAAGTACCTTGCCTCCAGAAGCACAAAGGGATCCATCTGGAGAGACAGTCACAGTGTTCAGGTATCCTGTGTGGCCGATGTGATTGGTCTTCAGCTTGCAGTTTGCCAGGTTCCATACCTAAATTTGGGGTGGTGGCAGTCATAGATGAAGAACTTGGCTCTGGAGCTGTCAGAGTCAGAAGAGCTCAAGCCAAACAGAAAGGGCCTTTAAAGCTCGTTTAAAAGCATTCCTTGATCTGGTGGTCATTTTTCATTCAATCAGTAACCAAAAAAAGGTCTTGCCACTTGTGGACAATTAGGATTAAAACAGGTAACAAATGCTCTGTTGCCTCATAAGGGACTTAGGCCCATCAATTGGCTACTTTAGATCAATTAGGAAGAAAAAAAGTAAACTGAGGGACAAATCTTTCGAAGTGTATGACCATCTGGGAGAGAGTGGGAATACATTCCAGCTGGCAAAGACCCTACACCCTGGCTCCAAGCTCACCTTGACCAGCTTGTCCCAGCCACAGGACACGATGATGGGATTGCTGCTGTTGGGCGAGAAACGGACACAAGATACCCACTCTGAGTGGCTCTCATCCTACAGATGAAAATGAAATTAGGAAAAACCATCCCGTCCATGAAACTCTTGACCCCACCCCTCAGTTATAACGACAATCTGTGTTCACACCTCCAAACCCAAACCTTCAAGATCAATGAAACTTTCATCAGATGAAGCCTGAGATCACCACATAAGGCCCAGGTTCAGAGGGTGGGAGAGCACCGTAACATGTGTCTTCACTTTACCTGGACAGTATATTTGCATACACCCAGAGTATTCCATAACTTGATGGTTTTATCTCGGGAGCCAGAGACAATCTGCCGGTTGTCAGAGGAGAAGGCCACACTCAGCACGTCCTTGGTATGGCCCACGAATCGGCGCGTGGTGGTGCCCCTGAGAGGAAGGACTTGGTCACTGCCTAGACACACTTTGCAAGCGTTCTTCCAGTGAAGCTGCATTTCCTCATACAACCCCGGACACGGATCTGCACACAGCAGACCCTTGGTTAAGAATACGCCAGAGGATTCTCTTCAGAATTGCAGGACATGTCCTCACTCCCACACGGGGTTGGCTGACAATGTCGCCTGTCATCACCAGGATCCTCCATTATGTTCCCAAGGTAGAACCTGTTCAAACTCTTGCCGCCTCAATGGCAATATCTGGTAAGACTACCCAACCAGACCACTCCTCGGCACTTTTGTATAAAAAAGGAAAGCAACAAGGAGAGAGAGCAAGCACCCCAAGTACCCTCTCTGAGGTGCTCTCTGGACTTACAGTTCCCACAAGGGACGGGAAAGCCCATGGGAACCTACCTCCCCCCAGAGATAACAGAGCAGCTACTTGCGTTGTGAGATCCCAGAGGCGAAGGGTTCCGTCCCAGGAGCCAGAGAGGGCAAACTGGCCATCGGAGGAGATGACCACGTCACTAACGAAATGGGAGTGACCCCGAAGAGCACGCTGTGGGATGCCGTAGTTGGTCTCATCCCTGGTCAGCTTCCACATGATGATGGTCTTGTCTACGGGTAAGTAAAACAGGAAAGGAAGCCCAGTGAGTAACCTCACAGGCCACTTGCTCACCTACTGGACAATCCAGGATGCCTCAAGGTCCTCGGTGGGTCTGCAATCTAACAAAGGAAGGACAGGTAGGGAGGGAAACTGCAGGCCCTGAACACATAACCAGCCAAGGCCAAGTGACTCACTATTCAAGGACCAAGTGGGGCTAAGCAATACCATGAATTTAACTCAGGTGTGCCTAACTTCACCGGAGTTAGGGACGCTCTTTCCTGACCCAGGCCAATTCAACATGTCTTATCTGACGTCTAATGCAAACACAGCAGCTCGGGTGTGGGAAGACTAGCTGTGGGCTGCCAGCAGTGTGCAGCCAGTCATATCGCTGCACTCGCTCCAGGGTGGATGCTTTCACTGAGACCTGTTCACGGAAGCTTTCCGATTAAGCACCAGACACGATCAGGTCAGGTCATCTTTCAGCTCTAAGTGTGGGCGCAAACGGAAGGCACAAGAAGCTTCCGAACGCAGTCAGGTGCAGATGAGAAGAAAACCGAAGACAGAGGGCAGGCTCGGGCCGGCCGGGGACTAGTTCCGCGCGGCCCCCTCGGTGTCCACCCACTTCCCATCGGGCAGCGGGCCGGGCGGCAGCTCAGAAACAGCCTCTGGTTTTCAGCACGAGCACTCAGATGGCATGTTGGTGTCATCACCGCCCCGCACGACCCGTAGGCTCCCGAGCACTTGAACACACCGGCGGGGAGGCAGGCAAGAAATAAAAAAAAGCCCCCAATCCTGCAACCCTCCCGGCAGCCACTGGCTGACTTATGTCTCCAAGTCTGCATCCCGGCTGAGGCCGGGGCACAGGTCCGCACACCCCTTCCACCCCGTTTTCCCGGCCGCGTGCCACTGGCCCAGCCACGCGACAGGTATAACCTCTCCTATCCTCCAATCCTCCGCCCCGCACCTCAGCTCGTACCTCGAGAGGCGGACAGTATCATGTCCGGGAACTGGGGAGTGGTAGCGATCTGGGTCACCCATCCATTGTGGCCCTTGAGGGTGCCACGAAGGGTCATCTGCTCAGTCATGGCGGCGGCGGGTGTGCGTGTCGCCGCAGCGACGAGGATGGGCCTGGATACTTCAGAGAGAGCAGCAGCACAACCACCACCGCCGCAGCCCTGCGAGGAAAAGAGAGAACATCCCCCGCCGGAACCGGAAATACCCGCCCTCTTTCGCAAAATGGCGGCCCCCATGATTCAATTCCGCGCAAGATGGCGGCGCCACGTAGAGTATAGAGCGAGGTGAAATGACAACGCTCCATACAGCGTAATTTGGTAACGTGTATAAATATTCTGAAACCAAGACCACCATGTTCCAAAATGCTCCTCGAATGCTGATTGGGACGTGAAGTCTGAGAAGCGGAAGAGGGACGTGCAGGCAAATCTCCATGAGGGCTGCAGAGACTTCCGGGTCCCTGCGCGCCGCGGCGCGAGCCTGTCCTCCGCGCTCCGCGGCCCGGGTGGCCGCGCTGGGGGATCTTAATGTCCAGGTCGCAGTTGTAACTGTGGGCAGTACGAAAACCACGGCATTATGTTTTTAATATAAACGGTGCCCAGGACTAGTAAACCCTAAACGATTTCCACGCGCAGTGGCGGCTCTTCCCTCAAGAGGTTTACGTCCTGATGGTTTTGGGTGAGACATGCCGTGTCCGGAAGGATTCAGTGCCCCCCGGACTAAGGCAAGGACGAGTTCCAGAGCGGGAAGCCGGGGTGCGAGCGCGGATCGCGGGGGCAGAAACGGAGCGGGTCAGAGAGGAAGGCCTCCGGGTTCCCATCTCCGGGGACTCGGTCGAAAGCCGGCTCCGGGCCTAACGACCTCACAGAAAGGCCCGGAGGGACAGGCCTGGACAGGTAAGCAGTTTAATAGGATCTCCTGGCTGCCTGCCGGCCTCCCTTTGAGCCGCTCGGCTTGCGGGCGCGGGTGCCTCCCACTGCTGCACATCCCTGATGAGAGAATGCTGGCAGCGCCCCCTCAAATGCTTATTTTTTAAATCCTCACCTGAGGATATGTTTATTGGTTTTTAGAGAGGAAGGGGGGAGGGGGAGCAAGACAGGCAGGCAGGGAGAGAGGGAGGAAAGGAGAGAGAGAGAGATCGAGATATCTATATCCATGGTTGCCTCCCTTTACACGGCCGACCGGGGACCTGGTGGGCTGACCGGGAATTGAACTCGGCCTTTCGGTGAATCGCCCGGCCGGGGCTCAAATGCTTTTTTAAAGGGCGGGGCACAGATCAGGATGATGGCAGCTATATCATCTAGGCAAAATAAAGAGAGAATTGTGCACAAGTACCTACTTTTCTGTGTATTGACTTTAGTTTCAGGCCTGTGGAATGAGATGGGAAGTTACAGTACCCACCTCACATGGTGGTGTGGAGGGTAAGTGAACTCAGACAGGTAAAGCGCCCGGAGGAATGCCTGGCAGAGTAATGCACCCCTTACTTAGTGAGCACCTCTTGGGGACCAGGCCCTGTTTTAGGTCTTGGGGAGGCGGGACCCATTTTGGGGGGCTAGATGGAGCTGGGGGAAGGGATATTGTGGGCAGGGAGCAAAGACGAGATGTGGGACAGATCCCAGTGGATATAGGGGGAAATTAATGTTCCACTTGGAGGGAAAGTATATGGGAGGAAATGTGTCTGTTGGAAAGAGCTGGAATGTTGGAGAAGCTGAGACTGAAAATGAAATGGAGGTGTGGGGGCCACACAGCCTCAGGGAAGGACCTTGGCAACTGCCGGATGGCCTTGGGGAAGGAGGGCAGAAGTTAGGTGAGGGGCAGTGACAAAGCTGCCATGGGCTGTGGCTGCTCAGGCGTGCGGAGAAGGGCCATGATCCCTCCCTTGAGAGCGCCTGACCCTCTGGTGGCCTGCAGACTCCCCTCCTTCCTCAGGGCTCTGTCCTGACTGCACTTCCACAGCTTGATGATTCATCCAGGTAGCCACCTGCACCCCAACCTTTAACTTTTCTAACACTGCACTACACCCCAAACCCCTGCCTTTACCCACCCCAATATCAGCTCGCCGCTTATGACTGGTCAGGCCAGGGACTCCATGTATCTGGGTGAGTAGATGCTCGCTGCGCAAGGGCTTCCCTGGCTGTTGGTCTTTATACGCAGAGGATTTCCTCTTTGCTCCTCCACCTCCTACCTCCACTTCCCAAAGACATCAATAGTCACATGATATTTTCCCCCTTGAGAAAACTCATTTGGTTTTTGAACTTAGCCCAGGGAGCCCCTGGGAATCAGCATCCCTGAGGTAGGGCCCGGAGCCCAGGTTTGAAACGAGCCTCCCAAGTCCCCCACTCATGCTCAAGGGCGGGACCTTTCTGCACCGCCAGGCCCCTTTCCGAGGCAGGCAGTTCTCAGGCTAGTCCCTACAGGAAGTCTTTCCCGCATTGCTTCCCAGAGCTAGACTGTGACCACAATAGAAGCCTTTCACCTCCCGCAGGTCTACGGGCCTCTTCCCGCATGGGTCCCTTACTCTGTGAGATGATTCTGGCAGTGTCCCCTCTTGTGGGTCTCAGAGGGGATTTGGACTTTGCCCTGGAGCACACAGTCCAAGCTGGCGATGCCAGTGGAGGAGAGGGAGAAATGGAATATAGTGGACTTTGCAGACAACTAGAGCCTGCAGGGTTTGGGCTTCCCACTTTGGTGTTTTCCTCCAACCACTGCCCAGCCTCTCCTCCCTTGGAGGAGATGCAGGCCACCATGCCCCTGAGGGACAATCTTGAACCAAGGGAGGTGTCTCCCCAACCCTGGAGACCACTCTGGGTAAAGCTAGGAGTGGAGACAGGGGTGGGGCATCCTTTCCAACTCAGATCAGCTGGAGTTAAACCCCATCCACACCTGCTTCCCTCAGGGGCTCTGTGGCTCACTGCTAGGTATACAGGGCCCCCATCTGGCCCAGCTCAAGGGCTCACCTGGACTTCTCACTCCTCTCAACCAGGAATCTAGATTCACTGGTCGTCCTCAAAGAGAGCCGAGAGCTGAGCTCCTTCCATTGGGGTGACGTCCCTCAGCTGTGGGATGTATCTGAAAATCAGCTGTGCCTCCAGCGAGTCTTATCCAGAACATCTTTTCTCTAGCCTCTTAAGAGGTGGAAGCCCGCTGGAGGACCTACCTGGCCTTTGGGGAAAATTCCAACTGTATTCAGAGCCTCCCCCACCCCTAAACGCTCTTTTAGGCAGAACTCTTTTGGGCTGGGCTCAGCCCCACCAATCCTAGCTGGGAATTCAACTGGGTCTCACCCACTTCTTTTTTTTAAAAAAATATATTTTATTGATTTTTTACAGAGAGGAAGAGAGAGGGATAGAGAGTTAGAAACATCGATGAGAGAGAAACATCGACCAGCTGCCTCCTGCACACCCCCTACTGGGGATGTGCCCGCAACCAAGGTACATGCCCTTGACCGGAATCGAACCCGGGACCTTTGAGTCCGCAGGCCGACGCTCTATCCACTGAGCCAAACCGGTTTCGGCAACTCACCCACTTCTTGTTAGAACCCCTGGGCTTCCCCCTCTCTCATGTCCCTATAGGCATCTTCTCCATTCCACACAAGGTAAGGATCCCAAGAGGAGACTGGAGAGGTTCTTCTAAGGAACTCTGTCTCAACATTCCTTTTCTGGAGGGCCCACAAGACCTGCATAACTGGAAAGAGCCCCTTGGACTTCTTGCCAGAGGCCCATGATTCCTTCTCCAAGGAGCAGAGACCTTCATTCCCTTTCTGCCAGCACTCAGGTGAAATAGGTTTTCCCTTGAAGGCTCAGGTGAGTGCTGTTGTAGGTGGTAGTTGCGAAGCTGAGGGAAACGAAGGCCCACCATATCCCACCTCACATTTCTTAGTTAAATCTAAGCTTCTTTAAGGTCTCAGCTCAGGTTGCCACGTCAGGAAAGTGCTCTGTGACTTCAGTTCTCAGCCAGGCTCCTTTGTTTCATGCCCTCATAGTGTGCTGGGCCTTCATAACACTTAGCTCAATTTGCTGTTGAACCCCTTGGGGCTCTCTTCTGAGTACTCTGAGGACAGGGACTGGTCTGTTTCTGCTCACATGTTGCATTCCCAGCACAAGCTAGAGAGTTTGGCATGTGGAAGAGTCTAATCTTGGTGGCCAGCCTCAGACTTAAAGGGCAAGTGACTAATGCGAGGGAGGATGTTCAGGAAACAGGATCTGCACAGGGAAGAGGCGTACAAGTGGTATGCATGCAAGCTTGGGAGAGATGGTTTCAAGAGGAAAGGGAGAAGAGGATGAAACCAGAGGTGGTGCTAAGGAAATTGGAATTTGTCCTGAAATCAAAGGACTTCTTTTTAGGATTCTCATCCCTCTCCTGCCTAGACTTGAGTTTGCTAGAAGGTATTGGTTACCACATTGTAGGCTAGGTTGAAGTAAGACTAGAAACAAGGAGTTCTGAAGCTGGACGGGAGAGTCTCTAGGAGGATCATGAGACCTATGAAGGGAGGGACTGATGACTTCCCAAAGGCCTTGTGAGGAGTTGAATCTCTCTTCCAACTCATCTCTCTTCTCCCTACGCTACCTTCACCCCAGAGTTTAGTATTGGAATGTGTATAAAAAATATTTAATGACTGAGGCCTATAGAATTAGCTTAAAAAGATTGCTGACAAGGAAACATGGGGGTATAATGATAGGTTCTGTCCATTCCTCCTAGTAAGAAGTGGGGATGTGGCATTACATCAATACTGGGAACAGTACTTACAAGAAATCACATGCCTTTTTTCCCCTCTTGATAAAGACTCGGTGTTCATCTTAGGCAGAAATCTGAGATCTAACAGTCCCCCAGGAAGCAGGTCCTAAGGCATTCTGTTGGGTCTTCCCTGGGAGAGGGACTGTGGGACCCCCTAGGCCTTGGGTGCTTTACCTGATGTGCAGAGTCAGAAGCTGGGGAAGTAGGCCTGGTCCAGGCAGGACTATAAGAAATGAAGGGAGAAGGCAAGCTTTTGGCTTTATTAAAGGATTTAAAGCAGCATTAGGTGGTAGGGGAGAAATAAAAGTTGTGACCCAAGGTGCCTTTTCTGAGTTTATTACCAGGAAGAGGATTTCATATGAACCAGGGTCAGGAGAATGTATTGAGATGGAACCTTGAAGCTGGTTAGCTTACCACAAGATAAGAGGGCTGAAGAGGAGACAGTATTTCCTGCTCACACTTGGGTTATGAAGCCAGGTCTGCTGAGAAATTCCATCCTTTGCTGTAGGGGAAGAGGGGATTATGGGTGCCTAGGAAATGGCAGACGAAAAAGGGTTATGTGACCTTCAGGGAGCCTCTTCTAGGCCACATGGATCCCCCTTTGTATTTCTGGGCCCATCTTGGTGCCAAATGGAATTGTCAACCAGAAGCCTCAGACCAACTCTGGATCCAAGTACATTAGGATGAAGAAGTCAGGAAGGCCTAAGTTTGAACATCAAATAGCTATGGAGGAATGAGAGTTCCGGTGTATGTTTAATATATTTTTATTGATTTCAGAGAGGAAGGGAGAGGGCGAGAGAGAAACATCAGTGATGAGAGAAAATCATTGATCGGCTGCCTCCTGCATGCCCCCAACTTGGGATTAAGCCCACAACCTGGGCATGTGCCCTGACCGGGAATCGAACTGTGACCTCCTGGTTCATAGGTGGATGCTCAACTGCTGAGCCATGCAGGCTGTGCAAGCCTTCCTATTCTTTAATACAAATCTCTGAGATGTCCATTCCCCCCTTTGGAAGGGGGAGAAAAGTACTAACTTAGAGGCCATTTACTTCCTCTTTGCAGGTCTCCTGATAACAGGAGCCTTGTTGCTTCTCCTGTATTTCTCACATGCAGAAATGAGCCATTTCCCCAAGCACAGAATTCTCATACTGTACCTCTGAGGACTCTCTGGTTTGTGGGCCAAAACTGTCATTAAAAATGTAATATATCACCACCATTACCTCTCATGGTCTCCTTTTTAGCCCTGTTCTTCCTACATCTCTCAATTTCCTCATTAATACTGTCAACACAAACTGCTTTCCCTTCTAGGACTCCAAGTCCTCCTCACCATCCTGTCAGGATTTGCTGTGAAATGATAAAGGGAAGAATTCACTTACCTGCTTAATACTAGGTTTTGCCCTACATCATGTACCAAATAAAACCTCATTTATACTTTTCCTGTTTTGAGGACCCAGTCTCCCAGCTTTTTTTGTGAAGGGGTTAATACAATTTTTTTTTAAAAAGCTAAATTTCTATTAAAACCCTGTCAAATCCCCTATAAGTGAAACTGGCTCAAGGCCGTTTTGGTTACATTTTTAAAAAATACAAGAAAGCCCTAACCGGTTTGGCTCAGTGGATAGAGTGTCGGCCTGCGGACTGAAAGGTCCCAGGTTCGAGTCCGGTCAAGGGCATGTACCTTGGTTGTGGGCACATCTCCAGTAGGGGGTGTGTAGGAGGCAGCTGATTGTTGTTTCTCTCTCATCAATGTTTCTACCTCTCTATCCCTCTCCTTTCCTCTCTGTAAAAAATCAATAAAATATATTTTTTAAAAAATACAAGAAAGCCTTTTAAATATGTTCTCCTTATATGCCTAAAAATAATCACTTTACAGCTTTTCTCTCCTGATTGGGTAAAGAAATTGCACTTGTTTTTTGGCTTATTTTCATCTTTCCTTTGGACTTGCTATTACTCTTTAGGGCCCTAGGAAGGAGAATTCAACGTACTTTAGCCATCAGCCAAGTATAACTATTTAAAATCAATTAAAATTAAACACAATTGAAAATTCAGTTCCTGAGTTGCACTAGCCACATTTCAAGAGCTCAAAAGTCATACATAGCCAGTGGTACCTGCTGTATTGGACAGCATAGATTTAGAACACATCCATCAGTGTAGAAAGTCCTATTAGATCTAGTATAGGACTAGTAAGCCTGCCTCGCCCTCTTTGTAATTCTATATAATAAAGAGCTAATATGCAAATGGTTGTCATGCCATCATAGCTCAGACACTCAACACTGGGGAGAGAGGAATGGGGACCAGCCAGGCACAAATGAGCTCGCAAGAGAGGAATGGACCAACCAGACTGCGGTCCGGGAGAGGGACAAGTCGCCTGCCCCGCAATCCTGGGCGCCAGCACCTGTGGCTGTGGCCCAGGAGAGGGACAAGCTGCCCGTTCTGTGGTCCCAGGTGAAGCGGCCTGCCCGGGTGAAGCCAGCTTGGGTCCTGTGTGCCTGCGGCTGGCCAGAGGGAGGGGGTCCTGGGTCCTGGGTACGGGGCGAGGCAGAGGCAGTTAGGGGCAATCGGGCAGGCAGGTGAGTGGTTAGGAGCCAGCGGTTCTGGATTTCGAGAGGCAATCAGACATCCCTGGAGGGGTCCTGGATTGGAGACGGTGCAGGCCGGGCTGAGGGACCCCCTCCCAACCCCCCCGCCGCCCCACGCACGAATTTGGTCACTGGGCCTCTAGTCTTATTTTATTAGTCAATACATATTTGTAATAACTTCACTGTTACAGGATAACTTTCAGAGGGGCTCAGGGATTGGGGTGGGAAATAGCAAGGAAATTATAGGTCCTATAAAAGTTTCAGGAGGCATGGCATAGTGGCCAGAGGTTGATGACCAATGGCAGGGGAGTCTTAGCTTTTAAGGAAGTACTTTAGGGGCTGATATTCATATGTACCAATGCAGGGCAACCCACACTCTGACAAGAGTAGATAGGCTCTGGTTTCCTGTATTAGTTTTGCGTAATACTTAAAAAACAAAAGACTGCCCTGTGGCCTTGCTGAAACAGTAACTAAAGTGATTGCTTTTTACTAATAATTTCTAGATCTTGATTTCATATACTGCTCTGTCACTGTCCTGTTCTCCCAAATGTCAGTGACACAGGCAGCGTAATGTTTATAAAAGGCTTGCTGACCCTGCCATCTGCAAGCCAAGAGCTGGGAGAAGTCTGGGTCCTATCAATTAACCTACTGATGTTAAGACTACATTTAGTAAGGGTCCAGCTAGGTAAGGCTATTCTTCCACTGAACACTTGAACAACTATGCCAGGCACTGGCTATAGGGCCTAAGTGAGGCTAGTCTGTGGATATGACCAGTTTCCTTGCATCTACAACAGTAGTTATCAGCTAGGGATGATTGTGTACCCTTACTTCCCTGACATCTCATCCTGCAATGTCTGGAGACGTCTGTTGTCACAACTGGTGGAGTGGTGCTACTTACATCTAGTAGGTAGAGTCCAGAGATTCTTAAGTATCCTACAATGCACAACCCTCTCCCCATCACCAAAAAATTAGCTCACTCAAAATGTGTCAACAGTGCCAAGGTTGAGAAGCCCTGGTCTAGACCATAACATGAACCAGTTCTTCATGCTAAGACCAATCACAAGGTCCAGGCTCAGTAGGATAGTAAGTAAGGCTGGCCAAGTATCTAATAAATTGGGAAGGAAAACAATTAGAAGTTGGTGGAACGTTAGCTAGTGTAATGAGTGTTTTTAACTGCACCAGAAAGCTAAGAGCTAAGATCATAGTGCAATTGGAGTTGAGGATTTCAGGTATGTAGCAAGTCTGTGTGAAAATGAGGTCCCGGGAACAGCCACAGGAGTAGAGAGGAGCAAGTTTAAACAGTCTGACTTTGATACAGTGGTCAGTAGCTAAACCTAGTAGGGAAGACATGCAATAAACAGATGAGCATCTGGTGGATATGGATACATCAGTTTTGCTCAACATTTTTGTAACGCACACCTCTACTCATATACCTAAAAATCTTACATTTTCCTTCCAGTGATATTTAAATTTTCAAAATTAAGTATCACAACTAAAATCAATTAAAAAAATGGTAATCTTGGAAGGCAAAACTTTATTCAGATGATGTGATAACCATGTAACAGTTATACCTTAACTTTTTTTCCTGGGCAGTGTAGAAGATGCAACAAAACCTACCCCGTTTAACAACATTCTTTCACTGTTTTCTCCCCACAGCTAGATATAGCAAAAAAAAAAAAAAAAAAAGAAAGAAAAAAAGCTTTTACGATACAAGGAAAAAATGGAATGAAGTATTCTGTTTAGTCGTTTGACATCTAAATTTCTCTAGAGTATCTGGAAGTTGTCTGGTATAAACAGTCGGACTTTTGAGTTCCATAAAATCCTTCTGAAGTTCTTCCAGTGAAAACTAAATATCAGTGTGAAACACATTCTTCCCAAAAGCTACCAAAGAATACATCACCCCAAAATAGTTCTGTATATTTCACTTTTTTTCTTGAAATAACATTCATGAATCTGGTCCTCAAAAGACTGACCAAGAAAATTAGACATTGTTAGCATGAGTTTGCTGTCTGTAGCTGGATTTTTGGCAAATTTTGCTTAAAGTATTTAATAATGAGCAGTGCTGGTGTTTGCTCCTGGACATTTCAGGGTCAATGTATTTTAAACTTCAATGTGTTACATTCTGAAAGTTTTAATTTTTAAAGTACAGGTTCTTGTTGTTGGTGTTCTAAAATCAGGGTTGTTCTGTCATTGGTATTCCAAATTCTGTTGTTCTGACCATAAATTCAGCTGAATTCAGTTCTTTAATGACCAAGGAACCTCAGTATACAACAGAAAACACTCTGAACAGCATTCAGATCTTCAAAACCCAAGGCAAACTGGGATCAAATGTAACGTTTTTCAAACAATGATGCTGACAGCAAGGCTGAAGATTTCCAGTAGATTGTGGGCAGATAGATGGAAGTCTATGGTTGGCATTGACTATTGCAGAACATCTTGAATACTGATTTTCTTCAATTTTTGCCCCCCAAAACGAAACAAACAGATCTAAAACATGCCATTGCTGTAGCACCATCAATAAATACTATAACGTTTCAACAAACTCAGTTTACTTGATACAGTTTCAAAAATAAGTTGTCTTTAGGGGTCAAGTACGAGGCTTATGAAAACAGCACATCCATGGTTTTTTAAGCCTAACTGTGATAATAAGCAAAGCACAATTTCCTTTGTCAGTAGATTCATCTCAACTAATAGCAAAGAAAGATGAGCTGATGTTTTTTAAAACCTGAAGAGTGATATGCTCAGTCATCAATTTGTTGTTAAAATTGCAGAAGTAAATGAAGAAATTCTGGGATTCCTCAATTTCCTCTTAAAGTTGTGACAGTACTTGGAATGTAAGGTTTCACAAGTTTCTCCTTTGCAATTAAAAGGGCTATTTAACATTAAGTTTTCATGGCCTTTGAAGATTCCTGTTAATATTCCAATACAGTCCAATCTTAAAGCTGAAGAGAATTGTGCTTTGCAGAACACTGTTTTTAATGGCATAAATTTAACAGTGTTTGTCATGGTGTCACTGCCCAACACTCAAATAACTCAACTGGAGAAGTAGACCCTATCTTCTACATCATAACGTGAATATATGCTTGATAAAAACCTCAAAAAAAATTGGCTGTCATCTTTAGCTATGTCAAAGGAAAAAACATAAACTAGGAGTATTGATGATGGAAGCATCTGGTCCCTCTTGCAGAGCGATGAATGACTATAGGCGGCAGCTGGGTGGCAGGGCGATACAGGCATCCAGCTATGCCCGAGCCCCCGTAGGTGAAATTCTTTGTTCATTTTCTTTTTATACACCCATCTGCCGCCTAAAACCTGACACCATTTAACGGTGCCCTTGGTCAAATCTAAATGATCTTACTTCATAATCCTCTGATTCTAGCTTGAAGAGTCAAGATGAACTCTAACTCATGGGATGGACAAAAAGGAAGATGTAAATAAGTTTTCAGAGCTAAAAAGCCTCTTTTTATACAAAATTAAACCTTAAACTTTAAAAGAACATTGACTTTGGGGGGTGGGGGTGGGAAGAGATTAACCAAAGAACTTATATGCATATATGCATAACCCATGGACATAGACAATAGTGGGGTGAAGGTGGAGGAGGCACATGCAGGGGAGAAGGGGGATCATGGGGAGGGGGTAGGTGATATCTGTAATACTTTGAACAATAGGATAAAAAAATTAAAAAAAAAGAACATTATAACTCAAAACAATATAACTATCCTGGATATGCAATAGTATAAATGAACTCTGTGGCTACCTAGCCTGTTAAATACCTCATTAAGTAGTATAGGCCTCATCTGAATGCTGCTTGCTCTACCCACTATAACTCCCCATACCCTGCAATGCTGATATAAGTTGTGGAGGGGTGGGGCGGGGAATGCCTTTCTCTCCTATTCCTGAAAATCATTGATAAGTAACAACTCTATTCATAACGCCTAAATCTAAAAAGCCTGACCACTCCAAAGTAGATAAAAAACTTGTATTGAATTAGTAGCTGACGAGAGAATTCATGTAACCAGAACTGTGAGATGGATAATGTATGTTAAATAAGCTATTGTACAAAAATAGTTCTTTATACAATGTTAACTATTATAAGACTTTTGTTTAGTAAAATTCTAAATAATGTGCATTCACCATTGAAAGCAAGTTACAAAACTGAACTGTATAAAGAATGAAAGAATATGCCAATTACTATCAATTTACACATAACTTACATAAAACAAAAGATTTTTACCTTTTCATTGTAATTCCTATGTTTGGCAGTGATATCTAAGTTCTGGTGTGTATTTCAAAGTAAGCCCGGCCAGTGTGGCTCAGCAGTTGATCGTCAAACCCGGAACCAAGAAGTTGCTGTTTCAATTCCTAGTCAGGGCATATTCCCGGGTTGTGGGCTTGATCCCCAGTAGGGGGCATGCAGGAGGCAGCCGATTGATGATTTTTCTCTCATCATTGATGTTTCTATCTATCCTTTGTCTTTCCTCTATCTCTAAAAATCAATAAAAACATTTAAAAAAAAGAGTAAAGGTTTTATTTTAAATATTCTATATTTCAAAAGGGATTATCCCCAATTTCTTTAACTGAATTTGTTTATAAGTAATTTTCAGGTTTCAAATGAGTGTTATCTCACCTTCCCAGTTGAAGAGACCACCTCTTTTCTCTTGTTTAAACTGGCTTTTAAAATTCCAGTTTCAAATCCTTTCCAGAAAAATTCTAACAGAGGAATGTAAGGTTACTTTTCCTCAGCTTCAGTGTACTAAAATCCCGATGTGTACAGAACATAGTTCCGTTTGTAGGCAAATTTAATTATTACCCTGGTGGAAAGTGGGTGCTTGGGTTTGTCCTTAAAGTCACCTTAATATGGAATTAGCAGTGATTTGTAAAGATTTATCTTAACTGTGTAGTTACCAATAGCTACTGTAAAATGAGTGTGTGTGTGGGGATAATGTCTAATATATGATGTTCTGCTTGTGTTTTGACTGCAACTCAGAGTAGGCAATACCTTTTACTCTGGACCAAGTATACACATGTGTATATATAATTTACAAGTTTTATAAAACAACTAGAGGTCTGGTGCACGAATTCATGCACGGGTGGGGTCCTCGGCCTGGCTGGGGATTGGAGCCCAGTCCCAGGCTGGCCAGCTGGGAGTGGGAGGGGTCTGGGAGAGGGACTGAGGGAGGTTGGGTGTGGGAGCACACTGACCACTAGGGGGGGCAGCTCCTGTGTTGAGTGTCTGCCCCCTGGTGGTCAGTGCATGTCATAGCGACCGGTTGAAACAGTTTTTATAGATACCCTTCCTTTGCTCCATGCACTCTGATATTTTCTATTTAGTTTTTTTTTTTTCTATTTAGTTTTTAAATAATGCTGGGCATGACTCATTTATTTTAAGACCCACTAACTGGTGAAAACCCACAGTTTGAAAATCACTGCTGTAGGAGAACATGAGGAAATACATTTTATAAATTGTAAAGCACTACTGAGATGTGAGCAGCTGCTACTAAATATCCTCCAGGTTAAGGCTTTTATGGGCCTGAAGACAACCTCTTCTTCCTTGGGTACTGCAAGGGGCCACATCACCTAGGTTCTGGTAAGGAAGATAGTATTCACACTGACTTGTCATTGCGTCAACTTTCTAATACTCAGATGAGAACTAGAAAGCAAGGCATTAACCAAGTCAAAATCCAAAGAAGGGAAGACAAAGAAGAAAGTAAAATATAAAAGTAAACAGTGCCTTATGGTTTATAAAATATTTTAACACATGATCTCTCTCTATATATCTATATCTATATATATCTATATCTCTATATCTATCTATCTATCTATCTATCTATCTATCTATATATTAGAGAGAAGAAGGGATGGGGGAGAGAGAAACATCAATCGCCTGCCTCCTGCATGCACCCTGACTGGGGATTGAGCCCACAACCTTGGCATATGCCCTGACCGGTAATTGAACTGGCGACCTTTCTGTGCACAGGACGACACTCGACCAACTGAACCACACTGGCCAGGGCACACGTGATCTCTTAATTGTGACAAGCCTAGGGAAAAAGTAATGCTAACAGGTTGAAACCTGCCTAAGATGAGACAGGTCATCTGATCCTAAGTCCTTCACTCTACATCATACTAGGGAAACAGTGACCAGGACATGGCCAGTTGGTAATGGGGCATGGCCAGCTGCTCTTAGTAGTCCAGTTATGTTTTGATACTGCTTGTGCTTAGAAGTCTATTATCTTCAAGTACTACAGCTTTCCATTCCTATGTGTTAAGAGTCCTGGAATCTTGGTTAGGGATAAACTCAACTCACATCAGACAGAAATTAAGTACTAGGGATCTGTTACCTCTATCCCTTATACCTAGGTCAGTGGTCGGCAAACCGCGGCTCGTGAGCCACATGCGGCTCTTTGGCCCCTTGAGTGTGGCTCTTCCACAAAATACCACGGCCTGGGCGAGTCTATTTTGAAGAAGTGGCGTTAGAAGAAGTTTCAGTTTAAAAAATTTGGCTCTCAAAGGAAATTTCAATCGTTGTACTATTGATATTTGGCTCTGTTGACTAATGAGTTTGCCGACCACTGGGGTAGGTTTACTGAAAGGGAATGACAACAATGGTCAGCTTCTGTCATGTTTTTGCTCAGCTTCCTTTGTCCACATGTTTTCATCTTTCTCCTCTGTAACCCCCACCCTCAATCTCTAACAAACAAACAAAAAAATTAAACAAGCACCCATCCCTCCCAACTCCTGTCCGAACTTCCATATTCCCTAATTTAAGCCTCTCACCGCGTACTCCTGCGCCACCTCCTCCAATGGCACCACGCTGTGCTGCTGGTGGCTCTTGGACTCCAGGCACACCACACAGATGGCCTCGTTGTCCACCTCACAGAAGAGCTTCAGGGCTTTTTGGTGTTTGGAGCAGATACCCTCATCATTCCCCAGGCTCGCTGAGTACGGAGTGGGGCACATATGGCGAATCACCTGGACCATGTTGGCCAGCTGCAAGTTGGGGCGAAAGCTGCGACTTGTAAAGCTCTTTCGGCACTGGGGGCAGGTGAACTGCCGCGGAGGGGCCGGAGGGGCCGGAGGGGCCGGGGGAGGAGGCTGGTGGGTGTCAGGATACAGCTCTTCTTCCTCCTCATATTCTTCCAGTACCTCCTCCTCTTCGTAGATGTCAATTCCCAGGTCCTCCAGGTAATAGCCCCCGTCTTCCTCCTCTTCTTCCGGGTCCCACACGTAGTCCACGTGGTCCCAGTTCCTTATGCCACTGTCTCCGACCCAGGGTTCGTCCTCCTCTGGGTCCTGGAACAACTCGTCAGCACTCTCCTGGTACAAGACCTCTCGAATGGAGCTGTCCCATCCACCGACGGCCCCCACGGCCTGGCCGCCGTCGTCCTCCTCCCATTCACCTTCCTCTTCGTCCCTGTCCTCGTCTTCCTTGCCCCACAGCTGGGTCACACACCCTCGGCAGAAGTTGTGGCCGCAGCCGATGGACACGGGGTCCGTGAAGTAATCGAGGCAGATGGCGCACACCGCCTCCTCCTGCAGGGTCTGCACGGGGTTGGGAGTAGTGGGATGGTCGGCCATCTCAACGCGCTGTCGGCAGGTGTTGGCGTCGAGGAGCGGGGATGAGACCGACTCCGCACTCCCCCTCCTCCCCCGCCTCCTCCACCTCAGGCCGCAGAGAAGCCTGGCTCCCTCTCGGGCTCTTCCCAGCCCGAGGCCGAAGGCCCCGGCCCAGGTTCACGGCCGCGCTCCGCGGGCAGCGGGGTTGACCGGGCCGCGGGCCCACTCCCCTTCGAGGCTCAGCGAGCAAACGCTGGTCCCGGCACGCTTTTCCCTCCCTCGGAGTTTGCCCAATCGGCGTCCGCCTCAGCCGCCGGCTTCCTCACCTAACGGCTCCCGGCGACCAAAAGTGACGGCGAGGAGGGCGCTCTAACCCGCAGGAGGGCGGTCTGGGCCGACGGCGGACCTCGTCTCTATGGTGCGCGGGGCCGCGCCGCCGGGAGCCGGGTTGGCGGCGGGAGGGCACTGCCTGCGGGGAGCGCGTGGAGGCCGAGGAGCAAGCTGAGCTGTTGAGCGGGTGAGGACGCAGACACAGGGTCCCGCAGCCGCTCGGGAGCCGGCACCCAGACCGACCTAGAGGACGCTGCGTGCGCAACCAGCTCAAGTGCCCGGCGCCTCGGCGCTCCCAGCCCGCGGTCCTTCGTGGCCGGAGGACTCCCGCTTCGCAGCGGCCGCGCTCGGGGTGCGGGGCGGAGGAGCCACGTGGGATGGAGCTGGCGGTAGCGTGGAGGGGCCGCAAGGTCAAAGTATCTGTCTTTGGGATTTGTGTGCCTCCACCTTAACTTTTCAAACCAGTGCACCCTTCTTGCTGTCTGCAGAGCCTCTGCTTCCCCACCCTGACTTCTCCCACGACCTTCACTTCTGTGTTCAGCTCCACTCGGGTACCTCAGACTCAGCGTGCCCTCACCAGCTTCTGTATACCCTTTCCCTCCTTCCATTCTTCATCCTTCCATTCACCATCCACTCGCCCATCCATGCATTTTTCATTCTTCCATCTAGCCACCCAGTCATCTCATGCCTGCATAATCCATTCATGTATCCATCCACTTTGATCTATCCACGTTATAGGAACAACAATAACAAAAAACGAGTAAGACATAATTAGCCTCCTCAAGGAGTACAGAGTTTAGGCGCGTGGTTACCGTTCACTGAAGGTTCTCTAACGTGTTTGTTTTTTTAAAACTATTTTTACTTGACCCTCAGTAAAAAGTGTATTGCATATATTGATCCAGTACACACTTGCACATCTGTAACAGAAACAAAGTTTCTGGAAATTATTCTTATGGCATTCAAGGCAGCTTGATGTGTTCTATTTTGCGTCAGTAAATGCTGTTCAAGATCCACCGAAGTGATTCCACCCCTCAGTACTTGGTCACTGTTTGGTTTGAGGAACATCACCTGCCCTAATGGAACCTGGAACCTTCAACACACCCTGGAATCCCCCCCCCCCCCCCCCCCACACACACACACATAGTTTTCTATCCTAGTGGGGAACATACACCCAGTGCTCCCTACATATATGCTGAGTACATAAATGAATCAAGTCCCGCTGATTTTTATCTTCTCAGACTTAGGCTTTCTTCTTCCCTGTTTCTGCCATTCTAGATCTGACCCCATCATCTTCCGATGATCAAAGTTTCCTAAAGGATCCCTTGCCCTCAATTCAGTCCATCCTGCAACCGCCAGAACCATTCAGGAATGGGAGTCTGATATACTCACACCAGGCTGTTGCCTCTATGTCTGTGGACATGTTGTTCTCTCTCTCACCTAGAGTTCTTTTTTTAAAATATATTTTATTGATTTTTCACAGAGAGGAAGGGAGAGGGATAGAGAGCTAGAAACATCAATGAGAGAGATACATCGACCAGCTGCCTCCAGCTGCCTCCTGCACACCCCCCACTGGGGATGTGCCCGCAACCAATGTACATGCCCTCAACTGGAATCGAACCTGGGACCTTTCAGTCCGCAGACCGAAACCACTGAGCCAAACCGGTTTCGGCTCACCTAGAGTTCTTGTCTCAGGGCTTTATCTGCTATAATTCCTCATTATCCTCCAGGTCTCTGCCAGGCATGCTCTCCTGAGGGAGATTCTTCCCCAAGGCTGGCACCAGGCTGTGTTAGGATCCAGCTCTGCCACTTACTTTGTGTGGCCTTGGATTAGTATTTTTTAATTTTATTACAGTTGATATTCAATATTACTTTATATTAGTTTCAGGCATACAACATAGTGGTTAGACAATTATATAATTTACAAAGTGATCCCCTGATAATTCAAGCACCCACTTGGATTAGTTTCTCAACATCTTTGTGCAGCAGTTTCCTATCTGCAAAATAAAGATGATAGTAGCACACAAGTCATGGGTTGTTGTGAAGTTGGATTAGTTGACATCTGTAAAGTGATTGGAACAGTGCCCATTGAAGTTATCTTTATACTAGAGGCCTGGTACATGACATTTGTGCACTGGCGGGGGGGGAGGGGTGGCGGGTCCCTCAGCCCAGCCTGTGCCCTCTTGCAGGCCGGGACCCCCGAGTGGTCCTTAGCGCTGCTTCGGAGGCAGGAAAGGCTCCTGCCACCTCTGCTTCGCTCGCCAGCCATGAGCCGGGTTTCTGGCTAAGCAGCACTCCCCCTGTGGGAGCGCACTGACCACCAGGGGGCAGCTCCTGCGTTGAGCATCTGCCCCCTTGTGGTCAGTGCGTGTCATAGCAACTTGTCATTCCACAGGCAATTTGCATATTAGCCTTTTATTATATAGGATTCTCATCACCTTCGACTATATTCCTGTCATGTACTACTAGATGTGCCTTGGAAGAAACTCTTCCCCCATCTTCTATTTTCTTCCACTTTGAATAGAGTCAAGTAATTGGGACCCTGTGGTGAAAAATAGCCCATCACGTGTCATCCTAATGGTTCTGAGAGCCTTATGTCTGGAGAGGGTGGGAGTTGAAAGCCAGGCCTGAGCTGTCTAAGCCAGGACACCTATCCTTGGTGTTATTTGTTAGGGAACTAACAAGTAGATTCTCAGTATGCAATCTGGGAGCCTTCTTGGAGGTCATGGTAGAACCCAAGGAACCATGGGGGCAAGGGGGCTGTGGGTAGGTGGGGAAATCTGAGCACCCCCAGAAATCCTGGGTCTACCTCCACTCATTTCCCACCCTCAGGTAACCACTATCCTGACTTCTGTTTTATTTTACTTTACTTTTTTATTAAATTTATTGGGGTAACATTGGTTAATAAATTTATACAGGTTTCAAGTATGTAATTCTACAATATATCATCTCTATATTGTATTGTGGGTTTACCACCCCAAGTCAAGTCTCCTTCCATCACCATTTATCTCCACTTTTTCTCTCTCCCCCCACCCTCCTTACTCTAGCAATCACCATACAGTTGTCTGTGTTCATGAGTCTTTTTTTTTTTTTTTTAACCTTTTGCACTCGGATGTCGAGTGTGACTCCACACGGTTAGCATCGGTAGCAGCTCGAGAAAAAAGCAAGCGAGTGCAAAGGGTTAATTGCTTTGCCCTTCTCTCCTAGCCCCCAACCCCCTCTGACAGCTGTCAGTCTGTTCTCTGTATCCATGACTTTGTCTCCACTTCGTTTGTTAGTTTATTTTATTCATTAGATTCCACATACAAGTGAAATATTATGGTACTTGCCTTTCTCTGACTGACTTCTTTCGCTGAGCACAATACTCTCCAGGTTCATCCATATTGTAGCAAAAGGTAAGATCCCCCCTTTTTTAAGGCTGCATAGTATTTCATTGTTTAATGTACCACAGCTTTTTTATCCAATCATCTGATGGGCACTTGGGTTGCCTCTAAATTTTGGCTATCTATAATAATAAAAGTGTAATATGCTAATTAGACCAGCTGTCCTCCCGGACGTCCTTCCAGGATGAAGCCGGGGCTGTAGCCACCGCAGCTGTGAGGGAGGATCAAGGCAGCTGCAGCTGCGAAGGCCTACTTTTGCACGAGTTTCGTGCATTGGGCCTCTAGTTGTAAATAATGCTGCAATGAACATAGGGGTGCATATATTCTTTCAGATTAGTGTTTTGGGTTTCTTTGGATATATTCCCAGAAGTAGAATTGCTGGGTCATGTTCCATTTTTAATTTTTTGAGGCAACTCCATACTGCTTTTTACAGTGGCTGTACCAATTTGGATTCCCACCAACACGAGGATTCCATTTTTCTCCACATCCTTGACAACACTTGTTTGTTGATATATTGATAGTAGCTATTTTGACAGGTGTGAGGTTATATCTTACTGTGGTTAAAATTTGCATTTCTCTGATGACTAGTGACATTGAACAATTTCATATGTCTATTGGCTATCTTTATGTCCTTTGTCCATTTTTAAATTGGATTATTTGTTTTTTGGTGTTGAGTTTTATAAGTTCTTTATACATTTTGAATATTAACCCCTTATCAGATGTATCATTGGCGAATATGTTCTCCCATTCAGTAGGTTGTCTTTATTTTGATGATGGTTTCCTTTGCTGTGTAAAAGTGCTTCCACCCCTGATTGGCACCTCCACCCTGATCAGGGGCAGATCGGCTAAACCTCACCCATGCACGAATTCGTGCACCGGGCCTCTAGTTATTGTACAAAAAGCCACTGATTTCTGAATATTAACTTTTTTTCTTTCTTTGCCAAATTCATTTATTAGATCTAGTAGTTTCTTGTTGGAGTATTAGGATTTTCTATGTACAATATCATGTCCTCTGCAAATAATGACAGTTTACTTCCTGCTTTCCAATTTGGATGCCTTTTATTTCTTCTTGTCTGATTGTTGTGGCTAGGACTTCCAGCACTATGTAGTCCTTGGTTATAATGTTTTGGTTTAGGTAGCCTTCACTTGGTCAGATTGATGGCTCTATAATTTAGCTGTAAATCTGGTTTGGGGCTGAGCAGGTGGGAGCAGCCTTCACCTACTCTGCAGCCATCTTGAAATCTCTGTTCTCATTTTCTTTTGTTTCAAGGTATCTTTTAATTTCTTCCTTGATGTCATTGTTGACCCATTCATTGTTTAGTAATGTTATTTAGCCTCCATGTCTTTGATTTTCAGCTTCCTTTTTGTGATTGATTTCTAGTTTCATGGCATATAGTCAGAGAAGATGCTTGACATTATTTCATTCTTTTTAAATTTATTGAAACTTGTGTTGTAACACATGGTCTATCCTAGTGTAGATGAAAGGGGCTACATGCTAACCTGACAAGCTCAGGGGAGGCCTGCATGGTGGTCTTGCAAACTCAGAGACCTAAAGTCACCACAAAAGATGGTCTGAAATTAAACTTTAACTAAAAGCAGTTGTGGTGGGCCTGGTATCTTCACTGACAAGGTCAACCTTTACCTTAACTGAGCCCATCTGTCTTTTCGCATCTATGCTAACATACCCTTGAAATGTCTGGGTAACTTGTAACTTCCCTTTTTCTGGACCCCTGGGGCACAACATAATGTGCCTGGGCGCCAGGACAGAGACCACAAATTCCTTCAATGTTATCATGTTTATTGTTCCTGCACCCACCTAAGTATGTGTCCATCATTTTACTTTTTATCCAATCCCAGGGGTTTCCCTGATTTGCTTTCTCATGCCTCTCTAGTCTATCACCAATGGATTTCATGTAACCCACCTACTCCCTTCCTTTGATTGCAATGTATAAATATAGAAGTAACTGGCATTCTCCAGAGCATTATCTCAATCCATTGAGGTTCTGCTTCCTGGCAATTGTTGACAGTTTGGCTCAAATAAACTCACAAAAAATCTTTATAGGTTTGAATGTTTTTATGTTAACACTAGAAAATATTACATGGGCACTTGAATACATATATTCTGCTGCTTCGGGGTGAAATGCTCTGAAGATATCCATTTGATATAGTGTGTCATTTAAAAAAAATATATATTATTAATTTTTACAGAGAAGAAGGGAGAGGGATAGAGAGTTAGAAACATCGATGAGAGAGAAACATTGATCAGCTGCCTCCTGTACACCCCCTACTGGGGATGTGCCCACAACCAAGGTACATGCTCTTGACTGGAATCGAACCTGGGACCTTTCAGTCCACAGGCCGACACTCTATCCACTGAGCCAAACCAGTCAGGGCTGTAGTGTATCATTTAAGGCCACCATTTCCTTGTCAATTTTCTGTCTGAAAAATCTATCCATTTATTACAATGGGGTGTTAAAATCCCCTACTGTGACTGTATTACTGCAGTCTCTCCCTTTATGTCCATCAAGATTTGCTTTACATATTTAGGTGCTATGTTAGGTGCATAAATGTTTACAAAAATTACATTCTCTTGTTGAATTGCTCCCTTTATCAGTATGTTGTGTTTTTGTCTCTTACTATATATAGCCTTTGTTTTAAAGTCTATTTCATCAGCCGAAACCGGTTTGGCTCGGTGGATAGAGCGTCGGTCTGCGGACTGGAAGGTCCCAGGTTTGATTCCGGTCAAGGGCATGTACATTGGTTGCGGGCACATCTCCTGGTGGGGGATGTGCAGGAGGCAGCTGGTCGATGTCTCTCTCTCATCGATGTTTCTGGCTCTCTATTCCTTACCTTCCTCTCTGTGAAAAATCAATAAAATATATAAAGTCTATTTCATCAGATATAAGTATTGCTACCCCAGATTTTTTTTTCATATCTGTTTGTATGAAATATCTTTTCCCAGCCCTTTACTTGTAGTCTATCTGTATCTTTCATTTTGAGGTGGATATCTTGCAGCTGTCCCGCCCACTGCTGCTCGTAGCTCACTGCCCCGCCCTCCTGTACCTCTCCTCTGCTCATAGCTCGCTGCCCCACCCTCCTGCTGATTGGTTGTTACGTGATGAGGTCCTGACTAATTTGCATATTACCCTATTATAAGTATAGATTATTGTCTGTATTCTCTATGCTGTACTTTATATCCTTGTGACTATTTTGTAACTGCCAATCTGTACTTCTTCATCTTTTCACTCCTTTTACCCAGTTTCCCAGGAGGCAGCTGATCGATGTTTCTCTCTCCGATGTTTCTAACTCTCTATCCCTCTCCCTTCCTCTCTGTAAAAAAATCAATAAAATATATTTTAAAAATATATTAAAAGAAAAAAAGAAATGCTGGAGTACACCCTCAGGTCTCTCCTTGCCAGATACCTCCCCAGAGCAGTCCAGGCCAGGCCAGCCTGGCACATCCCACCAGTCCTCAGAAGCACATAAACTTAGAGAGCTCAGAAGTGGGGTATTCTGGCCATCAGGGATTTTAGGGAGACCTCAGCTCTGCCTATGCCCTGACCCATTGTCTCAATGGGCTTTCTCTTCAGTCACCTGCCTAGCTGTTGAAGATGCTGAGTGCCAGGCACCTCATCTCTTGATCGGGATGGGGGCTGGATGGAGCACCAGGGAGCCAGGACGTTCCTCCTGCATCCTCTCCCCCGGTGCATAGCAGGGAAGAGCAGGGAGGCCGCGTGCTTAAGAACTACTGGAGAGCCCCTAGAGAGCCCCTCCTCAGCCTCATCGGACTCAGGGTCAGACAGGGGCCAGGCTACCCACCTGGGCGCCTGCAGGTCACCCCTGCGTCCCTGCCCCCAGCCACTGCTAGGGGAAGAGGGATTTCAGCACAGCCTCACTCCCTTAACTCAGCCCAGCAGTAACGAGACGGCTCTGGCTCCCTGGTCACTGCAGCAAGGAAGCCTGGAGGGGCCTGAGTGAGGGTCAGCCTTTGCCATGAGCACTGGCAGGCTGGCTCCCTCCTCCCGCTGTTTGCCTTGAGGTGAGGCTGTGTGTCTGCATTCTGATCTTCCTATTCCATTATGGGGCAGTTCCGGGGCAAGGAGAGGCTAAAAAGATACCCGCACAGCAGCCTGTGCCCTCAGTCACTCTTCTGCTTCCACCCTGTGAGCTTCTCCAAGAAGTTAGAAGTGACAAAAAGATGAGCCCAGGGAAGGGCCTTCCTGCCAGCGTTGTCGCTGACCCCGAGGCCAGCCCCTGGCCGCCTGGGCACGCCCTGCGATAGTCACCGGGCCATCCTGCAGACCGGGTGTGGGCGCTTTGAGACCTCAGAGCAGAGATGTCCAGGGGGCTTCCCTGGGGCGACTTGAATTCTGGAGCGTGACCTCAGGCGGCAGGCTTGGCCGGACAGTGAGGGTAAATGGGGGGAGTGCGGGTGCACTGAAGGTGGCTTGTAAGAAAGCCTCGCCATTTGCTGGGTAGGAATTCTAATACTCTTCGTTGAATACCCACAATTCATTATCACTCACTAATGAATTCATCAATTCAGCACATAATCCCAAAGCATGACTCCAGCCGGGCCACAGAGCAGCAGAGAAGTCTGCTCTGAGTGTGGGAGCCTGAACAAGGTCCAGGTTTGGTCCAGGGTGGTCAGCAGGTGAGGTTTGTGCCAATGGTGTGGCTCAGGGTGGCCTGAGGACTAGAAGCCTGACTTGGCTCTTCACCCACGGGCAGATGCCCTGCCCTGTGGGAGCCAGGGGCAGGTCATCAGGTGGAGAGCCGTGGTTCTGAGCCGAGGTCAGCTGGTCTGGGCCCAGGACACAAAGCCAGTGCCCGCTGGGTGGGAGCTGCTTTCCTCTGGGTCTGCGATTTGAGGGAAGAGCCCTGCTCAGCGGTCGCTCTGCTCCTGCCAGATTTGCAGGCCCCTCTTCCGCTCCTAGGGGGCCACGGTCTTCCTCCTTTGCCCTCCTGCCTTTGAACACTTGAGACTGTGGTGGCTGTTGGCCTCACCCAGGGGAACACTCAGGGCTAAGATGAACCGCCTCTGCGTTTGCCCTTTCTCTTCACAAGGTTCCCTCCTGGCAGGGGTGACGGGGGGGTGGCTAAGAGTCCAGCTGGGCCCAGAGCCCTCATCTTTGTTAGCGAACACTGACTAGCCATTGCTCTTCAGGTAAACAAAGATGAAAGTGCTTGCAAGTGCCTGGCCAGGTGGACCACCGTGCTTTCTGGGCCTGTTCATCCCTCTGTGGAATTAGACTCCGGGCCCTGGGTTTACTTCCTACCGGGCTGTAGGGTGCTGGTTGAATCATGTTCCATGGCCCGTTTCTGCAGGCGCACCAGACTCAGATCAGTGTGTGCCAGGGGTGCGGTGGGAGGGAACAGGTGCGTGCTCGAAGGAGCTCACAGCCTGGGCGGGAAGGACTCACAGGACCTCAGTGGAGGGAGGCAGCATGACGGAGCGTGGGGGCAGTGAGTGTTTCCAGTGGTCAGGGGCTAGTACAGGATCCCTTTAGTTCCATTTTATGGTTCTATGGGCAAGGCCCTGAACTAGCCTCTCGGAGAAACAGGATTTTAAAAAGTTGAAGTGATGCCTATTTGCCAAGGACCTCGCCATCCATTTCCAGAGGCGACACCCCTGAAGGTCAGGATGACCTTGCTCCTGGTAGCAGGAAGCCAGCTAGGTTCTGTCTAGTGTGTGAAGTTAGGGGTGGGGGCTGCTTCAGCAAGAGACTGAGGAAAGTGGAGGAAGAGTCCCCTCAGGCCAGGGGTCAGTATACCCCCTCTGTGGATGAACAAGGGGTTCTGTGGAAAGTAACCTCACAGGGTGACCTGATCATGAATTCCTAACTGGGTGCTCATGGTGAGCAGGCATGCCCCAGGCCTATAACTTCTGTAGTAAATAGTTTATCTTTACCTTAAGCCGGCCAGCCCTGTCCATTGTTCTTGTGCATCTAGTTAGCGCACCTCTGGGATGCCAGAACACTACCCTTTGGAAAACACATAATCTTGTTAATTATCCTGTAATCCACGCCCCTCCAGTCATCTTCCTTAGCTCCTTCCTTTTTTTTAAAAAAAATATTTTTTATTGATTTCAGAGAGGAAGGGAGAGGGAGAGAGAGCTAGAAACGTCAATGATGAGAATCATTGATCGACTGTCTCCTGCACGCCCCCTACTGGGGATCGAGCCTACAACTTAGGCATGTGCCCTTGGCCAGAATCGAACCTGGGACCCTTCAGTCTGCAGGCTGACGCTCTATCCACTGAGCCAAACCAGCCAGGGCGCTAGCTCCTTCCTTAGTGCTAAATGCACAAAAGAAACCAAGAAGCTGTCTCCAGAGCATTTGTGATCTTTCTTCCTGGCATGTCAGCAATTTGGCCCAAATAAACTCATAAAAATTCTCTGCAGGTTTGGGTGGTCGATGTCAACACCTCTCCTCTGGACATTTCTCCTCCTACCAGCCCCTTGGTCCCCCGAGGCCCAGGCCCCCAGGCAGATGTCATGTTGAGGTGAGAAGACGGCCAGGTCAGGGAAGACGAGCAAAGCCAGCAGCAGAGGGCAGGGCAGTGCAGAAGGCAAGGGTTTGCTGATGGACATCCAGGACAGATGTAAGCAGCATGGGCCTTGCCCTCATGCAGTTTCTAAACCAAGTAGTGAGGCCACTAGGAAGAGTGAAATGACTCTACCCTTTGGGTCACAGGTAGGTGGGGCTCCACTGCTGTGCTGGGACTAGACCCGTCCATGGCCTCCTGGCCCTTTTTCCTCGTCTGGAAAAATGGTCCTATAACCCTGCAGCCCCAGAGGGAGTATTCAGGGGCCTGGACGCAGAGCTGCAGAGCTGGACAGGAACTCCCAGCCATTCTGCCCAGGGCTCCCCCTTAGAGAAGCAGCCCTGTTGTGAGGGCTCTCTGAGCTTACAGCCCCCGGCCTCAAAGCCATCACGCCACCGGCCTAAGGCCTGTGCTTGCCTGGGCAGGACCAAAGCTTGGGGGTGGGCCTGGTTCCGTGGAGGAGCCTGAAGTCTTGGGCAGGTTGGGGGACAGAAAAGTGATGACACTGATTCAAAGTGAAGTCTGGTTGGCCAGGAGCCTCCTCCAGTCTTCTTCCCAAACACACTCAGCCTCCCCGCTTCCCCAGGGAAGAAGGTTGGACCTCTGCTCAGGAAGGTCCTACATGCATCTGGGGCTGAGGGAGCCCCGAGGGTCCTCCCAGGCCTCGCACCCTGACCCATCTCACTGTACACTCAGACAACTATAAAAATAGCACTCGTTTATTACCATAAAAACTTACTAAAACAGGTCCACAGTCCCGTACCAGAAACCCTCGCTCCAGATGTTTCAGATTTTAGAATTCTTTGGGCTTTAGAAAGGTGCTGAGGTGTGGGTGCGGAATATTGCATCACACAACCACAGGGTCTGGGGTGACACCCCACCATCAAATAGGCAGTGTTTATGTGGAAAAGGCACACTAGCAGAAGTAAATAAAGAGTACAAATAGATAAACAAACAAACAAAACGAGTACAAATAGCCTCATTTCAGGTCAAGTTTTGATGCCGAAAGGAATAAACCTCTGGCTTGTGGCGGTGTTTTGCAATCAGAATTACAGACAAGGGGTTGCAGAATGGCCAGTCATGGCTCTGGCATGAGCCAGCTGTGGGACCCTGTGCCTCAGTCTCCTCACCTGGGGCACAGGCGTGCCACGGGGATTGAACAGCTTAGTCCGTGTAAAGTGCTTATGAGACAGGTCAGTAAGAAACTAGGAAAATGGAATGAGGAAACGGAGACAGACAGTTGAACAAATGGCCAGAAAGGCTGAGCAGTGAACAGCCCGCTAACAGAGCACAAGGCCCTCTCCTCCCCAAGGAGGGTGCCAAAGAGCAGAGGGTTTAAGCCACCATAGTCAGGGAGGTAAACAACAAAAAACCCTTAGAGCCGGACCACTCCAAGGTAAAGGTACAACCAACGGCCCCAGACTACACCATCACGGAATGAAAACTGACACTCTAAGTCAGAGGGGGGCCGGAGGCCATGACACTTCCTGAACGGACCACATTGGGAACAAGAGCCCCTCCCAACCAGAGGCTGAGTCAGCATTTGGTGCCCCTCCCCCTTGGAAACACAGAATCCCAACAACTGACTGACCACACACACACCATCACCAGCACATCAGTCACCCTAATGCACACACATACCGCTCTCACCCACACACCCTTACATATCCTTCCCCTCTTCCCCACAGGCACAGGGTGCCTGAGGCTACGTTGAGATTTACACTTAATATGAAGTCATTCTGCAAACTGTCAAGTGTAAAAGATCTGAGGAATTATTACATTAAAAAATATATGTGTGTCTTTATTGATTTTTTACATTAAAAAATTATTACATTAAAAAATATGTGTGTCTTTATTGATTTTTTAGAGAGATAGAAACATTGGCCAGCTGCCTCCTGCACGCCCCCTACTGGGGATTGAGCTGGCAACCCAGGCGTGTGCCCTGACCAGGAATTGAATTGGTGACCTCTTGGTTCATAGGTCAACCACTGAGCTATGCCAGCTGGGCAGGAATTATTACATTTTTAAAGGACTTCAGTAAGATGACAAAACCGTATTAGTGGCACAGACCACTTGTAAGGAGGGTGAGGAGGGCTCAGTTTTGGGGTGGGATGGGCCCCCCATGGTCAGATCACATCGGCCAGTCAGTGCAAGGCGCTTCCAGGCCCCGATCGCCCCACAGAACACATTCTTGGTCTTCGAACTTCTGTCAGGAGAGGAGCTGAGCACCCCTGTTCCCACTGGGCTCTGGGGATTATGGGGGTCCCTCTCCACCTGCAGGGAGGAAGGAGGAAGGTGACCCCAACCCGCTCCTGGTTCCCACCAAACCAGGTGGTGACTCCCAGGAGTGCCTTACCCCGCCCTCTCTGCCTGGCTTCAGGGCTAGGAGGGAGCGGGCTGAGGCTAGGCTGCAGGAGAAATCCCCGGTCCTAAGTGCCTGGCCCCTATCTTTGGTTCTCAGGCCTCACAGTCATGCTGGGAGCACCTGAGGCTTCCTCTCCAGAGCCCGCCCATCCCACAGTCACCTGGGGCTTGTTTGTAGGATTCCGTGTTCCTGGCTGTGGGGAAAAGAACACAAAGCAAGAGGTGAGGTGAGGTGAGTGGGGGCCTGGGTCTCTCTTCCTTCTCCCTCTCCCCTCTAGGCCCTTCCAAGCTCAGGCCCAGCAGTCTCCCCTGGCTGGGGCGTCCTTGGGGCCCTGGGACGGTGTGCGGCTGTGGGCAGGGGGCAGGCTCAGTAGTAGCTGCTGCTCACCAGAGGGAAAAGTTGCAGCTGAAGGGATGGGAGCAGACTATCCCCCTGTGAGGCTGGACCAGCCCGAGGGCCTTCCACCTTGATTCTACCCCACCTACCTCGAAGGCACGTCATCCTCGTGGTCAAGATCACAACTCCAACCACCAGCACGAGCAGGATAGCGCAGGTAACCACGGCAACGAGTGCTTGACGAGGGGGTGGTTCTGAGGCAGGTGGAGAAAAGGAGGTACCCCCAGATAGACCATGGGACTACCTCTGAGGGCCCTGGACCCCTCCCTGCCCTCATGGCCCCCACCAGCCAAGCCCAGCTCCTCACCCCAAGCCACAGTGAGCGTGTGGTTTAGGCCGGAGTGCTGCACGTGGCAGGTGTAGCCAGCCTCCTCCCCGGCCTGCACCCACACGGCAGCCCATGTCTGGTAGGTGCCGTCCCCGCTGGGGCGCGTCTCCACGTGCTCAGTCTCCAGGGCCAGCTCCTCCTCCCCCAGCCACCAGCTCAGTGAGATGTCCTGTGGGTAGAAGCCCCGGGCCCAGCACCTCAGTGTGGTACCCCTGCCTTGGATCATGTGCCTCGTCACCTGCACCGTGGGTGGCTCTGCAGAGAGAGGCAGAGGGAGGAAGGCTGGTGAGGGGCCACTCTGCCTGTCCCCTATGCTTGACCCCAGGCCCCTCCAGCATCTTCCACGGTGGAGGGCAGGGAGGAGGTGAGGACAGGGCTCTCTCCAGGGGGGCACTCAACCAATGTTGGAGGCAGGGACAACCTTTTATCAACCATTCCAAAAGGGCCCTGACCTGAGGATTCCCATGGCGGGGATGTGACTTCCTGCCCTCACCTCCAAGGGAGTCCTGGGTGGGGCCATGGGACCCTTTATATATATTTTAAAACAGATTTTTATTCAGAGGAAGGGAGAGGGGGATAGAAACATCAATGATGAGAGAGAATCATTGATTGGCTGCCTCCTGCATGCCCCCTGCTGGGGATCAAGTCTGCAACCCAGGCATGTGCCCTGACCCGGACCTCCTGGATCATAGTTCGGTGCTCAACCACTGAGCCACACTGGCAGGGCTATTGGGTCCTATATTGACATCACCCCCTTCATGCCACAGAGACCCTAGGGCAGTGATGGTGAACCTATGACACGCGTGTCAGCACTGACACGCATAGCCATTTCTGATGACACGCGGCCGCTGAGGCAGCCGCATGCCGAGGATAAAACATTTGCTGCTCCTGAGGATGAAACGTTTGCGAAATAATGTTTTTTCCTCAAAGTGACACACTACCCGAGTTACGCTCAGTTTTTTGGCGAAGTTTGACACACCAAGCTCAAAAGGTTGCCCATCACTGCCCTAGGGTTTTCTTAGAGAGACTTTATGTATTTCCCCCATGACCTCCTGCACACATTAGGTGCCGAATAAGAGGTTGTTAAATGACGCCCCTTCCTTCACCTTAGAACAAGCATGGTTGTGAGTATGGGCTCTGGAGCAGGACAGCCTGGGTCCTGTCCACAACCCTCTGCCTTGCAGGCCCTAATGGGGACCCATCATTTCTTCCTCTCAGAGTTGTTCTGAATGACACAATCTAGGTGCCACAGTTCATTTTATCTACACTAATAAAAGAATAAGATGCAAATTGACCGTACCTTCACAACGCCCACCAGCCAATCAGGAGTGAGTATGCAAATCAACCCAACAAAGAAGGCGAGTTAATTTGCATACACAGGCGTCAAGTGGCCGGGGGCGGGGTGGGATGCTTGTGTTGTCGCTATGGCCGGCAGCCAGGGGAAGGAAGGCCCATTCTTGCACGAATCTTCGTGCATCAGGCCTCTACTGTGTCAATATAACTGGGCCGTGGGGGTGCCCAGACATTTGGTGAGACAGTTTTCTGGGGTGTTGAGGGCGCTTCTGGGTGAGAGTCACACTGGACTCTGTGGACTCAGTAAAGCAGATGGCCCTCCCCAATGTGGGTGGGCCTCATCCAATGCCCTGAAGATCTGCATGGGACAGAGGCTGCGAGAGGGAACTCCTGCCTGGCTGCCTTAGCCGGGAAACTGGTCTTTCCTGTCGTCACTCTCCGTGGGTCGAGCCTGTCAACATTTGGCCAGAACTGTGCCATCGGCTCCCCCAGTTCTCCAGCTTGTCGACTGCAGATCTTGAAACTTCTAAGCCTCCATGGCCCCATGAGTCAATTCCTTATATTACACCTCTTCTCTTTATAGCTACAAACCTGCTGGTTCTGTTTTTGTTTCTGTGGGTAACCTGCCTAACCTACCAGGAGAAGGAGGTAGAACCTGGTGCTGAATGGAGTCCAACACCACTCATTTAACAGCAATATGGTGCCGCAGGGACGTGTGGGCGAGTACCACCACCCTCTTACACTGATGAGGAAACTGAGGCACAAGCCAGGCAGCAAGTCCTGGAGCAGCTGTGGGTCTGGCTGGAGGCTGGGCTCAAGTACCCGAGCTCTAAACCACGCGCTCTCTCTCATATACAAGCCTTCTCCTGACGTTACTTGTCCTAACCTCCCTTTGAGGACCGTCTTCTCCATTACCTCAGCCTATTCGCATCCCACCACTAGGTGAGCAGATGTCCATGGCATGCTGAGCCCCGGCCCTGGCAGCCTGCGGCCTCTACCATCGCACCCCTCTTCCTTAATATCCATCCCAGCCCACTATCTCCCGCCCTGCCAGCCAGGTCAGGAGTCTGGGAGGCACCAGGTCTGGGGAGCATGCTTAGCATAAGGCTGTGTGGAAGGAGGGGGTGAAGCGTCCCCAGCAGTCCTGCCGGTCCTGGGGGTGGTGATGGACGCTGTCCCCGGAGCCTGGGGTTGTTTCCCAAGGATCAGAACCACAGGAAACCCCAAAAGGACTTTATGAGCCACCCAGCTTAATCCATTCTCTCCACAGATGAAGAAATGAGGCTGAGTTAGGGGGGTTATTCCCCACGACCACCCTTGGACAGGGGATTCCAGAACTCCTCCCCGTCCAGCTCCCCCCGAGTGAGGGCCTGAGACGGTCCTCCCTGCTCTGGTGATTGGTCCCAGGGGTGTCCCTCCGCCCCCGCTCAGGCTTCTTTGTCAAGTGGGGCGGCCCTGGAGAATGGGAGCATGGCCCCTCTGCCCCCTCAGGCCGGGCCTTACCTCTGCGGGTGAGGCTCTGGCCGCCCAGCTCCAGGTAGCGGCGCAGGGAGGCGAGGCAGAGGCTTTCCAGGTAGGCCTTGTCATACTCGGCGTAGCAGCGCTCCGACTCCCACCAGCGCTTGGTCCGCACGGCCATGGGCTCGGCCGACACCCAGCTCAGCGTCTCCAGGTCCAGCGACAGGTGGTCCTTCCCATCAAAGCCAAACTGCCAGAAGCTGCTGGAGCGGCCGTCCTCCTGGATTTCACAGCCGAACATGCGCTGGGCGCTGTGCGTGCCTGGGCGTGCGGGCAGGAGCCACGGTCAGCCGGGTGGTGGGCTAGGGCTGAGTCACTGTCCCGTAATCCACTCCCCTCCATGTCATTTCCTTAGTTCCGTCCTTAATGCTCAGGGGTCCCCTGAGTGCTGGGGGCAGGGCAGGGCCCCTGGGCAATTTGGATGAGCAGCTCGGGCTGAGAAGACTGACTGTTGGGCCTTTCATGTGGGAAGAACACTCAAGTTCATAACTAGACACACTGATATTTTCTGTGCTAGCGAGAAGGAAAAGATTTGGTTCTTAGGGGTGTAAGATGCCCTCGCCATTAGAAGGGGACGAGTGAAATCTGTGCATCTGGCTGGTCACTCTCCTACTGAGGGCTGGCCTTGCTTCTGGGGGCCCTGGGCTGAGCTCACCCTTCCCAGTCTCGGTCCTTTACACCTGGCCTTTGGGGCCTTTGTATCCTGTGGGAGTCCGGGCCCAGGCGGGAGGGTGCAGTATGAAGGAGCCATGCCCCATGTGGCACGTCCGCAGCCCTGGCCGTGGGTGCGAGCTCGCTGCTGCGGAGTGAGGAGGCGGAGGGTGGGAGAAATGCTCCCGTCCTTTGCTGACACTGGGCGGATCAGGGGTCCTCCTCCGGATCTGTCTCCTACCCTGTGCTGTCTGCCCAGTTCAAGTTCATCTGGCCTCCCTCCCCTCCCTATGGTGCCTGGGGGTGGGCACGATTTGAAGCATTTGGGATGGGTGAGGCAGGGAAAGGCCGCCCAGTCTGCTGAGGTCTGAACCCCATTCTGCTGAGGCCTGAACCCTAGCTAGCTGAGGGGGAGACATCGTGGGCTCCCAGCTCCTGTGGGTGCTTCCTACACTGGCCTGTGGGCCAGCTGCTGACATCACAGCTGATTCTGAAGGCCCTAGTGCCCCTGCTTGGCTGTGGGGGCAGGAGACTGGGAAGAGCCATGCCTCAGGAGCCTGCCCGCACCCCCTGTCCCCCAGAGGAAGGAGGGGGCTGGGGCAGGGGGCGCTCACGCACCGCCACTCTGGTTGTAGTAGCCCATCACCGTCCACATCTCCACCTGCTGCACCTCTGCCCAGGCCTTCTGCTTCTGGGTCTCCATCTCCCAGTAGTGGGCGTCCACGGGCGCTATCCATGGGGCCTGGGGCTCGGCCCTGCCCACACGACTGTCATACCGTATGAAGGGCTGGTCGTTCACGTAGCCCACAGCCAGGAACTGGGGGAGGCCGGGGCCCGGCTCCGACAGGGCCAGGTAGTGGTAGCGGAGGGAGTGCGTCCCTGTGGAAACACACACTGTCTCAGGCTCACACGGTGTCAGGCTGCACCAGGGGTCGGGTCAGAACCTACCCAGAGAATTCCCTATCTTTTTTTTTTTTTTTAATGTATTTTATTGATTTTTTACAGAGAGGAGGGGGAGGGATAGAGAGTTAGAAACATCGAATGAGCGATCAGCTGCCTCCTGCATACTCCTTACTGGGGATGTGCCCGCAACCAAGGTACAAGCCCTTGACTGGAATCGAACCTGGGACCCTTCAGTCCGCAGGCCTGACACTCTATCCACTGAGCCAAACCGGTTAGGGAAAGAATTCTCTATCTTGAGCAAGAGCAAGAACTGGCCATTTCAGTTACAAAAACAGGGCATCTGAATGGTTTAAACATTCAAACATTGAGGCCAAAGTTCATGCGCTGAGGCTGGTGACTTTACTCCACCACAGTTTTTGGCTCCTCTCTCAGGGCCTACTCACTCATACCTTACACTCATCTCGAGTAAGTGTGAGTATCCAGTTTCTAATCTCACAGTTAAAAACGTTGTGGTTGCCCTAGCTGGTTGGCTCAGTGGATAGAGCATCAGCCTGCAGACTGAAGGGTCCCAGGTTCGATTCTGGCCAAGGGCACATGCCTGGGTTGCAGCTCGATCCCCAGTGGGGGTGTGTGCAGGAGGCAGCCGATCAATGATTCTCTCTCATCATTGATGTTTCTATCTCTCTCTCCTTCTCTCTTCTTCTCTGAAATATATATATAGATATATATATATATGTATATTTAAACACACACATACATACACACACACACACACAACACATATATATATATATATATATATATTTTTTTTAAAAGGTTGTGGTTTTTAAAAAGTTGTTTGTTTAGAAGCTTAACTTATGTGGAACTGTTCATTCCCCAGAGAAGCTGATAAAGGCTGACCATCATTCTTGGCTTGAACCTGGGCTGCGGAGCTGGTGGCACCTGGACTTCAGCCCCCTCCCCTACTTCCCCCCTCCCCCGCTTCCACAGCAGACATTGCTAGTTGATCTCTTTAAGTCCAAACGCTGCGTCAGCTGGCTCCCTACCATGTCTCCAGAAGCACCAACTGATCCCTTCCACTTGGTGCTGGAGGTGAAATCAGTTTGGCAGCCAGCCCCAATGTTACCGTTGTCACTAGCTAGCCGGAGCGAAGGGGAGGCCAGACATTACATGAATGCAGGATAAGCAAGATAAATGAATAAAACGCACAACCGGCTGGACAGCAGTAAGTGCCAAAGGGAAAAGAGTAAGGATATGTGAAATGTTAAGGGAGGGGTTTAAGGTCTGAGATAGAACGGTCAGGAATGGCCTTCCCAAAAGGGGAACTTTTGAGTGAAGACTTGATGGAGCCAGCCATGTAGAAATCTGGGAGAGAGCATTCCGGAAGAGGGAAAGCCGGTGCAAAGGTCCTGAGGCAGAGGGTGTTTGGAGACTGCTGTGATAACGGGAAATAAAATGGTCGTGTGGCTCGGGCCAAAGTAGGGATGAAGAAGGGGCTGAGCCGAAACCGGTTTGGCTCAGTGGATAGAGCGTCAGCCTTCGGACTGAAAGGTCCCAGGTTCGATTCCGGTCAAGGGCATGTACCTTGGTTGCCGGCACATCCCCAGTAGGGGGTGTGCAGGAGGCAGCTGATCGATGTTTCTCTCTCATCTATGTTTCTAACTCTCTATCCCTCTCCCTTCCTCTCTATAAAAAAATCAATAAAATATATTAAAAAAAAAACAAAAAAGAAGGGGCTGAGTGCTGGCTGCTCAGGCTGGGCCAGGTGTCTACAACGGCCTGACCCAGCTCACCTCGCCCCCCGCACCAGGCGAGTGCTGGTTCTGGCCTTGGCTTCTGCTCCACCCTGGATTGCTTCACCCACAGCTTGCTCCTGGCATTGGGTGCCCATCCCAGGAGTAAGGGCCACAAGCTCTTTATCACAGCTGACTCCCAGGTACTGCCCTGCACATACCCAGTGAGGAGCCTGGCATCCCTCCTGCCCTGAAAACCCCACCACTGTCTGCTCTACCTGCCAGGTGGCCCTGGGGGCCCGGCCTGCTCTCTGTGGGCCTTCACACCCTGACCACACCCCTCTTTTGCCCCCGGAGGCGGTCTGAGCTGTGACTAGACTCCCACTTGCTCACCAGTTTGTCAGGAGGGATCAGCATGCCTTGGGCTCCAGCCCAGAGTGTGGCAAAATCAGCTGAGGGAGCAATCATCAGGCCACTCCCTGGCTCTGGAGGTACTAGGTGCCACCCCTGCCAGGCTGGGGTCAGTGCCAGGCACTGTGGGGCCACGGCAGGAGGAAGTGAGGGCCACATGACAGCTGCTTAGGGGAACCTGCCTAAGGAAGTGGCCACATGCCCACTGCTGCCTCAGGGCCTGTCTGTGTCGTCAGCCCCACGGTCCCTTCCTGGTCACTGGGCTGTGTGGCCATGCCTCAGTGGGCAGTCCTGCTCCCCGTAAACAGTCTCCCTCCCTCTGACTGTGGTGGGGAGCGAGAGGCCTGGCCCCTTCCCTGCCCCCCCAGGAGACCTTTTGCCTCTGCTCCACAGCCCGCGGGCACTGGCACTCCAGCTGTGCGGCACGAGGGAGTTATGTCACAGCCCGGCCTGCTCTCCTGTGCGAACCGCCCGCACGGGGCGCTCACTGAGGCAGTGAAGAGGCACAGGCCCCCTGCTCTTGGCAGGGGAGAGGCGGCTGGGAAGAAAAGAGCTGGGTGGGGAAGCTTCCTGAAAAGCCAGCCCTCTGGAGACCAGGTCCCTGCCCCCAGGCACCCTTGGGAGGCTCTGGCCTCTGTGTCCCCCACCCTGGCAGAGTCCCCCCTCCCTGAGCCAGTCCCCCCCAGACTCCCAGACTGTGGATGTGCCCTCTACAGGCTGGGGGCTCCTGGCCTCCGCCACCCGGTCCCTCCAACAGGCGGGTAGGGCCTTACCTCCAGGCCATGGCTTGTTTTCTAGCTTCAGACCGGCCAGCTCTGCCATCACAGCCTTCGCTAAGGAAGCCGGGGCATCAGCCACCACCGGCAGCCCCCAGGGGCTCTCTGCAAAGGGGGAATGGAAAAGGGATGCATGACTCTCCAGGCATAAACACCCGACACATCCTCGTGTCTGCTGGGAGAGAAGGTATGGAATGGCAATGAGAGGCCCGGTGGAAGGGCAGAGGGGCGTGGGGCCTGGCCTCGGAATCACCAGAAACTTCTCCAGCACGCAGGTGCAAAGCCAACAAGGCGAGTCGCAGGCCTCGGTGCCAGAAGTGCTTTCTGAGCTCTGTAAGTATCGATTCATGGTGTTTTCACAGGCATTTCCTGTGAGGTAGTCCCTGGCTGCTCCCACTGAGAGAGGAGGGAGGCCAGGGCTGGGCTGCCCCTCGTCTGCCCAGCACCGCCCAGCAGCGCTGATAACCCTGCCACTGACGTGGATTTAGCTGTTCTGGGGCGGGGGGAACTGGACACTGCAGGTGTGCAAGCTCCCAGGTGACCCTCCTATGCTGCCAGGTGGCCAGCCCACACCTCCTGGCCGGCATGATCACTGCTCAGCTCTGCCAGCCCTGACCTCCTTGCATTGGACAAGCATCTATTGAGCACCTACCACAAGCCAGGCACTGAGCCAGGTATGTGTGTGGGGGGGTGCGGGTGGGGACAGAGATGACCCGAGGCAGACATGGCCCCAAGGGAGACCAGGTCTAGCAGGAAGGGGGACAACCGAACACTTAAACCAGATTCAGTAAGGCTGGTGGGAGCTGAGGAGTGTGGGGTGCAGGAGGTACCAGGTGCTGGTACCCCTCTGGGGACAGGAGGGTGCTGGGTCAGGAGTCTTGTAGATTGAGCCAGAGGAAACCTCACCAGCTGTGAGTTTCCAGGCAGTGGGGTAGGTGAGCAGGGAAGAACATTCTAGGCTAGGGAGTCTTCAGGTGTTATCCCTGGCCCAGCTGCATCAGTGTCACCTGGGAACTTGTTAGAAATGCACGTTCTTAGGCCCCTGCCGACTGAATTAGAAACGGGGTGGGGCCCAGCTTTCTGTGGTTCACAGGCCCTCTGGGTGATTCTCAGGTGATTCTAAAGTTTGCTCTTGGCAAAAAGAACTAGCAAAGTATGAATGCCTGGAGGAAGACTGGTGTATCCAGGAAAACCAAGGCCAAGGGCAGACTGCAAATTTAAGAGATGAGTCTGGGAGCCTGTTTGCTGTGGCTCAGTGGTTAAGCATCGACCTATGAACCAGGAGGTCACGGTTCGATTCCCAGTCAGAGCACATACTCAGGTTGCAGGCTCCTTCCCCAGTAGGGGGCGTGCAGGAAGCAACTGATTGAAGATTCTCATCATTGATGTTTCTATCTCTCTCCCTCTCCCTTCCTCTCTCTGAAATCAATAAAAACATACAAAAAGGGGAGATGAGTCTGGGGAGGAGAGAAAGGGCTAGATTGCCTCTCTATGCCTCAGTTTCCCCCCCCTTTTTTTTAAAAATATATTTTATTGATTTTTTACAGAGAGGAAGAGAGAGGGATAGAGAGTTAGAAACATCGATGAGAGAGAAACATCGATCAGCTGCCTCCTGCACACCCCCGACTGGGGATGTGCCCGCAACCAAGGTACATGCCCTTGACCGGAATCGAACCTGGGACCTTTGAGTCCGCAGGCCGACGCTCTATCCACTGAGCCAAACCAGTTAGGGCTCAGTTTCCCCTTTAGAAAGTGGGGGATAATAGGATGGTTGTGAGGGTATGCTAAGTTAATATTGCAAAGTGCCTAGCATAGTGCCTGGTGTGAGGGGGTGCTGTTCAAAGCATTTGTCAAATCAGCCCACGGGAAAGGCCACGTTGGTGCAGATCCTAAGGCTGGAATCCAGGGTAGGGTCTGGGCCAGAGAAAGGACATGGCTGAGGTCGGCATGGAGGGGGGCCCTGAATCCCTGGGCTTAGCTGAGCCTTCCATGGAGGGAAGGGCTGGGGAAGCAGAGTGGGAAGCGCCTGCAGAACCACCTGAGGAGCAGGGGGGAGGGTAGCGGGAGACCAGAGAAGTCTCAGGAGGCCTGTGACGTCCCATGGGAGCATGCCTCAGTGCCCACGCCAGCCTCTGAGGTCCCTGCGCCGGCCTGCCCTTCGCACTGCTCCCAGCTCAGCGCCAGCAGCACGCCCAGCCGGGTGCTCAGGCAGACACCCCAGAGCAATCCCCTCAGCCTGCTCCCACCTCCCCGCCCTAACTCCAGTTCTGCCTTAGTACCCAGCTTTGTAACTATCTATCTTAATAATTCTGTCCCTAGTTGTCTTGTCCCAAAGGCCACTGATTAATTCTGCCTTCTAGCCTTTCTCACCTGGTCAGGACGCCCTGCCTGAGGCAGCATGAACTCCAGAGCCAGCCTTCTGGGTCCAAGTCCTAACCAGCCAATTAACTGCCAACCCCACGGAGCCAGTTAACCTCGAGGAGCCTAGTTTTCCTGTTTGCCCTGGAGACAGATATACCTGAATCTGCAGTGTGCTGGAGGCTCGGCTTCCCTTTGCACACTCACCTCTGTCCCCTCCCACTCCCCACCTCCTCGAGGGAGGGCCGGCAGCCAGGAACACTGAGGGTGCCTGCTGGACCCTCTGGCTTTGTCCCCTCCATGTGCCATCTCTCTCCTACAGTTTGGCACACACCTGGGTTTATCCCTCCACCTCCCGCCTCCTTGCTTGGGGTCCCATCCCCCTGGGCCAGCCCTGACCCTTCCCCCGACAAGGCTACAGGGCCTGTATGCACACACCCATGACCATCCCAGCCCTGCACAACTGGGACCACCCGTGTGCCCCTGTACGCCAGGGAGGGGCTGTAAGAGGCTCTTACCCTGGGGTCCACAGATCCCCGTGTGAACCTGAACACTTGAGTTCGAGAGCCTCGATTTGGAGGGAAGATATAACCTGCTTATTTTCACAGACTTCTAGCTGACATTTAGCCTTTCCTCTCATGATGATGGAAGGCAACGGTGTGCAGCAGGATTCCTTTGTAATCCTGTGTGTTTCCTGTTATGTATTAAGAACATTCTGAGCCCTAACCGGTTTGGCTCAGTGGATAGAGCGTCGGCCTGTGGACTGAAGGGTCCCAGGGTCCCAGGTTCGATTCTGGTCAAGGGCATGTACCTTGGTTACGGGCACTTCCCCAGTAGGGGGTGTGCAGGAGGCAGCTGATCGATGTTTCTAACTATCCTTCTCCCTTCCTCTCTGTAAAAAAAAAATCAATAAAATATATTTAAAAAAGAGAACATTCTGAGGCGGTATCTAAGCCTTAGAGTCTAAGGCTCAGAAAAGGTCTAACAACTCCAGATCCCAGTGCTCTCACCTAGTGGCCTCTGTGGCCTTATTTGGAGTCTGTAGATTGTGAACTGAGGATGTTCTGAAAAGGTGCAATGGCTTCTTGTAAGTGAAGCTCTTATAACAGATGTTCGCACACAGGACCCCAGCTAGCATGACTGCCCCGATGGGGACACCTCCCGACTTGGAACAAACACTGCGCAGCTGGGCGGCGCCCTGGGCCCGCCGCGGGGAATTCGGGATGGGCGCGGCCAGCTCTGCGCACCAAAGTGAAACTGAGAAAGAATGGAAATTCTGAGCCCGGTTACTTGCTCCTTTCTCCTCACCCTCCACCGCCGCCAGGGCAACCCGAGAGCCTCGCCAAGGGGCCAGGGAGACCCGCCCCCCGCCCTCTCCGCGATGGACCGAGCACGGCCGAGCTCGGCGGGGGACGTGTCGGCTCAGATCCCCGCCCGCAAGCAGCTTGCCCAGGGCTTTCCTGGGGACCCTGCCCGGGGAGCCGAGCGCGAGCGACAGCGGCGTCCTCCGGAGGGGCCCACGGGGACCTTCAGGAAGCTGTGGCCACGGTGGGGTGCCGGACGGGGGGGGTCACTGCCAATGTCCCGTGCCCCGCCCGTCCCCACGGTCCCCACCCGCTGGCCGCTCACCCCGATCCGGGGGCCACAGGTGGAGGCGGCAAAACAGAGGACCTGCCCAGCCCAATGAACTAGGCTTTAAAGCAAACCCTAAACCCGTCACCCCACGGGACACCCGGCCGCCGGCTTGCCCGAACGTTCCGGACCCCCTTTCCCCACCGCAGATTTTGGGCCAGCTCCCCAACTCCCCCCCCCCCCCCGCACCCCAACCTGGAGGCGGCCTCCGCAGTCTCAGCCAACGTCTCCTTCGCCTTCCTCCCGGGCGGGGGTGACTGGGTGCGCCCACGACCCGGCCCTCCGCTCCCGCTCACCTGCCGCGCTCTCCCGCACCAGTTCCCACAGCAGCAGGAGCAGCAGCGGCGGCGCGCACGCCGGGCTCCGCGGGCCCTGGGCCGCCAGCCTCGCGCAGCTCCCGGGCGCTGGCCCGGCCGAGACAGTGTCCGGCCGAGGGGCCCAGGGGCCCGTGGTCTTGCGTCAGCGCTGGGAGCCTTCTGACCGCGGCCGCCTCCTTAGCCGGATCTTCGAATGCAGATCGCGTAGCTTCTCCAGAGGCGCAAGCTAGTGGGTGCTGCGTGGCCCCGCCCCGCCCCGCCCCGCCCCCGCCCCCGCCCCCGCCCAGCTCCGGCCCTGCCCCCGTCCTCCCCGCCCTCACCCTCGCTCAGGCCTGGCTCTGGAGGATTCTCTGCTGGCACCCTCTCCTGGTCCTCAGAAGGAGAAATCCAAGAAAAGTGTGAAAGAAAACCAATCATATTCGTAATTATGAAATACTAGAGGCCAGTGCACGAAATTCGTGCACAGAGGGAGGGTGTCCCTCAGCCCAGCCTGTACCCTCTCCAATCTGGGACCCCTCAAGGGATGTCCGACTGCCCGTTTAGGCCCGATCCCACCGGACATCCCTCTCACAATCCAGGACTGCTGGCTCCCAACTGCTTGCCTGCCTGCCTTCCTTATTGCCCCCAACCGCTTCTGCCTGCCAGCCTGATCACCCCCTAACCACTCTGCTGCCAGCCTGTTTGCCCCCAACTTCCCTCCTCTGCCAGCCTGGTCCTTCTCAACTGCCCTCCTTTGCAGGCCAGGTGCCTCCCAACTGCTCTCTCCTGCTGGCCATCTTGTGTCCACATGGGGGCAGGATCTTTGACCACATGGGGGCAACCATACTGTGTGTTGGAGTGATGGTCAATCTGCATATTACTCTTTTATTAGATAGGATAGAGGCCTGGTACAGTGGTGGGGGCCAGCTGGTTTGCCCTGAAGGGTGTCCTGGATCAGGATGGGGGTTCCCTTGGGGTGTGGGGCAGCCTGAGCAAGGGGCCTGTGGTGGTTTGCAGGCCAGCCACGCCCCCTGGCGACCCAAGCGGAGGCCCTGGTATCTGGAATTTATTTACCTTCTACAATTGAAACTTTGTAGCCTGGAGCAGAGTCAAGCCTCCTGCTCACTCTGTGGCCGGCAACCATTTCTGTTGGGGTTAATTCACCTTCTAGAATTGAAACTTTGTAGCCTGGAGTGGAGGCCTAGGCCAGCCAGGGCAGGTGGAAAGCTTGGCTTCCTCTGTTGCCGGGGGCAACCCTGGCCTGCTCTCTCCAGCTCCGTGGCTGCCGCCATTTCTGTTTGGATTTGTTTACCTTCTATAATTGAAACTTTGTAGCTTGAGTGGAGGCTTACGCCTAGCAAGGGCAGGCGGAAAGCTTGGCTTCCTCCGTTGCCTGGTAAACCTTGCTCTCTATGGCTGTAGCCATCTTGGTTGTGTTTATTTGCATATCTGCTCCTGATTGGCTGGTGGGTATGGCTTGTGGGCGTGGTTTGTGGATGTAGCGGAGTTAGGGTCAATTTGCATATTACTCTTTTATTAGGTAGGATAGCTTATATGCTTTTCACCACCTCATGAAATGATATGCAGCGGTGGAGCCAAATGACGTTACTGTCATTTGGGAAGTAGGGCAGGTGTCTGCCACAACTGTCATGTGATTCGAAAACACCTGTGGTTTCTGTTGGGTACAAGGCACGGGTCCTGCTAATTCTTCTGTGTTTTGCTTACCTCCATTCATGTCGGGGAAAATGGCTACATTACAGATAGTGCTTAGTAAAACGCAAGGTTATTTTTCCCATCCAGGTTTACAGCCCCCCCTGAATTCTGACCAGGGAACCCATGTTCAAGACAACAGTTTTCAGCTGGGCAATTTCTCTTATTTGAAAATTCATGGGAGGTCTTGTCCCAAGTGCTTGATGGTGTTCCAGGGACATTGGCCAAACTCTTCCCCACCCCTGGCTCCATTCTCCCTGATCTCCAGCCAGACATCCACTGGGATTCTCCCCCAGTGCTCCTCATGGGGAGCTGAAGGCTAAATCCTTCTATAGTTTCGCCTGAGACCTTAGGTCTTATGGGAGCTATTAATTCTCATCTTCCACAATCTCTCTCAGGTGTCACCTGCCAATAACAGGCTCCCTGGCTAAGGTCTTCACTGCTCTGGCCTGAGGCCTTTGCAAGGAGGAGGACATATGAAAGATGGCAAACAGGATACGTTTGTCATGAGTGATGTCAGCTGGCTCCAGGGAGCATAGTGTCCTCCTGTGTGGGAGTGCTGGCTGCTATTGCCCATGAGCAGCAGGAAATGATAGAGCTCTGGGCTAGAGCCCTTGCCCTCTCTCCCAACCTACACCTCGAGGGTCTGCTTAGCCCACCTGAGAAGGATGAGGCAAGAGAAGAAACACTAAAGATGGTCCAGGTCCACAGGCAGGAGGGACGCTCAGAGTGCGTGGAAGAAGAGAGAGGTGTGTAAGTGGACAAGGGCTCCTGGCCACAGAGGATTGGAAGCCACTGGCTTTGCTCATGCAGAGAAAGCCAGTCCCAGCAAAGAACATGGCTGGGACTGGCAACCCTGGTGGGACAGACAGCCTTTCAAAGCTTGCAGCCTCTTAGCAGAGCCAGCTCCATGTTGAAGGGCAAGTCTGAGGTTAGTGCTCCCTGGCTGGAGAAAGGTTATCCTCTCCCCACCTCACCTCAGTGCTCCCCCTTCACACTCGTGTCTGCAGAGAGGGCAGCAGGAGATAGGAGGCACAGAGGACTCAGAATCTGTGGGAAGCCCTCCTCCACTGACCCCAAGCCAGGAAAATTCTCCTGTGACCACAAACAATGACTCTACCTGACTGCCCTTGTGATGCAGCCCGCATGGCTTCCCACAGTGGTGGCACAGGATGGGCAGCTGGAAGATGAGAGGAGAGCAGAGGAGAGGATAATGAGGGAGAAGCTGTGTCCAGCTCTTGCTAGCGGATGATCACAGGGTACTGGGTGGAGAGGACCTGCTGACTGTGGGACTGCCTCTCCCCTCTTTCAGGAAGGCCCACCTTCTCATACATTGCAAAATCCCCCCTGGCAATAGGCAGATGAAGACAGGACCAAAGGATGAGAAGGACAAGAGGATGAGGAAGACAGCAAGATGCAAACAGCACAGCGGGAGAGGAGAACAGGAGGACAAGGAGGAGAGGAGAACAGGAGGACAAGGAGGAGAGGAGAACAGGAGGACAAGGAGGAGAGGAGAACAGGAGGACAAGGAGGAGAGGAGAATAGGAGGACAGGGAGGAGGAGAGGAGAACAGGAGGACAAGGAGGAGAGAATAGGAGGACAGGGAGGAGGAGAGGAGAACAGGAGGACAGGGAGGAGGAGAGGAGAACAGGAGGCCAGGAGGAGAGAGAACAGGAGGACAAGGAGAGAGGAGAGGAGAACAGGAGGACAAGGAGGAGAGGAGAACAGGAGGCCAGGAGGAGAGGAGAACAGGAGGACAAGGAGGAGAGGAGAACAGGAGGACAAGGAGGAGAGGAGAACAGGAGGCCAGGGGGAGAGGAGAACAGGAGGACAAGGAGGAGAGGGAACAGGAGGACAAGGAGGAGAGGAGAACAGGAGGAGAGGAGAACAGGAGGAGAGGAGAACAGGAGGACAAGGAGGAGAGGACAACAGGAGGCCAGGAGGAGAGGAGAACAGGAGGCCAGGAGGAGAGGAGAACAGGAGGACAAGGAGGAGGAGAACAGGAGGACAAGGAGGAGGAGAGGAGAACAGGAGGCCAGGAGGAGAGGAGAACAGGAGGCCAGGAGGAGAGGAGAACAGGAGGAGAGGAGAACAGGAGGACAAGGAGGAGGAGAGGAGAACAGGAGGAGAAGGAGGAGAGAATAGGAGGACAGGGAGGAGGAGAGGAGAACAGGAGGCCAGGAAGAGAGAGAATAGGAGGACAAGGAGAAGAGGAGACAGGAGGACAAGGAGGAGAGGAGAACAGGAGGACAAGGAGGAGAGGAGAACAGGAGGACAAGGAGGAGAGGAGAACAGGAGGACAAGGAGGAGAGGACAACAGGAGGCCAGGGGGAGAGGACAACAGGAGGCCAGGAGGAGAGGAGAACAGGAGGCCAGGTGGAGAGGAAAATGAGAATCCTCTAAGGGCAGGAGGACCAGGCCAGTGATCCCATTTTCAGAACCAAGTCTTTATACCCAGAGGGTAGAATTAGGCAGAGGGTTTTGCATGTGGCCAGGCTCTGGGTCAACCTGCAGTCCTTCTGGAGATTGGGAGACTCAGCCTCATGGTGACTTGTCTAACCAGGCCGGGAAGGGGGTCCCCTCTGACCACACCTTGGCTCCCAAGAAGCTCCTGCTAAGACAAAGTTGAGTCCAACCCATTAGCTCCTCACTCTGTACCAGGGTGAGGATCCGTTCAGCCCCTAGTGTTCAACCTGCAGGTGTATCCTGGCTCCTCTCAAGGGGGCCCCTCCACAGCAACCACTGCTTGAATGTGCTGTCTCCCACAGGAAACGCCCACCCTGTGCAGCTTCCACATGCTCCTTGTGCTGAGCCAGGTCATTAAGATGTTCCAGGTAGTCCAGAAGATGGCAGCTGAGTAGGTGGATCTTTCTTGCACCTCCTCCCGGAATCTAACTGGAATTAAAGCTAAATTGGGGAATGTTCACTCTGAGTTACCAGCTGAAGACTGGCTGAAGAGGAGACTTTTAAACAAGGAAGGGCAGAAACCACCTTGAGTTTGGTAGAAAGGGTGGGGTCATGAGAGGCGCTGGCCCAGCTCCCAGGAGCAGTGGGCCAAGGGTAAGGAGGGTTACCCCTGAGAGGAGCCAGGGCCTGGAACCCAGGCAGGGCTCCCCAGCACAGACAGCTAGAGCTGGCAACAGCCACCCACACAGCAACCAGCAGAGGGGCTTCTATCTGCCAAGGAGCTGAACCTCCCAGAGACAAAACCACTTTTTTTTTTTTTTTAAAGGACTGGCACATAGAAGTTTTGTTCTCAGTCATTCACCCTAGGTTTCAGTGGATGTAGGGCAGTGCGGACTGGAGTCACCTGAGGAAAGACAGGGGTGGAAGGAGTTGGGGAGAGTCACAGGTTGGGGAGTGGCTGCCAGGATCCCTGTGCTGAGTCATTTTCCCCATCCCTGATATCGCAGAAGCCATTTTTCCTGAGATTCACAAGCCCTTTCCAACAGCAGAACAGGCAAACATCCCCCCGCCATCCTCCCACCCCATATACAGCTCATTTCATCTTAAGGAATCCCACTCACCCCACCCTATGGAATCCAGTGTGTCCCACCCTGCATCTCAATCCCTGCTGAGGAGGCAGCAGTCTCAGGGAGTGTCAATGACTGACTTTGGGGAGGGGCCATTCCCACAACATTCCTGGGACCTGGCTGGCAATTCTCTCCCATGGAAGAGTTGATAGAAACTCCTGGCTCCTGGCAGACCCCACTGGCCTGCCTAAGAGGGGCTCTGTCCTGCCAAGGATAAAGAAACATTCTGGGAACACACCCACCATCTTCCCCTTGAAAACCGAATGTTTGCTGACCCAGTTTAGGGCCCCATGCTGCTAAAAAGCCAGCCTACGAGCTCAGCCTGGCCCCTCCTGTGAGCAGCCAAGCCCAGTGGAGGCAACCACAAGCTGTGGATCACTTCAAGCTAGCCAAACGTGGTCAGCTTCTGACATTGGGTAGCACAAAAGTACCTCCTGGGAGGCCTGAAAGTGGCATACAAAACAGCCTCAGACAACATAAGAGCAAGATCCAAAGGGAAATTCGAATAGGCACTAAATCTGCTGAGATGAACTTCACTCCCTCACCCCCATTATTTTCTTTATTTTTTCTTTTCTATTGCTTTGGTATTATTACTATTGTTATTTTTTACTCTTTTCTCTTGTGTTTCTTTCATATTTTCCTCTATCCTTTTTAAATATTTTCTTTTGCTTTATCTTTTTCTTCTTTTTACCTTCTCATAATCTTTCCCATTCTTTTTTTTTTTTTTTGTAAAATATATTTTTATTGATTCAAAGAGGAAGGGAGAGGGAGAGAGAGAGAGAGAGAGAAAGATCAATGATGAGAGAGAATCATTGATTGGCTGCCTCCTGCAAGCCCCACACTGGGGATCAAGCCCACAACTTGGGCATGTGCCCTTGACTGGAATCGAACCCAGGACCCTTCAGTCCGCAGGCTGATGCTCTATCCACTGAGCCAAACCGGTGAGGGCTCTTCTAGTACTCTTTTCATTTTTTATTATTATTTACTTTTTCTTATTATTCTTGTTCTCTTTCCTAATTCTCTTTTCTTTTGTGGTTGTTTTTGCTGTTGCTCTTAAGTTCTTTTGTATGTTTTCATTTATTTCCTGTTTTGCTTTGTTTTGTCAGCACCTGTGCAACAGCTTGCACATTGTGGTCAGGGTGAGCCTCACAGTTAGGCTGCTTGAGAGGAGATCCCACGCATAAATGGGACAACAACAATCAAGACCCAATTACAACAGGAGAGCCCAAATAACCCACAAAATGACACTCCTAGAGCATCCAGCTCATGAGTTCAAGGACACCATACCATTGGGCCCCAAAGGAAATTTACTACCAAAGGTTACCACATGAAGACTGGGAGTCATAGCAGTTATATCTAATACATAGCAACAAATGCAAAATGATAACTAAAATGGGGAGACAAAGAAACAACACCCAAATGAAAGAAAAGAAGGAATATCCAGAAAAAAGAAATAAATGATATGGAACTAAACAATTTAACAGACATAGAGGTCAGAGTAATGGTTCTAAGGATACTCAAGGAAATTAAATACACGGAACTTAGTGAGAACTACATCAGCATGACAAAGTACATAGAAACCATAAATAACAACCAGTTGGAAATGAAGAATACTATAGCTGACATCAACAATACCCTGAAGGCTGACCAGCATGGCTCAATGGTTGAGTGTTGACCTATGAAACAGGAGGTCACACTTTGATTCTCAGGCAGGGCACATGCCTAGGTTGTGGGCTCGGTTCCCAGTAGGGGGCATGCAGGAGACAGCCAATTGATGATTCTCTTCCTCTCCCTTCCTCTCTGAAATCAATAAAAATATATTTAAAAATTACACTGGAAGGAATTAAAAGCAGGCTTGATGAAACAGAGGATTAAATAAGTGATTTGAAATAAAGGTAGATAAAAACAATCAAATAGAGCAGCAAAAAAGAAAAAAAAGATAGCACTTCATAATGACCCTAAACTAAACCATAGACTTTAACTGGGATTGTGTGTGTGGTGGGGAAGGAGGGTTGACTTGAAATGAAGACAGAAAAGTATGGTCTGAGGAGGGACCAAGATGGTGGCAAAGTTAAACAACTAAATTGCCGCCGCGCATAACAATTTCAAAAATACAACTAAAAGACAAAACGTCTACCACCCAGAACCACGGGAAAGCTGGCTGAATGATAGATTTACAACTAAGAAGGAAAAAGAAAGGAGAACAAACGCAGAAAAGCTGAAGTACGGAGGCGCGCGTAGCGGGCTGGTGGCGGGCAATGGGGCGTGTGGCTTTTTTTCAACCCAAAGGGAGACAAGCTCCCGATCACTCTGAAACCCAGTTTCTGGGGACACGCGGGGGACCCAGACACCTACGGGGAGAAGCTGGACTCTCGGCCATCAGGTTGGAAAGTGAGAGTGACTTTCTTGCAGAGGTGTGCCCAGCAATCAGTGTTTACTGCACTGGAGCGTGGGATGCGGGGACTTGGAAATGCGGAAAGGCAGAGATGGCTGACAGCAGCCATCGCCAGTTTGCCACGCCCTAGCCTAGTGACGCCCTGAGACCCTGCCCCGCCCTGAGACCCCGCCCTGCACATTCTGCAAACCCGCCCAGGCTCCACACAGCGGCTTTTGCATATAAATGGCCTGCCTTGTGGCAGCTTAACCAAATCAACTGCAGCTCCAGTCAGACTTCTCCAAAACCGCCCAAGCAAAGAGGAGAAAACTAGTTCTGTAGCTCCTGCTGGGGGGCCTCAGACAGTAGCTGACCTGCACCCCATTTGAGATCCAGAAACTAGGGCATCTAGTGGTCGGTGTGAAATGACACCAGATTTTAACCACTCTCATAAGGGACACATTCAAGAGGCAGATTCAGTGAGCGCCAAAGCCCTACTGGAACAAGTCCCGCCCCATAAACGTGTCTCCAGCACAACAATTCCTCCTTTATAGACACAGTGGGTCCTCACAGCCAATTGACCTGGAGGTCAATTCCTCCCACTGACACCAACAACAATCAAGACTTAACTACAACAAGGCTGTACACACAGTCCACTAAGGGGTGCACCAAGAGCGTCCACCTCAGGTAACGGGGAGGCTGAGCCGTTAAAAGCCGTCAAGCCTGCTTTTAATAGGACACCTAGTACACAAAGCTACCCTAACCAACTAAGGGAAGCAGCGAAAATGAGGAGGCAAGGAAACAGATCCCAAACAAAAGAAATGGAGGAGAACAAGCGACTGGACATAGAGTTCAAAACCACGGTTATAAGGTTTTTCAAGAATTTCATGGAAAAGGCCAATAAATTTAATGAGACCCTTGAGGATATGAAAAAGGACCAACTAGAAATGAAACATATACTGACTGAAATAAAAAATATTATACAGAGACCCAACAGCAAACTAGAGGAATGCAAGAATCAAGTCAAAGATTTGGAATACAAAGAGAAAAAGGGCACACCTCCAGAAAAACAAGAAGAGAAGAGAATTCAGAAAGTAGAAGATAGTGTAAGAAGCCTCTGGGACAACTTCAAGCGTACCAACATCAGAATTATGGGGGAGCCAGAAGAAGAGAGAGAGCAAGACACTGAAAACCTATTTGAAGAAATAATGACTGAAAACTTCCCCCACCTGGTGAAAGAAATAGACTTACAAGTCCAGGAAGCACACAGAACCCCAAATAAAAGGAATCCAAAGAGGACCACACCAAGACACATCATAATTAAAATGCCAAGAGCAAAAGACAAAGAGAGAATCTTACAAGCAGCAAGAGAAAAACAGTTAGTTACTTACAAGGGAGCACCCATACGATTATCAGCTGATTTCTCAACAGAAACTATGCAGGCCAGATGGGAGTGGCAAGAAATATTCAAAGTGATGAATAGCAAGAACCTACAACCAAGATTACTCTACCCAGCAAAGCTATCATTCAGAATTGAAGGGCAGATAAAGAGCTTCACAGATAAGAAAAAGCTAAAGGAGTTCATCACCGCCAAACCAGAATTATATGAAATGCTGAAAGGTATTCTTTAAGAAGAGGAAGAAGAAGATAAAGATAAAAATTATGAACAACAAATAGGTAACTATCAACAAGTGAATCTAAAAACCAAGGGAATAAAAAATCTGATGGACAGTACTAACTGGTGAATGTAATAGAATCAGGGGCATAGAAAGGGAGTGGACTGACAATTCTTGGGGGAAAAGGGGAGTCGGGGTGTGGGAAGAGACTGAACAAAAATGTACACCTATGGAGGAGGACACTGGGGGTGGAGGGTAAGGGCAGAGGGTGGGGTAGGAACCAGGTGGAGGGGAGCTATGGAGGGAAAAAAAGAGGAACAATTGTAATAATCTGAACAATAAAGATTTATTTAAAAAAAAGAAAAGAAAAAACCCACTTAAAAAGCATGAGTAGAGCTCTAGCTGGTTTGGCCCTGGTTGTGGGCTCGGTCTCCAGCAGGGGGCATGCAGGAGGCAGCCTATCAAGATTCTCTCTCATCATTGATGTTTCTATCTCTCTCTCCCTCTCCCTTCCTTTATGAAATCAATTAAAAAATAATAAAAAAAAAGCATGAGGAGAGTATAAGGGAACTTTGGGACAACATGAAATGGAACAACATCCACATCACATGGGTATCAGAGAAAGAAGAAAGTGAGCAAGGGATAGAGAACTTTTTGAAGAAATAATAACAAAAATCTTCCCTAACCTGGTGAAGGAAAAAGTCATTCAAGTTCAGGAAGCACAGAGAGTCCCAATCAAGTTGAACACAAAGAGATCACAGCAAGACACATCGTAATTAAAATGGCAAACATTAAAGACAAAGAGAGAATCTTAAGGCTAGTGTGAGAGAGAGACAGAAAGTTACCTACAAGGGAGCTCCCATAAGGCTGTCAACTGAAACACTACAAGCCAGAAGGGAATGGCATGGAGTATTCAAAGCAATGAAAATTAAGGATCTGAAATTAAGACTACTATATGCAGCAAGGCTATCATTCAAAATTGAAGGTAAAATAAAGAGCTTCTCAGACACACACACACATAAAAGCCAAAGGAGTTTATTATCTATCACCAAACCAGAATTGCAAGAAATTCTAAAGGGACTATTGGAAGAAGAAGAAGAAGAAGAAGAAGAAGAAGAAGAAGAAGAAGAAGAAGAAGAAGAAGAAGAAGAAGAAGAAGGGAAAAAAATTGTATCAATCATAACCTTAAATGTAAATGGCTTACATGCTCCAATGAAAAGAGACAAAAATGTTACTACATAATACTAAAGGGATCAATCCAACAAGAGGATATAACCCTTGTAAACATATATGTATGCAAAAGAAAACATATATTTATGCAATATAGGAACACTTAAATACATCTAAAGACTCCTGGAGGACTTTTAGGGAGCGATCACCAGCAATACAGTCATAGTAGAGGACTTTAACACCCCACTGGCATTACTGGATAGATCTTTCAAACAAAAAATCAATATAGAAACTTCAACCTTAAATGACTAAATCAGATGGAACTAAAAAATTTTTGTTTTTACAGAACATTTCACCCCTAAGCTGCAAAAGTGCATATAGAGCATTCTCAAATATACCACATGTTAGGACACAAAATAAGTCTTTATACGTTCACGATGATTGAAATCATATCAAGCATCTTCTTGAATCACAATGGCATGAAACTAGAAATAAACTATAATAAAAAACTTGCCCAGCTGGCGTGGCTCAGTGTTTGAGTGATGACCTATGAACCAGAAGGTCGCAGTTCGATTCCCGGTCAGGGCCCATTCCTGGGTTGTGGGCCCAATCCTACTTCGTGGGCCACCTTTTGCCTTCAATACTGTGGCAATTCTTCTTGGCATTGACTCCACGAGATGTTGAAAGGTGATGTGAGGAGGAAGCCAATCAATGATTCTGTCATCATTGATGTTTCAATATATCTCTCCCTCTTCCATCCTCTCTTAAATCAATAAAAATATATTTAAAAAACAACTCAAAAACATTCAAACACCTGGAGGCTGAAAAGCATATTATTAAACAATGAATGGGTTACCAATGAGATCAAGGAAGAAATAAAAAAATTCCTGGAAACATATAAAAGAATACATAACAACCCAAAATCTATGTCACACAGTGAAAGCAGTCCTAAGAGGGAAGTTCATAGCATTATCGGCCTACCTAAAGAAGCAAAAAAAAAGCTCAAATAAATGATCTATCCCTATAAGTAAAATAATGAGAAAAAGAATAAGAAAAGCCCAGAGTAAATAGAAGGAAGGAAATAATAAAGATCAGAGTGGAAATAGATGACACAGAGAATAAAAAAATCAATAAAAAAGATCAATGAAACAAAGAGCTGGTTCTTTGAAAAGATAAACAAGATGGATGAACCTTTAGCCAGACTCATCAAGAAACAAAGAGAGAGGACTCAAATAAATAAAATCAGAAATGAAAGAGACAAAATAACAACTGACACCACAGAAATACAAAGATTGTAAGAAAATACTATGAACATCTACACTGAGTGGCCAGATTATTATGACCACCTGATGTTTGTAGGCAAATTAGCCGTGCACTGCATCGTATGGGATATGGAAGCCGAAGGCCTGTTCGAACACCTTTGCTTTCTGCAGTTACCAAGTCTCCAATTTGCACAGGAATACAAGGATTGGACAGTTGAGCATTGGAAAAAAGTCATGTGGTCCGATGAATCACGTTTCCAGTTGCATCATGCAGATGGCAGAATGAGAATTTCGCGGAAACAGCATGAGAGCATGCACCCCACATGCATGAGTACAACCCTTCAAGCTGGTGGGGGCAGTGTTATGGTTTGGGGCATGTTTTCCTGGCATGATTTGGGCCCTTTAATTCATGTGGAACAACGTCTGAATAGCATAACATACCTAAGTATCTTTGCTGATCAAGTTCATCCTATCATGTTGATGGCGTATCCCAATGGAGATGGCTTCTTCCAACAAGACAATGCGCCATGCCATGGTGCTCGTATTGTGCAGGAGTGGTTTCAAGAACAAGAGGGAGACTTTACCTTGCTTAGGTGGCTCCCACAATCACCAGATCTCAATCCAATTGAGCATTTGTGGGACGAAGTTAAAAGAGCCATCAGGCAGCTGGTTCCACAACCATCAAATCTCACAGAACTGGACAGTGCTATTCATCAGGCATGGTGTCAGATTCCTCGCATCACCTTTCAACATCTTGTGGAGTCAATGCCAAGAAGAATCGCCGCAGTATTGAAGGCAAAAGGTGGCCCAACGAAGTACTGATGGGGCAGTCATAATAATCTGGCCACTCAGTGTATATGCCAACAAACCTGGGCATAATGGACAAATTCCTGGAAGCATACAATTTTCCATACTCAATCAGGAAGAATCAGGAAACCTGCATAGGCCAATAACAACTAATGAAATTGAAACGAAACAAAACAAAAACAACACCCAGCAAACAAAAGTGCTGGATTGGATGGATTTATAAAACATTCAAGGAAGAACTAACACTTATCTTCCTCAAATGACTCCAAAAAATTCAAGGAAAGGGAAGACTCCCAAGCTCTTTTCATGAGGCCAGCATTATCCTAATTCCAAAACCAGATAAAGATACTACAAAGAAAGGAAATGACAGGCCAATATCCCTGATGAACATAGATACTAAAATCCTCAACAAAATATAAGCAAATTGGATCCAGCAATACATTAAAAAGATCATACACCAGGACCAAGTGGAATTTATTCTGGGATGCAAGATTAATACAATATTCACAAATCAATAAACATGATATATCACATAAACAAAAAGAAGGATAAAAATCACATGATCTTATCAATAGATACAGATAAAGCATTCGACAAAGTCCATCACCCAATATTGATATAAACTCTCATCAAAATGGGAATAGGGGGAATATACCTCAATATAATAAGGGCCATATATGACAAATCTGTAGTCAATATCATACTCAGTGGGCAAAAACTAAAAGCATGTCCCTTAAGCACAGGATTTAAATATTTTTTTTATAACCCTCACCTGAGGATATTTTTCCATTGCTTTTAGATAGAGTAGAAGGGAGGCAGGGGGAGAGAGAAACATTGAGGTGAGACATGTTTCAATTGGTTACCTCCCAAATACACTGACCTGGACCATGGAATGAACCTGCAACCTAGGCAAGTGTCCTTGACCAGGAATCTAACCCACGACTCTTTGGTGAGCAGGCCGATGCTCTAAACACTGAGTCATACTGGCCAGGGCTCCTTTCATCATTCTTATTTAACACTAGAGGCACAGTGCACAAAATTCATGCATGGGGGGGTGTCCCTCAGCCCAGCCTGCATCCTCTCCAATCTGGGACCCCTCAGGGGATGTCCAACTGCTAGTTTAGGGACTGCTGGCTCCTAACCACTCATCTGCCTGCCTGCCTGATTGCCCCTAATCGCTTCTGCCTGCCAGCTTGATCGCCCCCTAACTGCTCCTCTGCCAGCCCGATCATCCCCAACTGCCCTCCCCTGCTGGCCTGGTCACCCGCAACCACCCTCCCCTGCCGGCCTGGTCGCCCCCAACAGCCCTCCCCAGCTGGCCCTATTGCCCCCAACTGTCCTCCCCTGCCGGTCTGATCTTGCCCCCAACTGCCCTCCCCTGTCAGCCTGGTCACCCCAACTGCCCTCCCCTGCAGGCCATCCTGTGGTGGCCATCTTATGGTGGCCATCTTGTGATGATGTGAGGACAGCCATCTTGTGGTGGCCACATTGTGACAATGTTGTGCAAGGGTGTCACACGAGGGCGTGACATCACCTAGGCTTTTATTATATAAGATAGTACTGGAAGTCCTAGCCACAGTGATCAGACAGGAAGAAAAAATAAAAGACATTGAAATTGGAAAAGAGGAAGTAAAACACATTATTTGCAGATTACATATTGTACATAGAAAACCCTAAAGACTCGTCTAATAAACTACTAGGTTTAATAAACGAATTTGAAAAGTAGTAGGATACAAAATTAATATCCAGAAATTGATGGCATTTTTATACACCAACCAGAGGCCCGGTGCACTTAGCATGACACTCTCCAGGTCCATCCTTGATGTCGCAGAGTAAGAGGTACTTCTTTTTGAATGCCACATAATATTCCATGCTGCTAATATACCATGGCCTGTTTATCCACTCATCTACTGATGGGCACGTGGACTGTTTTCAGTTCTTAGCTATTGTAAATAATGTTGCTATGAACAAAGGGGTGTATATACTCGTATTCTTTCTGATTGGTGTTTTGGGATTCTTAGGATATATTCCCAGAAGTGAGATCACTAGATCAAACAGCAGATCCATTTTTAATTTTTTGAGGAGATTCTATGTTGTTTTCCACAGTGGCTGCACCAGTCTGCATTTCCACCAGCAGTGTACTAGGGTTCCCTTTTCCCCACATCCTCATCGGCACATGTTGTTTGTTGATTTATTGATAGTAGCCATTCTGGCAGGTGTGAGGTGATACTTAATTGTAGTTTTAATTTGCATCTCTCTGATGATTATTGACATTGAGCATTTTTTCCTATGTCTCTTGGCTGTCTGTTCTCTCTCTTCTTCTGGCACCCCCACAATGTGAATGTTGGTATGCTTGAAGCTGTCTCAGAGGCTCCTTATATTATCCCCATTTATATTTTGCTGTTTTTTAAAAAATATATATTTTATTGATTTTTTACAGAGAGGAAGGGAGAGGGATAGAGAGTCAGAAACATCAATGAGAGAGAAACATTGATCAGCTGCCTCCTGCACACCCCCCACCGGGGATGTGCCTGCAACCAAGGTACATGCCCTTGACCGGAATCGAACCCGGGACCCTTCAGTCTGCAGGCCGACGCTCTATCCACTGAGCCAAACCGGTTTCGGCTATATTTTGCTGTTTTGCTTGGATGTTTTCTGCTGCCTTATCTTCCAGATCTCTGATTTGATCTTCTGCTTCGTCTACTCCACTGTTGACTCCTGTAATGTATTTTTCATTTCAGTTAATGTAGTCTTTATTTCTGACTGGTCCTTTTTTTTCTGGTTTCTAGGTCCATTTTTACATTTCCTATCTCTTTGTTGAAGTTCTCATAAGTTCTTCTACTTTTCCTCTAAGTTCATTGAACATCCTTATGAGCAGTGTTTTGAACTCTGCATCTGGTAGATTGCTTATCTCCACTTTGTTCAGTTTTTTTTCTGGAGTTTTATTCTATTCTTTCATTTGGGACATGTTTCTTTATCTCCTCATTTTGGCTGTCTTCCTGTGTTTGTTTCTATACACAGCAGGTCCTCGGGTTACATCAGAGATCTGGTCCTATGGCACGATGTAACGCGATTTTTGCTGTGAAGTCGGAACCCACCTATATAAGCACCTACATCACTCATATGGAGCACATACACAGCAGTAATGAAGTGAAACAGTAAAAAAAAAAAAAAAAATTAAAAGGCAGATAGCAATTCATGACCTTTACTTGTGGTAAATAAATAATAAAAAACATAAAGCACATATGTTCATACGTTGAAATGACAGAACTTTTTTTTTTAAAATAAATAAATGGGAGATGGCGCTATAACCACGAAAAGACATACGTCGAGTCTGACGTAACCCAAGGACTGTCTGCTATATTTCCCCGGCTTGGTAGAGTGGCCTAGTGTACTAAGTGACCTGTAAGGTCCAGTGGCTCAGCCTCCCCAATGACCCAAGCTGTTCACTTGAAGTGTGCACCCCATGTGGGCTGTGTACACCCTCCTCTTGTAGTTGAGCTTTGTTTGCTGTTGGCATGTCAATGGGAGAGATTTACCACCTGAGCAGTCAGTTGGAAGAACTGGCTGTGACTACCATCACCAATCTCTGAGCACAGTGGAGCAGCAGCTGTGCAGGGGCCCACCCCATAGAACAGTACTTACTTTAGCAGGACTCTGGTGCCCACTGAGTGTGTCCCTTGAGTGTGTCGCTTGTGGAGGTGGTTGCGTGGTTGTACTTCAATGTGATCTGAAGCTGTCTACTGTGTGCTGGCTCTGGGGCCTCTCAGGAGGTACAGGCCAAGGTCAGCCATTGCCTGTGTTCTGCCTGGGACCACCTAGTATGAGCTACAAAGCGATTTGCAGATGGCTGCTATTTGTGCTGGGCTTGGAGGTTCCCAGGCAAAGCCATGCTGTGAACCAAGGCCGGCTGCTGATAGTACCAGGCCTGGGGCCACTTAGGGAGAGGTACAGGGCTTGCTGAGGCCAGATGCTGCTTACTTGAGAGATTTTGGGAAAATCAGAAGCATGACTCAAGACAGGCCATTCCTATAGTAAAGTCACTGGAAACAGCTTGTGTGGGCCTAAAAGTTGGGTGAGCAGGCAGGGAATCACCAGGGTGGGGCAAATGGTGTGAGCTTAGTTTATAGAGTTTCAGATATGCTCCTGTCTGCTGGCTCTGTGGACAGAAGGCTCAGCAAAGGAACAATGGCCTTGGCCAGCACTTCTGTCTGTGAGAAAGGTACCCCCCACACCCCAGTCTTGCCTTGATGCCTGACAATTCAGTTCCTCCCTATATGTCTCTGGTGCCTTTCAAGCTCCTGCCTCAGTGCTGGAGCTCAGAGGAAGTAAGTCTGAATAAGTCCATGGATGGGCACTTTAAGAGGAAATGCTTGGGACTCCAGCAATAATCTGTCTCACTGAGCCATAATCCCTGCTGGACTTTACATTTAGAAGTTATGGGACTTCCCTTTCTGGTACTGGAACCCGGGGCTGAGGAGCCTGGTTATGGCTGGGACCCCCTCGCCCCTCAGGTGGCACCTCCATTTTAAAAAATATATATATTTTATTGATTTTTTACAGAGAGAAGGGAGAGGGATAGAGAGATCAGAAACATCAATGATGAGAGAGAAACATTGATTGGCTGCCTCCTGCACACCCCCACTGGGGATGGAACCAGCAACCTGGGTATGTGCTCTGACTCAGAATTGAACCATGACCTCCTGGTTCATAGGTTGATGCTCAATCACTACACCAGCTGGGCCCATTTTGTTTTTTGTTTTTTTTGTTTTTTTTTTTTTTTTGTTAATCCTCAGCCAGGGATATTTTTTCCATTGATTTTTAGAGAGAGTGGAAGGGAGGGAGTGGAAGAGATGGGGGCGGGGGAGCGAAGTGGAGAGAGAGAAACATCGCTGTGAGACACATTGATTGGTTGCCTCCTGCATGTGCTCTGACCGGGGCCAGGCATTGAAGCTGCAACCCAGGTACGTGCCTTTGACCCAGAATTGAACCTAAGACCCTTTGGTGCATGGCTGATGCTCTAACCACTATGTTACATCGGCCAGGGACCTATTTTTATCTGCCACACATGGGTGTGGGACCAGCCGGTTCCTGTCTCTGCCCCTCCTACCAGTCTGGATGTGACTGTGTCTTCAATTTCCTAGTTGTAGGACTTCCATTCAGCCAGATTTCAGGCGGTTCTGAATGATGGTTGTTCTGTGGTTTAGTTGTAATTTTGATGTGGTTGTGGGAAGAGGTGAGTAACCTACACCTCCATCTTGCCTGGAAGTCCTCTCCTTTATCTGAAGCATGATTTATTATAAACTAGAGGCCCAGTGCACGACATTCGTACACTGGGGGGTTGGGGGGTCACCTAAGCCCGGCCTCCGCCCTTTAGCAGTCCAGGAGCCCTCAGGGGATGTCTGACTGATGGCTTAGGCCCGCTCCCTTGAGTGTGTCACTTGTAGAAGTGGTTGGGTGGTGGTACATCCCATGTGGGCTGTGTACACCCGCAGTCGGACATCCTTAGTGCTGCCATGGAGGTGGGAGAGGCTCCCGCCACCGCTGCTACCCTTGCCAGCTGTCAGCCCGCCTTGTGGCTGAGCGGCACTTCCCCTGTGGGAGTGCACTGACCACCAGGGGGCAGCTCCTGTGTTGAGCATCTGCCCCCTGGTGGTCAGTGCGTGTCATAGTGACCGGTCGTTCTGACATTTGGTCGATTTGCATATTACCCTTTTATTATATAGGACTAGTTTGCCCTGAAGGGTGTCCCAGATCAGGGTGGGAGTTCCCTTAGGGCATGGGGCAGCCTGGGCAAGGGGCCTGTGGTGGTTTTCAGGCTGGCCACACCCCCATGGGGTGAGGGTCCCCGCTGGGGGGACGTGGCCAGCCTGGGTGAGGGGCTGAGGGCTGTTCTCAAGCTGGCCACACCCCCTTCAAGGTGGGGGTCCCTGCTGAGGTGCCTGGCCAGCCTGGGTGAAGGGCTGAGGGCTGTTTGCAGGCTGGCCAAGCCCCCCAGTGGGGACCCTCAGCCCATGGGGGTGTGGCCAGCCTGGGTGAGGGGCTGAGGGCTGTTTTCAGGCTGGCCACACCCCCTTCAGGGTGGGGGTCCATGCTGGGGTGCCTGGCCAGCCTGGGTGAGGAGCTGAGGCTGTTTTCAGGCTGGCCACACCCCCTGGCAATCCAGGCTCCCAGACCCTCCTTTTTTTCTTTTTTTTTTCAGCGCCTCCTTGAGCGGAGGCCAGGGCCGGCTAGAAGCAGGTATCTGGGATTTATTTATCTCCTATAATTGAAACTTTATAGCCTAGAGCGGAGTCCAGGGCCAGCCAGGGCAGGCGGGAAGCTTGGCTTCCTCCATTGCTGGGGGCAACCCAAGCCTCCTGCTCGCTCCAGCTCCATGGTAGTCGCCATCTTTGCTGGGTTAATTTGCATACTTGCTCCTGATTGGCTTGTGGGCGTGGCTGCTGGTGTAGGGGAGGTATGGTCAATTTGCATGTTTCTCTTTTATTAGTGTAGATAGTATATTTCAACTAGGAAGTAAATCTCTCAGGGGTTTCATAGTTTAAAACACTACCATCACATCATGTAACTACATAAAAAACAGTGCTATAAATGAAACTGCCTGGCTTAGATCATATAGATAACTTCACAGTCTTTATGGTATCTATACACACACACACACACAAAAATCTTCTTCCTTTGTTCCAATTAAAAAAAGAACCCACAAGAAAATAAAACATGCAGTCAACTTAAAAGTTAGGTTGAAAGAATGTTAAGTCTCTTACAGGCCAAGTGAATCAGATCTTATTTATTTTTTATAGGACATTTGGGAGCCATTCTTTGAAGACTGAATTTTCAAGGTCTGTTGGAAGTGGAAAGACTGAAGCTAAGGAAACCAATGAGAATTAGAAAATATTGAGCTAGCAAAAGCAGTGTCTGCTGGAATGGAGAAGAGAAGAATAAATTCAAGAGATATTTCTAGGACAGAATGAAGAAAAGTTAGTGATTGATTTGGGGTGTAGGGTGGATGATTGGGAAGGAATGTATGGGGAGCCTTTAAATCAAAAGCCTTCTTGAAATCAGCTAGCAACAGCTGGGACGAAGATCTTAAATTGTGATCTCAATGAATGAAGTCCCACAAGCTCTATCTCCCTCAACCCTTTCTGTTCGCCAGCAGCAACAATTGCTTCCATCAAAACTACCTTCCCCAGTCACCTCCATTGGGGCTTATGTGCATCTTCCAGGAGGTTCACCTCCCTCAATTCTCAGTCACCTCAGTGAGCCTTTATCATGACTTCCTGTTTTTAAATTTCTACTCTCTGAGCTGCCCCTCACCATATTTCTACGTTACTCAGAAGGAAAGGAAACCACCTAGTGTTCTCTGTTTCCTGAAGGCCAGAGACTGGGCAATCAATTACCTTATCAGCACTTGTTTGACCTTAGTTCCAGGACTTTGGTGGCTCAAGGCTGAGAGGAAGCATGGGTGGGGGTGGGGGGCAGGGAAGATGACCAGCGGGGTTTGGGTGCAAGGTGGGGTACCAGTCTTCAGACTGGTGGGGTCGAGCAAAGGAACCACCTGTGGAGGGCTGAGAGGGAAGAGCATAATTGTAGGGGTGAGGAAAGCAGGTCCCCGGTGGAGATGGGGTTGAGTAGGAGTAGGGGCAAGCAGGGGACTCGGGCAAGAAACCAGAGAAGGTGGCAGGAGACAGATGGGCCAGTGGCTGAAGCAGTGACCGCTCTTGCTTCCTCTGCTTAGCTCTGCGGTTCTGGAACCAGACCTGAGGAGGGGGGAGAAGAGCCATGTCAGAGCCTGCTTCTCAATTAGGTGGCGCTGTTACAGGCAACCCCCCTCCCCAGTGGCAGAAGGTATAGGTACAGGGCACGAATGTCTCCCACATCACCACAGGAAGCAATGCTCTCCAGGAGCCATGTCTGCACCAGACCTACTGACAAAGCGAGACGCATACTGTTATCCCGAACTTGTATCTACATTTGCCCTACTGTAACTTTGGGTAAGAAATGTTAACTTGCAACAAGAAAGAGATAAATATGACACAATGGCCTTTCTCCCTCCCCAGAGAATAGGACATTTCCCCTAGGGTTATTAGACATTCAGACAATGGACAAGTTTAATTGTAGACAGGGTTGAATTTAGGGTCGGGTTTCTGCTTAAGATCGGTGAACTCCACGGTTAGAATTGAGGGAGCCTCAGGCTGGTTGAGTTTTGAGGCCATGGTTAGGGACCAGGTTATATGTCTATATGTAGGTGTAGAGTTAAGATTGATTTCTGTTGGAATTCAATCACTGTTAAGGGTTGAAATGCAAGTTAGATTAGGTTAGCTCTGGGTTCACTCAGGGGCACTCCTGGTGAGGAGGTTCTGGTGACCGTTGGATGAGGCTATATTTTGGTGAATTTTAGGTCAGGGTCAGAATGCCTGTGAAAATGTGTGTCCCAGTAGTTCCTCAGCACCCAAACCGCACTTCTGCCCAGGATCCATCACCTGGATTCTGGCCTCGCTGAGACCGGTGTCCCGGGCCAGGTCCTCTCGGGCCCAAATGTCAGGGTACTGGTTCCTCCCAAAGGCTGACTCCAGCTGCTCCAACTGCGCGGGGCTGAAGGTGGTGCGGTGGCGGCGCCGGGAGTGCAGGTGGCCTCTCTGTCTTTGCGGGGAAAGCCCTGGTGTCCCCACTCCCACACCAGAGAGGCTCCTGTGGGGCTGGGCGCTCATGTCTGCGATGGAGGGAGGGAGGTATTGCTGCCCAGTGGACCCACTACCCATTCCCGACACTGATGCCGTTCCCCCTGAGTCTGCTCAGCGCCTCTATGCTGTCCACACACGCTCTGCCCCAGACAGAAACCCTGCAGCTTTCACGAGCTGGACCCAGCTCAGCCTTGGCCCTGCTTCACCTCGAGTCTCCTAAGCCAGGCCGCCTCTCCGCGTGGGATCCACTCCTCAGACTCACTCCTCCTCCTGGGCATTCAGCTCTGGCGGCCTGGCCTCTGCAGGGCGTGCCCACCCCATCCCACTCTCCCAGGTCCACCCCCTGCACGTGCCTTCTGTGGGCTTCACGGCACAAGCCGCCCTCCTGAGTCTCATCCTGTGGCTGTCCTATTTGCTCTGACACCCAACAAACTGCCCAGGTCTCTAAGACCCCATCACTGGTCCCTGTCTTAGGGCTCATGTTCAGCGAAACCTTCTTTATGCCGCTCCTATCTTCCCACACCCCTCACGGGGAAGACAAAACGCTTCCCCCTCTTCCGCTCAGACACACCCTCCCCTCTGTACATTTCATCTTCTCCCTTATTCCGGCCCTGGCTGGGCCAGTAGGCTGCAGGAACCTGAGCTCGTGGGAAAGGCTTGTCTGTCCTTCCCACAGGCTCCCTAAGCCCCCACACTAATTAGTCTGAGAGCCAGCGGGGAAGAGAGAACAGGGGGAGAAAAGAAACACCTGGAAGGCACTCACTAAGAAAAGGAGACGTCTGGAGCCACGGCACCCCATCCCCATGGGGACTCAGGGGTATGGCCCCACCCAGTGCTCACCTTCGGTCTTGGGGACCCAGATGCGTTGAGCCACTGGTCCCCTGCTCTCCTCAGATCCCAAACCCTGGCCCCTCCAGCTCCCTCCTTCAGAGAAGGCAGTGCAGTGGGCAAACTGAGGTCAGGAGCGAGGAGACAGGCCCAGTTTTCCCTCTGCCCACACCAGTGAGCCGTTCAGCAGCTCATCCACGCCAGGGCCTCCGTCCTCCAGTCTGTAAACCGAAGGAGTTGCCCAGGCTTTCCAAGGTTCCCATGGCTTTAACATTGTAGGGTTGTGTTCATTTCTTCTCTTCACCTTCCTTGTGTCAAACCATTGCCCTGCGGAGCCCAGGCATGGAGCCCCCACACCTGCCGCCTCAGCAGGAGCCCCCCAGAGGTTCACTCACCCACCGTGGAGGTCTGAGTCCTGGCGGCTGGGCCGCTCTCCAGCCAGAGGCTGCTGCAAACTCGCCCCTTCCTTGCCTTACCCTGCTCACTCCTCCCTTCCACTTCCATGCCTAACAACAGCACCCTGGACAGTCCAGTCCTGTGTCCCAGTCTCTAATTCGGGGCAGTCTTTCTCTCTTCCTGTTGTTCCCTTCTATGCCTGTTACCTCGCTCTGTGTCCCTCTGTTTATACCTCTCTCGAGTCTCTCTCTCTCTGTAGCTATAGATAGATATCTCTGTTTTTTCCACTGTCTCTTTTTTTTCTATTTCCCCAGTTCTTTGCTTGAGCTTCACCTCTTTCTCTGTCTTGCCCTCACCCTGTTTGTCTGTTTTTGCCTCTATTATCCTCCCCTGCCCCTTCGCTCCCTTTGCTCTCAGCTGCCTCCTTGCCCAGCTTGCAATCCCACACCACCTCTTTCTCCCCGAGACTTGAAGGAATGACCTCCTCCTGGCCCTGTGGGCCCATCCAATCACTGCCTGGTCACCAGAGCCCCTTCATCAGGGGAGGATCACAAGCCGGATGAGGGAAGGTGCTCTGCTGGAGGGTCCAGGGACTGGGGCCAAGAGCTCCTGTTCCCAGAGGACAACATTCTTTTGTCCTGTTAAATCCCCTCCTGGGAGCGGAGGGGAAGGAGGAGAAAATGCATTCCTCCTAAGACCCTTCCTCAGAACCCCACCTGGGGGGAGGGGGCCAAGGGGGCCGGGAGCAGGGCCTGCCTGGCACCTCAGCCTGTGGGTGCTGTCCAAAGGCCTGTTTCCAGACAACTAAGAAACCAAGAGATACAAGTGCATTCTGACCCCTCTGAGATACCCTGATTCTCAGAATACACCAGACACCCCCGAGGACAACATCGGCTGAGTCTCCAGGACACCACAGTTCTCAGTGCTCTCTGCTTCCTCCTCCACATGTCACCGCCTCATTCACCCAGGGCCCCGGACTCCGCGATCTTCCAAGGTTGCCTAGACTTTCAGAAAACTCTGACCCAGAAAAGCATCTGAATTCCAGGGGCATCTTGAACCCCCTGGGCCTCAGGACTCTGCAGGAGACTGGGATTCCCATGACATTCTGACATTTGGATTGCTCAAGGAAACCTGGATACACCCAGAATCCCCGAGCAGCCAGGATACCCCGACACCCACAGTACTCTGGTCTTGAGGCTACACAGAGCCAGGAAGTACATTCTGACATCCTAGGACATCCTGATTCTTTAAAAACAACCTGATATCCCAGGAATCTAGGACACACTGAAACCCAGAACATTCCACCTCTACTAGGAAAGCCCCTGTCCCCACTATGAAGCTCTGAGCTCTCAGGACACACTGCCCCAAAGCGGACACCCTAACCCCCTTAGAACACACGGCAACCATACAACAGTCTGATCCTCAAAGTCATGCTAATCCTTCACACACATCCTTTAAAAGCACCCTGACAAGTTAAGACAGAAAATCATCAAAATCCTCTAGGATCTTGAGACTTACAATATGGTCCATGAATCAAAAGCATCAGAAATGTATCAAAGCTTGTTAAACATTTAGAACCTTAGCCCCACCACAGTCCTACTGAACCAGAATCTGAATGGCAACAGGATCCCCAGGAGAACTGAATGTACATTTGTCTTCGTCAACTCTGGCTGCCCAAAACAAACAAACAAACAAACAAACAAAATCACAAACAAAAAACCACCCCCCCCCCCCAAACTCACAAACAAACAGACAAAACCAAAGGTTGGGTGGCTTAAACTATAGATGTTTATTTCTCACAGTCCTGGAGGCCAGGGAAGTCTACTAACAAGGTGCCCGCTGATTCCGATCCTGGCGAGAGCTCTGTTGCGGGTTGCAGACAGCCAGCGTCTCCATAGTGCAGGAGTGAGCCAGCTCTGGTGTCTCTTCCTCTTCTTACAAAGACACTAATGCCATCGTGGGAGCCGCACACTCACCATGTCCTCTAAACCCAACCACCTCCCAAAGGCCCCACCTCCAAATACCATCGCACTGGGGTTAGGGTTTCAACTTATGAACTGGAAGGAGGAACATTCAGTCATAATAACATTAAAGTCAAGAAACACTGACCCAAGGCACCAGCCCCTCTCCCTCTACCCCAAGATATACTGTGACCTCCTAGACAACCTGAGCTCCATGACAGCCATGGCCTTCAGAGACCCAGTAACATGTAGTCAACTTGGACCCACAAACAAGCATTGAAATCCAATGTACCCTGACGCCTCAAGATCCCCTAACACTACACGAGAACTCTGCCCAGCCTTCCAGGACAGCCTAATTTCCCAGGACATTTTGATATTACAAAGAAACTTTGATCCATTATTGTTTTCAGAGGATACGGAGACACCATAACTTTGACTTGACATCCCAGAATATCATAATCCCTCAGGAGCCTGGGAGATTTAGAGGCATTTGGTTTTCTAGGGCACCCTGGTTCCCCCAACCTTGACCTTCAAGGAACCCTGATCAGGAACCTCTTGTCTTATAAGAAACAGTGATGTGATAGGAAAAAGAGCATAGGTTCTGGAGCCAGTCTGCCATGGGTTCAAATTCTACCTATACCTCCTACTAGCTACGTGATTCTGAGCTCATTACTTCATAGCTCCGTGCCACAGCTTTATCACCTGGGGTAATTAACACAGCTTCTCTCTTTATTTGAGAGGTAGTTATGTTGCATAAAGTTATTACAAACACTGGATTAGTGAGTACTGACCCATTGCTCCTATGAGAAATAGGTTCCTGTTAGCCTCTGGACACAATATTTTTGTCAGCTGGTCAATACATAACCTTGTTGCATGTGTGTTCCTGTTTAAAGATACCTTACTTAACTCATTTTGTTAATTCATTAACATTGAACTCTTGGCCAACAGTCCTATAACTCGTGCTGAACAAAGCTCATCTAAGTTCATGTATTTTCTCCACAAGGCATGTCTCAGCCTTCCTGCACTGTGGAACACCAGCTGGCACTTCAGCTTTGATGCATTTTAAGCAGCAAAATTACCCCCCAAAGCACAAAAATGTGAAAAATAATGGCACTAAATAGACTGCAAAAGACACCTGTATACAGTATGAGAGCTGAGACAAAAAGGTAGAGCAGTTGCCTTGTTTGACCTCACCTAGGAATGTGAGACTCAAATTTTTCACCCCTCCATGCATGCACATGGCTGCAAATAACCACAGACATGCCAAAGAGCACTGCAAAAGAGTATTGACTTGGGGGTTACAGATAAATTTTAGTGAGTAGGTGAATTTGCAAATACAGATTCCGCAAATAATGAGGACCACCTGTACCTACCTCATGAAGTAGTGATTGAAAATTCAGAAGAGAGAAGGATTTGGGACTATGCCTGAAATAGTAAGCATGGATGAAAATGCTACCCTGTTATCATTATTATAGTTACCAGAGTTTCTAGAGACTCTAGTTCTCAGAATCATCCTGACCCTATCAGATTCCTGTTTCCCTAGGCCAGTGGTCGGCAAACTCATTAGTCAACAGAGCGGCAAACCGAGGCTCGAGAGCCGCATGTGGCTCTCGAGCCTCAGTTTGCCGACCACTGTCCTAGGGCACAAAGAATGCATTCACTCTCTAGGACTAATGGGCCCTCCAGCAAGTTTTGACTTGAGTACCTTATAAACAGCATGGTGGCCTAAACTCACAAGGACTCCCCGACACTCTAGGACAGTGGTTCTCAACCTTTCTAATGCCGTGACCCTTTAATACAGTTCCTCATGTTGTGGTGGCCTCCAACCATAAAATTATTTTCGTTGCTACTTCATAACTGTAATTTTGCTACTGTTATGAATAGTAATGTAAATATCCGTGTTTTCCGATGGTCTTAGGCTCTACAGCAGCGGTTCTCAACCTGTGGGTCTCGACCTGAGAACTGCTAGCAGGGTTGCCTAAGACCATCGGAAAACACGGATATTTACATTACGATTCATAACAGTAGCAAAATTACAGTTATGAAGTAGCAATGAAAATAATTTATGGTTGGGGGTCACCACAACATGAGGAACTGTATTAAAGGGTCGTGGCATTAGAAAGGTTGAGAACCACTGCTCTAGGACATCCAGATCTATAGAGATTTTGGAAACTCTGACCCTATAAGGAATTTCCCGACCTAAAGGATCTAGACACTCAAGGGCATCCTGCCCTTCACTCCATTCAGAACCCTTGGTTGGTTCTAATTTTGCAAAGGGCATGCTGACACTAAAAAACCACTCAACCCCTGACCCAACCCAGGAGATACTTTGATCATACAGACCTGACCCTGTCGGCCAGGTAAAGACATAGCCTGATCTCCCAGGGCACCCTGACTATCTGATGCACCCTGGCATAACAGGACATCAGATGCCAGGACACTTTAACCCTTTAGTGACCACTGACTCTCTCAGCCCTAGACTTCTCAACAGGTACCATAATCACTGACACTTCCTCCTACTCCCAACACCCAGACAGCCCGGAACAGCTTTGACCCACCAGGACCTTCTGAATCCAAAAGATGATTTTTCTAACCCTCAAAAAAATTCTGGCCTCTCAAGGAAACCATTCCCTATAAGAGACTTACTCCATAACATTCCCTGAACTGCCAAAGTATCTTGACTCCCTGGATACTGTCGTCACTCCTGCCTAGCATCCTCTGCTCCTCCAAGACCCTCTGATTCCCCACAAGAACACCTTGACACTCTACTCCATGGCAGGTCTATTCAAACTCTCAAGGGCCACCAGCTCTCCAGAAAACTTTGACCTACTTAGAATGCCTGATTTCACACATTCAGATACCAACAGGGTAGGCTGATCTACCTGAAAACCCTGCCAGCACTGTACTCCCAGAATTTCCAGGACTCTGAATCACCCAGTCACTCCAACCTCCAAGACATCCTGATTCTTTGAAAACAGTTTCACCTTCCAGGACACTCTAACCTCAAAGTTAGTGATGTTATAAGGACACTTCAAGAATGTTCTGACATGATAAAAATCCTGAGGCTCAGAGCACTCTGCCTCCCATGACATTCTTTCTCTCTAATACCCCTGTCTTCCCAAGACTCTCCAAGTCTCCCAGACTCTGTGACTTTTATCTTTCAAGCATTTGGTCCTATATGATATCCTAGAATCCTCTAAACAACCCCCTCTTGCTTCCCCAGGGTACTCTGACCATTTAGAATGTCATAATCCAACAAAACACTTGGAGACTACACAGGTATGCTTACTAGCCTGAGACCAGGTGAACCCATAGGACAGTACTCTGATTATATAAGGACTCCCTGAGGTCCTAGAGAATAAGGTCCCTATAAGGACATATAAATTCCCTTGGTAATATAAACACTAGTTTACTCTGAGCATATGACCCATCTGTCTTCTAGATTATTCAGACTTTCAGAGATATCTTAATTTCACAAGATACTCTTACTCCCATGGCATTCTAGAAAAAATAATGACAGAAAACTTCCCTAATTTGGTAAAGGAACTAGACATACAAGTCTATGAAACACAGAGAGTACCAAACAAGATGAACCCAAGGAGGCACACACCAAGACACATCATAATTAAAATGCACCCGGGTCCGGGTGAGGCTGCGCCCCTGGGTCCAGGTGAGGCCGCGCCCCTGGGTCCGGGAGAGGCCACACGCCCCTGGGTCCGGGAGAGGCCACGCGCCCCTGGGTCCGGGAGAGGCCACGCGCCCCTGGGTCCGGGTGAGGCCGCGCCCCTGGGTCCGAGAGAGGCCACGCGCCCCTGGGTCTGGGTGAGGCCACGCACCCCTGGGTCCGGGTGAAACTGGATCCCGGGTCCGGGTGAGGCCGTGCACCCCTGGGTCCAGGTGAGGCTGGGTCCCGGGTCCGGGTGAGGCCGTGCGCCCCTGGATCCGGGTGAGGTTGGGTCCTGGGTCTGGGTGAGGCCGCCCCCCTGGGTCCAGGAGAGGCCACGTGCCCCTGCGTCCGGGTGAAGCTGGATCCCGGGTCCGGGTGAGGCCATGCGTCCCTGGGTCCAGGTGAGGCCATGCGCCCCTGGATCCGGGTGAGGCTGGGTCCCAGGTTGGGGTGAGGCCACGCGCCCCTGGGTCTGAGTGAGGCCGTGCGCCCCTGGATCCGGGTGAGGCTGGGTCCCGGGTCGGGGTGAGGCCACGTGCCCCTGGGTCTGGGTGAGGCCACGCGCCCTTGAGTCCAGGTGAAGCCGTGCCCCTGGGTCTGGCCGAGACCAAACCAGAGGGAGTTGGACCTCCATTACCACCATTTGTCCACCATCCAGAGCTGAGGGGTCAGTACCAACATGTACACATAAGGAACTGGTGGACATTGAAATTGGGTCTCAAAAGAACTGTTGGTCCAGAAAGAAACTCACTACAGACTGATTCATTTACCTGTCAGCATAACTATTATTGCTCGTCTCACATTCGATTCTTATAAGTATATTTCTAGTAACACATGATCTCACTCATCTAGGTGAAATGTTGAACAACATAGACTAATGAACAAGAACAGACCCAGAAACAAGGAGGCATTGATCGGACTATCGGGCCTCAGAGGGAGAGTAGGGGAAGGTGGAGGTAGGGGGGAGAGATCAACCAAAGGACTTGTGTGCATGCATATGAGCCTAACCAATGGTTAAGGACAACAGGGGGGTGGGGGCATCCGTGGGGAGGGGTGTGGGATGGGAATGGGGGGATGAGGACAAATATGTGACACCTTAATCAATAAAGAAATTAAAAAAATAATTAAAATGCAAAAGGTTAGAGACACAGAGAGAATCTTAAAAACAGAAAGAGAAAAGTAGTTAGTTACCTTCAAGGGTGCCCCTATAAGACTGTCAGCTGATTTCTCAACAGAAACTTTGTAGGCCAGAAGAGATTGTCATGAAATTCAAAGCAATGATAAGCAAGGGCCTACAACAAATATTGCTCTACCAATCAAGGCTATCATTTAGAGTAGAAAAAAGATAAAGAGTTTCCCAGACAAGAAAAAGCTAAAGGAGTTCATCACCACCAAACCAGTATTACAAGAAATGTTAAAGCGACTCCTTTAAGAAGATTAAAAAAATTAAAATAAAAAATATGGATAAGAAAATATGGCCAAGAAAAAATACTCTACTGACAAAGGCTAACATATCATAAAAGCAGTGGATCAACCAACTGTAAAACTAGTACAAAGTTAAAAGACAAAAGTAGGAATATCATGTAATTATAAAAGCAAACTAAAGGATACATACAAACACACACACAAAAGAAGCAAAAAATAATGACAACGACAAACATGGAGGGGGTGAGAAAAATGGTAGTGAATATAGAATGTGTTCAAACTTAAGCAATCATCAACTTAAAGTATACTACTACAAACACAGTTTGAAGCACATAATAACCAGAAATCAAAAATCTACAAGTGATACCAGAAATAAAGAGAAAGGAATCCAAACACATTATAGAAAGTCATCAGCATACAAGAGAGCAAGAGAATAAGAAAGAAAAACAGAACTACACAACAAGCAGAAAAACAATTAATAAAATGGCAATAACTAGATACCTGTGAATAATTAAATGTAAATGGATTAAATGCTCCAATGAAAATACATAGGGTGGCTTAATGAGTAAAAAAACAAGGCCTATATATGTTACATACAGGAGACCCCCTTCAGATTGAAAGACACACAAAGACATAAATAGATGGAAAAGATACTTCATGCAAATGGAAATGGGGGAAAAAAGCTGAGGTAAGAGAACTCATATCAGGCAAAATAGACTTTAAAATGAAAGCTATAAAAAAAGAGAAAGAAGGGCATTTCATAATAATAAAGTGATCATTCCAACTAAAAGAAATAATGTCAGAAAACTTCCCCTACCTGGTGAAATAAATAGACTTACAAGGGCAGAAAGCACAGAGAACCCCAAACAACAGGAATCTAAAGAGGACCCACACCAAGACACATCATAATTAAAATGCCAAGAGCAAAAGACAAAGAGAGAATCTTACAAGCAGCAAGAGAAAAACAGTTAGTTACCTACAAGGGAGTACCCATATGACTCAGCTGATTTCTCAACAGAAACTATGCAGGCCAGAAGAGAGTGGCAAGAGATATTCAAAGTGATGAATAGCAAGAACCTACAACCAAGATTACTCTACCCAGCAAAGCTATCATTCAGAATTGAAGGGCAGATAAAGAGCTTCACAGATAAGAAAAAGCTAAAGGAGTTCATCACCGCCAAACCAGTATTTATATGAAATGCTGAAGGGTATTCTGTAAGAAGAGGAAGAAGAAGAAAAAGGTAAAGATAAAAATTATGAACAACAAATACATGTCTATCAACAAGTGAATCTAAAAATTAAGTGATTAAAAAATCTGATGAACAGAATAAACTGGTGAATATAATAGAATCAGGGGCATAGAAAGAGAGTGGACTGACAATTCTGAGGGGAAAGGGGGTGTGGGGGTGTGGGAAGAGACTAGACAAAAATCGTACACCTATGGGTGAGGACAGTGTGGGGGGGGGTAAGGGCAGAGGGTGGGGTGGGAACTGGGTGGAGGGGAGCTATGGGGGGAAAAAAGAGGAACAATTGCAATAATCTGAACAATAAAGATTTATTTTAAAAAATGAATGGGTTAACAATGATCAAGGAAGAAACCAAAAGATAGCTGGAGACCAATAAAAGTGGAAACAACAACCCCAAAACTATGGGGCACAGCTAAAGCAGATATAAAAGGAAGTTCATCGCACTATAGGCCTACTTTGAGAAACAAGAATAATCTCAAATAAACAGTTTAACCATACACCTCAAGGAACTAGAAAAAGAAAAACAAACAAAGCTCAAAGTGAGCAGAAGGAAGGAAATAATAGAGAACAGGCTGGAAATATATGAAATAGAGTCTAAAATAGAATTCAAAAGATAATGAAACCAAGAACTGGTTCACTGAAAAGATAAACAAAATTGATAAAACATTTAAACATCAAGAAAAAAAAGAGCCGAAACCGGTTTGGCTCAGTGGGTAGAGCGTCGGCCTGTGGACTGAAAGGTCCCAGGTTCAATTCCGGTCAAGGCCATGTACCTTGGTTGTAGGCGCATCCCCAGTAGGGGATATGCCAGAGGCGGCTGATCGATGTTTCTCTCTCATCGATGTTTCTAACTCTCTATCCCTCTTCCTTCCTCTCTGTAAAAAATCAATAAAATATATTTAAAAAAAAAAGAAAAAAAGAGAGAGAAGACAGTAATAAATGAAATAAAAAATGAAATAGGAGAAGTAAAAACTGACACCACAAAAATACAAAAAATTATAAGAAAATACTATGAATAATTATGTGCCAACAAACTGGACAACCTGGAAAGAATGTATAAATTCCTAGAAACATACCATCTTTCAAGACTGAATAAAAAAGAAACAGAAAATCTGAGCAAATCAATAACTGACAACGAAGTTGCATCAGTAATAAAAAATAATGCAACAAACAAAAGTCCTGACCAGATGACTTCACAGGTGAATATTACCAAATATCCAATGAAGAATTAACACTTATCCTTCTAAATTTTCCAAAAAACTGAAGAGGAGAGAAGGCTCCCAAGCTCCTTTTATTAGTTCCGCATTACCCTGATACTAAAACCACACAGACATTACAAAAAAGAAATTATAGGCCAGCATTCCTGATGAATATAGATGTAAATTCCTTCAACAAAATATTGGCAAACTGAATTCAGCATCACATTAAAAAGATCACACACCATGATCAAGTGGGATTTATTCCTGGGATGCAAGGTTGGTATAATATCTGCAAATCAATTAATGTGAAATACCATATTAAAAAAACAAAGGATAAAAATCATATAATCATCTCAATATATGCAGAAAAATAATTTGACCAAATCCAGCATTCATTTAATATAAAAACTCAGTAAAGTGGGAATAGAGGAGACATACTTCAACATACTCAATGGTGAAAAGCTAACAGTGGTTTCCTTAAGATTAGGAATGTGACAAGGATGTTCATTTCAACACTTTTATTCAATTTAGTATTGGAAGTCCTAGCCATAGCAATCAAACAAGAAAAACAAATAAAAAGCATTCAAATTAGAAAAAAAGAAGTAAAACTGTCATTATTTACAGATGATATACTATATAGAGAGAACCCTAAAGATTTCACCAAAAAACTATTAAAACCGATAAATGAACTCAGTAAAGTAGCAGGATATACAATCAATGTTCAGAAATTGGTTGCGTTTTTTATACATCAATAATTAACTTCTGAAAGAAATTAAGAAAACATTTTTAGCCAAAACCGGTTTGGCTCAGTGGATAGAGCGTCGGCCTTCGGACTGAAAGGTCCTAGGTTCGATTCCGGTCAAGGGCATGTAACCTGGTTGCGGGCACATCCTTGGTAAGGGGTGTGCAAGAGGCAGCTGATCGATGATTCTCTCTCATTGATGTTTCTAACTCTCTATCCCTCTCTCTTCCTCTCTGTAAAGAATCAGTAAAATAAAAATAAAATAAAAAAAGAAAACATTTTTATTTTTGATCAGATCCTAAAAAGAAAATACCTGGAAATTAATTTAACCAAGGAGGTAAAAAACCTGTATTCAGAAAACTATAAGACATTGAAGAAATAAACTGAAAAAGATACAAATAAATGGAAGCATATACCATGCTCATAGATAGGAAGAATTACCTTTTTTTAAATTAAATATATTTTATTGATTTTTTTACAGAGAGGAAGAGAGAGGGATAGAGAGTTAGAAACATCGATGAGAGAGAAACATCGATCAGCTGCCTCTTGCACACCCCCTACTGAGGATGTGCCCGCAACCAAGGTACATGCCCTTGACCAGGGATCAAACCTGGGACCCTTGAGTCCGCAGGCCGACGCTCTATCCACTGAGCCAAACCGGTTTCAGCAAGAATTACCTTTTTAAAGTGTCCATACTACCCAAAACAACCTATAGATTTAATGCAATCTCTATCAAAATACCAATGGCATTTTTTTTTAGTCTAGAACAAATAATCCTAAAACTTACATGAAACTGCAGAAGACCCTAAATAGGCAAAGCAATCTTGAGAGTGAAGAACAAAGTGGGAGGTATCATTCTACCAGAATCATAAAAACAGACACTTAGACCAACGAAACAGAGTTGAAAGCCCAGGAGTAAACCTACATCCATATGGTCAATTAATCTATGACAAAGGAGGCAAGATATTACAATAGGATAAAGACATTCAATTCAGTAAATAATGTTGGTAAAACTGGAAAGATATTTGCAAAAATATGAAACTAGAGCACTTTCTTACACCATATACAAGAGTAAACTCAAAATGGATTAAAGACTTAAATGTAAGACCTGAAACCATAAAACTCCTAGAAGAAAGTGCTGGCAGTAAACCCTTTGGCATTGCTTAGCAATAGTTTTGTGGATGTCTCCTTGGGTGAGGGAAAAAACAAAACAAAACAAAAAAAATGGGACCACGTAAAGCAAAAAAGTTTTTACACAGCAAAGGAAATCATCAACAAAATGAAAAGACAGCCTACCAAATGGGTGAAGGTATTTGCCAATGATACATCCAATAGGAGGTTAATATCCAAAATATATAAAGAACTCATCAACTTAACACCCAAAAAACAAAACAAAAAAAACCCTCACCATAAAATCGATTAAAAAATCGGCAGAAGACCTAAATAGACACTCGTCAAAGAGAACATACAGATGGCCAACAGACATATGAAAATGCTCAACATCACTAGTCATCAGAGAGATGCAAATTAAAACCACAATGGGATATCACCTCACACCTGCCAGAATGGCTATCATCAATAAATCAACAAACAGCAAATGTTGGCCAGTATGTGGGAAAAAGGGAACCCTCGTGCCCTCTTGAGGGGATTGCAAATTGGTGCAGGCACTATGGAAAATAGTATGGAGATTGCTCAAAATATTAAAAACTAGAGGCCCGGTGCACAAAATTCATGCACGGAGGGGGGGGTGTCCCTCAGCCCAGCCTGTACCCTCTCCAATCTGGGACCCCTCGAGGGATGTCCGACTGCCCATTTAGGCCCGATCCCAATGGGATCGGGCCTAAATGGGCAGTTGGTTATCCCTCTCACAATCCAGGACTGCTGGCTCCCAACTGCTTGCCTGCCTGCCTTCCTGATTGCCCCTAACTGCTTCTGCCTGCCAGCCTGATCACCCCCTAACCACTCTGCTGCCAGCCTGATTGATGCCTAATTGCTCCCCTGCCAGCCTGTTTGCCGCCAACTTCCCTCCTCTGCCAGCCCGGTCACCCCTAACTGCCCTCCCCTGCAGGGTTGATCGCCTCCAACTTCCCTCCCTTGCAGGCCGGGTGCCTCCCAACTGCCCTCCCTTGCTGGCCATCTTGTGGTGGCCATCTTGTGTCCACATGGGGGCAGGATCTTTGACCACATGGGGGCAACCATACTGTGTGTTGGAGTGGTGGTCAATCTGCATATTACTCTTTTATTAGATAGGATAGAGGCCTGGTGCAGGAGTGGGGGCCAGCTGGTTTGCCCTGAAGGGTGTCCCAGATAAGGGTGGGGGTTCCCTTGGGCATGGGGCAGCCTGAGCAAGGGGCCTGTGGTGGTTTGCAGGCCAGGCACGCCCCCTGGCGACCCAATCGGAGGCCCTGGTATCTGGAATTTATTTACCTTCTACAATTGAAACTTTGTAGCCTGGAGTGGAGCCAAGCCTCCTGCATGCTCCACTGGCAGCCATTTCTGTTTGGGTTAATTCACCTTCTATAATTGAAACTTTGTAGCCTTAAGCAGAGGCCTGAGCCCGGCCAGGATGTGCAGAAAGCTTTGCTTTCTCTGTTACCGTGGGCAACCCTGGCCTGGTCTCTCCAGCTCCGTGGCTGCCGCCATTCTGTTTGAATTTGTTTACCTTCTATAATTGAAACTTTGTAGCTTGAGTGAAGGCTTAGGCCTGTTAAGGGCAGGCGGAAAGCTTGTTTCCCTCTGTTGCCTGGGAAATCTTGCTCTCGGTGGCTGTAGCCATCTTGGTTCGGTTTATTTGCATACTCGCCCTGATTGGCTGGTGGGCATGGCTTGGTCTGGTGGGCGTGGCTTGGGTGTAGCAGAGGTATGGTCAATTTGCATATTTGTCTATTATTAGGTAGGATAGAGCAACCATACGACCCAGCAATCCCACTTCAGTGTGTTTATCTGAAGAAATCCCAAACACTAACTTGAAAAGACATATGCATCCCTATGTTCACTGCAGTATTAATTACAATAGCCAAGATATTAAGCAACCTAAGTTTCCATAGGACAAAGAAGGGATAGAGAAGATGTGGTTCTTATATACAATGGATACTACTCGGCCATATAAAAGCATGAAATCTTACCATTTGCGAAGACATGGATGGACCTAGAGCAGTGATGGGCAACCTTTTGAGCTTGGTATGTCAAACTTCGCCAAAAAACTGAGCATAACTCGGGTAGTGTGTCACTTTGAGGAAAAAACATTATTTCGCTATATTTATAGTTTAAATAACATAAATGTTTCATCCTCATCATGCTGCTGCCTCAGCGGCCGCGTGTCATCAGAAATGGCACTGACACGCGTGTCAGAGGTTCGCCATCACTGAAGAGGGTATTATGTTAGCAAAACAAGTCAGGCAGAGAAAGACCAATGTATGGTTTCACTTATACAGGGTGGGGCAAAAGTAGGTTTACAGTTGTTCATATGGACAGACTTGTACTTTGAAAAACTACAAAATATTACTGAAAACTTAGAGATTTGAATAAATTAAAAGATATACGGTGTTCATGAATCAGAAGACTTAATACTGTTAAGAAGAAAATACTACCTAAAGTGATCTATAGATTTGCTGTGCTGCTTATCAAAATTTAAATGACCTTTATTTCTTGCATTAATATAAAAGCTAATTCTCACATTCATATAAAATTGTAAGGGGCCCTGCAGAGACAAAACAATCTTGAAAAAGAACAAGGACATACACTTCCTGATTTCAAAGTTACTACAGTAATGAAAATAGCGTGGTACTAACAAAAAGGCAGACATGTAGATCAATGAGCTAGGGTGCCCAGAAATAGACCCTATCCTCCTATCTAATAAAAGAGTAATATACAAATTGACCATCACTCCAACACACAAGATGGCTGCCCCATGTGGTCAAAGATGGCTGCCCCATGTGGACACAAGATGGCCACCACAAGATGGCCTGCAGGGGAGGGCAGTTGTGGGCGATCAGGCCAGCAGGGAAGGGCAATTAAGGGTGACTAGGCCAGCATGGGAGGGCAGTTAGGGGCATTGGGACGGCAGGGGAGGGCAGTTAGGGGCAACCAGGCTGGCAAGGGAGGGAAGTTAGGGGTGACTGGGCCAGCAGAAGAGGGCAGTTGGGGGAAACCAGACCTGCAGGGGAGGGCAATTGGGGGCGACCAGGCCAGCAGGGGAGGGGAGTTAGGGGTGACTGGGCCAGCAGGGGAGGATAGTTGGGGGCAACCAGGCCGGCAGAGGAGGGCAGTTAGGGGTGACCAGACCTGCAAGGGAGGACAGTTAGGGGCAATCAGGCTGGCAGGGGAGCAGTTAGGCATCAATCAGGCTTGCAGGGGAGTGGTTAGGGGGTGATCAGGCTGGCAGGCAGAAGCAGTTAAGGGCAATCAGGCAGGCAGGCAGGCGAGCAGTTGGGAGCCAGTAGTCCCAGATTGTGAGAGGGATGTCCGACTGCCCGTTTAGGCCCGATCCCACTATTGTTGAAAGTATTACATATGCCCCCCTTTTCAGGCAGTCATACATTCCTTGAGGGGTCCCAGATTGGAGAGGGTGCAGGCTGGGCTGAGGGACACCCCCCCATGCACGAATTTCGTGCACCAGGCCTCTAGTGTATAATATGGTCAATTCATAAAAAGTTTTTTTGTCCCTGCTGTCCAGTCCTCTCCTGTTCTCTCTCCTGGGTTCCCATCTCCTCCACACTTTGCAAATATCCCATGAGAATCCCACCCCCCCTCAGGCCACACAGATGCTGTGGGGCAGGGCCCAAAACAGGCTGGGCCTTTCGTGCACTTCAGAGTCTGTCTATAGTCAATTGGTTTTGCACAGGGTTCCATGGTCATTGAATAAGGAAAGAACAGTCTTTTAAGCAAATGATGACTGCACATCCACATGGCAAAGAATGAAGTTGGATCCTTACCTTATAAAATATACAAAAATTAACTGAAAATAGATTAAAGGCACAACCATGCATTTGTAAAAAATCCGTAGAATGTACAACATGAATAGTAAACCTTATTTTTATGAGGTAAATTGTGCTTCCCCCAATTCATATATTGAAGTCTTAATCCCCAGTACCTCAGAATGGGAGTGTATTTGGCTTTTAAAGAGGTAATTCAGATAAAATGAGAACATGTGGGGAGCCCTAATACAATATGTCTGGTGTTCTTTATAAGAGAAGGAGATTAGGAGACAGATGTGTGCATGCGCACAGGAAAAACATGTGAGGGCAAAGGAAGAAGACAGCCATCTACAGGACAAAGAGAGAGGCCTCAGGTCGAAATCAACTGGGCTGACACCTTGATCTTGGACTTCTACTTCCAGAACTGTCAGAAAATAACTTTCTGTTGGGTAAGCCACCTAGTCGGTAGTATGGTAGCTCTAGTAAACTAATACACTTATTAAATGCAAACATATTTTATATTTTCTAAATATTTTTTTTAATTTCAATTACAGTTGATGTACAATATTATATTAGCTTCTGGTGTATACCCCAATGATTAGATATTTATGTAACTTACAGAAGTGATCACCCACATAAATCTAGTAGCTATCTGATACATACACAGTTATTACCATATTATTGACTATATTCCCCAGGCTATAACTTACATCTCGGTGACTGGCAATTTACACATCTTAATCCCTTCCCCTTTATCACCTATCCCCTGAACCCCCTCCCATCTTGGAACTGTCAAAATGCCCTCTGTATTTATGAGTTTATTCCTGTTCTGTTTGTTCATTTATTTTGTTTTTTGGTTCCACATCCTATCTAATAAAAGAGTAATATGCAAATTGATTATCACTCCAACACACAAGATGGCCACCCCCATGTGGACACAAGATGGCCATCACAAAGTGGCCAGCAGGGGAGGGCAGTTGTGGGCGATCAGGCCAGCAGGGAAGGGAAGTTGGGAGGGACCAGGCCTGCAGGGGAGGGCAGTTGTGGGCGACCCAGGCCTGCAGGGGAGGACAGTTGGGGGAAACCCAGTCCTGTAGGGGAGGGCAGTTGGGGGGGACCAGGCCTGCAGGGGAGGGCAGTTAGGGGTGACCAGGCTGGCAGGGGAGGGCAGTTAGGGGCAATTGGGCTGGCAGGGGAGCAGTTAGGCATTGATCAGGCTGGCAGAGGAGTGGTAAGGGGGTGATCATGCTGGCAGGCAGAAGCAGTTAGGGGCAATCAGGCAGGCAGGCAGGTGAGCGGCTGGGAGCCACTGGGATCAGGCCTAAATGGGCAGTCAGACATCCCTTGAGGGGTCCCAGATTGGAGAGGGTGCAGGCTGGGCTGAGGGACACACACCTCCCATGCACGAATTTCGTGCACCGGGCCTCTAGTTCTAGTATAAATGGAATCGCATGGCATTGTCTTTCTGTGTCTGACCCATTTCACTTAGCATAAAACTCTCTAGCTCCATCCATGCTTTTGCAGATGGCAAGATTTTATTCTTTATGCCTGAGTCATGTTTCACTGTATACATGTATCACCTGTTCTTTATCCATTCATCCACCGATAAACACTTAGGCTGATTCCATATCTTGTCTGTTGTAAACAATGCTACAATAAACACAGGGATACATAATACACAGGTCTTTTCCAATAAGTGTTTTGGGTTTCTTTTTATTTTTTCATGTTTATTGAAGTATATTTGACAAATAAAATTGTAAGATGCTTAAAGTGTACATTGTGACAATTTTATACATATCTACAACAATTTCAATTGTTCCCAAGTTAATTGATTCCTACTCTTGTCTTATTATTTTCTTTTCCTGCTTGCACTACCTTTCCTACATTTTTCAGGTTTGGCTCAGTGGTTGGAGTGTCGGCCTAAGGACTGAAGAGTCTCAGGTCTGGTCAGGGGCACATACCTCGGTTGCAGGTTCCCGAGCCCTGGTGGGGGCCCGTGCAGGAGGTGGCCAATTGATGTGTCTCTCTCAGGTCTAAGAATCTCTCTCTCGCCTTCTTCTCCCTCCCTTCCCCCCCTTCCAATCTCTCTAGAAATCATTTGTAAAAAATAGCCTCAGGTAAGGATTTGAAAAAAAAGTATGTGGCTGTAATAAGCCAGTCACAAAAAGAAAAATACTCTATAATTTTGCTTATATGAGGCACTTAAAGGAGTCAAATTATAGAGACAGAAGTGGTTGTTAGGAGCAGGAGCTGGGCAGGGGGTGGGGGAATGGGGTGTTATTATTTAATGGGTACAGTTTCACTTTTACAAGATGAGTTTTGGCAGTGGATGGTGATGGTGGTTGTACATTGTGAGTGCACTTAATACTACTGAACTGTACCCTTAAAATTATTAAGATGGTAAATTTTACATTATGTATATTTACCACAATAAAGAAAGGGAAGAATGACATAAGTGGGTTACATGAAATCCCTTGAGACTTCCTTAATGACCCATGGGATATATAGTAATGTCTTATTTAATTTCCAAATATTTAGAGAATTTTGCTGATATCCTCAAACAAAGGATATGCATGGAAGCAAGATATCTCAACAGCCTGAGACAAATGCTCCAGAAAATAACAATTTCTAGTTTCTTTTATTAACTTGGAATTAATAAGAGACCTTAAGGAAGGTTATATGAAGGTGGGAGAGAGGCAGGCATCCGATTTCAGGTTAGCAAAGTTAGGTGTTCTCTTGAGGGTCCTCTCTTGGAGAAGGTGTCTGAAAGGGTGGTCACACTTTAGAAGGAAGGGTCTGAAAAGAGGCATTTCAGAGGTGCATTGACCTAGAGATGAACTGAAACAATGGCCTAGCTTGCTTAAGACAAAGATGAGCCTTTAACTAAAGAAATTATATACCCACCATGACCTGCCCAGTTGGGAATGTATGATCAGATAACTCTGTGAAGTTACTTTCCATAGAAAAGTTACTTCCCTTTATTTATCCACAAAAAACAACTTACATCTTTCTTCCCCAAAACACGTTGTATAAAAGAGCCCCATCAGCTCAAGGATGGCAGATGTGTTTGCCTTCTCCATGTAGCTGGCTGCTGGCACTTTAGACTGTATGCCCCAGGTCCTGGCCCTTTTCTCTGGCTAGCGTATGGCTCAATAAACTGTTTCAGAAAAGCTTTCAGCTGGAATTGTTTTTAACTTGGCCAATAGCATCACAATTGAGTTAATTGCTTGGTGGTGTTGGAAAATTACAAGTTGGACAGTTAATGAGCCCTTCTGTGGATGACTGTTGAGCTGCAGAGCTGCAGACAGTGTTGACGTTAGCAAGTAAGCCCACTAAGGTCCTGATAGACATCCATTTTGAAATATTTTTCACGTCATCTATTGCTTATTTTCAAAACCTCTCTCTCTGCCATTTGAAGCATCCATTATCATTTTTTATTTTCAATTACAGTTGACATACATCATTATGTTAGTTTCAGGTATTCAACCCAGTGACAAGGCATTACATAACTTAATAAGTGATCATCCCAATAAATCCTGCACCCATCCAGCACCACACCTAGTTATCAGAATATTATTGACTGCATTCCCTATGCTGTACTTTCCATCCCCATGACTATTCTGTAACAACCAATGTGTACTTCTTAATTCCTTCAGCTTTTTTACCCGTTCCCCCAATGCCTCTCCCACCTGGCAATCAACAAAAAGTTCTCTGTATCTATGAGTCTGTTTCTGTTCTGCTTGTTCATTTTGTTTGTAGATTCAATTGTAGATAGATATGTATTTATTGCCATTTTATTATTCATAGTTTTTTTTATCTTCTTCTACTTCTTCAAGAAGATCCTCTAACATTTCATATAATACTGGTTTGGTGATGAACACCTTTAACTTTTTCTAGTCTGGGAAGCTCTTTATATGTTCATTGATTCTAAATGATAGCTTTGCAGGATAGAGTAATCGGGCTGCAACCCCAGGCATATGCCCTTGACCAGAATCGAACCTAGGACCCTTCAGTCTGAAGGCCAATACTCTATCCACTGAGCCAAACCAGCTAGGACTTTATTTATTTATTTTAAATATATTTTATTGATTTTTACAGAGAGGAAAAGAGAGGGATAGAGAGTTAGAAACATCTATGAGAGAGAAACATCGATCAGCTGCCTCCTGCACACCCCCCACCAGGGATGTGCCCACAACCAAGGTACATGCCCTTAACCGGAATCGAACCCGGGACCTTTTGAGTCCGCAGGCCGACGCTCTATCCACTGAGCCAAACTGGTTTTGGCCAGCTAGGGCTTTAGAGTTTCTTTTTTAGTGGTTGGTCTAGGTAACAATATCTATACTAATAAAAGCCTAGGTGGCCCTCATGCCCTCGCATGATGCCCTCACACCATCACAAGATGGCTGCCCTCATGTCATCACAATATGGCTGCCCACATGTCACCACAAGATGGCTGCCCCCCCTGTTGTCACAATATGGCCACCACAAGATGGCCACCACAAGATGGCCTACAGGGAAGGGCAGTTGGGGGAGAGATCAGGCCAGCAGTGGAGGACAGTTGGGGGTGACCAGGCCTGCAGGGGAGGGCAGTTGGGGGCAACCAGGCCAGCAGGGGAGGGCAGTTGGGGGCGACCAGGCCTGCAGGGGAGGGCAGTTGGGGATGATCGGGTCGGCCGGGAGGGGCAGTTGGGGGCGATTGGGCCTGCAGGGGAGAGCAGTTGTGGGTGACCGGGCCAGCAGGCAAAAGTGGTTAGGGGCAATCAGGCAGGCAGGTGAGCGGTTATAAGCCAGCAGTCCCAGGTTGTGACATCCCCCAAGGGGTCCCAGATTGGAGAGGCTGCAGGCCGGGCTGAGGGACACCCCCCATGCACGAATTTCGTGCACTGGGCCTCTAGTCTCTCTCTCTATATAAAAGGCTAATTTGCAAAGTGTCCCCTCAGGAGTTTGATTGGGAGACCAGGAGTTCAATTGCTCGCTATGATGTGTGATGATCACCAGGAGGTAGCGCAGAATGAAAGAAGGCCCTGGCCAGCAGCTGGAAGGCCCTGACTGGCCCTGATCGCCAGCCAGGCCTAGGGACCCTACCTGTGCATGAATTTCGTGCACTGGGCATCTAGTACATACATAACTTAACCAGTAAAAAAAATGCAGAAACCTTACTTGCATTTAGGTTCCTCTGCCTCCCCACTTTTAAAATATAATTATCCTAAGTATTTTTTCTACATACATTTAGCAGCACATCAAATGGCATTATCATTTTTGCTTCAACTACCGTGTACGATTTAAGAAACTCATCAATAGGACAATGTATTTCATTTATCCCTATCTTTACCCAGTCTGATGTTGTTTTCTCATTTCCCCAGTTCCAAGCCTTTTTCTGTTATCATTTACTTTGTTTAGACTAGAGTATTTTCTTTAGTTACTAACGTTTGGCTGGAGTAAGAGTTCTCTGTGTAGGCCACCCTTTCCCTGGCTTTGACTAAAGGGAACATATTCTCTTAACACTTTTTGTCTGTGTCTGCTGGAGGCCCTGGCTGGAAAGCTTCTGTAACCCCTGAGCTGAGAAACATGGGAGGTGGTCGGGATAAAAGAGAATTTACCACCATGTTGCTCTTCAGCCCTGAAGTTCTAAGACAGTTTGTCTCCTTTTCACATTTCAGAGTCTTTCCGTGCTTGTTTGTTGTGTTATTTCCAGGGATTTTTTAGTTGTTAGAGGGATGAACTGGAGGGATTGGAGCTACCCCATTCTGGCTCAAATCCCAGATACCGTGTTTTCCCAAAATTTTATTGTGAAAACTTTCAAACACAAAGTAAAGTTGAAAGAATTTTACAGTGAACACCCATATACCATCACCTATATTCTACCATTTATATGTTACTAAATTTGTTTTATAAGGGTTTTTAATAGCTAAAACTTGGCAAAAATCCAAATGTCTATCTACAGTATAGTAGGTAACCCCACACAAGTGAAACTGATAAAATCTTTGGAGAACACAGCACACAAAAAGTACAGTTGTATGATTACATTATATAAAGTTTAAAACTGGTAAGATTATTGTATAAGGATGTATGAATGGGTGGTAAAACTATAAAGAAAAGCACACAGATGTCTATCTCAAAAGTCGGGATAATAGCTATGACTAGGAATGATGCACTGAGTATTGGCAGGAGTCTACTTCTCAACCTGTGTGGATGCTTACAGGGGTGTTCGCCTTATAATTGTGAAATATAAAATTAAATGGTGTCACTTATATTAAGGGGCTTTAAAATGGAGCCAGAAGGCCATTAAAGAAATGGGTCTTATGCACATCCTAGCCAGACAGAACATGAACTATCTGAATCAGCTTACCTAAATTACAATTCCTTATAATCCCAAATAAACACTTTCTTTTTCTTCACTTGATTTTTGTCTCCTGACAAGTTAAATTAACATACCCATATGCTATATTGGAATATATATGTTCTAATTATTTCTGTATATATATTTCACATTTTTAAAAAGTATGAGAAACATGATTCTATTTTTGTTTCATACACACAAATGTGTATGTACACATACAACAGCATATATAAATAGATGTAATCAGTGTTTCTACTGGACTTATTTATTATATGTTTCTTCAGTCTGTACACTGTGTGCAAATTTTTTATAATGAATGCTTTATTTTCATAGTTAGGGTAAATAACAAAGAACTTTTAAAAAATTATTCCATTATAATATTTCAAAATGATATCAAACTATTGAACATTTGAATAGTAAATGGCCAAAATACCTATACAGGCAATTAACATCAGAAAATATCCAAGTGGTTCAATAAATATGAGATATATTTCATTTCACAAACATTAAAAATTAGATATTAAAAATTGCTCTATTAAAAAACAAAAGCATTTTTTAAAAAAGCATTTAAAAGAAAATAATCAAGAATGGGTATGGGTGCTAGGCATATATTGTTATGAAATGCTTATGGAAATATAAATTGTAAAATCTTCCAGGAAAGGAACTACGTAACTGAGTGAAAAGCTGGGTCTCTCTGCCTTCATCTGGTCTTCAAGCCTGCATTGCTTCCTGTGACCTTCAGGCTAATAGCTCCTGCTTTAGACATGCTAATCATTGAGGAATTATGCTTCTGCCTTGTTTTTACAAAAAAAGCTCCTTCCATTTTCTCTTCCCTTAACATAAAAGAAGCCTGAATTCTGTTACTTTCTTAAAATGGATTTGGAGATTAGGACGCCCATCTTCTCAGTTGGCGCCTCCTTAATCAATAAAACTTTTCCTTATTCCAAATTCTGAAGTTTTGAGTTTTGGCCTTTGGAAGTGTTGGGCACACAAAATTTGGGCTGGCAACAACTAGGCAATGTGCTTAAAATTCTAACAGTCCTTGATCTAGCAATACAATTTCAAGAAATTTAAACTAAGAAAATAATCTCCAAAAATATACACTGAGTGGCCAGATTATTATGATCTCTGAACGCATAATAATCTGGCCACTCAGTGTATATCCTATATAATAAAAGGCTAATATGCAAATTGTCCCCTCGACCAGGAGTTCGACCAGCAGGCAGGCCGGCCAACCCCCCATGTCCCCTCCCCATGGCCAGGCTGGCCGGACCCCACCCATGCACTAATTCATGCACCGGACCTCTAATATATATACACTGAGTGGCCAGATTATTATGCGTTCAGAGATCATAATAATCTGGCCACTCAGTGTAGCTACAAGGATATTAATGGAACAAAAAATTGGAAATAATATAACTAACAATAGGGGTTCATTAAATATCCTATCTAATAAAAGAGTAATATGCAAATTAACCACCACTCTGCTACACCCACAAGCCACGCCCACAAATCACGCCCACCAGCCAATCAGGAGTGAATATGCAAATAAACCCAACCAAAATGGCTAAGGCCACAGAGAGCAGAGGGAAGCTTGGGTTTCCCCGGCAATGGAGGAAGCCAAGCTTTCCGCCTGCCCTTGCTGGCCTAGGCCTCCACTCAAGGTTACAAAGTTTCAATGATAGAAGGTAAATAAATCCAAACAGAAATGGCAGCAGCCACGGAGCTGGAAAGAGCAGGAGGCTAGGGTTGCCCCCGGCAATGGAGGAAGCCAAGCTTTCCGCACACTCTGGCAAGCCCAGGCCTCTGCTTAAGGCTACAAAGTTTCAATTATAGAAGATACATAAATCCCAACAGAAATGGCTGCCGCCACAGAGCAAGCAGAAGGCTTGGCTCTGCTCCAGGCTACAAAGTTTCAATTGTAGAAGATAAATAAACCCCAGATACCAGGGCCTCTGCTGCTTGGGTCACCAGGGGGCATGGCCGGCCTGCAAACCACCACAGGCCCCTTGCCCAGGCTTCCCCACACCCCAAGGGAACCCCCACCCTGATCCGGGACATCCTTCAGGGCAAACCAGCCGGCCCCAACCTGTGCACCAGGCCTCTATCCTATCTAATAAAAGAGTAATATGCAGATTGACCATCACTCCAACACACAAGATGGTTGCTCCCACGTAGTCAAACATCCTGCCCCCATGTGGACACAAGATGGCCACCACAAGATGGCCAGCAGGGGAGGGCAGTTGGGAGGGACCAGGCCTGCAAGGGAGGGCAGTTGTGGGTGATCAAGCCTGCAGGGGAGTGCAGTTAAGGGTGACCAAGCTGGCAGAGGAGGGAAGTTGAGGGCAACCAGGCCTGCAGGGAAGGGCAGTTGGGGGAGAAAGGCCTGCAGGGGAGAGCAGTTGGGGGCAAACAGGCTGGCAGGGGAGCAGTTAGGCATCAATCAGGCTGGCAGGGGAGTGGTTAGGGGGTGATCAAGCTGGCAGGCAGAAGCGGTTAGGGGCAATCAGGAAGGCAGGCAGGCAAGCAGTTGGGATCCAGCAGTCCTGGATTGTGAGAGGGATGTTCAACTGCCTGTTTAGGCCCGATCCTGGTGGGATCGGGCCTAAGTGGGCAGTCGGACATCCCTTGAGGGGTCCCAGATTGGAGAGGGTGCAGGCTGGGCTGAGGGACACCCCCCCCACCCCGTGCACGAATTTCATGCACCAGGCCTCTAGTATTTTAATAAATGAACTCAGTTTAGTTAAATATATTTAACCAACAGAATTAATTAGGTGAAATGGCATGAACGGAAGCCATTAAAAAACACGACTGAGGAACAATACTTATTGGCAAATTCAAATAAATGTTTAAGACATATTCTTAAGTGGAGAAAAAAACCAAGATAGTTACAACTGCAATTTGCAATATTCCATTTTGTTAAAATGAGAGCTGCAGTGATTGACTGATAATGAATATGTGTAGTTCAGAGGTCTGTTAAAAGATGTTCACCAAAATGTTAACTGCTTATTTCTGTGTGGTTGGCATCAAGTGCATTTTTCTTTTACTTAAGAAAAAAATTATCAACCTTTTAAATGGGACATGTGTTCCATTAGTAAAATTTTAAAAATTATAGTTGGTTTCTCAGTGCCTGGACTGCCCCTCCCCTCCCACGCTGCCTGGGACTCTTCCCTCCATTCTCACATTGTGGACTGCAGGGGCCACCCTACTGATTCTACACTTTTGCTTTCCCCCATAACACTTATCTTCTAATCTAAAAAGTGTCAACGTAAGATGTTATCAGGGATTTTAGTAGCTAAAACTTGACAAAAAACATGGCTACTGAACCGATCAAATAATTGAATCAATACTCCCTCCCCTGAGAACTGACCTTTAGGCCACTTCACAACGGACGTTCCACTTGCTGAGACCATTATCTCTCTCCTCCAGACTTTCCTAGAATCCAGACCTGCACAGAGAATTCTCTGCCCAGACAAAGCCCGCCTAGAGTCCTTTAAAAACCTCTGACTCCCCAACTTTGGGTGCTGGTGCCATTTTGGGACTCAGCCCATCTGGGTATCCAGATGACCTAATCTATATATATAAAACCCTAATATGCCAAATAGACCGAATGGTGGAACAACTGAACAACCAGTCACTATGACATGCGCTGACCACCAGGGGGTGTCAGCACAGGGGGGATGGTGGAGCAGGTGAGTGGGGGTGCCAGACCAAGGCGAGGCGCCGGTCACTGTCATTGGAGTGAACCTCTGGTGGTTACTGAAAATTCTTTGCTCCCGTGAGCCACGGTCCTGCCCAGCGCCCGCACCCACTGCTGGCACCAGCCCCAATTGCTTCGCCACGCTGTTAGCAGGTGCAAGTGGGGTCAGCACCATCAGTCTGTGGGAGTGGCAGCAGCAGAAGCGGGGCTGCCTGCAGACAAGGGGCCGGGGGCCACGGTGAGAGGGGCCAGGAGGCGGTACGGGGAGGATAGGCCGAGACCCGCCTCTGTGCCCACTGCAGCCTCTCGGCCCACAGTTCCTTTCAAGGTGCACGAATTCGTGCACTGGGCCCCTAGTAAATTCATATTCTTTACCCCTTTTTGCCTTATGCATTCCTCCTTCAGCAACCCTAACATAAGAGACACTCAAACTTGTGAAGAATTTTTGTGAGTTTATTTGAGCCAAATTGTTGACAAATGCCAGGAAGCAGAATTTTAATGGATTGAGATAATGCTTGGAGAGAATGCACCTTGTTTGATACATTGTAATCAAAGGAGGAGACATAAGTGGGTTACATGAAATCCATTGGTAATCGATTAAGGAGAAATCAAAGTGGGGAAAGCTTGGATTGATTGGATGAAAAGTAAAATGATAGATATATACTTTCTTATATAGGTGGGTGCAGGATAGTTAACAGTCAACAATTACCGTATTTTCCAGCGTATAAGAGGACTGGGCATATAAGATTTTCCTGGGTTAAAAAGTCATCTTATACGCTGGAAAATATGGTAATAGTAAATAGTCTTTTCGCCCAAGTCTCTCTCATGAATAGAGTGTCAGGTACCGTATTTTTCCGGAGTATAAGATGACTTTTTAACCCAGGAAAATCTTATACGCCAGTCGTCTTATACACCAGAAAATACGGTAACTCAATAATAATGAGGGCATCTCTGCAGAGCAGTACCTGTGCCTTGAGGGGATCTGGAAAAAGGAAGATTACTTTGACATTCCAACAATATGTTATGGTAGATGCAAAAACACAATGGACAGGCTCAGTTAAGGTAAAGATTGACTTTTGTCTGGGAAGATACTGGCCTAGGACATGACTACACACCGTAAACGGCTCTTTAGTTTAAAAAGTTTTCATTTCAGACCATCCTTTGTGGTTACTTTAGGTCTCTGAGTTTGCAAGGCTGCCAAGCAGGCCACCCCTGAGCTAATCAGGTTAGTACGTGTCCCCTTTTTGTCCACACAAGTTATATAGTTATGTTCATGGCTTATGTATGCTCTTTACCTCCTCAAAGTGTTCTGGAGAGCAGTGAGCAACCAATGACCTTTGTTTTTTTCACGGACACATTTCCAGCTGCTACAGCAGGGTTGGCACACGTGCACTTTCCTTGAATGACGAGGGGAAGTTAGTTGGTCCTGCCTGTGGTCCGTCTGCCTTACATCTTTATGCAGATGTAGAGAAGACCCCGATTGGGGAACCTCCCTTTCCTGACCTGGAGCACAGACAGGCTCTGAGGACTACACTTCCCAGAATCCTCGGTTCTCGCGTGGGCTCCATTTCCCAGAGAGACTGCCCGCCCCGGCCGGACCTGCGTGGGGCGCTGGACCTTTGCCGCGGGAGTGAGCGCCTTCCCGGCCGGACCCCTGGAGGAGTCTGGGCTGGAGGCGGCGGTCCGGCCGGGCGGTTCCCGAGCCTCCCTCCTGCGGAGCGCGGCAGGCGGAGGCGCGGCCCCCGGAGCGCGGCGAGGTGAGCGGCGGAGGCTCCGCGGGTGCGGGGGAGGGAGGCGGCCCTGGAAGGATGCGCCGCACAGGCCGAGGGGCGCGCGCGGGGCCTTTGTGGGCGCGGGCCGGGCACCCCGCCTCTCCTCGCCTGCCCCCGGGAACCGCCCCGCAGACGTGCGCCTGAACGCGGCAGGTCGGGCACTTCGTCCCCTCGGGACCGAGGCCCCGCCACCCTCCACCCTCCGGCTTCCTTCCCACCGTCCCGGCGCGCCACCTGCCCGACCCTGCGATCCCGGCCGTGGGCCCGCGAGGACGCGGTTTCCTCCGCTCGCCGTCGCCTCTGCCCTCCCGGAGGCGGGCGGAGCGATCAGTTTTCCGCGAGAAGGGAGTTGCTGCCTCGCCCGGCGGCAGAGTCAGGACCTCGACCCCACGCTTTGGTGTCTGTGCCCACTCCTCGGACAGCAGCCCCCGCGCGCCGGAGGGAAGGATGTTTACCTTCCCGAAGCTGTTTTCTCTGTTTCTGGAAATGGATAACTTTACAGGAGGGGCCGGTAGGGTGGGGAAAGCTCGTGGTGGAGAAAGTTGTCGCACGCGCGCCCGTGAGGTTGGAGGGGGTGTTCGGAGCGCGCCGTGGTGGGGATCCTGGGGCGCCCGCGCCGGCCGTGTGAATTGGGGCGAGCGCTCCCGCTCCCGCTCCCGCTCTGCCCTCAGTTTCCCGACCTGTAACCCGGGGTGCTGTGGACAAAATGACAGGGGCGCTGCCTGGCACTCGGGAGGCGCCGTGGTTCGCTGCTGCTGGCGCAGTCTTCGGCCTTGTCCCCTGAGCCGGGGAGAAGGGGCCTGACCTGGGTGGCCGGTCTCTCTCTGGTCCGGTCTGCGCCTCGCTCCTCCTGACTCCCCTCTCTGAGGGCACTCGGAGTCATTCTCAGGTGTAGGGATCCGAGAGCTGGTGAGTCTGAGGGTGGAAATAGAAGGGGCTTCTCCCTCCTGGCGCCCCTTTTCTTCTCTCAGTTCAGCCTTCTGGAGACTCTGCCTATCCTCGGGGTGAAGAGGCCAACAAGGGGACATGGCTGCTGAGCCGAGGGGAGCAAGCTCTCAGGTGAGTTCACTGCATCTCAGGTCTTGGGGACAGATGTTTCTTTGTTTGTTCTTTTTTGTTTTCTGTTTTCCCTGGAACTGAAGTTCTCCACCCCATGCAGTCTTCTCCAGGATTTGGAGTAAAAGTCTTTTTCCAGTTGAAGAGCTGGTCCACCTGGGTAGTGAATCTTGTCCCTCCCCACCCCCCCCATCCATGTCTGGTGTTCCCTTTTCTTTCCCTAATAGACACTCATTCATTAATTTCAATTCCCTACATGATTACTAATTTGACAGGTCAGATGCCATGTGTCTTAGCTCACTTGGGGACAGAACAAACAAATGTTCCTTCCTGGCCCTGCCTCCTCGCTCACCCCCATCTCCCTCCGTGGCTCACTCACATCTCCCTCCCCGCTCACCCCCGTCTCCCTCCCTGCCCTTGGCAGTCATGCTTTCCTTTTCCTTTCCACCCTCAGAATCCTCATGACACCTTCCCCAGGCTTCTGCAATCCATAGTTTTTAATTTTTCCTTTCTGTTACCTTTGTTTATTTATTTTTTAATCTTTATTGTTGAAGGTATTACATATGTTCCCTATTTTCCCCCATGCTAGCCTGCCCCGACTCCCGCTCCAGGCCTTCACCACCTCCCTCCTAACTTTGGATGGTGTGCCTTGCTTCTGCACTCTTGAAAACTGATCTTGATCTGCTGTTTTCATCTTTATGTGTGTGAATGAGGGAGGGCCCCATATGGCGAGCCAGTGCTTGGACAAAAGATAGCCATGCTGGAGGGGACATAGTCAGAGAGATCTCTTGACTCTGGGGGCAGAGAGAAGACTGCAGGAAGCGCAGGGAGGGTTTCGTGGGATATTGGTAGTGGAGAGGCAGTGTGTATGTGGTTAGGAAGTAGGGCTTTTTAGCCAGATGGCCAGGTTTGAACCCATGTCCTCTTGTCATTTCTGGGCTTTGGGCAAATAGTTTCACTTCTCTGTACATCAGTTTCCTCACCTGTAAAATGGGAATAAGAAAAAGTACCTACCTTATAGGTTAAGTGAGAGGCTCACATGAACTAGTGCATGCAAAGTGTTTAGAGCAGGGCCTAGCAAAATATCATCATGATAGCTGAACAATGTTTTTCTAGTAATAATACCATTAATGTTGCTAGATAGACACATAGTCCTATCTAATAAAAGAGTAATATGCAAATTAACCATCACTTGTTATACCCACAAGCCACGCCCACCAGCCAATCAGGATTATGCAAATTAACCCCAACCAAGATGGCTGCAGCCATGGAGCGAGCAGGAGGCTTGGGTTTCCTGGGCAATGGAGGAAGCCAAGCATTCCGCACACCCTGGCAGGCCCAGGCCTCCACTCAAGGCTACAAAGTTTCGATTATAGAAGATAAATAAATCCCAGATACCAGGGCCTCCACTTGGGTCGCTGGAGGGCGTGGCCAGCCTGCAAACCACCACATGCCCCTCGCTCAGGCCGCCCCACGCCCCAAAGGAACCCTCACCCTGATCTGGGACACCCTTCAGGGCAAACCAGCTGGCCCCCACCCGTGCACCAGGTCTCTATCCTATCTAATAAGAGAGTAATATGCAAAGTGACTATCACTCCAACACACAAGATGGTTGCCCCTATGTGGTCAAAGATCCTGCCCCCATGTGGACACAAGATGGCCACCACAAGATGGCCAGCAGGGGAGGGCAGTTGGGAGGGACCATCTTGTGTCCACATGGGGACAGGATCTTTGACCACATAGGGGGGCAGTTGTGGGTGATCAGGCCAGCAGGGGAGGGCAGTTGGGAGGGACCAGGCCTGCAAGGGAGGGCAGTTGGGGGCGATCAAGCCTTCAAGGGAAGGCAATTAGGGGTGACCAGGCTGGCAGAGGAGGGAAGTTGGGGGCGACTGGGCTTGCAGGGGAGGGCAGTTGGGGGGACCCAGGCCTGCAGGGGAGAGCAGTTGGGGGGGGCATGCCTGCAGGGGAGGGCAGTTAGGGGCAAACAGGCTGGCAGGGGAGTGGCTAGGAGGTGATCAGGCTGGCAGGCAGAAGCGGTTAGGGGCAATCAGGAAGGCAGGCAGGCGAGCAGTTGGGAGCCAGCAGTCCTAGATTATGAGAGGGATGTCTGACTGCCCGTTTAGGCTCGACCCTACTAGGATCGGGCCTAAATGGGCAGTCGGACATCCCTCGAGGGATCCCAGATTAGAGAGGGTGCAGGCTGGTCTGAGGGACAGCGCCCCCCCTTGTGCACTGGGCCTCTAGTCTATATATATAAAAGCCTAAGCTACTGGCCGTCTGGCTCACCAGCCAGTAGCTATGACACGCACTGACCACCAAGGGGCAGATGCTCAATGCAGGAGAGGAAACCACAGGCATGGAAACATGGAACAGACTGATGAATCTCAGAGGGAAGGGGGGAGGAGGAGGGGCGGGAAGAGATTAACCAAAGATTTTGTATGCATACTAGAGGCCCGGTGCATGGATTTGTGCACCAGGCCTCTAGTGTTATATAATGTTCATAGAACCCATAAATGCTTGTCCTTTCTTTACTCATCTTCATCTAATAATAACAGGCAATGTTGTTGGGAATGCCTTGAGGGCTTTACCTTTGTTTTCACTCTCATAACAGTGTAGCAGTTATTATCCCTATTTTATTATTATGTTTTAAAAAATATTTATATTGATTTCAGAGAGGAAGGAGAGGGAGAGAGAGAAACAGCTGTAATGAGAGAGAATCATTGATTGGCTGCCTCCTACACATCCCCCTACTGGGGATTGAGCCCACAACCCAGGCATGTGCCCTGACCACACTGTGACCTCCTGATTCATGGGTCACACTGTGACCTCCTGATTCATGGGTCAGTGCTCAACCACTGAGCAACACAGGCTGGGCATATTTTCCTCGTTTTACACGTAAGGAAACGGGGGCTCAGAGAACTCAATAACCTGAATTCAAACCCACGTGTGTGTGGCCTCTAAGTTCACACTGTTATCGTCCAGCCATTGCTCTGGTGATCTTCAGAGCACAGTGCAGACCCCGCCATGTGTTACCAGGCTCTTCTGCACCGTGATGTTCTGTTTTGGACTCAAGAAGTTTGGTGGTGTTTGATCTGAGGCTGTGGCTAGGGCCTCCCATTGCATATGTGGGCTGCTTTTTACCCAAGGTTTTGCCCTTCCATTCCAACAGAGCCAAGTTGGTCTCTTGCCCAGAATCATCTTCATCCTGTGTGTGAGTGCATCCCGTATGGCATTCTCCCTAACCTTGCCTGCTGCCCACACGTCAGTACTGCATGGACCTGTGTGGATATCTCACTGACGGGATGTTTATGACCAGAGAGAGAATAGACTAAGCACTAGGTTAAAAGAAAACTAATTATTGTCGTGCCTCTGTCAATAATAAATTATGTGACCTGGGGTCTTGACTGCCCTGGACTTTGGATTGAACTAGGAGATGGTGTACAGTCCTGTACGGCTACACTTTTTCTTTCATTGTTCAAATCATTTCATGTGCTTTTCTTCTCTACCAGTTGGGTTTTAAATTCTTTTTAGGACAAGATTGTTTTGTATTCCCCCATATGCCAATAAGTTATCTTATTATACATGTGTTGCACTCTCATGTTAAAAATTCAGAGAATAAAAAAAAATCCTAATATATAAAAAGCCAAGGGCCGTCACGACCGAAACAACCAGACGGATGACTGAACACAGGCTGCGTGGGGCGACTAGGCCAGTAAGGTGGTTAGTGAGGGACAACCAAACGACTGGACAGCAGGATGCGTGGGGCGACCAGGGTGGCAGGGGGGTTGGTGAGGGATGCCCAAATGACTGAACAGCAGGCTGTGTGGGGTGACCAGGCCGTCGGGAGGGGGGGCAGTTGGGGGCGACCAGGCTGGCAGGGGAGGCAGTAAGGGGTGACCAGGCTGGTGGGGGGTGGGGGCAGTTAGGGGTGACCAGGCAGGCAGGAAGGTCAGCAGTTAGGAGCCAGCAGTCCCGGATTGTAAGAGGGATGTCCGACTGCCGGTTTAGGACATCCTTGGGATCGGGCCTAAACCGGCAGTCGGACATCCCCTGAGTGGTCCTGGATTGGAGAGGGTGCAGGCTGGGCTGAGGCCCCCCTCCCCTGTGCATGAATTTTGTGCACTGGGCCTCTAGTGCATATATAAAGAAGAAATTAAAATCACTCTTACCCTGCCCCAGCCAGTTTGGCTCAGTGAATAGAGCCTGCGGACCAAAGGGCCCCGGGTTTGATTCCGGTCAGGGCCATGTACCTTGGTTGCAAGCTCCTCCCTGGCCCGAGCCCTGGTTGGGACATGTGTAGGAGGCAACCAATGGATGTGTTTCTCTCACATCGATGTTTCTCTCTGTCTTTCCCTCTTCCACTCTCTCTAAAAGATAAATGGAAAAGTATTCTTGGATGAGGATTAACAAAAAAAATAAGCACACTCTTACCCCAACATCTGGAAATAATCACCATCAGCTCTTTGGTATGCATACCTCAGAATAATATTTTATGCATCTTTGTTTATGTACATATGTATACATGTACATATGTATTTATTTTATCATTCTAACTTTTTTATTGTGACAAAATTTACCACTTTAACCCTTTTGAAAGTATAATGCAGTGGCATTAAGCACATTCACGTTGGGTGACAATCACTACTGTCCATCTCCATCATATGGATTATTTCATTTATTTCTTGACCTATGAGTAGGTATTGACAGGGAGTTTGGCGAAGAGGTGAAGAATGGCACCTTGGACATGCACCTGAGGTGGAATTCCATCTCTACCACTGAGCAGCTGTGATATTGTGATTTATAATATAAAATATATGTTTGATCTTCGTCTCTGTTCCTAGCACATAGCTTCCAAAGCACTTATAATTCCCTAAGTGATTAGTAATATGTGGGTGTTTTACCTGAAATAACTTCAAAGCAATAAAGATAAAGTGGCTATGCTTTGTTATTCATAACCAGCCCTTTTCAATCACACCAGAGTTTGTATTAATGAGGTGACTTTAGGAAAGCCCTAAGGTTGGGGCTGGTTGCCAGAGAAACCAACTAGAAGGTTGGAACTTTCAGCCTTCTACCCCGCTGCCTGTCTTGGGCTGGAGGTTGACTCAGTCCTGTAATGAGTTAATCAATTGTGTACATGTAATGGCCAATGATTTAATCCATCATGCCTTTGTAATGAAGCCTCCATACAAACCCAAAAGGACAGGGTTCTGAGAGCTTCCTGGTTGCTGAATGAACATGTGGAGAGTCAAGGAGAGTGGCACATCCGGGGGGTGGGGAAGCTCCGCGCCCCTTTCCCCAAAGCTTGCCCTGTGCATCTCTTCATTGACTGTTCCAGAGGTACATCCTTTTATAATAAACTGGTAATCTTGTAAGTAACTTGTTTTTCTGAGTTCTGTGAGCCACTCTGGCAAATTAATCGAACCGAGGAGTGGGCTGTGGAAATCTCTGAATAAGCATTTCCTAGTAGCCCGTCTACCGCCCCACTGCCACCTTCTTCACTCTGTGTGGGTGAGCCTGGGTGAGCTGGGATGGCTTGTCTTTACAGATGTCAGTGACGTTCAAGGACATTGCTGTGCTCTTTACGCGGGATGAGTGGAGGAAGCTGCGTCCTCCTCAGAGACACTTGTACCAGGATGTGATGCTGGAAAACTACAATAACCTGGTCTCGCTGGGTAAGGAAGTTGCCCTGGAGAGACATTTCCCTATAGAAATGGGGGTAACTCAGCACCTGCTTCTCTGAATAAAAGCTTTGGGTCATCAGAAACTTTAGCCGAGTTTTGCCTGAGGATTGTACACTTTGGATCCAAAAATAAATAGTGAAAACCTTTCCCTTCTATAGGCATTGAATTGCCCATGGAAGGCATAGCCTGCAGTTCCACATTAGAAATGCCCTCCCACTGAGGCATCATTTCCCATCGTGATTGTTCTGTGTTTGGTTGCTCACCTCTCAGCGGGGAGCCGAGTGTCCCTTGACCCTCTTCATTGACCTACCACTTGCCTTTCCTAATTCCCTTTTCCAGTTCAGAAACTGAGCTAATTTAGCACCTGCTTCCCTGGGTAAGTGCTATGGGTTGTCCAATAAACATCTGCTGAGTCTGCTGTGAGATTGTCCTTATGGGCTATCTCTAAAAATAAATCTTAAAAACACATTCCCCCTGTAGGCATGGAGTTGGCCATGGAAATGGGGGGGTGGTATTGATAATCATCCCCTTCCCGCTATATAATTACACACTAGAACTTTCTTCAGGGTTAAGGCATTACTTCCTCGCACCGATTGTTCTGTGGTTTATTTTCAAGTCTCTCAGCAGAGGGCTTTGTCCAGTCTCTGGACCTATCACTTGCCTTTCCTACTTGTCTTTTCCGGGGGTCAGCAGACTTTCTGTAAAGGGCCAGATAGTAAATATTTTAGGCTTTGGGGGCCACATGTGGTCTCTGTAACCTGCTTTTATTTTGTCAGCTATTCTTTGTTCAAGGGCATCTGTAGACAGTGGGCCGATTTTGCATACTTTGCTGACCACTGCCATCATTAAAGGGAGTCAGATTGTGTTTCTCATCTTAAACAAGCTACTTGGTACATAATCCTCTCCACAGTTACCTGTTTACAAATTTAATTCAGTCTATACATTCTATAGGAAGCCAATAACACCCTAATAATCAAGGCTGATGTTTATGCTATTTCTCTAATGTACAACTAATTATTACTTAGTCGTGTGCTACAAGTCCCTTCCTTTTTCCTAGCACACCCCTCACATCGTGTGGGCACAGCTTGAAGACCCCACAGAAGCTTTTGTACCATCCCCCGAGTTTCCACTCAGATTTGAGCTACCTCTTTGTGTCAAAACAAAACCAAGTCTTTTCTTTCTTTCTGTTTTTGGTCTCTGAACAGGGCTCCTATTTTCCAAACCAAAAGTGATCTCCCTGTTGCAGCAAGGAGAAGAGCCGTGGAAGGTGGAGGAAGAGAGTCCTGGGGGCTCCTCTCTCGGTGAGTGGGGCTGAGGTGCCCGGGAACCCCCAGGCGAAGGTCTGGTTATTAGTGGATGGTGGGGCTTGCAGAGGATGGCCGGGAAAGGCTCTCCAGGGTTCTTGGTCCTCAGAAGTGGTGGAGAAGGGACGCCGAGGACCCAGACACGAGCTTCCTCCTTTTCCCGGCTAATCACTTCGGAATGGATCTGTCAGGACCTCTTCTTATTCTTTCCTGTTGTTTCAGAGGAGGGCCGCGTTCTTGTGTTCATTCAGCAAACGTGGTGTATGTAAGGGCTTGCAACTAGTTCATTCTGACTGAGGCTCAGGGTATGTGCATGGGGAAAGAAGGAGATGAAGGGAACGATTTTGGAAAAATTGGATTGGGCCCCATTATGAAGTGCTTTGGTACACTTCTTAGGGATGTGAACTGCGCGATGGGTGACTGCAGAGGGTTTTAGGCAGAAGAATTCTGTGGCCATTGACATTTTAGAAACTTTGGTCTGAATCAGAAACAATGTAATGTCCTTCAGTAAAGCGCCGCTGAAGGAGCTGGTTTGTCCCTCCTCTGGCATACGGCCAGAAAGAGCACCTGACGTGCACAGAGCTCCCTCCAAGACACGTTAAGGACTGAAGCAAGTTCAGGGGCATCGTTATCACGTGTCACCATTTATGTTTAAAGAAAATTACGTGGGCGTTTATCTAAGGTGTAATATACAGAGAAGTTAGGGGCACAGCTTAGCTGGTAACAGTAAGTTTGGAATGGGATCCAGAATAGGTGGGATGAAAGGGGACGTTATTTATATGTAATCTTTTGATTTTTCACATGCAGAATAATTCATGAATTCCTTAGTAATTTCAAATTAAAAACAGTCACTTTGGAAGCATTGCAGGGGTTAGATTTAAAGCGAGGCAAAACTGGGTATGGGAGGTTTCTGGAGACCATTGTATAATGTAGGCAAGACGTAACTAGGGATGAAGGCTCGTGCAGTGGGGTTCAGCAGGGAAGAGGAGGGGTCGCTTGTTAAGGGTACAGGACAGATTGAGTGTGGGATTAGTTTCATTTGAGATGTGAGTGAGGTTCTCTAGTAGAGCTCTCCCATGGACAGTTGTGTAAGTGTATGGGATTGGGACTCAGGGAGGTCAGGAGCCATTGGTACAAAGGTGGCATTTGAAGCCTTGAGCTGACCAAGTGAGGGCACAGAGCAAAGGGCAGAGTCCCATGAAATCTCGACATTTATGAGGTGGGTTACAGAGAAGAATCGGGAGAGGAATGGTAGAGGCTGCTGGGGTGGGACTTGGGGACAGAAGGATGCAGATTGTGCTGTGGAGCTTGCCGTCGAGTAGGGAGACAAGTGTTCATGAGCTGAGTGCGCACGGGGTGCGGAATGGCCAGGGCCTTCTGGGAAGGATCCAGAGTGCTGAGAACGTAGACCGGGAGGAAGGGAGGAAGCGGTGTTGGCGAAGGCTTCCCTGAGGAAGGGCGGATCTGAGGATGGGAACAAGTATTCCAGACGTAGAAAAGGGCACATGTGAGCTTCCAGAGAAAGGAGGCCAGCGTGCGCAGATGGGAGTGAGCGAGAGGAGGTTGCTGTCTCCCAGCCTTGGTAGGGTAGCATCACCAAGTAGGTGTCCCGGGAGACCCAGACTCAGGCGCAGTCTCCCTGACCGCCTGAGCTGGGTGCCCTAGGAATGTCCCCTACATGGGGTCAACTCTCAAGCTGGCTGACTGTGAGGATTGACTCTGACCACAGCGTACAAGGCACTGTGGGTGCTGACCACATGAAGCAGAATTCTCCTCAGGATGGTCTGGTTCCTGCTAGCTCTCCCTTTGGATGTACTTGTTGAGCTAATGGGATCCTGTTTCGATGTCTGAAGCCTGGCAGTGGGTGTATTGGCTGTGGGTCTCTTGAAAGGGACTCATGTAGGTCAGTGTCTGACACTACTTGTGACTGGCCCTGGGCAACCTGTTTGGAACTGCAAAGTGATACAGTTTTGGGCTGCCTCCGCTGGGCTGGGTGCATGCAGGAAGGCCAAGCCACACACCAAGGCCAGCTTTCACTAGCATCGAGCTCCCGAACAGGGTGCAAATCTCAATCACCCTGAGATTGGCCCCCGCCTGCCTCTGCCTGCTGGCTGCCTGTTCGGCTCAGTGTCAGAAAGTGCCTCCGGCAGTGTGCGAGTTCCGGAGGTAGCTTCTCAGTGAGTCACCAGATACTGGTGAGTGGTGTTCACCACACTGATACAGATTCGGACTTGGTGCCAGTGCTGGCCTGAGGACACTCAGCAAAAGCCCCGGGTACACCATGGCCAGTGGCCACCCACCAGGTGCCCACAGACCTTCAGGGTGGGGCTGGTGTAAGGGAGTCGTTGGGGAGGGCAGCAGAATTTATCAGGCCCAAACCGAAGAGAGGGCTCTGCACCTGTCAGGTGTGCGAGGGGGCCTATGCCCCCTTCCTAGAGCCACACAGTCCGTCTGTCCCGGATGCCGCCCAGTCCTTGTTGAGAGCCTGAGCTTCGCAGGGTGGGCCTCCAGGAATTGAGAGGATGGGGCTAGTGGATCTCACAACTCGTCTCTGACACTCCCTGGGTCTGCCCATACATGCGCATCCCAGGCCCGGGCAGCTGCCTCCTCCACTGGGCATGAGCTCCGGAGGGTGGGATGAGAGGGAGGTAGGTGGGAGGAACTATTGCTTTCCTCCAGGCTGATGCCGTATGCAGGGAAGTGCTCAGCCCAAGAAAGATGGCGTCTGTTGTCAGTGTGGGAGAGGGAGTCAGCACAGGGACCCTGTTGGCTCTCCCTTCAGCTCTCTTCCCGGAGCCACACAACTCCATCTCTCCTCACATGACTCTCATCCACGCTGAGCCTTCCTCTGCAAGAGCCCAAGGGAAATGTCTGCAGACAAGATTTTGTGTGCTGGTCCTTTAAAGGGTTGCCTGGGTTGCTAGCAGACTCCTGTCTCTCCCTGGTGGACAGAATTCCTGCTGACTTTCATAGCCAAATGTCATAGGGGCTCCTTTTCTTGGCTCTCTTGGCTAGCCCAATAGGGGTTAAGACTCCACAGTATCAGGGGAGACCTTTGCAGCTGAGATATCCCTCTGGATTCTTAGCCACTGCACACGGGTGTGAGGCCAACACTTTCCCATCTCTGCCCTTCCTACCAGTCTTGATGTGGCTTCTTCTGTCAGTCCTTGGTTAAAAGACTCCTATTCAGCTAGTCTTCAGTTGCTTATTCAGCTTGTTTGTTCTGTATTTTACTTGTAATTCCAGGGTAGTTCTGGGAGGTCAGTGTAACTTCCCACCCATTCTGCTGCCATCTTGGATCCTTCCTCCTCATCCTTTCCCCCTCACTATGCATTATTTTTCCTGAGAGTGCTTATCAATGCCTAATAGTACATATTATTATCTGTCTCTTCCTCTGAATTGTAAACGCCCTTATACTGGGTTGTCTGTTTCATTTGTTCCCATTTCCCCAGTACTTAAAACAGTGCCTGGTCAGCGTAGGCTTCCAGTTACTGAGTGTGTGAATGACTTGGTGGAGACAGAAAGAAGCAAACCAGTTTCAGAGACTTTTGGGAGACAAAAGCAGCAGGACTTGGAGATGGATTGGATATGGAAGATGAAGGGGATGAAGTTGTCCAGGATGCTTGCTTGGTTGTGGCTTGTTCTGGGATGGACAGTGACAGCATTCACTGAGATAGTGACACTGGAAGATCAGAGTTGAGAGATGATATAAATTTGATTCTGGATGTGTTAAATATAGATGTCTTTGGTTGACCTCGTTATCCAAGTGGAGATGTCAAATAGCCTGTTAGATTTGGAGTACCACCCCTCTGAATATAGACTTGGTGTGAAATGTAAATTTGGGAGATCCCGGTCAAGGTAGGCTAATTGAAACAGTGGCTGAATTTGACTTAATTTATGGAGTTCAGAATATAGTAAGAGCAAGAAAGAGCCTCTGAGTCAAATTTGAGGAACTCTGGCATATTAGGGTAAGGTAGAGAGAAATGAAGCCATAGGGAAGGCAAATGGAGGGGTGTGATAAGAGGAAACTCGGGAAAGTCAGTTGTCATTGAAGGCAAGGCTCATAGTAGGATTGTTATCAGTAGAACTTGGGAGAAATAGATGTTTTTGAGACATATTTAGATGATAGAATATAAACAATTCTTTTTAAAAAAATATTTTATTGATTCTTTACAGAGAGGAAGGGAGAGGGATAGAGAGTTAGAAACATAGATGAGAGAGAAACATCGATTAGCTGCCTCCTGCACACCCCCTACTGGGGATGTGCCTGCAACCAAGATACATGCCCTTGACCGGAATCGAACCCGAGACCCTTCAGTCCGCAGGCCGGAGCTCTATCCACTGAGCCACACCGGCCAGGGCGAATAAACAATTCTTGATAATCGATTAGCTGAGGGATCTGAGGGAGAGATGTTAATGATGCCTCTTAAAGATTTAATTCAGAACTGGTGTCATTTACAGAGCCGAAGGACTATAAAGATTGAAGGGTCCTAACTGGTTTGGCTCAGTGGATAGAGCATTGGCCTGCAGACTCAATGGTCCCAGTTCGATTCTGGTCAAGGGCATGTACCTTGGTTGTGGGCACATCCCCAGTAGGAGGTGTGCAGGAGGCAGCTAATTGATGTTTCTCTCTCATCGATGTTTCTAGCTCTCTCTCCCTCTCCCTTCCTCTCTGTAAAAAATCAATAAAATATATTTTAAAAAAAAGATTGGAGGGAATAATCATGAATTGAGTTTTAGGCATGTTGAATTTGAGGTGTCTTTGAGACATTTAAATTGCTATTTGGAGTAGGTTGTTGTATAAATGGGTGTAGAGAGTAGAGAAGTCATGCATGAGGTGTATGTTTATAATGAAAGCTGGCTCATGGAAAGAGTACAGAGTGAGAAGATTTGGGGGCCTAGTACTAAACCCTGAGGAACTCTAAGGATCAAAGAGGAGGTAAAGCAAGTGCACAAAGGGAGACTGAGAAGCCCACCAAGGAAAGTGAGGCTGGTGAACAATGAGAGAACGTGGAGGAAAGTTCGGCTTCACTAGCTTAGGAAGAGAATGTCTCCAGGAAAAGGAGTGGTCACTATCAGATGCTGCTGAGAGGAAGTTAGATGAGGCCTGGAAAGAGCATCTTGTCTTAGCCATATGGAGAGCATAGTTGCCTTAGCAAGGGTGGTGGTAGTGAGGACAGAAGCCAGAATGGAGCCAACGAGTGGTGAGTGAGCAGGAGGAAGTGAAGTGTAGGATACTGTAGTCAGACTTGAAGCAGCAGCAGTAGCTGGAAGAGCTCTTCTATGCTTATATAAACCAATACTCCCGTATATACTCTTCCTTGGTCCACTCCAGTGATAGTACACAACACACATCATTCTGCCCTTTCACTGGATATGGAAACTTTCCATGGCAGTATGCAGAGAGCGTCCTCACTATGGGGAGTGGGGAGTGGGAAGGAGGCCTTCGGCTGGCTATCTTCTGAGGGGGAAGAGGTGATTTGATTGTTTACTCCCTCTCAGCACCCATCCTACAGCACATCAGCAAGTCCAGTCCTGTTAGCACTTCCGTTATAGTTGATCCTGATGCAGTCATCTGTCATCCACTCCTTTCTCAGCTACATAACTGCAGTAGCCTTTTACGTGATTTATCTCTTTTCTGCTTCTACTTGTGCCCCACCAGTCTGTTCTCTGCATAGTAGCCAACTTGAGTGTGGTCATGCAGTTTCTCTGTGGCTTTCTATCATGCTAAGAATAAAATTCCAAAGACCTTACTATAACATATGAGGCCTTAATATGACTTGACCCTGTCTGTTGTGCTAGTTTTATTTGCCATTTTCCCTCTTGCTCACTGCATTCTAGGCACACAGCCTCTTGGCTGCTCCTCTGAAGTCACCACACTTTTGTTTGCTGTTGTTCCCTTTGCCTGGGAAGCCCTTTCTTCACATATCCATATGGCTTTTATTTATATTGTTTGTCATTTCATTTCACAACTTCCCCCAGCACTCTCTCACACACATACCAAAGTATAAGCTCCAGAACTCCCAGTCATCACATTCCCTAGAACATTACCTGGCCCATAGTAGGCAGTTAATAACCATTTGTTAATGGAAAGGATGTTTGCAGCACATGCAAAGATAAAGAAATACAAAAAACATGGAGTGCTCCAGAAACTGCATATAGCTCAACATACCTGACAAGAAGCCAGGGGAGGGAGATGAGGACAGGTGGACAAAGGTCAGAACATGAAATACCTTGATCACCATGTTAGGTACTCAGGACTTTATATATAAATTATTAAAGATAAATTGGAGGATCTAAGGACATTTGTAACATGATAAGATAGATTTTAGGAAGATGACTCTGCCTACAGTGTAGAAACTGAATTGGAAGAGAGCAAGGCTTGAGGCAGGGAGACTAGCTAGGAGACTGTGGGAGACTACAGTAAAGCATGAGAAACAAAATACCATTTGTGCCAAATGCTCAGGATTCTAGTAAAGGTGTTGGTCACAAAACTGCAGTCTTTACGTACAGGCCTAAGGCAGGATCTCTAACTTGATTACAAGCTAGAATCTAAATTGCAGAATCTTAACTATCTTCTTCTCAGCACATATACCAAACCTAGAACTAATGACTAATATAGTCACTGGAGAAAGTACCCCATTTTTTGTGACTGCCTTTCATACTTTTGCCCAAATAATGTATTCAGATTTGATCATTTAATTTATCAAGACTTAGATGGAGAGAAGGAGCTAGGAAGGTGTTTGGCAGGAAGTAAAAAATTCCTGGTTCCCTTACAATAAATAGTAAAGATATGGGTGCATATAAAATTAGTCAAGGAGTCTGTAGAGTGAAAAAAAAAAAATCTCAAAGCCTAAGGAATACCAGTTTTTAAAGAGGGGACAGAAAATGTTATCCATGAAGGATCTGAGAAGTGAATATTGGTAGAAGAAAGGAGGAAAGTAGAATACATTATATTCACCAAGTAGAGGGAATATATACACACTAGAGGCCCGGTGCATGAAATTCATGCACTGGTTGGTGGGGCGGGGAGGGTTGTCCCTCAGCCCAGCCTGCACCCTCTCCAATCTGGGACCCCTTGGGAGATGTCCGACTGCCAGTTTAGGCCCGATCCCTAAACCGGCAGTCGGACATCCCTCTCACAATCTGGGACTGCTGGCTCCCAACCACTTGCCTGCCTGCCAGCCTGATCACCCCCTAACCCAGTGATGGCGAACCTCTGACACGTGTCAGTGCCATTTCTGATGAGGATGAAACATTTATGTTATTGAAACTATAAATATCGCGAAATAATGTTTTTTCCTCAAAGGGACACACTACCCGAGTTATGCTCAGTTTTTTGGCAAAGTTTGAAACACCATGCTCAAAAGGTTGCCCATCACTGCCCTAACCACTCCCCTGCTCAATGCCTAACTGCTCCCCTGCCAGCCCGATTACCCCCAACTGCCCTCCCCTGCTGGCCTGATCACCCACAACTACCCTCCAATGCCGGCCATCTTTGACCACATGGGGGCGGCCATCTTGTGTGACGGTGTGAGGGTCAATTTGCATATTACCTCTTTATTATATAGGATTCATATGAAAGTGAATGTGAGATAGGAATCTCAAATGAGATGCAAAGGAGCCCTTTAAATGGTTACCTCTAGCCCAGAATAAAATGCCAAACTCTGTGCACAACCATTCCCCTGGCAAAATTTAATATTCAATGAATTGTATTCTTACCCAATTTTAATATTTATTGAAATTAATTTTGTTCTTTACCACTTCATCATATTAGTCCTTTTTTTTACCTTATGTGTACATATATACAGTGTGTGTGTGTGTATATATATATTGTGTGTGTATATATATATATCAGAAGACAGACAACATTAAAAACATGTATTTGCATGTAGGACAACTAAGTTAGAAAAGTATATTGAATGGATGGAATCTACTGTATGATAAAAATGCTGCAAACACCATTTAGTTGCCATCAATAAGAAATTTACTTGTTTTAAAAAAATCCAAATGCTGGCATTGTCCAGAAAAATTTAACAGTTTTTTTATATTGTTATAAAGTTGAACTGCTGAAACTTGTTCACTGAAACATTTGACTTGCATTAATGCTTTATGTCCCTGCATTTAGGTTAAAAAAATTCACACACAAATAAAAATGGAAAAACTACCAATACCCAATTTTTGTCCCCTATTTTCAACTTGCAATCATATACTTAGGTACCTTTTGACACCATGGAAAAAAAATATCTAATGTTCAGAACTACCAATAACAGGAAGAAGATAATTTTTTTTTAAAGAACGAAATGTTTTCCATCATAGTGGACTCTTAAGCACGTTCTCCAGGTATGCAGCGTGCTAGCTGGATGTCTTTTGGCATAATTGTTATACGTTGGCATGGAGAGCACACAGGTTGGTGTCTTCAAAAAGGCCAACCAGATAGGCCTCACTTGCCTCCTGCAAAGCACCAATAGCTGCACTCTGGAAGCGCAGATCTGTTTTGAAGTCCTGAGCAATTTCTTGCACCAGACGCTGGAAGGGAAGTTTGCGAATCAGTTCAGTGGACTTCTGATACCACAGTACCAGGCCTGTAATGATGAGGTTTCTTCACCCCTCCAGTAGAGGGCGCACTCTTTTGAGCTGCTTTGGTAGCTAGTTTCTTCGATTTTCGGGCAGTCTGCTTTGTACGAGCCATGGTATAGCGACCTCTTTACTTACCCCCCTTCTCCTTTGGCTGGAGCTCCATGAGCTGGAGGTAGCGCAGGCATTAGGGATGGTGGCTGAGACACCCCTTTTTATATTTATGCCTATCTTATTTTTGATCTTGGACTTTTCTACTTTGTTTGCAGTCTCTCATGCTTAATGCATGAGCAAGGCTGCTTCCTAGCTTTTGACTTTTGGCTTCAGGTCTACTTGTGACTCCTCTGTAACTTAATTAAATAATGCCTTCTTATGTGAACTGGCCCTGAAACCCTCCCATCACCCATGTAATGTACTGATGTGTAAGGCAACTTCTACAAGTATTTGAATCATGTTTGTGTGTGAAAATAATGTATAAATAATTGAGAATATGTGACATTTTTCAAATTTGGAATTTATATGCAATTAAGAAAGAACAACAAAACATTTTGCATATAATTCAGATGCCATCAGGAAGATTTTGAGGTTAATAGGGTATGCTAATCTGATTGTAAAGAACACTTATGGGGGAAAAGGAAAGTAAAACACTGTGGTATGGTCTGTAATAAAGGGAATGGACTATGGAAATTGAGTCAAGAAAAGACTCAGAAAGAATTTATTTTTTAATTGAATCTAAAGGATACAAAGGAATTTGGCATGAGGGAAATGGAGGAAAACTTTCCAGGTTAGGAATGATTGCATAAAGAAGAGAAATGTCATGAAGATAATTTAGGAATCTATCATGGGCTTTGGACTCTGATCCCAGATTACCTTTCCTAATTCATACTCTTCTTTTCTCCATTCTTCATTCACCAGTTCTCTTAGTCACTCTACACTCACCATCTTAAATGTGTTTTTTAAAATTATTTTTTCTACCCAAATACTTCAGCTCTCATTGATTATTTTCCCGTACTGCTTAAATCTCCTAAAATTTTCCTCTTACTATTTTTTGGGCAGATACCAAGACCTTATTTAAAGATAATCAGTGTTTATTTATTCTTTACATTTTGTCTCTGTAGCCAAAAGCTGTATCACATGAAACATCTTCATTTTGTTTTTTTCCCCCCTCCAGGATGGAAGAGCAGTCATAAAACTACAAAGTCAACTCAAATGCAAGATTCTTTAATTCAGGAGTTGATAATGAAAAGATCCAAAAGGAATGGCCCCTGGGTCTTCAAATCAGAAAAAACCTGCATATATGAAGACAGATTAGAGAAAAAACAGAAGAAAAAAGAAAGTGTTCAGATACTTTCAGTCACCCACAAAAATATTCTTAGTGTAGAAAGAAGACATAAAAATACTGAATTTGGCCAAAACCTTAGCTCCAAGTCAGTCCTTATTAGGAAGCAGGTGGTTCCTAGAGAAAAAACACTACCAAAATGTGAAATACAAGGAAACAGCTTCAAACAGAATTTAAATTTGATTAATCAACCAAAAATCAACACAGCAGAGAAACGCTATAAATGTAGTATATGTGAGAAAACCTTTATTAACACTTCATCTCTTCGTAAACATGAGAAAAACCATAGTGGAGAGAAATTATTTAAATGTAAAGAATGTTCAAAAGCCTTTAACCAAAGTTCAGCTCTTATTCAACATCAAATAACCCATACTGGAGAGAAACCCTATGTATGTAAAGAATGTGGGAAAGCCTTTACTCTTAGTACATCCCTCTATAAACATCTAAGAACACATACTGTGGAGAAATCCTATAGATGTAAAGAATGTGGTAAGTCTTTCAGTAGAAGGTCAGGCCTTTTCATACATCAAAAAATCCATGCTAGAGAAAACCCCTGTAAATATAACCCAGGTAGGAAATCATCTAGTTGCAGCACATCCCTTCCTGGGTGTCAGAGAATTCATTCCAGGAAGAAGTCCTATTTATGTAATGAATGTGGTAACACATTTAAGTCTAGCTCATCCCTTCGTTATCATCAGAGAATTCACACAGGAGAGAAACCTTTTAAATGTAGTGAATGTGGGAGAGCCTTTAGTCAGAGTGCATCTCTTATTCAACATGAGAGAATTCACACTGGAGAAAAGCCGTATAGATGTAATGAATGTGGAAAAGGCTTCACTTCTATTTCACGACTTAATAGACACCGAATAATTCATACTGGTGAGAAGTTTTATAATTGTAATGAATGTGGTAAAGCCTTAAGTTCCCACTCAACACTTATTATTCATGAAAGAATTCATACTGGAGAGAAACCATGTAAATGTAAAGTGTGTGGGAAAGCCTTCAGACAAAGTTCAGCTCTCATTCAACATCAGAGAATGCATACTGGAGAAAGACCCTATAAATGTAATGAGTGTGGAAAAACATTCAGGTGTAATTCATCCCTTAGTAATCATCAGAGAATTCATACTGGAGAAAAACCATATCGATGTGAAGAATGTGGGATATCTTTTGGCCAAAGTTCAGCTCTTATTCAACATCGGAGGATTCATACAGGAGAGAAACCCTTTAAATGTAATACATGTGGGAAGACTTTTAGACAAAGCTCATCACGTATCGCTCATCAGAGAATTCATACTGGAGAGAAACCTTATGAATGTAGTACATGTGGGAAACTTTTCAACCACAGGTCATCTCTTACTAATCATTATAAAATTCATATTGACGAGAGCCCCTAGAAAGTAGATTTGCATGTAAGGAAGCCTTAAACCAAAGCTTATCACATGAACACATGAGAGTGATGGAATAAATGTAATGGATGCTTAAAAAACATTTCTATAATTTAGTCATCAGATATTAAATTCCAAGGGTATGTCTTGACTGTGTAATAGTGAGGAAAGTGTTCATGTCTGTAGACACTTTTTAAAATAACCTGAAATGAATTCACAGCAAGAGACATTAACTTTGGGCATTTGTCAAATAGAATTGTTTTATTTCTACAGCAGTGTACACTAGGTATGTTATTGTCAGTAACATCTGGGCCAGGGGTGGGTGTGTGTATTGGATTTCTCATAAAACAACTGTAAGCTGGTAAAAACTTTTTTAAAATAACATTTTAATAGCATATAAAAGATGTGATCAAAGAAATACATTTTTAGGAGAAAAGGACCAAATAAAATATAAAAATGAAGTAAAAATTACCTCTCAGTTTCTGAGGTTTGACCTTTCCTGACCTTATGTCAAACTTTGTGCATGGATATCATTTAAAAATAGAAATAAAGTCTGAAGCCTTTCTTTGTTCTAGTAATTGCTGTGAGTTGAGGATTTTGTATCCAATTTGTAATTCTGTTCTCAGAATTTTTTCTCTGAAGTTATTATGAATGTGAGCTTTCATCTTAGATGTATTAAATGGAAAAATCAGTAAAGTTTAAAGCTATATATATCTATCTATATCTATCTATATCTATCTATCATCTATCTATCTATCTATCTATCTATCTATCTATCTATCTATCTATCTATATAATATATGGATATATCTATATATATATAAAAGCCTAAGTGACCAAATGACTCATTGGTTGGTTGCTCAATGCAGGAGCTGCCTCCTGGTGGTCATTGCGCTTCCACTGCGGGAGTGCCACTCAGCTGACTGACTTGTCCCAGCAGCCCACCAGCCCAGCGGCAGCCACTCCCTCAGTAGTCCTGCAGGTCCAATTGCCGGAGAATGGGCCAGGCACCAATGGACTGGCCACCAGCACTATCTCAACAGTGCCTCTGGCCTCCTGGAAATTGGCCTCAGGCACTGCGGCCACTTTCCCTCCCTAGATGCTCTGCAAGGAAGAAACAATATAAAAGCAGCCATCAGGTGGCTCTCAACAATTGGTGCAAACATCAGTGGGACAGATCCAGAGCCCAGCTGGCAAGGGCATCTCACCGCCCGCCCAGAGGGCTGATCATGTTCTGGCCCCCTCTCCACACCCCTCGGGAGGGGCGCCAGACACAGGGTTCACGGCTGGCGAGTGCCACTGCGGTGGCGTGAGCCTCTCCCAATCAGGACTAACTGGGCACAAGCCCATGGCAGGTGCAGCGGGGCTGGGATGAGTGGGAGCGGCAGGCAGCATTGGACTGGTGGTGTTGGACTGCCAGTTTCAGCCCAATCCCTGCAGGCCATGCCGAGGGACCCCACCCGTGCACGAATTTGTGCACTGGGCCTCTTGTATGAATATATAAATTCACAACAGAGGAGTTTTCAAAAGAAGGGCAATGAATCTTAACACCTGTGTAAAATGTTAAAAGGTACATCAATATTTTCATGATATAAATAGTATGTTATTCTTATTTGGTGTTCTTTCATGTCAAAAATTTTAGGAAAACAAAAAGAGTACTTATGAGCAACTCAGTAATTAAAAAAAAAAAAAATTCCAGCTTTGTGGCAGGAACTATATACTGCACGGCTGGGAGTTTTAAGACACAGGCCTTCAAGAAGCCATGAATCGGGAAAAATGAGGTGGAATTCAGGGGCTAGCTGATGAATAAGCAAATTATTATGTCAATATGTAAATATGGTTAACAGGCAAATAGGTGACTTGTGATAATACATTGCAGTGTAAGAATGTAAAGATTTGGACTATCGGGCCTCAGAGGGAGGATAGAGGAGGGGGGGGGAGGGGGGAGAGATCAACCAAAGGACTTGTGTGCATGCATATGAGCCTATTTAACGGTTAAGTTCAACAGGGGGTTGGGGCATCCGTGGGGAGGGGTGTGGGATGGGAATGGGGGGATGAGGACAAATATGTGACACCTTAATCAATAAAGAAATTTAAAAAAAAAGAATGTAAAGATTTGAGCAGGATAAAGAGGAGATTGAATCTAACCAAGGAAACCTGGAGATATCTAATGCTTTCCAGAAGCAGTGATATCTGAGCCAGAATTTGAAAGGATAGGTACCCTCCAGAAGGTGAGATATGCATTTCAAATAAAAGGAGACTGCCTATGTAATGACACTTTTGTGGAAATTCAAGAATAGAACTGAGGAGCAAGAGAATGACCGATGTTAAACATTGAGTAGAATGGGGAAGCCAGATAACAAAAGGACTATTTGCCATGCTAAGAAGTTTGGATTTTATACTGAAACTAGGGGCCCAGTGCACGAAATTCGTGCACTGGGGGTTGGGGGTCCCTCAGCCCAGCCTGCCCCCTCTCACATACTGGGAGACCTCAGGGGATGTCCTACTGACGGCTTAGGCCCGTGCCCCACAGGGAGCGTACCTAAGCCGCAGTCTGGCCTCCCTTTGTGGGAGGCAACTGGGCTGGTCAGGGGAAGGCACCAGCCCCATCACCCCACTGCTGCAGCCACTGTCAGTCACCGCAGCCACCAAGGTGTTTTCATCAACATGGACTCCAGTCCCTTCACAATGAAAAAATGACAACTTTCTTTAGGCATTTTCAAGATGTGTCTTTCATAGGATATGGATTTCTTTATTTTTTATCCTCACCTGAGGGTATGTTTCCAATGACTTTTAGAGAATGTGGAAGAGAAAGGGAAAGACAGAGAGAAACACTTTGATTGGTTGCCTCCTGCATGAGCCCTGATCTGGGCCCCGGCCAGGGAGGAGCCTGCAACCTAGGTACATGCCTTTGATCAGAATCAAATCCAGACCCTGCTGTCTGCAGGCTGAGGCTCTATCCAGTGAGTCAAACCGGCTAGGGCAGGATATGATATTTCTTAGCCCCTCCAGCAGCGGACCTTCGTTTTTCTCTCCAGAAGTGTGGTGGAAAAACCCTAGATCACCTTTTTGGATTCTTATTACCCAAGTTACTAAGAATATTACCAGTGGCATACAGGAAGCTTAGCCAATGTGCAGTCAGAAAAGGTGTTTCCTCTATAGTTCATACCAATGGAGGGCTGGGCCCTGCCCAGGCCTAAAGCCTCTGGCCGAAGCTTTATGCCTGGGAAGGGGACCTCCAGCTCCCTCTGATCACTGGCTCAGCCCCTGTCCAGGCCTGCCCAGACCGAAAGCCTCTTGGGCAGGAGTGGATCCCCAGCTCCCTACAATCAATCGCAGGGGGTCCGCTCCTGCCCAGGCCAAAAGCAGACCCCCAGCTCCCTGCCCAGGTGATCAATCGCAGGGGGTCCGCTGGTGTACCAGGCTGAAGCAATGCCCAGCTCCCTGGGATCGATTGCAGGGGGTCCGCTCTTGCACCAGGCCGAAGAAACCCCCAGCTCCCTGCAATCGATGGCAGGGGTCCGCTCATGCACCAGGCGAAAAGCTGCCAATGCCGGCTTCTGGCCTGGAGCCGGAGCGGACACCCAGCTCCCGCCTCCGATGGCAGGGGGTCTGCTCGTGCACCTGGCCAAAAGCCTGCCACTGCAGGCTTCTGGCTTGGAGCCGGAGCGGACACCCAGCTCCCTGCCTCCGATGGCAGGGTTCCACTCGTACACCAGGCCAAAAGGCGCTGCCAGCAGCTTTTTGGCCTGGAGCCGGAGCGGACACCCAGCTCCCCATCTCTGATGTCAGGGGTCAGCTCTGGGCGCCTATGTATGCAAATTACCCGCCATCTTGGTCGGGTTTATTTGCATACTCACTCTGGCTCGGCTAGTGGTCAGGGCTGGTGGGCGTGGCTTAGGCATAGCGAAGGTGCGGTCAATTTGCATATTACTGTTTTATTAGGTAGGATGGATGAAATCAAAGATTTTAAACAAGGGAAAATGTTCTGGCAACGTATAGAGGATGAAGACGGCTGAGCAGGTAAATGCTGTGCTTGCCTCTCCCATGACCAGATCATAATTATAACTAGATTATAGAACAACCACCCCTGAGAACCACCTACCTGAAGGCTGGCTGGAAGAAGACACATTGAGGCTGGTAGGAGTAGAGAGCAAAACAGACTGGTTCCCACCTACGTGTGGTGGTTGAGAATCAGGAGGGATATCTCAGCTGCAGAGTTCCCACTGAGGAGTGAGGGATCATATTCTCACACCAGGCTCCCCCAGCCTGGACCACCAGTGCTAGGAAGAGTCTCCACAACATGTGGCTGTGAAAATCGGCAGGGATTCTGTTCAGGTGAGACAGGGGCTGCTGTAGACCTCTTAAAGGTGTCCTCTTAAAGGGCCATGCATGGACTTACTCCCTGATGAACTCACTTGCTCCAAGCTCCAGTACTGGTGCAGCAGTTCAAAAAGGGCCCAGGACATATGGGGAGGAATGGAATTGTTTGGCTTCAGGGCCAAGAATGAAGGGCCAGCTCTGTTCCATACAGAAGTGCTGGCACGTGCAACTGTTCCTATGTTGAGACTCACACACACAGCAAGCAGGCTCAGATGGGTGCCATATCTTTTCTCCATCAATTTGGCTAACATTACTCTCCCCTGTGTGGTGATTCCATGAGAGTGCTACAACCAACCCTCCCATAAACCCAAAACTTTTTCAGTGGCTGTTCTTCACAACCTGCTGACTTCAGGCCACTCTGGATTTTGCTAACTCTCTCAAAGGTCCACAAATCCCAAAGACGCAGTGTCTGGCCTTTGCATGTTCAGTACTTCTAAGTGGCCCCAAGTCTGGCATTAGTAGCAGCCAGTCTTGGCTCACAGCATAGGCAGCTACAAGCCTCAGATCCATTTGTAGCTCCTACCAGGTGGTCCTGTGTTGGGCAACAGGCAGACGCTGTCTTAGATCTGCATTATAACTGCCCTCAAGATGCCCCAGAGTCACTGCTTTCAAGATGCCCCAGAGTCAACACACCTGATGGGCAGATTCACACCACATCAGAGCACCACCCAATTAGCGCCACAAACAATGCACCCAAATGGCAAATTCAGCAGGTACCAGAGCCCTGCTAAAATGAATCCTGATCCCTGGAGACAGCTCCCATACAATAGCTCATCTGCTACAGTATGGCCAGTTTTCAAAGCTAGACAGCCTGAGGGTCAATCCCACCCACTGATGTGTCAACAACAATTAAGGCTCAATTATTATCAGGAGGGCACACACAACCCACATAAAGGACACCCCTGGAACACCTGGCTCAGGTGATCAGGGAGTCACTGGGCCCCATAGGACAACTACCACATAAGCCCCCCCACCCCCCTTCCAAGACTGGGAGACAAAGCAGATCTATCTATATAACACATAGAAACAGAGGGGCAGCCAAAATGAGGAAACAAAAATTTTGGAATGAATGAACAGAACAAAAGTCCAGAAAAAGAACTAAAATAAAATTAAGGCAAGCTATCTACTGGATTATGAGGATAGTCAAACAAATTAAGGAGAGAATAGGTGAACTTAATGAGAATTCACACTTAGAAACCATAAAAAAACACAGAACAGACTGAAATGAAGAAAACAATAAAATGAAGAACACATCAGATAGAATCGACAGCAGATTACATGAGTAAAAGATACTTTGAAACTCTGAAGTATAAAACATCCAATATGAAAAATGATGGACAAGAATGAACTAAAAATGGATAAAAGACTGAAATGTAAATTTTAAAACCATAAAAATCCGGACCTAGAAGAAAACACAGGCAGTAAAACTTGTCGCTATATCTCCTAGGATAAGGGAAACAGGAAAAATAAACAAATGGGACTACATCAAACTAAATAGCTTCTGCACAGCAAAGGAAACCATCAACAAAATGAAAAGGGAGCCCACTGTATGGGAGAACATATTTGCCAAAGATACATCTGATAATGGGTTAATTAAAAAAAAATATAAAGAACTCATACAAGTCCACACCAGTAAGACAAATAATCCAATTAAAAAAGGGGCAAAGGTCCGAAATAGACACTTCTCCAAAGTGGACATACAGATGGCCAAGAGACATGAAAAAATGCTCAAAGTCACTGATCATCAGAGCGATGCAAATTAAAATGGCAATGAGGTATCACCTCACACCTGTCAGAATGGCTACCATCAATAAACAAACAAATGCTAGTGAGGATGTGGAGAAAAAGGAACCCTAGTACACTGCTGGTGGGTGTGCAGACTGGTGCAGCCATTATGGAAAATGGTATGGAATTTCCTCAAAAAATTAAATATGGAACTGTCATTAGACCTAGTGTTTCTTTGTCTCCTCATTTTGGCTGCCTTTTTGGGTTTGTGACTATGTATTAGATCTGCTATGCCTCTTAAGCTGTTTCTGACTAATATATCAGGCAAAAACTCAAAGCCTCCGAGACTGCCTGTTGTGGAGCGAATGCGAGTGAACGACCACTGGAGTCCAGACCAAATTAAAATTTAGGGAGCCTTTATTAGCCGGCCAGGTGCTGCTCTACCGACTCCCTGCCATTCTCCATGCAGGGAGTCGGGAGAGCAGCAGGGACCCTATGTGTAGGACCACTTTTAAGCCCATTTAACACATCCTGTTTTTGCAGAACAAGTAACCCAAGACAAAACAGTTTTTCCCATTCAACATCAGAATCATGCTATTGATGACCATGTTATTTACAGGGTCATCCTGTTCTTCAGAAAGCTGACAGTGTTCTATGAAAGAAGGCCTACGTGCTGGGAAGGGGCCATGAGACCATATCTCAAGGCCTGGCCTGGTGTCAGCACTGACAACTCTATCTGGGGCATAGTCCACGGCCTCAGTAGTGCTCAAAAATTCCCACTCTCCAACATGCCTCTGCCTACAGACTGATAGGATTCCATCTTGAATAGCCCTCAGGCAATTGTCCACAGGTATGGTGGGAGTTTTTTCAATAGGATGGGGCAATTGCTTCTGCCTGGAGGCTAATTGTTATTCTTAGTCTCTAAATGGGGATCAGAAACTCCGCCCTGTGGGGTAAGGTGTTTTCCAATAGTGTAGGTCAACTGTCTTCCTCTCGGGCAAAGCCGCCTGCATAGCAAATGTCTGCATGAGAAAGATGACCTCTGCAACGTGAGGGAATATTCAGCACAGAAAACCGGGGTGTCTGCATTCTGAGTTCTAACCCCAGAGCCCCTGATCCTGGCTTCTGCTCACATATCTCCAGTCCACTCTGTCCTCCCTCCACGGGAGCACAAGGTGAGTGTCTGCACAGGGAATTTTCTGCGTTGGCTCTTTAAGAGGGTGCCTGTATTTCCAGCTGTCTCTCCCTGGCAGGCAGCAACCTCACTGCTTTTCAGAGCCAGATGTTGTGTGGGTACCCTTCTCAGTTCTGGTGCTCTCTCCTGGGGGGCCCAGCTTGGGGATTAGACCCCAGAGTTCTCAGTGGAACCCCCACAGCTGAGCTATCTCTCCAGGACTTCAGTTGCTGTCTGTGGAACCCAGCCAGCTCTTTTGCACCTCCACGCCTCCTACCAGTCTCTGTGTGGTCTCCACTTTCTGTCTTCAGTTATCAGGGTTCTCTCCAGTTAGTCTTCTGTTGATTATTCAGGAAGTTTTTCTGTATTTTAGTTGTAATTCCAGTTTGGTCCTGGGAGCATGTCTGTGCAGCATCCACTTACTCTGCCACCATTTTTAATCTCAGAGATGATTCTTCTTCTTCTTCTTCTTCTTCTTCTTCTTCTTCTTCTTCTTCTTCTTCTTCTTCTTCTTCTTCTTTTACAGCTGCATAGTATTCCATGATATAAATGTACCACAGCCTTTTTATCCACTCCTCCACTGATGGGCGCTTGGGCTACTTCCAGATCTTAGCTATTGTAAATTGTGCTACTATGAACATAGGGGTGCACACGTTCTTTCTGATTGGTGTTTCTGGTTTCTTAGATATATTCCTAGAAGTGAGATCACTGGGTCAAATGACAGTTCCATATTTAACTTTTTGAGGAAACTCCACACTGTTTTCCATAGTGGCTGCACCAAGTCTGCATTCCCACCAGCAGTGCATTAGGGTTCCCTTTTCTCCACATCCTCGCCAGCACTTGTCATTTGTTGATTTGTTAATGGTAGCCATTCTGACCAGTGTAAGGTGATACCTCATTGTCATTTTAATTTGCATCTCTCTGATGATCAGTGAGATGAGCATTTTTTTCATATGTTTTTTAGCCGTCTGTATGCACAGTTTAGAGAAGTATCCATTTAGGCTCTTTGCCCATTTTTAATTGAAATGTTTGTCTTCCTTTTGTTAAGTTGTATGAGTTCCTTATATATTTTGGATATTTACCCTTATCAGATGTATCATTGCCAAATATGTTCTCACATACTGTGGGCTCCCTTTTTGTTTTGTTGGTGGTTTCTTTTGCTGTGCAGGAGATTTTTATTTTGAGATAGTCCCATTTGTTTATTTTCTCCTTAGTTTCCTTTGCCTTAGGAGATGTATCTGTGAACCTATTGTTACAAGAGATGTCTGAGATTTTGCTGCCTACGGTTTCTTAGAGGATTTTTATGGTTTTATGACTTACGTTTAAGTCTTTTATCCATTTTGAGTTTAGTTTTGTGTATGGTGTGAGTTGGTGGTCTAGTTTCATTTCTTCACATGTATCTGTCCAATTATCCGAACACCATTTATTGAAGAGACTGTCTTGACTCCATTGTATCTTTTTGCCTCCTTTGTCAAATATTAATTGAGCATAATGGCTTGGGTTGATTTCTGGGGTCTCTGTTCTGTTCCATTGATCTATATGCCTGTTCTTGTGCCAGTACCAGGCTGTTTTGATTATGGTGACTTTCTAGTATAACTTGAAATCTGGTATTGTGATTCCTCCAACTTTGTTCTTCTTTCTCAAGATTGCTGCAGCTATTCAAGGTCTTTTTTGGTTACATGTAAATTTTTGGAGTATTTGTTCTAGATCTGTGAAATATGCCTTTGGCATTTTAATTGGGATTGCATTAAATCTGCAGATTGCCTTGGGTAGTATGGACATTTTAATGATGTTGATTCTACCAATCCATGAACATGGTATATTCTTCCACTTGTTTATATCTCCTTCTATCTCTTTTTTCAACGTCCTGTGGTTTCTGATTACAAGTATTTTACATCCTCAGTTAAGTTTGTTCCTGAGTATCTTAGTTTCCCCCCCCCCCCCAATGGTAAATGGTATTGTTTATTTAGTTTCTCTTTCTGAGAATTCATTATTGGGGTATAAAAAACCTTCGATTTTTGGGTATTGATTTTGTATCCTGCTACATTGCCAAATTCACTTATTAAATCTAGTAATTTTTTTGGTGGAGTCTTTAGTATTTTCTATGTACTATATCATGCTATCTGCGAATAATGAGAGTTTTATTTCCTCCTTTCCAATTTGGATGCCTTTTATTTCTTTTTCTTGTCTAATCACTGTGGCTAGGACTTACAATACTATCTATATAATAGAAGCCTAAGCAACCATTACGGCGGAATGACCAGAATGACTGGTCGCTATGATGCGCACTGATCACCAGGGGACAGATGCTAAATGCAGGAGCTGCCCCCTGGTGGTCAGTGCACTCCCATGGGGAGCGCTGCTCAGCCAGAAGCCAGGCTCACAGCTGGCAAGCGCAGCGGCTGTGGCGGGATCCTCTCCGACCTCTGCAGCAGCACTAAGGAGCAGCGAGTCGAGTGGTAAGGAGCAGTGAGCAGGTGGACAGTAAGGAGTGATGGGTCCCGGACTGTGAGACAGATGTCCGCCTGCCGCCTTAGGCCCAAACCCTGCAGGTGGACATCCCCGAGGGGTCCCGGGCTGTGAGAGGGCACAGGCTGGGCTGAGGGATGCCCCCCGCCCGTGCATGAATTTTGTGCACCAGGCCTCTAGTGTTGAATAAGAATGGTGAAAGTGGACATCCCTGTCTTGTTCCTATTCTTAGGGGAAATGGTTTTAGTTTTGCCCATTGAGTATGATGTTCACTGTAGGTTTATCATATGTGGCCTTTATTATATTGAGATATGCTTCCTCTATTCCCACTTTGCTGAGAGTTTTTTTTTAATCAAAAATAGGTGTTGAATTTTGTCAAATGCTTTTTCTGCATCTATTGATATGATCATGTAATTTTTGTCTTTCAATTTGTTTATGTGATGTATCACGTTTATTGATTTGTGAATATTGTACGAGACTGGCATTCCTGGAATAAATCCCACTTGGTCATGGTGTATGATCTTTTTAATATATTGCTGGACCCAATTTGCTAATATTTTGTTGAGGATTTTAGCATCTATGTTCATCAGGGATATTGGCCTGTAATTCTCTTTCTTTGTAGTGTCTTTATCTGGTTTGGAATTAGAATAATGTTGGCCTCATAAAACAGCTTGGAAGTGTTCCTCCCTCTTGGATTTTTTGGGATAGTTTGAGGAGGATAGGTGTTAGTTCTTCTTTGTTTTTTTTTTTTTTTTTTAATTTCTTTATTGATTAAGGTGTCACATATTTGTCCTCATCCCCCCATTCCCATCCCACCCCTCTCCCCACGCATGCCCCAATCCCCTGTTGAACTTAACCGTTGGATAGGCTTATATGCATGCATACAGGTCCTTTGGTTGAACTCTCCCCCTCCCCCCACCCTCTCCCTACCCTCCCCTATCCTCCCTCTGAGGCCCGATAGTCCGATTGATGCCTCCTTGCTTCTGGTTCTGTTCTTGTTCCTCAGTCTATGTTGTTCATCATTTCCTCTAGATGAACGAGATCATATGTCACTAGATATATACTAATAAGAACTGAATGCGAGACGAGCAATAATATTTATGCTGACAGGCAAATGAATCAATCTGTAGCGAGCTTCCCCCTGGACCAACAGTTCTTTTGAGACCCAATTTCGATGTCCAGTAGTTCCTTATGTGTACATGTCAGCACTGACCCCTCAGCTCTGGATGGTGGACAAAAGGTGGTAACGGAGGTCCGACTCCCTCTGGTTTGGTCTCGGCCGAACCCAGGGGCACGGCGTCACCCAGACTAAGAGGCACGTGGCCTCACCCATACCCAAGGGGCGCGTGGTCTCACCCGGGCCTGGGACCCAGCCTCACCCGGATGGATCCAGGGGCGCACGGCCTCACCCGGACCCAGGATCTGGCTTCACCCGTACCCAGGGACGCTTGGCCTCTCCCAGACCCAGGGGCACGTGGCCTCACCCGGGCCTAGGTGCACGAGGCCTCACCCAGATCCAGGGACACATGGTCTCACCCGGACCCAGGGACGCTTAGCCTCTCCCAGACCCAGGGGCACGTGGCCTCACCCGGGCCTAGGTGCACGAGGCCTCATCCGGATCCAGGGACACATGGTCTCACCCGGACCCAGGGACGCTTGGCCTCTCCCAGACCTAGGGCCACTTGGGCTCACCCGGGCCTAGGTGCACGAGGCCTCATCCGGATCCAGGGACGCATGGTCTCACCCGGACCCAGGGACGCTTGGCCTCTCCCAGACCCAGGGCCACTTGGGCTCACCCGGGCCTAGGTGCACGAGGCCTCATCCGGATCCTGGGACACATGGTCTCACCCGGACCCAGGGATGCTTGGCCTCTCCCAGACCCAGGGCCACTTGGGCTCACCCGGGCCTAGGTGCACGAGGCCTCACCCGGATCCAGGGACACATGGTCTCACCCGGACCCAGGGACGCTTGGCCTCTCCCCGACCCAGGGCCACTTGGGCTCACCCGGGCCTAGGTGCACGAGGCCTCACCCGGATCCAGGGACACATGGTCTCACCCAGACCCAGGTACGTTTGGCCACTCCCAGACCCAGGGCCACTTGGGCTCACCCGGGCCTAGGTGCACGAGGCCTCACCCAGATCCAGGGACACATGGTCTCACCTGGACCCAGGGATGCTTAGCCTCTCCCAGACCCAGGGGCACGTGGCCTCACCCAGGCCTAGGTGCACGAGGCCTCATCCGGATCCAGGGACGCATGGTCTCACCCGGACCCAGGGACGCTTGGCCTCTCCCAGACCCAGGGCCACTTGGGCTCACCCGGGCCTAGGTGCACGAGGCCTCATCCGGATCCAGGGACGCATGGTCTCACCCGGACCCAGGGACGCTTGGCCTCTCCCAGACCCAGGGCCACTTGGGCTCACCCGGGCCTAGGTGCACGAGGCCTCATCCGGATCCAGGGACGCATGGTCTCACCCAGACACAGGGACGCTTGGCCTCTCCCAGATCCAGGGCCACTTGGGCTCACCCGGGCCTAGGTGCACGAGGCCTCACCCGGATCCAGGGACACATGGTCTCACCCAGACACAGGGACGCTTGGCCTCTCCCAGACCCAGGGCCACTTGGGCTCACCCGGGCCTAGGTGCACGAGGCCTCACCCAGATCCTGGGACACATGGTCTCACCCGGACCCAGGGACGCTTGGCCTCTCCCAGACCCAGGGCCACTTGGGCTCACCCGGGCCTAGGTGCACGAGGCCTCATCCGGATCCAGGGACGCATGGTCTCGCCCGGACCCAGGGACGCTTAGCCTCTCCCAGACCCAGGGGTACGTGGCCTCACCCGGGCCTAGGTGCACGAGGCCTCACCCGGATCCAGGGATACATGGTCTCACCCGGACCCAGGGACGCTTGGCCTCTCCCAGACCCAGGGCCACTTGGGCTCACCCGGGCCTAGGTGCACGCGGCCTCACCCGGATCCAGGGACACATGGTCTCGCCTGGACCCAGGGGTGTGTGGGCTCTCCCAGACCCAGGGGCGCTTGGCCTCGCCCGGGCACGGGATCCAGCGTCATCCGGGTCCAGGGGCACTTGGCCTCACCCGGACCCGGAGTCCGGCCTCACCTGGACCCAGGGGCATGTGGCCTCACCTAGACCCAGGGACTTGAGACCTCACTTATACCCAGAGGCGTGTGACCACACCCGAGCCCAGAGGCGCGCAACCCCGCCCGCACCCGGGTCTCAGCGGGGCCCCGTCTTCCCGATCCCAATTCCTGCCAGTCAATCCCCCCTCAGCAATTCCCCTGGCCATCCTTCCAGAGCTCCAGTATGGCTGCTGCAGAACTCGTCGGGCGGCGGCTCGGCGAAGCTCCGGTGCACCCGGTGCATGGCGGTGGGCCAGTCTGGCGTCGCTGCGTCGGCCCTTGGGTCTGCATCGGTGGCCGGTCGCTGAGCATGCGCACCTGGCCGCTTCCGGGGCGTTGAGATTCTTGACGGACTCAGAGGTCAGCAAGCGCGGAGTCTCCCACCCCATGTCTCATAGGGGCTCGTCTGTCCGTGCTTGGCTGCCAGTGGAGCCGTCCCCTCAGCCGGAGACCGCCGGGGGAACTGCGCCGAGCACGTTCCAGGCCGCTGTTGTATCACCTGAGCCATAGTTCTTTTGTGTCGCCTGAGCCGTAGTTCTTAAAGTGTGGTCTTTGGGTCACCGGCATCAGCATCATCCCACATACCCCTCTTTTATTCTAGTTGTAGAGCATCTACTCAGCCAGCCCTATGGTGGTCTTGGATGGTGTCTGCTCTGCTCTCTTGTCGTAGTCTCAAAGTTGTTGTGGTAGGCAACAATCAGGCTTCCGCCCTATGCCTCCATCTTGGTCCTCCTTTGTATAGTTAAGTCTTGATCGTTGTTGGTGTCACTGGGGGGGCTCTCTTTGTCTATAAAGGAAGAGTTGCTGTGCAGGAGACACGTTTATGGGCCGGGTCTTGGTGCAGCAAAGCTTTGGCGCTCACTGAATATTCCCGTTGAATGTGTCCCTTATGCACGTGGTTGAAATCTGGTGTCATCTCCCCAGTGTTAGTTCTTCTTTGAATGTTTGGTAAAACTCCTGTGAAGCTGTCTGGACCCAGGCTTTTCTCTCTAACCATTTTTTGATTGGGTTGTTTGTTTGTTTGGTGTTGAGTTTTATTAGTTCTTCATATATTTTGGATATTAAATACCTTTGTTGGAGCTGTTTTTTTGCAAATATCACTTCCCATTCAGTCAGCTGCCTCTTTTTTAGTTATTGTCAGTTTATTTTGCTGTGCAGAACATTTTTAGTTTGATATAGTCCCACTCATTTATTTTTGCCTTTATTTCCCTTGCTTTTGGAGTCAAGTTCATAAAATATTCTCTATGACCAACATCCATAAGTTTAGTACCTATGCTTTCTTCTATGTAATTTATTGTTTCAGATCTTATATTTAGGTCTTGATTCATTTTGAATTACTTTTTGTACAATGGGACAAACTGTAGTCCAGTTTCATTTTTTTGCATGTGGCTTTCCAATTTTCTCAGCATCATTTACTGAAGAGGCTTTCTTTACTCCATTTGTGTTCCTGGCTCCTTTGTTGAAAATTAACTACCCATATACATGTGGTTTTATATTTGAGCTCTCAATTCTGTTCCATTGACCCGTGTGTCTGTTTTTCTGCCAATACCATGCTGTTTTGATACCATGCTCTGCAGTTTAACTTGAAGTCAGGTAGTGTGATATCTCTGGCTTTGTTCTTTTTTTCTCAGCATTGCTTTGGCTATTTGGGTTCTTTTGTGATTCTATACAATTTTTTTGTTCTATTTATTTAAAAATTTCTTTGAGATTTTGATGGGGATTGCATTAAATCTATATATTGCTTTGGGTATTATGTCCATTTTAACTATATTGATTCTTCCAACCCATGAACATGGGATATTTTTCCAATTTGTTGTGTCTTTTTCAATCTCTTTTAATAATGCTTCGCAGTTTTTTTTAATTAAATAAATCTTTATTGTTCAGATTATTACAGGTGTTCCTCTTTCCCCCCCCCATAGCTCCCCTCCACCTGATTCCCCACCCCACCCCATGCCCTTACCCGCCCCGCCACTGTCTTCATCCATAGGTGTAAGATTTTTGTCCAATCTCTTCCCACACCCCTCAGACCCCTTTCCCCCTGAGAATTGTCAGTCCACTCCCTTTCTATGTCCCTGATTCTATTATATTCACCAGTCCATTCTGTTCTTCAGATTTTTTATTCACTTGATTTTTAGATTCACTTGTTGGTAGGTATGTATTAGATGTCTTTTTGTTGTTCATAATTTTTATCTTACCTTTTTCTTCTTCTTCCTCTTCTTAAAGAATACCCTTCAGCATTTCATGCAATCCTGGTTTGGTGGTGATGAACTCCTTTAGCTTTTTCTTGTCTGTAAAGCTCTTTATCTGACCTTCAATTCTGAATGATAGCTTTGCTGGGTAGAGTAATCTTGGTTGTAGGTTCTTGCTGTTCATCACTTTGAATATTTCTTGCCACTCCCTTCTGGCCTGCATAGTTTCTGTTGAGAAATCAGCTGACAGTTGTATGGGTGCTCCCTTGTAGGTAACTAACTGTTTTTCTCTTGCTGCTTTCAAGATTCTCTCTTTGTCTTTGCCCTTGGCATTTTAATTATGATGTGTCTTGGTGTGGTCCTCTTTGGATTCCTCTTGTTTGGGGTTCTGTGCGCTTCCTGAACTTGTAAGTCTATTTCTTTCACCAGGTAGGGAAAGTTTTCTGTCATTATTTCTTCTAATAGGTTTTCAATATTTTGCTCTCTCTCTTCTTCTGGCACCCCAAAAATTTGGATGTTGGTACGCTTAAAGTTGTCCCAGAGGCTCCTTACACTATCTTCATATTTTTGGATCCTTTTTGTTTTTCTGGTTGGGTGTTTTTTGTTTCCTCATATTTCAGATTTTTGGTTTGATTCTTGGGGTACATTGATCTACAGTTGAGTTTCTGTATATTCTTTATTTCAGACAGTGTATGCTTAATTTCTGACTGGTCCTTTTTCATTTTTTTTTTTTTTTTGGCATTCTAATTAAGGTCCTTGAAGGTCTCATCAAGTTTCTCAGTGGTTTTTAGAAGATTCTTGAGTAACCTTATAAATGTGGTTTTGAACTCTATGTCGTCCCGTAGTTTGCTTTCCTCCATTTCTTTCATTCATGATGTGTTTCTGTGTCTCCACATTTTGGCTGCTTCCCTATGTTGATGGAGTGGCTTTGTGTGGTAGGTGACCTATAGGGGCCAGTAGCTCAGCCTCCCCAATCACCTGAGGTGGATGCTCTTGGTACACCCCTTTGTGGGCTGAGTGCAAAGTCTTGGTGTAGTTAAGCCTTGATTGCTCTTGGTACACTGGGAGAAATTGACCTCCAGGCCAATTGGCTGTGGGGACCCGCTGTGTTTATAATGCAAGAACTACTGCGCTGGAGACATGCTTATAGTGAGGACTTGTTTCATTGGGGCTTTGGTGCTCACTGAGTCTGCCTCTTGAATGTGTCACTTATGGATGTGAGGAGTTGAAATCTGGTGTCTCACACTGACCACTAGGTACACTGGCTTCTGGAGATCTCCAATGGGGTGCAGGTCAGCTACTGTCTGAGGCCACCCTGCAGGAGGTACAGCGAGAACTACAGTTTTTTCCTCTTTGCTTGGGATTTGGAGGTTTTGGAGCTGTCTGAACTGGGTTGCAAGTTTGCTAGTTTAAGCTGTGGTAGGGAAGGCCATTCATATGCAAAAGCTGCTGCTTGGAGCTTGGGTGGGTTTGTAGGTTGTGCGGGGCGGGGTCTCAGGGCATCACCAGGCTAAGGCGTGGCAAACAGTGATGCCTACCAGCCAGCCATCCCCGCATCTCTGACCGCATCCCCGTGTCTCATGCCCCATCGCAGCAAGTGATTATTCCTGTGCGTAGCTCTGCAAGCAAGCCACCCTCACTTTCCGACCCGATGGCAGACAGTCCAGCTTCTCCCCGTAGGAGTTTGGGTCCCGCGCGTCTCCCCAGAAACTGGATTTCAGAGAAATCAGGAGCTTGTCTCCCTTCAGGTTGAAGAAAGCAACGCCCGCCGCCAGCCCGGATCATGCGCACCTCCGTACCTCAGCTTTTCAGCGTTTGTGCACTGAATGCTCTTTTCTCTTTCCTTCTAGTTGTAGAACTTCCACTCAGCCAGCTTTCCCGTGGTTCTGGGTGATAGACGTTTTGTCTTTTTGTTGTAGTTTTGAAATTGTTGTGCAAGGCAGCAGTTTAGGTGTTTACCTACGCTGCCATCTTGGGTTCTCTTCCTACAGTTTTTAGTATATAGGTCTTTTACATTCTTTGTTAAATTTATTCTTAGGAATTTTATTCTTTTGGTTGCAATTGAAAAAGGAATGTTTTTTTTTTAATTTCTTTTTTTAACGTTTCATTGTTAATATATAGGAAGGCATTGGATTTTTGTACATTGAATTTCAATCCTGCAACTTTACATATTTTTTTTATTGTTTCTAATAGTTTTTTGGTGGCGTCTTTAGGGTTTTCTATATACAGAGTCATGTCCTCTGCAAAAAGTGAAACTTTTACTTCTTTCTTGCCCTTTTTGCTGCCTCTTATTTCTTCCTCTTGCCTTATTGCTCTGGCTAGGACTTCCAGAACATGTTGAATAAGAGTGGTGAGAGTGGGAATCCTTGTCTTGTTCCTGATTTTAGAGGAAAAGCTTTCAGTTTTTTGACATCCTATATAATAACGATGTAATATGCAAATTGACCCTCATGCCCTCACACAAGATGGCTGCCTCCATGTGGTCAAAGATGCTGCCCCTATGTGGTCAAAGATGGTCGCCACAAGATGGCCAGCAGGGGAGGGCAGTTTGGGACGACTGGACCTGCAGGGGAAGGAAGGCAGTTGGGGGGGACCAGGCCTGCAGGGGAGGGCAGTTAGGGGTGACCAGGCTGACAGGGGAGGGCTGTTAGGGGTGACCGGGCTGGCAGGGGAGAGAAGTTTGGGGAAACCAGGCCTGCAGGGTAGGGCAGTTGGGGGGGGGGGAACAGGCCAGCAGGGGAGGGCAGTTAGGGGCGACCAGGCTGGCAGGGGATCAGGCCTAAACTGGCTGTCAGACATCCCTGAAGGGTCCCAGATTGGAGAGGATGCAGGCTGGGCTGAGGGACACCCCTTCCCAGTGCACAAATTTTGTGCACCAGGCCTCTAGTTGAGTATAATATTGGCTGAGTGTTTATAATATATGGCCTTCATTATGTTGAAGTACTTTCCTTCTATTTTATGTTATTGAATTTTTAAATCATAAATGGTTGTTATATCTTTTCAAATGCTTTTTCTGCATCTACTGATAAGATCATATGATTTTTTAAATATCTTATTGATTTTTTACAGAGAGGAAGGGAGAGGGATAGAGAGTTAGAAACATCGATGAGAGAGAATCATTGATCAGCTGCCTCCTGCACATCTCCCACCGGGGATGTGCCCGCAACCCAGGTACATGCCCATGACTGGAATCGAACCTGGGACCCTTCAGTCCACAGGCCGACATTCTATCCACCGAGCCAAATCGGTTAGGGCAGATCATATGATTTTTATCTTTTCTTTTGTTAATGTGGTGTATTACTTTGATTGATTTGCATATGTTGAATCATCCTTGTGCCCCTGGAATAAACCCCACTTGATTGTGATGCGTTATTTTCTGATGTACTGTTGTATTCATTTGCTAGTATTTTGTTTAGGATTTTTGCAACTGTATTCATCAGAGATATTGGTCTGTAGTTGTTTTTTTTTTTTTGGTATGTGTGTGTGTGTGTGTGTGTGTGTGTGTGTGTGTGTGTGTGTGTTATCCTTGCCAGGTTATGGAATCAGGGTTATTTTGGCCTTATAAAATGTGTTAGGAAGTATCACCTCTTCTTCAATTTTTTTGGTTGTTTGAGAAGGGTAGGTTTTAAATCTTTGAATGTTTGGTAGAATTCACTGGTGAAGCCATCTGGTCCTGGACTTTTACTTTTGGGAGGTTTTTGATGGTTGCTTCAATTCCCTCACTGCTGATTGGTCTATTTAGATTTTCCAGTTCTTTATGATTTAGTCTAGAAAGGTTATATATTTCTAGGAACTTATCCATTTCTTCTAGTTCATTGAATTTGGTGGCATATAGTGCTTCATAGTATTTTAGTATGATCCTTTGTATATCTGTAATGTCTGTGGTGACTTCTCCTCTTTCATTTCTGATTTAGTTTACATGGGTCTTTTCTCTTTTTTCCTTAGTGAGGCTAGTCAGGGGTTTGTCAATTTTATTAATCTTTTCAAAGAACCAGTCCTTTTTAAATTAAAATTTTGTATAGTCTTTTTGTTCTCTATTTTATTGTTCTAATTTTTATTTCATTGCTTCTGTTGATTTTGGGTTGCTTTTGTTCTTCTACTACTAGTACTTTAAAATGTAATGTTAGGTTGTTTACCTGGGATTCCTCCTGTTTCTTAAGATAGTCCTGTAATGATATAAACTTCCCTCTTATTATTGCTTTTGCTGCATCCCAGAAGTTTTCATATGTTGTATAGTCATTCTCATTTCTCTCTCTCTCTCTCTCTAAATATATATATATATAGGGAGAGTGGGAGAGAGAGGGAAAAACAGAGAGAAACATCGATGTGAGAGAAACACTTCGATTAGTTGCCTCCTGCACGAATCCCAACAAGGGCCCAGGCATGGGAGGAGCCTGCAACCGAGGTATGTGCTCATGACCAGAATCAAACCCGGGACCTTTTGATCCACAGGCTGACGCTCTATCCACTGAGCAAAATTGGCCAGGGCTCTCTGTATATCTTTTGATCTCACCTTTTATTTATTCTTTGACCTCGTTATTTTTAGTAGGATGTTGTTTAATCTCCATGTATTTGTGGGTTTCTTTACTTCCTTTTGCAGTTGATTTCTACTTTTAAGGCATTGTGGTCAGAGAATATGCACAGGATAATTTTAATCTTCTTGAATTTGTTGAGGCTAGTTTTGTGACCCAACATATGGTCTGTCCTTGAGAATATTCCACGTCACACTGGAGAAGAATGAGTAATCTGATGTTCTGCAATGAAAGGCTCTGTAAATGTCAATTATGTCCATTTGGTCTAGTGTGTCATTTAAAGCCAATATTTCTTTTTTGATTTTCTGTTTGAATGATCTACCTAGAGCTGACCTATCTAGTATTAAGGTCCCCAGCTATGGTTGTTTTGATCTGTTCCCCTTTAGTTCTGTGAGTAGTTGTTTTATATATTTTGGTGCTCCCTGGTTGGCTGCATATATGTTAAGAAGTGTTATGTTTTCTTGATGTAGTGTCCCCATTATCAGTATAAAATGTGCATTTTGTCTCATGCTATCTTGAAATCTATTTTTCGGATATAAGTATGGCTACACCTGCTTTTCTGTAGTTGTTATTTGCTTGGAGAATCATTTTCCACCCTTTCGCTTTGAATCTAACTTTGTCTTTGCAGCTTAGATATGTTTTTCGAGGCAGCATATAGTTAGGTTTTGTTTTTTAATCCACTTTGCTGCTCTGTGCCTCTTTATTGTGAATTCAGTCCATTTACATTTAGGATAATTATTGATGTAGGAGGATTTCCTGTAGCCATTTTATCTTCTGTTTTCTGGTAGCTCTGTGCCTCCACTGGCTCTTTTCCTTTGTGTTTCTGTCTGTTGAGTTTGTTTGGTCGTATTCCACACTTCTTTCCTCTGTTTCTTTATTTTGTTTACTTATTTTAAAATATGTATTTATTGATTTCAGAGAGGAAGGGAGAAGGAGAGATAGAAACATCAATGATTCTTTAAAAAGAGGAAAAAGAAGAAGAAAGATAAAAATTATGAACAACAAATACATATATATCAACAAGTGAATCTAAAAGTCAAGTGAATTAAAAATCTGAGGAAGAGAATAAACTGGTGAACTTAATAGAATCAGAGGCATAGAATGGGAGTGGATTGATAATTCTCAGGGGAAAGGGGTGTCTGTGTGGGGAGTATGGGAAGAGACTGGACAAAAATCATACACCTATGGATAAGGACAGCGCGGGTGGAGGTAAGGGAAGAGGGGAGGTAGGAACTGGGTGGTGGGGAGATATGTGGGGGAAAAGGAGAAACAATTGTAATCTGAACAATAAAAATTCATTAAAAAAAAAAAAAAAGAAACATCAATGGTGAGAGAGAATCATAGATTGGCTGTCTCCTGCACGCCCCCTACTGGGGACTGAGCCCACAACACAGGCATGTGCCCTGACTGGGAATTGAACCGTGACCTCCTGGTTCATAGGTTGATACTCAACCACTGAGCCACACCAGCCAGGCAGATTGGTTCTTTTTTCAAGTTTTAATCTCGTTGGTAAAGTACTCATTTTGTTTATTAATTTGTTTTTTGAGTGCACAGAATTTTCTATCTGTATTCTCGCATCTTGTTGAGTATTTTCAGAACCACAATATTGAATTCTCTGTCATTTATATAAAATATTTCCATGTGGCCAAAACTGGTTTGGCTCAGTGGACAGAGCGTCAGCCTGCAGACTGAAAGGTCCCAGGTTCGATTCCGGTCAAGGGCATGTACCTTGGTTGCGGGCACATCCCCAGTAGGATATGCAGGAGGCAGCTGATCGATGTTTCTCTCTCATCGATATTTCTAACTCTCTATCTCTCTCCCTTCCTTTCTGTAAAAAATCAATAAAATATATTTAAAAAAATAAAATAAATAAAATATTTCCATGTGTTGTAGCTTGCTTTCTGGAGGTTTTCATTTTCTTTCTGAGCTTCCTCATTAACATGGTTATTCATGGTATTTGCTGGTCTCCTCTGTTGAGGTATTTTTGAATTATTGACTTTCCTCTATCAGCTTTCTCTGAAGAGGTATTTCTACTATTTTCCAGTAGGTGGCAGTGAATCACAAGATTTTACCTCTGTGACGTCCCAGAGCTGACCTTGGCTTCCTTCAGACACACTGCTTGGGGTGGGATTTGTATTGCCCTCACCAAATGGCAACCCTGGACCTCCAAGGGGTCCCCTACCATAAGTCCCACCTGGGGATCCATCATAGAGGGAAACCGATTCCACTGCAATAGCTCTTGGTTTCCAGATAATGTGCTCTTTGTCTAAGGTGACCAGATTTTAACATTGGTAAAGCGGGACACCATTGACCGGGGGGTGGGGGGGGTGGGGGTGGGGGTTCTTGATTAAAAATTTGGTCTATATGGAGCAACAAAAATTTTCATAGAACGCAAAAATAGTATTGTAATATATATTTTTTAAATTTCAACATAAGTACAATTTACAAATATAATAAATAAAAAATTATGTATAGTATTATTTTATTCTTTGGCATATTTCTCATTTGAGTGAATTTTTTTTAGTAGATTGCTGTCATTGTTTAAAAGGTCATGAATTTGCCATAACGTAAGTCGTAAGTGTCACTTTCAAGGCCGGCGCTAGACTTTTTGCCGCCACTATAAAATATAAATAATACGAGTACTGTCTGCTAAATTCAAGAAAATTTATGTATTTATGAAATAAATACATAAATTACTTACCTAAATTATCTGAATAGCTGATTTGTAATGACATCACTTGTTTAACTAGCTTACTAGCACGCAGCACGATGTGTATCGTCTGAGAGACAGTTACAAAATGTTTTCGTCGTTGCCAATCCCAAAAAATGCCATTGTTCATTAAGTCCAAACAATGGTGGTCGAATTCTAACAACTGATCAACAATGCGAACTTTGATAAGCAGTTCTCGATAATCAGTTCTCAACAATTATTTGTTATTATTAAAGTTTAACATTATAAAATTAACAAAAATAATATAAAACTCATATCCTGGCTAAATAGCCACAGGGCCGCCGAAAACCGTATATTCCCTTCCCGTTCTCCCTCCGTTCCCTAGCTTGTCGTGCATTCTTTCCAAAAATCAGGACTTTTTTAAAACGCCGCGGGACGCGGGACAAATTGTTAAAAATCGGGACTGTCCCGCCAAAAGCGGGACGTCTGGTCACCTTAATGTATTTATATATTCAGTTTCTCTGGAGAACCCCAACTCATACAGAATTACAGGTGTAAGTTACATTATCTGGAGAGGTAGGGGTTGAACCCAAGCTGTGTGGCTCCAAAGCTCATGCCCTTAAATATTCCTGGACACAGCCTCCTGAATTCTGTGCCGAAATCTCTCTTCTGACTTCCTTCCTGAGCTGACGTCCCTCAGATAACATTTCCATGGGGCAGGTCCACTCTTACCCCAAAGGAACACACATGAAACCACATGTAAAATAAAGCCAGGGAAGGTTAAACACACGAGGCCCCGGCGCAGTGGTTCATGATGGAAACCAAGAAGAGAGGAGCAGGTACTGCCACCGGCCACCAGGACACGCCCACCATCCCTATCAGAATGCACTCTTTAGGGTTTATTTCTGCACTTGTGCACAGAAATGAATTTCAACTGTTTTCAAAGCTTGGAAAAATACCCATCACTTTTTTAAAAATGGTGATTTAGTAGAATAGCAGCAAGGTTTGTCTATTTTATTTTTTCATTTTTTAGAGAGCCAGGAAAGGAGAGGGATAGAGAGATAGAAACATCATGGATCAGCTGCCTCTGGTACGCCCCCCACAGGGGATCGAGCCTGCAACCCAGGCCTGTGCCCTCCTGGTTCCTGGCTCGATGCGCAACCACCCAGCACATCAGCCGGGCAAACCCCCCTCATTCTTAATCTTGGCTCCAGGAAGGCTCCAGGATTCCCCACAAAGATTCAAGTTTGCTACAAACTGCCAACTCTGCCCAGGAGGGACGCTGCCCCAGGGCACGCTCTCTCACTGGGAGTTCTGTAGATGTGGTTCTGTTTCCTCAAGGAGAACTGCATCGCCCTGGAGCCGCGGGTGTGTGTGTGTGTGTGTGTGTGTGTGTGTGTCTGTCTCTCTGTGTGTGTGTGTCTGTGTGTGTGTGTGTGTCTGTGTGTGTGTGTCTGTGTGTGTGTCTCTGTGTGTGTGTGTGTGTGTCTCTCTGTGTGTGTGTGTCTGTGTGTGTGTCTCTGTGTGTGTGAGTGTGTGTGTGTGTGTGTGTGTGTGTGTGTGTGTGTAGGGAGGCGGGGGGCGGGGGGAGAGGGCTGAAATCCACTGCATGTCACCAAACCCGCAGTGGACTGTGGGAATCGGAAAGTTTCTGGCTGGTCTTCCTTCCCATCCCACCTTGCTACTGCAGCCTTGCACCAGACCACATCATCAAAACGAAACGTTCGGTTTGAAACCCTCTCCATCCGAAGGTGTTTGATACTGTGAGATATTACACTCCCGGACCTTCCCCTGGGCTCACTGATTCCATGGCAAAACTCCCTCCCTCACTGGCCGCCTGCCTACTTTCGCTTTCCACCAGCTTGTCAGGAAAATAAGGTACCGGAGCCGCTGTCTCCGTCCAGAGGCCTCCGTAAGAACCGCTGTAATGATAGAAGCCCTCTAATGATTTTCGTGTGTGTGTGTGTGTGTGTGTGTGTGTGTGTTTAACCTTTATCATTGAAATAATTATAGATTAACAGGAAATTGCCAAAATAAAGTACAGAGTGGTCTTTTGAAATGAAAGGACAAGTTGAAAGGAAAGGACACTAATTAGTAACAAAAGAACACATACGTGTGTAATGATAGACGTGGCTATCATTATGACCTAACAGCAAACTAACCCCCAGCACTTCCTAGCGTATCTTAACATAATGATAGTACCCCCTGAACACCAGGACTCTGACATTGGTGTAATGTGTGCATAAAGCTTTATGTCGTTTTATTAAGTGTAAGTTCCGGTAAGCATCCCGGTAAACAAGACAAAGAACGATTCGGTCACCACAGTATCAGAAAGGGCGTGGGGAAACGGCACCCCGCACCTTGCTGTGGGCGTGTGGAGGAAATAGCCTCCACTAAAACTCACATTTCTCTGACCCAGCATGTCCACTTCGAGAGTGAATCTTGCAGATGTCTTTGCTCGTGACCAATGTACCCACTGTCCATTGCTACATTGTTTGTAAAAGTCAAAGCTTGTTAACAACCTAAAAATGTTCAATTCTAAACGACCAGTTTAAAAATTATGGAACATCTGTAGAGCTGTGAAAAAGTGTGATAGCTATAAATGCCCTGATATGAGATGATCTACAATGTACATTATTTTAAAATCTGAAGAGCATCCAAGGATAGAATGTCAGCCTGTGGACTGAAGGGTCCCTGGTTCGATTCTGATCAAGGGCACATGCCCGGGTTGCGGGCTTGATCCCCATTAGGGGGCGTGCAGGAGGCAACTGATCAATGATTCTCATCATTGGTGTGTCTATCTCTCTCCCTCTCCCTTCCTCTCTGAAATCAATAAAAATATATTTTAAAAAAAGCTGAAGAGCAAAAATATATGTCTACATGTGAAAAATAATAATAGGCCCACACCAAAAAATTGACTCCAAAAACATACTGGTCAAAGACTAAATTGGACAAAAGTTAAAATTTCCAGTCAATGGCGCATAGTGTAAAATAACATGTGCACACACACACACACACACTTTTAGGCACAGTCACCACTGGAGAGATGCTGGAGAAACGGGCACAGAATAGCACCAGGCTGGGAACTCACTGGGCCGGGAGGCGCTGGAGAGAGTTCTCTCCCACTCTACATCCTTTTCGTAACAATTGAGTTTAGTGATGCGGGCCTGTGTTACCTATTCTAATGTAAAATAAAGTATTTATTGAAGTACAACTATCTTTTTCTTTGGCTCTCCATCAACTTACACTTTCTCCCTCCAAACGCAGGAAGAGTTTACGCTTGCACTGGTTTGCTAATGCTGCCGCGACCACGCATCCCGAGGGGACGGCTTAGCCAGCAGGTGTTTGCTCACTGCTCTGGAGACTGGGAGTCTGAGGTCAAGGCGTCACAGGCTCGGTTCCTCTGAGACCTTGCGCTTGTTCTGCGGACGGCCGCCTCCTCGCCGTGCCCTCAGGCGGTCCTTTCTGTGTGCCAGGACCACGGCATCTCTCCTGTGTCCTACCCTCCCCTTCTTACAAGGACACCAGCAGCCTGGACTAGGGACTTGCCTGTCAGCTTCTTTTTAACTTACCTCTCCAAAGGCCCATCTCCAAACACAGCCGCGTCCTGAGGTTCTGGGGTTAACTCTTCAACATGCAACGTTCGAGGGAACACAATTCAGCCCATAACGTCTCTTTTTCCATCTTTTAGAATTCTTTGAAACACACACTCCACATACCTTATTTTAAAACCCTTACCACCTTTATTTTGTATCTTATAATCTTACTCATTGATCTGATCATTCTTTTTAAAAAAATATAAAGTTTAAAATTTTTGTACGTCATCCTTGATTTTGTGTGTGGTCCAGGAGAGGCTGAAGGGGAGGATTGCCCCTCGTTGCTCAGTATTGGTCAAGCCTGCTTGGCATGCGCGCTAGCCTAAGTGGCAGCATCTCACTTTCTAATAAACCCCTCTGTTGCCTCTGCTGCTATGTCAGTCTTTCTGCAATTCCTCAGTCACCTGTCACTGTATCTCAGTTCCTCGAGTCAGTGTGAAAAATTATTTCCAAGTCTTTTTTTAAAAAGTGTATTTTTATTGATTTCAGAGAGGAAGGGAGAGGGAGCAAGAGATAGAAATATCAACGATGAGAGAGAATCATTGATCAGCTGCCTCCTGCACGCCCCCTACTTGGGATCGAGCCAGCAACCCTGGCATGTGCCTTGACGGAATCGAACCCATGATTCTGAGTTCGAACCCATGATTCTGATTCTACTGAGCCAAACTAGCGAGGGCTCAAAGTCTTTATTTTGACTTTTCACGTCTCTATTTTTCTACTTCGCTTCAGTCAAGAAATAGTGACAAGGTGGTTTGCCAGACACTGGACTAGGCCCTCCATCTATGGTCAAACCGGACGTGGCCCCTGACCCGAGGAGCTTATGGACCGTAGCAAAGCTGAGGATGAGCCAGAGTAAAATTCTAACCTAGCACTGCTGTCAAATGGTTCCTGTTTACCCTGTTTTCTTCCCCAACCCACGTGAAGTTCAAGTCCTTTCCATTGTGTGTGATAGAAATGTAACTTAAGCAGGCCTAAGTGAAGGTAGTGGACCGACCCTCATAGGCTTTAAACAGCAGAAGCAGCTTGGCTACAGCCAGGCATGTGGCTGCGGCCAGGCATGTGGCTATGGCCAGGCATGGGGCTCCTCGCCATGTGTGTGGGACCAGGCGTGGTCATGTCTCTCTGTTCACTGCACGGGCGTCCGTTCCCAGGGCAGCTGAACAGGGCAGAGCTCCAGGCCCTACACCCTGCCTGCTTTTGATCCAGCAAGAAAAAGCAAGTCTGTTCTCCAGAAATCTCAGTCCAAGTCTCCTTGAGTCTCCTTAACTGTTCTTGGGTTCCACACTTACCCTCATGGCAATGGGCACAGCGGTTGTATTGACCCGTGTGGGCCGTGGGCATGCCTTCCACCCCCAGCATCGGAGCTGGTACCAACTTCATGCCATCGTTATTTCATCAGTAAAGACACATCACAGTGTTTTTCAATTTGCTGAGGAGGGGACTGTCTGACAGAGCTTTGTGTGCAGGCCTGGCATTGTGACTGGCTTGAGGTAAACATTCAGTAAGTGGTTATTACATAAGCGAGGGAAGAGCAGTTCACTTCAGATAACAGGAAATCCATATAAAAACAAGCATGTCAAAGAGAAGTTAAAAATCAATCAACACCACACCCTTCATTTGAATGTGAAATGCTGCACTCTGTACTTGGACTTCATTTACTAAACAGTATTCTATATAATAAAAGCCTAATATGCAAATCGACTGATTGGTGGAATGACTTGGGGGGGGGGGGCAGGGCCTGTAAGTGGGAGCACCAGGACAGCCAAGGTGGGTGCCAGCGGGCAAAGGACAGCAATTGGGGGGCAGCGGCAACTGGCGACAGGGCGATGGGGGGTGGGGCCAGAGCTGCCCCCTGGTGGTCAGTGCACTCCCACAGGTAGTCCGTGGGGAGCTGGCCTAAGCTGTCAGTCAGACATCCCCTGAGGCCTCCTGGACTGCGAGAGGGTGCAGGCCAGGCTGAGGGACCCCCCCTCCAGTGCATGAATTTTCGTGCACCGGGCCTCTAGTTTTAAAAACAAAGTTACCATTCTCTGCTGCTTTGGGTTATTGACTATACTTCTCAACTTGAAATATGATGCAAGAACCCAATATCTATTATGTTTAAAGGACCCTACATTTTCGACTAACACTACATATTCAGATTTGCTGGAGTGATACCATTATATTTTAGCATCATAATAATTGCTATAGTTAATACATTTTGAGCACTTAGCATGTGTCAATATATTTTGCTTGAGCACTTTATACATATAAATTCATTGGCTCCCAAGAAGATATGGCGATCTAAAGTCAGGATAGCAGAGAGACGAAAGCTGAAGTCTTTTAAACAAACATGTGACTAGGAGCCACTGTTACCTTTAACGTATAATAATTTGTCTGGTTTAGATGAAATCATTCTAATCTACAAAGATACAATATAAAAAGCAGCGCAAAACTAACACCTAAGCGTGTCTTGGTATTTACTGTGGAAACTGATGAACAAAATAGAAACAGAGGCAGGGAACAGACTGACAACTGTTAGAGGGAGAGGGAACGGGGGGCTGGGTTAGAGAAGGTGGAGGGATTAGCCAAAGAACATAGTGTATGTGCATAACCCATAGCCACAGACAAGTGTGGTGATGCCAGGAGGAAGGGGCAGGGGCTGGGTGGAGCTGGGCAAAGTGGGGGAAATGAGGCATCTGTAACAGTGTCAACAATTTAAAAAAAGTAAAAAAGAAGTTTTTAATAAAACGTGGAGTAGAAAGTATTAGTGATACATTCAAGCTTACTATGAAATCCAAGGTGCAGACATTGGATCAAGATTTATTAAAATAAAGATGGGCCCTGACCGGTTTGGCTCAGTGGATAGAGCATCGGCCTGTGGACTCAAGGATCCCAGGTTCGATTCCGGTCAAGGGCATGTACCTTGGTTGCGAGCACATCCCCAGTAGGGGGTGTGCAGGAGGCAGCTGATCGATTGTTTCTCTCTCATCGATGTTTCTAACTCTCTATCCCTCTCCCTTCCTCTCTGTAAAAAAATCAATAAAATATATTAAAGAAAAAGATGGAAATGAAAATATCCATTGCTGCAGAGGCACTGGAATCTGCTGGTAGCAATAACACCTAAGCCAGACAGAAACACTATCTTCAGAGCAAACTAGCAGAATTCCCACAGTTATGTTCTTTGAGATGCTTTTTCTCCCCTAGCAGCATTCTTTCTTGTCTGAACAAAGCAGCTTCTGACACAGTTTCAAAAAGTAGACACCTGTGTCCAATTAAAAAGGAGAATTATCTGCCTGAAAAAGCTCTCTCACACCCTCATTCTGAAGACCTTTGCACGTATTTCATCAAATAGACCAACAAAGGATGATGCTATCAACTTGAAGAAAAAATTTTAAAGTACAGATGACTGTATTTCCTGAATATCTTCTTGTAGACAAGGAAACTGAAGTTATATATTTCCTTCCCACCATTCAACATATGACAACAATAAAATGTGGTCGTCAGAAGTATTGAATTCTATGATTAATTTGGGGGGGCACCTTCAACCGACATGACATACCACATTGTGTAAGTTTAAGGTGTACAACATGTTGATTTGATATGTTTATGTGCTACAACATGACAATCACATGACATAGCTTTAGTAACACCTCGATCCCGTCACATAGTCATTCTTCTTCTGTAGGGAGAACATTTAAGATCTAGTCTCTTGGCAACGTTGACGTATGTCATGCTGTGTGGTTGACTATAATCACTGTGCTGCTCTAGAACTTATTTATCGACTAGTTGCCTGCAATTAATTGTTGTAACATGTTCCTCAACTACTACTGGGCCTCTGCCTACACCCACTCATTGATGGAATCAATATTTGTTAAGCAATGACGTGGTTTTGCTTAGCAATTACAGCACTCTTGTAAGTGCTGGTTATACCATGGCGAACACATTCCTTGCCTTCATAGGACTTATGTCCTAGGAGTAGAGATGTGAAACATCCAAGTAAAGACATAAATTAGATAGTTTTAGATAGTGAGTATGAAGATATGACTACAAAGAAGGAACCGGAACAAGGGAATGTGGTAGAGAATGACTGGATTTAACTTTAAACAGTGAGATCAGGGAGAAGAAACAAGCAAACAAAAACTTCTAGTTACTGTAATAATGTAACACGGGATACAAGGTGCCGATGGGAATGCTGGGTAAGAGGTCCACAGCACTCTCTGTACTGTTTTTACAATGTCTTGTGAGTCAAATTATTTCCACATAAAAAGTTTAACATTAATAAATAATCTGAACATTGTGCTAAAGCTCATGGCAGAGAAGAAGTGGGCAGCGAGAGAATTGGAGACTTTAGGGGGTGGTGATCAGGAAAGGGGCCTCTGTGGAGGTGACGTTGGAGTAGAGATCAGAAAATTGTGTGGAAGAAAGGGGTAGCATTCCAGGCACAATTCCCACAGCATGTGTAGAGGCACTAGGGCAGGAAAAGCTGCCATGCAAGGAATTGATAGAGGATCCATTCGGCTGCGGACACAGCAAATTAGGGTAAAAAGCACTTGGCACTGTGCTAGTGGGATTTCCCTCTTGGATTTTAAGCCTCAAACATAACATGTAGTGGCTTTTCCTAAGCTGAAATAAATCCCTTGACCATCACCACATAGTGTAAATTATTCATTTATGATCATGTATACCAATGCCCCTCACACTCTAATTACAGAAAAAGCACCTGGGTTCCTTTCTAAAATACAGATTCTGGAAAGAACCAAGATAGCAGTGTAGGTAAATGCTGGTGCTCACTGCCTCTCACAACCACATCAAAATTACAACTAAAATACGGGACAACCACCATTCAGAACTACCTGAAAGCTGGCTGAATGGAAGTTCTACAACTAGAGAAGTAAAGAAGGACATCCAGACTGGTAGGAGGGGTGGAGGTGCAGAATGGGCTGGTCATGTATAATGTGTTTTTAATAGGGAGGGATATTCCAGCTGCGGAGGCCTCCTGTGAGGAGCAAGAGGTCCCAGCCCCACATCGGACCTCCAGCCCAGGGTTCCAGTGCTGGGAAGAGGAGTCCACATAACTTTGGGCTGTAAAAACCAGTGGGGACTGTGGCTGAGTGACACAGAGGCTGCTGGAGACCCAGGCAGTTCCTCTTAAAGGGCTGGCACAAGGACTTACTCCTACTCAATCTCTCTGGGTTCCAACGCTGGAATGTCAGCTTGAAAGGAACCTGGGGCATGCAAGGAGAAACTGGACTGTCTGGCATCAGGGCAAGAACTCTGGGGCAGCTTTCTTCCAGACAGGGGTCACTGTCCCTCTGCTGGGACCTCCCCTGTCACAAAGCCGACTGGCAGCCATAGATGAGGCTCCATCAACTTGGCTCACACTGTTTGCTCCCCACTGGTGATCCCTTGAGATCCCGCCACATCCAATTTGAAGCCCCACCCAAGCTGTTTGCAGGGGCTTTTCCATATGAATGACCTGTCCTGGCTCAGGCTTCAGACGTTCCTAAAATCTCTCAAAAAGTTGCAGCTAGCATAAGTGTTCCCATACCTATCAATAAGAGGCCCAAGATGTGGCACTAGCACCAGCTTGCCTTGCTTCACAGCTTGGCCTTGCCCAGGCACTTCCAAGCCCAATACAAATAGCTGTCATCTGCAGATTGGGTGGCCCCAGGTAGTGGCTGACTTTGCACCTCTTGGGAGGCCCCAGGGCCAGTGCAGCTGATGGGCAGCTTTAGACCATAGCAAATTACAACTCTACACATCCACAAGCAACACACTCAAGGGGCAGACTCAGTGAGCACCAAAGCCCCACTGAAGTAAGTCCTGCTCCATAGGGTGTCTCATGCACAGCAGCTCTTCCATTGTAGTTGCAGCTGGTCCTCATGGCCAATTGGCCTGGAGGTTAATTCCTCCCAGTGACATCAACAGCAATCAAGGCTCAACAACAAGACTGTGTACACAGCCCACACAGGGGCATATCTAGTGTGCCCACCCAGCTCAGGTGAGTGGGGAAGCTGAGCCACTGGGCCCTATAGGACACCTACTACACAAAGCCACTCTACGAATTCCAGGAGACATAGCAGCTCTACCTAATACATAGAAACAAACACAGGGAAGCAGTCAAAATATGGAGACAAAGAAACATGAAACAAATGAAAGAACAGAAGAAATCTCCAGAAAAAAAGCTAAATGAAGTGGAAGCAATCAAACTACTAGATACAGAGTTATAAGGATTCTTAAGGATCTTAATGAGAGCTTCAGGGGACTTAGTGAAACTTTCAAGGATCTTAGTGAGACTTTCAAAGACAAAAAAGGACCAGTCAGAAATGAAGGACACACTAACTGAAATAAAGAATAATTTACAGGGATTCAACAGTAGAGTGGAGGATTCTGATAATCAAATCAACAATTTGGAATATGAGGAAGCAAAAAAACCCCCACCCAATCAGAAGAGCAAAAAGAAAAAAGAATCCAAAAATATGCAGATAGTGTAAGGAGCCTCTGGGACAACTTCAAGCGTAACAACATTCACATTATGGGGTGCCAGAAGGAGAAGATAGAGAGCAAGATATTGAAAACCTATTTGAAGAAATAATGACAGAAAACTTCCCCTACCTGGTGAAAGAAATAGGCTTACACATCCAGGAAGTGCAGAGAGTCCCAAACAAGAGGAACCCAAAGACACAGCATAATTAAAATGCCAAGAGCTAAAGACAAAGAGAGAATCTTAAAAGCAGCAAGAGAAAAGCAGTTAATTATGTACAAGGGAGCACCCATATGACTGTCAGCTGATTTCTTAACAGAAACTTTGCAGGCCAGAAGGGAGTGGCAAGAAATATTCCAAGTGATGAATAGCAAGGACCTACAACAAAGATAACTCTACCCAGCAAAGCTATAATTTAGAGTTGAAGGTCAGATAAAGAGAGTCAGAGAAGAAAAAAACTAAAGGAGTCCATCAGTACCAAACCAGTATTACATGAAATGTTGAAGGTATTCTTTAAGAAGAGAAAGAAGAAGAAGAAAGAAGAAGAAGGAGAAGGAGGAGGAAGAAGAAGAGGAGAGGAGGAGGAGGAGGAAGAAAGAAGTGGAGAAGGAGGGAGAGGAAGGATTAAAAAAATATGAACAATAAAATGTCAATAAATATCTATCAACAATTGAATCTAAAAATCAAAATAAATGAGCAAGAAATCTGATGAACAAAATAAAGTGGTGAGTAAAATAGAACCAGAGGCATGGAAGAATGGAAGACTGAGGGAAGGGGGAGGGTAAGAAGAGATTAACCAAAGATCTTGTATGCATATATGCATTATCTATGGACACAGACGATAGGGTGGTGAAGGTCTGGGGTGGGGCGGGAACTGGGTGGGGGGGCAATGTGTGTGTGGGGGAAACAGGGGGATATATGTAATACTCTCAACAATAAAGATTTTTAAAAAATAAAATAAAATACAGGTTCTGATTCAAGGTCTGGGGTGGGATCTGCATTTTCAGCAACTCCAGGTGATATTGCTGCTGTTCCATGCCCTGGACTTGAGTATCAAGGTTGTAGCCTGTGATAAGGAGTTTGGAATTTATGCTAGATTCAACAGCAAGCCATTGCAGGACTTGAAAAAGAGACATAGTCCAAACTGTTTTACTGTCCTTCAGTCTCCACAGGGCTCACCGCGTCCTTGGTGTGGGCTGTTCTCGTCGTCCTCCAGCAGTTACACCGGAGAAGGCTGTTTCACGTTCTAGGTCTCCTTGCAGGTCCTGGGCTTGTCTGTGCCTTCTCTTTGGGGCTCAACTAAGGTGACCAGACGTCCCGCTTCTGGCGGGACAGTCCCGATTTTTAACAATTTGTCCCGCGTCCCGCGGCGTTTTAAAGAAGTCCCGATTTTTGGAAAGAATGCACGACAAGCTAGGGAACGGCGGTGAACGGGAAGGGAATATACGGTTTTCGGCGGCCATGTGGCTATTTAGCCAGGATATGAGTTTTATATTATTTTTGTTAATTTTATAATGTTAAACTTTAATAATAACAAATAATTGTTGAGAACTGATTATTGAGAACTGCTTATCAAAGTTCGCATTGTTGATCAGTTGTTAGAATTCGACCACCATTGTTTGGACTTAATGAACAATGGCATTTTTTGGGATTGGCAACGACGAAAACATTTTGTAACTGTCTCTCAGACGATACACATCGTACTGCGTGCTAGTAAGCTAGTTAAACAAGTGATGTCATTACAAATCAGCTATTCAGATAATTTAGGTAAGTAATTTATTTATTTATTTCATAAATACATAAATTTTCTTGAATTTAGCAGACAGTACTTGTATTATTTATATTTTATAGTGGCGGCAAAAAGTCTAGCGCCGGCCTTGAAAGTGACACTTACGACTTACGTTACGGCAAATTCAGAGGAAAAATAATACAAGTTAGTATTGTTATTATTTAGAAAGAAATATAGGATTAAAATAATTTTTAAAATATAGTTACTTTATAACAATCAAATTAATTTAATTTATAAACTAACAATAAAATATGTTCATGTAATTATGTACCTACTTACTGTGTTTTTAAGCAATGTGTATATAATAATTTATAATATAATTTTAAATTTTTTTTTTAGATTTTTTAACATAATGAGTAAGAAAAGAGGATGCAAATTCAATGATGATCTAAGAAGTGAATTTCCTTTTATTAAAAAAACCAAAAGCGATTACAATATAGACCAAATTTTTAATCAAGAACCCCCCGCCCCCCCCCCCCGGGCCGAAACCGAAACCGGTTTGGCTCAGTGGATAGAGCGTCGGCCTTCGGACTCAAGGGTCCCAGGTTCGATTCCGGTCAAGGGCATGTACCTTGGTTGCGGGCGCATCCCCAGTAGGGGGTGTGCAAGAGGCAGCTGATTGATGTTTCTCTCTCATCGATGTTTCTAACTCTCTATCCCTCTCTCTTTCTCTCTGTAAAAAATCAATAAAATATATATTAAAAAAAAAAAAAGAACCCCCCCCTCCCCCCGGTCAATGGTGTCCCGCTTTACCAAAGTTAAAATCTGGTCACCTTAGTTTAACTCCAGGTGGTGAACTAGGTCATGTCCGCTACAAATGATGTCATCAGAAATGAAAAGACAACACAAAGAACGGGAGAACATTTTTGTAATCATGTATTTGATAAGGAATTTGTATCCAGAATATATAAAGAACTATTATGATTCAACGATAAAAATACAAGGGGAAATGTTAGTATCATTTATTGGTAGGAAACTGCAAATTACTGGAAAGATAGACATTTTAGAGACAGAGAGAAGAGAGCTTATCTAGACAGAAAACCTACAGCATTGATTCTACTTTGGATGAGTTAATAAATATGCAGACTAAAATGACAAGTCCAGAAATATGACTCAAGGTTTCTGTCATTTCTCCTTAGGAAAACCAACGTTGTGAGTAATAGCAAAAGGTGTTCAGCCTTCTTCACTTGAATGGCACAGGAAAAATGTATTTCACTTTGCCCGTGACTATCCAATTTTATTATTCTGGAATTAATTAAATTCTTCCTCTGTTCCAAACAAGTTTAAATGTTGAAATCCTACCACTGACTTATTATTCTAAAGTTACTATAACTTGCTCTCAAGGCCTTACAACTGATTGGATGAGGCCAGCCCCATTATGCAGGGTGAACTCCCGTACTTCAAGTCAGCTGATTTTAGATGCTGATCACACCCACCGAAGACCTTCGCAGACCACTAGGCCAGCGTTTGATTGGATAACTGGCGACCACAACCTAGCCAAGCTGACAGAAAACCACCCACCGCGCCCTCCAAATCCGCATCCCATGTACAGCGGATATGTCTGTGGCTTGCTGCCTATATTAATAATTGAAGAAATTAATACATTGATGCTAGAGACAGTAAAAAGAGATAGAATGTTTCCCACCCAAGTTTATGAACCCCAGCTTGAGAATCGCAGTTTGCAGACGTGACTATCATTATGGCCTTATGCTTCAGATTTCAGGGACCCTCACCAGCATTATTTTTAGAAAATCTTCAGAGTGCATCCTTGTACCTAGTGCCTTGAGTGACTTTAATTGACAGCTACATAGACTCATTGCCTGCACTCCTGGAACTTAGGATCTGAGACAGTTGGACGTGGACCTGGAGGAGAATAAAAGCAATGCATGACTAAGGCTCTGCATGACTCAGGGAGCTGTCAAGCCCAGGTCAGGTGCACTCGAAGAGGCTGGAGAAAGAAGCGCAGGGAGAGGCTCTCGCTCAGACTAGGCAGAGGCGAGGAGGAGCTGGGATGAGGCCGAGGCGGTCAGGCTAGTCTAAAAGCCAAGCAATTGTGTTTCTCTGTCACGATGAACTGATGGATGAACTGGCGGCTGTTGGCAGGTGGGACTGAGGAGAATGCAAAGGCATCACTCCCCCACTTCCCTGTGCGTAACCCCGGCTCGCTCAGGTTCTCCTGGACTCAGTCCTGCCTTGGAGAAGAGGACGGGGCCCCGCTGCTGTCCTCCAGGCACAGCTTCTCTGCGTGCGGTGCTCCCCCAGGGAACTTCAGGACCCCAGTGGTCTCCCTTCAGCGTCCCTCCCCACCGCTTCTCTGCAGGAGCCGCCTTTCCTTTCCCCCAGCAGCCTCAGCGGCTCATTCCTTGGGTACCGGCCAGTATTCTAGGCAGCCGGGGTTCAGCAGAGAACAGCCAGAGACACCCGAGTAACAGGTAAGAGGGGGAGGCAGGCACGAGGAGGGAGCAGAAGGAGAAAATGGCTAACTGCTGAAAACCAGGAAGACATCGTGCTGGGCCACAGGCCAGTGCACCTCCGGGACATGCTGCTGAGCAGAGCGCCAAGTTCCTGGAAAAGGGCCGAAGCCCAGGGCGCTGGTCTCCAGCCGAGCGGAACTTTGGGAGACTCAGACCTGCACTAAATGGCCATCGCGTCGGGCGCAGCTGCTGCGCAGGAGGGTCCTGAGAGGGGTCTGGCTTGTGCTCATAGGTGAAGGGCTGTTAAAAATGTCAAGATGCAGTAGTAAGAGTTGGTAAACCGCCAATGCCCCAAGCCTCTCGCATGCGCCCACACGTGCCCTGGTCTCTGCTGGAGCCCTCGGGGTCTCCCCAGCATCCAACAACCATCTGACTGAGGCGGGCAGCGGGCAGCCCGGGCCCCGCTTTGGCACTGTGGGCGGGTCCTTCCAGTGATGCCGACGGATGCCACCTCAGTGATGAGATGCAGGTGGGGTGAAGGTAGGTGTGCAGCTGCTCACATGGAAATTATACAATAACTAGAGGCCCAGTGCATGATTAAATCATGCACGTGTAGGGTCCCCTAGGCCTAACCTGCCATCCAGGCCATATCCACTGCCCTGCAAAGCCTAGCACGCTCCGCGGACACTGCTAGCAGCCTGCTCCCCGCTTTTGATGGCAGGGGGTCCGCTGGTGCCGGAGTGGACACACAGCTCCCTGCTTTCGATCGCAGGGGAGCTGGGTGCCTGTCCGCTGGTGCCGGAGTGGACAGGCACCCAGCTCCCCCGCTTTTGATGGTCCGCAGCGGGACGTGGGCTTGCTGCCCCAGAGGCCCCTTTTGTGCTGCAGCACAGCCATGGTGCAGACGCTGAGCTCGCGCCACTGCTGGCAACGCGAGCTCAGCATCCCGCCGGCCCAATCGGCCACCCCGGCCACCCCGAGTCCCGCCCCCCCGCGCCTCCTGGCCAATCGTGGGCATAGCGAAGGTACGGTCAATTTGCATATTTGTCTATTATTAGGTAGGATTAATAAATAATAACATAAGGATAAACTGTGCTTCAAGTACTCACAACTGGAAACCTCCTCCCCCCCCCCCCTGTATGCAGCATCTCCTTAAACCAAACCCCCGGCCACTGAAGGGACGGCAGCTTCGCGGTGGACGTCCTGCTGCTCAGGGGAGAGGCTCCCAGGGGGTCGCAGGCACACCTGGCGGCTCTCGTCTCTTCACAGCCAGGCCCCCAGCCTGCGCGCCGCTGGCCAGCATGGTAAGTGGGCGCCGAGGGCTTGCTTGTGAGGGTGTTGTGACTGGAGTGGACACGTGGGTGGCAGTTGGGACACGCTCACCTGTGGGCTGGTCCCTCCTCCCCGGCCCCCTGCAGGAGGCCAGGCGGCAGCCAGAGAGGATTCCCCATGGTGCACCGCAAGGCATAATGTCTTCAAACGGGTCCTCTGTTTTCTTTAAAAAAGTTATTGAGTTTGAATTTTGATAATTTAATTTTTATTTTTAAAGATTTAGAGACAGCTGGCTTTAAAAGTTAAGTTGTTCTACATGGTCAGCCATGGAAAGTGGTGGATTTTCTTTCTTATTTCAGCCTCGATTAGATTTTGGATCTCGGCTACAACCAAATCCTCTCTAATCGGATACAGTTGTCCACTTTTTCTTCATGAGCCTCAGAATTAAGTCCCGACTCGTCTAAATGAATGGCTGTGTGGTATTTGCTTTGTCAGTGCTTGGTTTACTAGTTCCCATGTGACCTAGTTCCTGGAACAAGGAATTTGGGAGCTTCCTGAAAATGTTTCCTGCTCTCAGAGAGGCCTGGGGAGCGTGGCCGCCTGTCCATCAGATTCTGACATCTGCACAGGACGCCAGGACTGTGGCCACCTGATCCCTGAGGGGAGCTGGCTGCTCAGCGACGCTGATGTCCTGGGGCTAGATGATTTGTCACCGTACCTCCGGACACCTGTTACGTAAGATGACACGTCACTTCAGGGCTTCAGCAGGTGGAGATGAGGTTTGTTAACTCAGCTGAAAGCAGCCTCAAGATCCAAAAATTCTCTACTTATTTCATACTGTGCCGCTGGGGCAGGCCTTTAAGTCACCAAACAAAATGTGCAGGCTTTGCCTCCAGGACTTTACAATCCACAGGTCACGACTATAACATGGACCGAGTGTAAGAAACTCTCACCAGTTACCCAACTAGGAAAAATGATTTCTTCAACACCAGTCGGCAGTTCTGGGTCACTACCAGAGAGATTTACTTGTTAGATGTGATTTTTTTTTTTTAAATTCTCCCCCAGAGGATTGTGATCTTTATGGAAAATAATCCTTTCTGGACACACACAATATTAAACGATGATTACAGGCTTATGTGTTCATTTTCATTCTTCATTCACTTCAGAGTAGTCTCACCTTGAGGTGCCAGGTCAGCTGACCTTCAAAAAGTACCCTGGTGATGACGTCACATGGCCTCCACAGGTCTGAGCCCTACTGAAACGCTGATCTCGAGTAGATGCCTTGTGTAGACTGAGGACTGAGTCTGGATTACTTAGCCTCCCCATCCACTTCTCCGGAGCGAGGTGGTTTGGAGTGGACATAGTAATTAACGTGGCCATGACGTTCTTGGGGGTTGGGGGGAGAAGGAGGGATGCACTGTGAGACGGGCACAATTTCCCTTGTGACTCAAACTTGACCTTGGGCCACAGATTTGCTCTCTTGAACCCAGACTTTTCTGTGGTCATGACACTCTGACAGGAGGCATCTGAGCTCTCTGGGGGTATTTTAGGCCATTTTCCGTAGACACACTTTCCCTCTGCTGGTTTTTAGAGCTGCCCCCTGCTGTGTCCATTGTGTATGTCACAGCAGGAACCGTAGCTTCCATCCCTCCCAGTCTGAAGTATTTTTATGTTGTTAGCTCCCTGCTGTGATTTGCTTCTACTTCTCACGAATATCCATTTTCAGGCCCAACTCTTTTTTAAAAAAAATATATTTTATTGATTTTTTTTACAGAGAGGAAGGGAGAGGGATAGAGAGTTAGAAACATCAATGAGAGAGAAACATCCATCAGCTGCCTCCTGCACACCTCCTACTGGAGATGTGCCCGCAACCAAGGTACGTGCCCTTGACTGGAATCGAACCTGGGACCCTTCAGTCCGTAGGCCGACGCTCTATCCACTGAGCCAAACCGGTTAGGGCCAGGCCCAACTCTTGAAGCTCTCATTGTACTCCACCAGGTGGAGTGAGTCAGGGTGAGTGAGGACCCAGGCCATGCTCCCAAGGATGGACTCACAGAACCATGAGTGTCGGTGCCAGAGGGGGTCTCACAGGCCAAGGCTGGTTCTGTGGGGGCCACAGGCTAAGTGGGACCTGACACCCAACGAGATCACAGAAAAGATCAATTTACACGTCACCATGGCAACTTAATGTGGAGTACATGCTAAGTGGTGGACCCTGATGTGGTGCAGGTTGTGGTTTTCAACTCCTCTCCTTGAGTCCTGTTCCCTACCACCCACTCCGATGTAGGGGGAGTGCTGAGGGTAAGGCAGAGTAAAGAGGCAGAGGCTGACTAGCAAAACGCACCCACGTTACGCTCGGAGAGCCCTTCAGTATTAGGAAGAGGAAGGCTTGTTTGTCCTGAAGAATCTGAAGGCTTTAAACATCTCTGCACTGATTTGTAGTTGGAATTTCCTTGGCCTCACTGTGATGGATCCAAGACGAAGCTGGTGCCTGGGAGAGTGTGCAAACACCAAGTGATCCTATGCAATGTGGAGATCACCTGTCTGTCAGGTGGTCGGTCACATGTCAGGTCTGGAGCAGGACGGACCCTGAGAAGGCAGAGGACCGTTAGGGCGGTGGGTGGGGTGTCAGCTTGGTGTGCACTTACCTGTTTCCAGCATGTGCAAATTGAGTGTGTGTGTGTCAAAACGAATGGCTTTGTATATCGTAATGGACAGGTGGCCTCCAGGATATTCCTGCAAAGAAACCTCAGGTCAGAGATAGAAACAACTCAGCCAGAACAAGTCAGTGAAGAGAAAACAGCAGAGACAAACCTTTACTTGTAGCTTGGCTTTCATGGGCCACTTGGAGGCTGAAATAATTATGTCTAATCATATTAGTTTAAAACAATTCTATCCACGTCTGTCATCAAAGAAAAGGTGATGCTTGCAAAAAACGAGTAAGAAAATAACTCCTTTTTGAAAAAGAACATTTTAAAAACAAATATGAAGAGATTTTGCCATGGTTCTATTATCTTTATAATCAAAACTAATGCAACTGTCTCTGATTAAAAACTCTCATCGCTGCCTCCTTAAAAAACTTGAAAACAGAATTTTCTAAACAAAGATGAAATCTTTTTCAAATGAGAGTTTCAATGAGATTTGTACCCACTTGTTAAAAACGTCACAACCCGACTCCTGGGACGTGCTCAGGAGGCCTGTGGGACCGCACTCCTGTGACCCGGGCCCACGCAGAGCCGGGCAAGGCCACGTGTGGTCCTGTAGTTCCTACTTGTTTACTGCAAGGAAGTTGTTGGGCCCAGAAAATTACACAACAGAACATTGCGTTCAGAGCAATAAACTCAAAAGTCCAATGCTGAGTTATAAAAATAATTGAATTTATTCTAAAGTGACATGACCAGTGGCTAAAAAGGGAAGTCTCTTGGTTTTGCCCCTTGCTCATATGTTGAAGGATGAAGAGGCGTGATCAGAGACTGCTGTCCTGACCCAGGAGACCGCTGCCCACCACTGAACCTTATGTCTTCTGCGTACATTACGGCCACTCAGTGTGCATTTGGGAGGTGCTCTCTGTTTACAGCCTCGCCTTTACTAATGGTCTCACTTAGGCAACCTTGTAACTCTGAAAACCTGGGCGTTGGCCAAGTCTAGTTTTCATTTCCATTTGTGTTGAGCCACCCAAGAGGAAGCTGTCTTCGTAGGAATAGTGGAAGGAAGTGCCACTTACTTGAATATTTGATTCACAGAAGTAACTTTATGTTCTTAGATGTCCAATGGCAATTGTGATGTGTTAGCTTGGACGAGCTGTGGGGTGCCCAGGCATGTGCGTGTGGCCACACGTTATTTCTGGGTGTGTCTGTGAGGGTGTTTCTGGATCAGATGAACGGATGATCTCTACGCTGAGTGAAGCCCAGTGTGGGGGGGCCTCAGGCGGTCCCACGGAAGGCCTGAACGGAATAAACACGGAGGAAGAAGGGGTTCTTCCTCTCTGCCTGACTGCCCTTGAGCTGCGACACGGGCCTCCTCCTGACTTTGGACTCGGATTACGACTTACACATCGGCTCTCCTGGTCTCCGTTTGCTGACTGTAAATCTTGAGTTTCTCAGTCTCCATAGTCACATGAGGAGTTTCCTTACAGTAAATCTCTTTTATCTATCTATCTATCTATCTATCTATCTATCTATCTATCTATCCATGTATGTATGTATGTATGTATGTATCCATCTATCTATCCATCCATGTATGTGTGTATGTATGTATGTATCTATCTATATATCTATCCATCCATCTATCCATGTATGTATGTATGTATCTATCTATCTATCCATCCATGTATGTGTGTATGTATGTATGTATGTATGTATGTATCTGTCTGTCTGCCTGTCTGTCTATATCTCCCATTGGTTCTGCTTCTCTAGAAAACCCAGACTAGAACAGTAACTTCCTGAAGCACCCTTCATGGTGCTGCCAGAATTATGAATGCAGTGCAGGTGACTTACTGCTCACCCCAAAGCGTTAGCCAACCCCGGGTCATTTATACATCAAAATAAGCAATGACAGCAATGGTTTACCACGCATTGAGTAAAATGAGAGCTCATGTTTATGCTAATATAAGGAGGTAACTAAGTGTGTAAGGAAGGAAAAGCTCCTCCCTACAGTAATACATGTAGAAAATCACCACTGAAGCAGTAATAACAGTAATAACTGTTTCAGGCAAGAAATGACAGGTTGAAAGCTTAATGAGACAGGATATTCGATGGCCTCACTGCAACTCCACCCAGGACAAAGGGAACTACAGAAAATTTGCAGTGGGAAACGCCGTGGACACGACCTTGCTGAGTGCTCCGGTTAATGGCATCTCCAATCGGACACATGGGCCCCATCCTCTCCTGAAGTAATGCCCCGAGAAAGGGCCCAGCCTCACCACGTGGCGCTCCTGCCTGAACACACTGTGTGACCCTAATCGTGAGGAATATCAGCGTCTGCAAATTGACGCTTTTCAAAATAAATGGCCTGAACTCTTGGGAAGTGTCAAGGTCAGCAGACTGGAGATTCCCGATTAAAGGCGACTAAGGAGAGAAGAAAACCAAACAATTAGTGCTCCTAGGCTGAAGCACACGGAAAACCAGATCTTCCCCTTTTCCTGAGAGAATGGTCACATTTGAGTGATATCTGTACATCAAACGCACCTGTGTCACAGTTAATTTCCTGCTTTATGAGCCGTACTGCCGCTGCACAGAGGACGTCCTGGTTTCAGGACGTACACACTCCACATTCAGTGCTGAAGGGGCATCGTCTATCCCTTACTCTCCAGTGGTGCAAAGCACGTGATTGCATCCAGCTATCTCTATTTCTACAACCAACAATAAGCAACTGTAAAAGGTTGACTTTTGAGGAATCTGGGTGAAATACACATGGATATTTTGTTGCCTTTGCAGTATTTTTGCAACTTTTCTGTAAAGCTTAGCTCATTTTGAAGTAAAAATTTAGAAAACAAGACCTGCAGTGGTAGGCTAGGTCACAGAATGCTGAGCACACACGCTGAGGACCCTAGGACCTGGTGCAAGCGTGAACTCAGGCAGGCAAGAGTCTGCCCTCCTCATCCTCTCTACCGTGAAGACGTTTCCTGATGGACAGCTTAGTAGAAAGTCAAGCTCAATGTATTCCCAAAAGGCTTTTATTAGTGACTAGAAGCCCGGTGCATGAATTTGTGCATGGGTGGGGTCCACCAGCCCACCCTGATTGGGGCCGATTGGGGCCAGCTGGCTGGGGGGAGGGGCTGCGGGATGTTGGCCGGCTGCAGTGCATGTCATAGCAACCAGTCGTTCCAGTTGTTCAGGTTGTTCTGGTCGCTTGGCTTTTATATATATAGATGATGATGATGGTGATGAAATATACTGCCTCTCAGCTGAAGCCCTTACAAATATTCTCATCCTATATAATAAAAGAGTAATATGCAAATTGTCCCCTCGACCAGGAGTTTGACCGGAGTTCGACCAGGGGTTGGGGCCGGCCCGCCAACCTCCTGCGTCCTCTCCCCCTGGCCAGCCTCGCCTGATTGGCCCTGATCAGGGCAGGCCGGCTGGACCCCACTGGTGCATGAATTCATGTACCGGGCCTCTAGTAGTAGTATATGTGTGTTTTGACTTTATTCTTAACAAATGCATTAGTAACCATAACATGCAAGAAAAATCATAGCACGTGAACCCCTTATGAGTGATTGGTCTTAATACTCCATGGAATTTTAGGGAAGGAGATTGCATTCCATGTTTTCTAATGCTGAAGTAGACATTCCTACTACCCACACTAACACGAGATAGGGAGAATGGGCCTTACTTCATTGTTCTAAAAGTTCTAAAAGTTCACTGGGTTTTGAAATATGTTTACTAGTATATTTGGATATGGATGTTCTAAAAGTTCACTGGGTTTTGAAATATGTGTACTAGTATATTTGGATATGGATGTGATTGATTTTCTGAGAATTCATGCAGAAAAAGCAAATAACGGATGCCCTGGGCTCACAGGGACATTTGGGAAAGTGCCCGGATGGGCCATCTTGCCCATTTAACATCTCTGGGGAACGTACTCCCTGCTGAGAACAGCTGGCTGGTGTCCAGGTTGCCTGCTGACCGTGGCCACACATGTCCCGAAGCAGGCCAGGCCCATGGCTGAGTTTCCAGAGCATTCTCTGTGCATGCAGCAAGCGGGCGGACACTGTCAGTAAACACTGACAGAATGTTTTAGGAGAAGCCGCGCTGTGGCGTGGTTTGAGGGTGCTGCTTCTTTGCGCCATCTGTTACTTTGCTTTTCCTCAGTCACAACAGCACCGAGGGGTGTGACACTCTCGTTAATCTTATGGCTACCGACAGGCCAAGAATGCGTTCCTCGAGCTGCTTCCGCATCCTGCAGGCGACACTTCAGCTCTGGGGCGGCTCTGGGCGAGGAGTGAGATGATTAGCGAGCGGGAGGTGTTCGCCAGCTGCTCTGAGCCTGTCTGTGAGTTTCCTACTTGTCCTGCTTCCATAATGGAGTTTACAATTGGAATGGGAACTAAGAAGCCTGGCAGTCCCCGAATGGTTCAAAAGCATAAAAATATTCCTTCTATTTTGTCTACAAAGCAGTGAGACAGCTAGTCTGTGAGCCTCTCTTTGAGCTGCGCAAAGGACCCGCATCGGGTTGCAGAAAATTGTCCTGCAGTGCGCCATCTGGGACAAGTCATTCACCTCTAAGTGCCAGGGTCCGCTAGCCCGTGCTAGGCTGGCGGGCCGGTGGTGAATATCCTATATAAGAAAAGGCTAATATGCAAATTGACCGAAGAGTGGAACAACTGGTTGCTATGACAGTCACTGACCACCAGGGGGCAGTGAGCTCCCACAGGGGGAGCACTGCTCAGCCAGAAGCCCTGAGCCGGGCTCACAGCTGGCCAACGCAGCAGCGGTGGCAGGAGCCTCTCCTGCCTCCGTGGCAGTCGGATATCCCCCGAGGGCTCCTGGACTGTGAGAGGGCACAGCCAGGCTGAGGGACCCCCACCCCCCCAGTGCACAAATTTCGTGCACCGGGCCTCTATATATATATATACAGGGAAGGAAGAAGGCAGATTTACAGTTGTAAGTACACAAAACAGTCTATTCTTGTATTATTATTTATTCTCTATTGTATTAGTTTCATATGAACAACTGCCAACCTACTCTTGCCCCACATGTATTTCCAGCTTTGCAGGACACGGGGCCTCTGTTTCCACCACAGAGCTGTGCTGACGGAGTGTGGACGCAGCCACTGGGCAATATAGTGAGTGAACGCAGATGTGTCATCCCCTAAAACTTCACAATGAACACTGACATTTGAGTTTCATATAATTTTCACATCATGATATATTCTCCTTCTTTTGATCCCTCGTCCCCCAGATATTTAAAAAATGTGAAAACCCTTCTTAGCTTGCAAGGTGCACATAATCAGGGCGGTTGAAAGTCGCTGACCACTGTCCTAGAACTTCAGTGTCCTTGTCTACAAAGAGAGATTACATCTTATTCTCTTACTCCATGTGATGATCAAATGAGAAGCATATGCAAAAGTCCATTTAAAACACTTAAGCACTAGATAAGATGTTAACAGGAGGCTGTATTTTTCTTTTTTTTAGATTCCACACATAAGTGAAATCATATGCTATTTGTCTTCTCTGTCTTATTTCACTTAGCATAATAGCTTCTAGTTTCATCCATGTTGTTACAAATGGCAAGATTCTCTTGTGGCTAAATAATATTCTATTTTGTGTGTATATATTACATTTTATTTAGCCATTCTTTCTCCATCTTTCTCCATGCATCCATCAATGGGCCCTTAGGTTGCTTCCATATCTAGGCTATCCTATATAATAAAAGGGTAATATGCAAATTTACCCTAATGGTGGAAGACCAGGAATGACCAGTCGCTATGACGTGCACTCACCACCAGGGGGCATATGCTCAACGCAGGAGCTGCCCCTGGTGGTCAGTGAGCTTCCACAGGGGGAGTGCTGCTCAGCCACAAGCCAGGCTGGGCTGAGAGCGGCAGTGGTGGGAGCCTCTCCCATCTCCTCAGCAGTGCTAAGGATGTCTCCCGAGAGCTCCCAGGCTGCCAGAGGGATGTCTGACTGCCAGCTTAGGCCCAATCCCCTGGGAGTGGGCCTAAGTCGGCAGGTGGCCATCCCCCGAGGGGTCCCGGACTGCCCTGAGTGCACGAATTTTCATCCACTGGGCCTCTAGTTGTAAATAATGCTGCAATGAACATGGGGTGCATATATCTTTTTTTTTTTTATGTACAAAGAAGATTTATTTATTTTTTGAATATATTTTATTGATTTTTTTACAGAGAGGAAGGGAGAGGGATAGAGAGTTAGAAACATCGATGAGAGAGAAACATCGATCAGCTGCCTCCTGTACACCCCCTACTGGGGATATGCCCGCAACCAAGGCACATGCCCTTGACCGGAATCGAACCTGGGACCCTTCAGTCCGCAGACTGACACTCTATCCACTGAGCCAAACCGGTTAGGGTATATATCTTTTCAAGTTAGTGTTTTCATTTTCTTCAGATGGATTCCCATGAGCCCAGGTTAAGGATGTGAGCACAGGTTAATGACAGAATGATGGACTCACAGAGCAGCTGCTTTGAGGAAGGGGTGGGGGTCAGGAGTTCAGTTCCATTTTAACCACCACGAGCTTGAAATGCCAGCGGCCGTCCACCCATCCTTGGACACACGGTGATCTCAGAGAGGAATGGCTGCAGCTGGGGATTCGGTGTTTACTCGGGAGGGAGCTGCTATGGGGCAGAGGCCATAAGACCAGCGACCTGCCCAGTGGTCCGGATCCAGGGGCTGATGGTTTCCTTTGGCAAAAACGATGCTTTAAAATTTTGAATTTGAATGCTTTCTGTAGACCAGGCTCATAAGCCGCAGGCCGCATAACTTCCCCTTGTCTTAGCCCTGGTCCTATTACAACCCGGGCCCCTGAAAGCAGAGAGCAGGTGTAATGAAGGCTGCTGCTGGGCCGCAGACTCTGGCCCTGGATCCCTGCCCAGCCCCTGGCGGGGAAACTGCCACTGACGTAACCTGAGATGGAAGATGCTGGGAACACTACCTGGCCCAGGTAAGGGCTCACTTAGGTATTTGCTATTCTCACTGTTGGAGTTTGTACTCCCATTAAGAAAGAGAAAGAATCCAGGACTAACATAGCAGACATTTCTTAAATAGAGGGGGACAGGCGGCCGGGAGGCCACCAGAAATGGCAAGGAGGAGGGCGGGCGAGACGGGCAGAGAGAGAAGTGGCTGGCGAACACACAGGGCGTCCAAGGACACGCGGGGGTAGGACACCAACCCAGCTCAGGCTGGACGGCCTGTGTCAGGGAGGCAAAGCTGTCCTCTCACCACTGTGCTCAGTGCTCAGTATGTGGGGGCCGGGAATGAAGCTGACCTCCCAATGACTCCAGAGAAAAATGAGAACCAAGGAGGTGGTTAGAGTTTGGGGCTTATGTCATCTCAACGGAGGAGAGGGAGGGAGGAGAGGAAATAAGTGCCCAGCTGGTGAGGCTCAATGGTTGAGCGGCGACCTGTGAACCAGGAGGTCACAGTTCGATTCCAGTCAGGGCACATGCCTGGGCTGCGCGCTCCATCCCCAGTGTGGGTGGGTGTGGGCAGCTGATCAATGAGTCTCTCATCATTGATGTTTCTATCTCCCTCTTCCTCTCCCTTCCTCTCAGAAATCAATACAATATGTTTGTTTTTTTTTTTAAGTTTAAAAAAATGAGGAAATAAGGGACTGCAGGAGAGATGCGTGGCCCTCAGGGGAGTGGACGAGCTGGCGATGGTCTGGGTGCCAGGTGCGATGGCTTCTCTCCAGGGTTAGTCCGTCCTCCCTGCTGGGACACTCTCCGGGGAGGGGATTAAGACAATTGCGTTCTTTTTGGGAGGCTCTGCTTGGGGACAGATAAGGGGGTTCAGAAAACGCCTATTCACTTGCATTTGGACCCCTTCACTTGCATTTTATTGAGATAAGAAATTGAAAAGAACTCTGGATAATAAAAAGGAAGATGAGATGGGGTATCGCGCCCCAGAGCTACTGTCACATTGCAAACGGCAAAACGGCTCACGGGAACTGGCCACGATTCTGCCTCATTGAGGCACAGGGCAGACCGGTCCGGGGGAGACATTCCTCTTTACAGCCCGTCTCCATCCCCACGGACTCTTCACGCCGAGGTTGATGGCGCCCCCGCTGAACAGCAGCGCAGAGGTCTCATCTGGTTCTGCCTGCTCAGCCGCGCCCCGACCTCGGGGTCACGGGAGCTTATGAAGCGCTCCCGCCAGAGCCCCACCCCCCCCCCCCCCCCCCCGCTTCCGCGGTGCTGGGCCGGCGCGGCCCTTGCTGTGGTCCTTGCGCTTTGCTGTCCCTGCTCTGGGCTCTCCGGGAGGCAGCTCAGCGCGTCCCTTCCCACCCCCTTCCCCCCTCACCCCCAATGGTTTCCTGTCCTCCCTGCTCCCCAGCCCCTGCGCACCCCCTTCTCTGGGTCAGCTCCCGCTCACTCGCAGGGGCTCTGCTCCTTCGTCTGTCCACTCCGCTGCAGGCATTCACCGCCGCAGCCGCGGCCACGGCTCTCAGCAGAGGCAGCTCGGGGAGCGGAGACCGAATGGAAATCTTTGGTCAGGACGGAAGGCGTCCAGCAAATATATGAACGTACCAAACCCGGCCCGTCCAAGGCAGTGACCGCGGCGGGCGGCGGGGGCGCTGTTTCGGCCACAGTCAACACCCCTCCCGCGGCGGGGTCATCGAGCCGCGTCCTCTCCCCTCTGCTGACCTCGGACAGAGCGCGGCTTCCCCACGGGCCGGGCCGCAGGCTTCCGACCGGCGACCAGCGCGGGGACGCGGCCTCGTGAGAGAAGCCACGGAGGGAGCTCCGAGCTCAGGGTCTGAGCGGAGCCTGTCCCTGGGGCGCAGCTTCCCCGGCAGCTCACGTGGTTCTCCTGGTTTTGGGAAACAAACAGGCCGAGTCGTGCTTACTTCCTGGGTGACAGTCCAGCATCCTGGGAACGGGAAGTGGGAAACGCACGATCTTGCCCCGCGTGGGGGTTGGGAGCAGAGAGGGGGTTCTTGCTGAGACTGTGCTCGGCTCGGGTAGGAAAGGCCCCTTGGCCTGACCTCAGGGGTGTTATTTTATCCTGCATGTTGTTAGCATGTTCTGTGAATGATGTTCCCTTCTCTCTAAGATACGCTTTAGATGAAAATGTAAGACTCCCCAGGCCTTTGGGGAAAAATGAATACTCTAATACTTAATGTCTGACAACCAGTTCCCTGCTTTCTTCTCTCATTATTATTTCTGATGATCCATCAAGGTGCACCGCTGAGGGAATGTTAGTTTCACGTGGTGGGAAAATGAAATGAAGGAGACTTCATGTTAACCCATGTGTTATGGCATCAGTCCGTGCATTTTAGACGCACAGTCTCAGTTCGTTCAAAGAGGAGACCCCCATGAAAAGCTCAGGACACACGAGTCAATACCCAGACATGGGTGCCGTGGGTGCCGGTAGGGTAGGCAGCTGATGGGAAGTGAGTCGGCGAGAGGAGCGTGGCGGGAGGAGGGCAAGCCGGGTGCCTCTTGGGCCAGAGGCAGCTGCTGTTTTTCCCTCTTCCCAGCTGGGTTGTTCCGAGAGTTGGATAAAGGAAGACAAACAGCAAGAAGGCTACATATTCATTCATTCATTCATCACTCATTCATTCATTCATTCACTCATTCACTCACACACTCCCTCTCTCATTCATTTATTCTCTCATTCATTCACTCATATATTCATTTACTCATTTATTAACTCATTCATTCATTCACTCAGTCACTCATTCATTCTTCAGTAAGTACAGTGGCAGGGACACAGGGAACCCTGGCGATGCAGAATCACTTGGGGGCAGCCAGAGACCAGTGCTGCTTCCGTGTGCAGACGTCTCCCCACTGCCTGTGATCACCAGCCACCCACCCAGCCCGCTGAGCTGCACTCTGGTTGTGGTTGAACCCCACGTCTGAGGTGTTACAGAGCAAGCTCAGGAGGTGTTTTCTCATATAGAAAACACAGGCCTTTCAACCACAGTGAAATGGAGCAGAGCGTCCCACATCCTCACTCTTTAGAAGTAACACAGCAAATGTGAGGCTTTTTAAGGCCAGAAGTGATGACCGCAGTGAGGTCTGCACGTGTGTGTGGATCCGTATCTCCTCAGGGCCCTTCAGAGAGGGAGCTGTTTTCTCTTGGATGATGTGATCTAATCTCCCCATTTTCAAAGTAAGAAGTCAGGGTTCAGCCCAGCCGGTGTGGCTCAGTGGTCGAGTGTCAACCTATGAATCAGGAGGTCACGGTTTGATTCCCGGTCAGGACACATGCCTGGGTTGTGGGCTCAATCCCCAGTAAGGGGCATGCAGGAGGCAGCCAATCAATAATTCTCTCTCATCATTTATGTTTCTATCTCTCTCTCCCTCTCCCTTCCTCTCTGAAATAAATAAAAATATCTCTTAAAAAAAGAAGTCAGGGTTCATATTCCAACCCCCAACTGGGGTCTACTGCCGCCAGAATCCTGTCTAGAAGATTCATGATGAGAGAGACAGAGAGAACCTGGCCAGCCTAACTCAGGAACCCTCCTCCAAGCCCCCTCAGCAGTGTGCAAGGTGAGTGAGTCTCTACTGTCAGTCTTAGACAAAGGGAAACCAACTGTATCAGCTTCCTATTGCTGCTATAACAAATCACCACAAACTTACTGGCTTAAACAACACAACTGTTTATCTTACAGTTCTGGAGGGTGGGAGTCTGGCAGGCGTCTCTCTGGGCTAACGAGGTGTGGGCAGGGCTGTGTTCCTGGGAGGCTCCAGGGAGAACCCATTTCCTCACCTTGCCCAGCATTGAGAGGTCGCCTGCTTTCCTTGGCTGGTGGCCCCTTCCTTCACCTTCAAAGGTATAACCTCGGGTCTGGTCCTCGGCCGCCAGTTCCCCGTGTGCACTCCTCAGCTCCCCTCCCCACATCCCCTTTAAGGACCCCCCTGGGTAGTTGTGAAAATTCCCCTATTTTAAAGTCCTCTCACTAGCAACCTTTAATCCCCTTTTCGTGTAGCCTACCGTGTCCACAGGATCTGGGGATCTGGGTGCGGGCACCTTTGCAGGGGCCGTATTCTTCCTCCCGAGCTACTAATGTGCAGTTTGTGCACGGAATAATTTCTGAGACTACAAAATTGGAGTGTTTGTTTTGGAAAGTTTTCACTTCCTCTGGGTCCTCTAATTTCATAGAATATACTTCCGGGGGATTTTTACTGCTGCATAAAAGAGAAGACACCGGAGGGAGGACCAGTTCTTTTTTTTTTTTTTTAATTTAAATTTTTTATTGTTTAAAGTTTTATACGAGTCTCCTTTTTCCCCCATTGACCTCTCCCCGGCCGTTCCCAAGCCCCAGCACATGCTCTCACCCCCCTAGTGTCTGCATGCATGCAAGTCCTTTGGTTGATCTCTTACACGCCCCCCCCCCCCGCCCCGCACCTTCCCTTATACGTTGCACAGCCTGTTTGATGCTTCTATGCCTCTGGATCTGTTTTTGTTCATCAGTTTATGTTGTTCATTATAGTCCACAGATGAGTGAGGGAGGACCAGTTCTTGATGACAATTGAAACTCAGGGCAGTGATTGTGGTTTGCCTTTTAAGTGGCTCTCAGAGATGTTTGAACATTTCCAGGGCGCCTAATAAATCCCTGCGAGATGATGAAATACTTATTTCACCCACCTTGTGTGAAGTGTGGTGTGGGCATGTGTGTGTGTGTGTGTGTGTGTGTGTACGTAGTTGTCTATGATGCACCATTTGTACGAAATTCAAAATCGATGTTGAAAAATTAGGATTCAGGCTCCCAGCAGCTCTTTCTTTCCCAGCCACTGTCTGCCTTAGGCGATGGGGGGTGGGGGCTCCTCACCAGGTCACGTGACGTAGGCGGGGAGCAACGCTGTGTAAGGCAGCAGCCTCCTCAGACCAGGCCATTAGTACTGAGGCCTTGGCCGGGACCTGCAGGGCAGCGCATTAAACTCCAAGCGCTTTAAAACCTTTCCGGTGGGAAGGAAGGGGGAGTGCACAGCCAAGGAGCGACGTGAGAGAAACTCAAAAGATGGGAAAAACATCTGGGTTAAGTCAGGACAAAGCTGGAGACCCGGAGGTTGAGAAAATCTAATTCATGGTCATGATTGCTGGAAAACGTTTATTCTGGGCGTTTTAAATTTTGTTAAGTTTTATGCAGTTGAAATCACACACACACACACACACACACACACACACACACACACGTTATCCTCACCCGAGGACATGCTTATTGATTCTAGAGAGGAAGGGAGAAAGAGAGAAACAATGTGAGAAATATCTATCGGTTGCCTCCCCTATGCACCCTGACTGGGGATCAAACCCACAACCTTTTGTTGTATAAGACAACACTCCAACCAAGCGAGCCAGCCAGCCAGGGTGTGTGTGTGGGTGTGTGTGTGTGTGTGTGTGTGTGTGTGATTTACATTAACTGCTCTTTTTGCTCAGGTCTGGAACAGGCAAGGAGACGGGAGTTTGTTACAGGAAGTTTGCCTGAAGGCATCGACCTCTCTTGCTCTTAGCCAGCCTAGCCCCTCAATTGCAAAGCCCTTGGCCTGCCCTGGGTGGGGAGTGAAGGAGGGAGGGGCGGAGTGGGGGAGAGGGGAGGTCCATAGCCCAGTGTTTCGGCACCATCAGTCCTCCTCCAGAGGGCCCAGCAGCTGCCAGGTCTTGGGCGCCTTCAGCTCCTCTGCTAACGGTCCTGCTGTGCTAAGGGGGTCCTGCACCCGAGACTCTGTCCTGGTTGAGCCGCCTAACGCCACTCCTTTCAGATGTTGCCTTTCTCTTTAGTTCTAAACCAGTCCTTGCCCATCCAGCCCCACCCTGCGGGACAGGGGGTCCCATCCCGAAACCGCCCTGTGGCCTCTCCCCGAAGCTGCCCTCCCCCAGTGATCCTGCCGGGCCTGCCCCGTCACTGTCACCGGGTGACACTTTAGAACACGGAGGAAAGAACGGAGACCCCTCCATGGCAGCAGGTCTCGGTGGGCACCGGCATCACCGCAGGGCTTGGCAAAACCCGGATCACTGGGTTCCATCTTGAGCTTCTGAGCCAGCAGGCTTGGTGCTGCCTGAGGCTGTGCATTTCTAACAAGTTTCCCAGTCGCGGTGACGCTGCTGGCCCAGGGCCCGTACTTGGAGAACCGCTGGTTTATCTCACACGTGCACCCACTCCAGGATCAGCAAATGCTCACATTGTGCTGTGTTTGCATGGAATCCTTTTTCTCTGATGAGAAATGCAAAACAAATGATCCAGAGACACTGAAGGCCTCCCCTCGGGCCCTCCCCCGTCTCCTCTTCCTCCTGGTGGAGCAGTGCCCCCAGGAGCGCCTGCGGTTTGAGGAGGGATCTGCTCCCCTCAGCAGCCTGCCTCCTCACCCCCAGCCCCGGAGCTCTCCCTCCACCGCCTGCCACTCTTCGTTCCTCTGTGCCTGCTGAGCCGCAGGGGGCCGCAGCCCGAGCTGCCGGCAGGAGAAACGGATTCGGTTGTTACTGTGACGGGCACCTGCGGGAACCTCCCTGAGTGGACAGAGCCTGAGCCCAGTCACTCAGGAGACCGAGGCCTCATCCTGGCAGGCAGGCTCCCCCTACGTCCTGCGTCCTCGCTTCCCAGCCGGGACCACGGGTAAGGTGACACACCTCACGGAGGGAACCAAACCTCAAACTTATCATCCAGGCCTCTCACCGGCTGAGCTGCACCATGAACGTGAGGCTCTAAGTGCGTCTTCCAATTTGGTTCTCCCAGGACTGCGAACGTGTCCCAGAGGCAGCTGAAAGCCACGAAAAGAACACCATCTCCACGGCCAGGGCGTTCCTAACAACCTAGGACCGCTCCTTTCATCCGCTACCCGCTCTCAGCGTCTCTGTGGAGTCCACACAGTGAACGGACTCTGATTTGGTTTGCACTGATTTGGTCCACTTACTGCGCGCCCCTCACACAGGAGCAGAAGGGGCGCCTCCTCAGGTGCTCCCCTCCTTAGCACCTTTGCTGAGCTTTCCGCTAAGCATCGCGGCCCTCCCCTCCCCTGTGGCCCCTGTCCCCTCTGTAAGGGCCATCTGGCTGCCCTCTGAGTGGGCCTGGCCACTGCCAGCATGGGCTGGGTGAGAACGGCTATCCGCCCTTTCCTTCTCCTTTTCTTTACTAGGAAGACACACCTTAACCTAGTTCTCAGCACACCCAGCCCGGCCCACGCTGTCTGTGAGACTGCTCCCGGGGCTTAGTTACCAGCCAGGCTCCCCACCCCTCCACACCTCTCCCAGCTCCCGGGAAACGAGGCAGTCTGCAGTGTATACTGGACCGACACCCACGTGCCACAGGAGTTTAATGGAGGAAGAAGCTCATTTTGGTCTGACAGTAAATTATTTTAATTAGTGCAAAATCTAATGCAAGCACTGCATTCACTTAGTCATGGATGGCTATTTGCATGTAACTTTTCTTGTGAGATTTGCATAATGTTTATAGTCCAGTTATTTATGTCACAGCCATCGAACAGGTTTATCATTAATTACCCCACTAAATAGCAAAGATAAGCATTTAGGCTGGAGATTAAACAACAAATTCAAAATTAAACACACACACACACACACACACACACACAGTCTCTCTTAAGGATAAAAAAAAATCCTAAGAATAACAGCCATAGGGAAAGCAGATTTGGCTATTTGAAATTGAGCATTTTAGGTTCTCTTCTTATTTTGTTCCTGTTGCTATCATTTTTTTCCACAATAAAACATTGCATTTTGTCTATTACTTAATATAAGAACCTCCGAGAAATAAAAGAATAAAGAATGGAACCTCTTGCTTAAGGAGGGACTTAGAGATTGTTACAAATGATGAGGTTATTTTAGACTCGTTTCAGGAGAGAATTGCTGGAGAGCCACCGCTTTTAAAATACGTGTCATGTATGTTTTCCTCATTTTGAAATCCCGGGTTTGAGCTGTAGAGGGACTTAGGGACTCAACTTGGTGGGAAGGAAGGAAGGCAGTGCATGCTTCCGAGGCCCTGTTCTTCGTGTGGAATCAGGTCACTGACGGCGGCGGTTTTCCAAAGAGGCGATTTGGCCACGTGGCCATCCATCCCGAGGTGAACTGTCATGAGGACAACATGAACGTGAACGACCACAGTAAACAGACGCCAATAAAACAGTCAACGCTGGGGAAATGCAAAATGCTCGCGTGGTTAGACTGACATCTTTTGGCGTGAGGACCTTAAATCACAGCCTGGAATTGAATTAACATCCTTTACTGCCACACAGAGTCGGCTTATATTGCTGCAATCAATACACCGGACAGCTCTGCCCCCGGGACAGAGCTGAAATTCTGTGCCTCCGGGTGTTGTTGCTATTCGAGGGAACACGGCTGTGCTGCCTTCACCACCAAGATCATCCCTCTCTTTCCTTTTTACTTCCCAGAGCAAAATGAGAGCACTTCCTCACATTTTACCAAACATTTTTCAAAGTTTGAGTAATATATGCGTGTCTCAAATCATGGCTTATAAAACAGGGAACCTCAGTTCTGCTCCTCGGCAGCACTAACCAGCTCTCTGGTATTCCAGGAAGTTCACGGGGCCTCCCCCTCCTCTCCTCAGCCTCCTCCTCCGGACCTGAGCTCCCTGCACCCCGCACCATGAAGCCCCAGCTGACCCCCAGCGTGAGCGTGAGCGTGCAGAGCAGGCACCGGTGAACGCTCATGGGGCATGACGTGTTTCACCTTCCCCTGCCTCCTAATCAGGACTTCACATGACTCCAAACCAATATGAAACCATTCTGTCTTGCTTTCTGAAAGTTTCAAGAGAACACCCCTCCATCTGTCCCCACGTCTATGCGTTGTAAGACCTGTGAGCGGTGAGTGCACCTGTGAGTGGTGAGTGCACCAGTGAGCGGTGAGTGCACCTGTGAGCGGTGAGTGCACCAGTGAGAGGTGAGTGCACCTGTGAGCGGTGAGTGCACCAGTGAGCGGTGAGTGCACCTGTGAGCGGTGAGTGCACCAGTGAGAGGTGAGTGCACCTGTGAGCGGTGAGTGCACCAGTGAGCGGTGAGTGCACCAGTGAGCGGTGAGTGCACCTGTGAGCGGTGAGTGCACCTGTGAGCGGTGAGTGCACCTGTGAGAGGTGAGTGCACCTGTGAGCGTTGAGTGCACCAGTGAGAGGTGAGTGCACCAGTGAGAGGTGAGTGCACCAGTGAGCGGTGAGTGTACCAGTGAGCGGTGAGTGTACCTGTGAGCGGTGAGTGTACCAGTGAGAGGTGAGTGCACCAGTGAGAGGTGAGTGCACCTGTGAGCGGTGAGTGCACCAGTGAGAGGTGAGTGCACCTGTGAGAGGTGAGTGTACCAGTGAGAGGTGAGTGCACCTGTGAGCGGTGAGTGCACCTGTGAGCGGTGAGTGCACCAGTGAGAGGTGAGTGCACCTGTGAGCGGTGAGTGCACCAGTGAGAGGTGAGTGCACCTGTGAGCGGTGAGTGCACCTGGGAGAGGTGAGTGCACCAGTGAGCTGTGAGTGCACCTGTGAGCGGTGAGTGTACCAGTGAGCGGTGAGTGCACCTGTGAGCGGTGAGTGCACCAGTGAGCTGTGAGTGCACCTGTGAGCGGTGAGTGTACCAGTGAGCGGTGAGTGCACCTGTGAGCGGTGAGTGCACCAGTGAGAGGTGATTGCACCTGTGAGAGGTGAGTGTACCAGTGAGAGGTGAGTGCACCTGTGAGCGGTGAGTGCACCTGTGAGCGGTGAGTGCACCAGTGAGAGGTGAGTGCACCTGTGAGCGGTGAGTGCACCTGGGAGAGGTGAGTGCACCAGTGAGCTGTGAGTGCACCTGTGAGCGGTGAGTGTACCAGTGAGCGGTGAGTGCACCTGTGAGCGGTGAGTGCACCAGTGAGCTGTGAGTGCACCTGTGAGCGGTGAGTGTACCAGTGAGCGGTGAGTGCACCTGTGAGCGGTGAGTGCACCAGTGAGCGGTGAGTGCACCAGTGAGAGGTGAGTGCACCTGTGGGAGGTGAGTGCAACAGTGAGAGGTGAGTGCACCTGTGAGAGGTGAGTGCACCTGTGAGCATTGAGTGCACCTGTGAGCGGTGAGTGCACCAGTGAGCGGTGAGTGCACCTGTGAGCGGTGAGTGCACCAGTGAGAGGTGAGTGCACCTGTGAGCGGTGAGTGCACCAGTGAGCGGTGAGTGCACCTGTGAGCGGTGAGTGCACCAGTGAGAGGTGAGCGCACCAGTGAGCGGTGAGTGCACCTGTGAGCGGTGAGTGCACCAGTGAGAGGTGAGTGCACCTGTGAGCGGTGAGTGCACCAGTGAGAGGTGAGTGCACCTGTGAGCGGTGAGTGCACCTGGGAGAGGTGAGTGCACCTGTGAGAGGTGAGTGCACCTGTGAGGGGTGAGTGCACCTGTGGGAGGTGAGTGCACCTGTGAGGGGTGAGTGCACCTGTGAGCGGTGATCCATGGCTGGGCAGGCGATGAAGCCACAGGTGCTGTGTATCAAATGGAACATCCGTGAGGCAGGTGGGCGGCATCAGAGAGGCAGTGCCCACAAGTCTTCACAGAGGCTCCTGACACTGTCTATATTGGAGCCGGATGGGCAGCCACATTGACCAGACCTTCAGGCATGTGGCCCACAGGGTGGGCATTGAGTCTGCCCTGACACTTCGGGGCCAGACCACAGAGGTCCGAGCAGGTGAGGCCTGCGTTAGTGGCAATAAGAAGCCATGGGAGTTTGGCATGGCCAGCGACAGGACGTGGGGCCTAGGAAGGCTAATCCGCCGGCAGGCTGTTCTCAGGACCTCATTCTGAGATTTAATAACAGGCAAGCAGTTCTGTTAGACTTGACCTGCCCTTCTTTCTCTCACCTCGGTCATTAATGGAGGTGATGAACAGTTGGTTAATATCTTCTGAATACTAATCCCTTCCCAGGCTTGAAGACCAAGCCTTCTTGAAAATTACAGAATCGGAATTGAGGCATGAAGGTGCCTTTGACACAATTTAGTCAGCCCCTCTGGAGAGGAAGTGGGCATTTGCCCATCAAGTCAGGGGTGGCCCCGGAACTCTGGGGCCTAACTGTTTGCTCCTCTTCTTGCTCAGGTTCCGCCTGCTCCTCTCAGAGCCTCTCGCAGACCATGGTCTCTCCTACTCACCGAATTCCGGACCCGGCTTTAGCTGGAGGCTCCTTGCATTCTCCAGGCCAGAGCCTCTCCTTCCCTCCCTCCCTTCTTTCTTTCCTTCCTTTCTTCCTTCCAGTTTAGCCACACCTCATCCAGAAGACGTTCCCCAGCTCGCCCCATTAAATCTGATTGGTCCTTTACTTTGTGTTCTCTCAGGTCTTAGTAATGGAAACATTTTAATTTTTCTAGATTTATGAGGGAATCGCCTGTTCTACACAAGGAAAAATTTTTGAAAACGTAAGCTTGCCCTAGCTGATTTGGCTCAGTGTCAGCCTACGGACTGAACTGAAGGGTCCCGGGTTTGATCCCAGGTCAAGGACACATGCCTGGGTTGCAGGCTCGATCCCCAGTAGGGGGTGTGCAGGAGGAAGCCAATCAATGATTCTCTCTCATCATTGATGTTTCTATATCTCTCTCCCTCTCCCTTCCTCTCTGAAATCAATAAAAACATATTAAAAAAATAAAATGTAAGCTTAGTTCTTTAACTACCAATGGTGAGTCACCTGAATTGTTTTTCTAAATTGTTTTTCAAAGGTAAGTTTTCTGTAAGGATATATCCCCTATTTGCTCTGGCTTTTCTAACCAAGTCTATTAATAGAAATTAACTTTTTCTTGATGCCAAGGCATCATCACTAAAAGGTATCAATCTTTCTGCCCAAACTGCTTCTCCCACCATCTTCCCTGTTTTTTATTTTATTTTTTTAATTTTTATTGATTTCAGAGAGGAAGGGAGAGGGAGAGAGAGATAGAAACATCAGTGATAAGAGAGAATCATTGATGTTTGCCTCCTGCACGCCCCCCACTGGGGGTCAACCTGGGCATGTGCCCTTGATGGGAATCAAGCCCGGGACCCTTCAGTCCGTAGGCTGACGCTCTATCCACTGAGCCAAACCAGCCAGGGCTTCCCCGTTTCCTTTATTAGCAATACCACTTACTATTGCCCAGAAGAAAAACTGGAGTCGTCCTTCATTCTCCACATCCCTCACTCCCACATCCATTCTCATAGGAGGTCCTGCTGGCCCTCCCTCTAGCACATCTAGAATCTCAGCAGTTCTTACCAACTCCAATCCCTCCATTCCATCCACACCTCCATCATCTGGTGCCAGGATGATGGCAACCACTTCCTACCTGGTTTCCCTGCTTCTACCTGAGACCTCTCCCACCCAGGTCTGTTCTCAACATGTCAGGAAAGGTGACTCGTTCAAGGGAGTTAGTTCAAGTTACTCCACTGCTCAAAGCCTGGCACGAACACAGCCAGAGTCCGTACGGAGTCCGAACTGTGATTACATGAGAGGCTTCTGGCAAAGGGCATGCATTTTCCGATTGTATTTTCATTCCTTCAGAGACGGTTTTGCATATTCAGGATTGCAGGCTGTGTCCCAGGGCTGAGATGGGCAGATAAGTGATGGCTCGATAAGGCAGACTGTGCATTAATTTGCTCTTGATGGATTGCTTCGTAGGAAAGCTTGTCATCTTGTTTTCCGCTCTCTGCACTGCAGCTGGACTCTCTTCGAGTAACCGTTACCTCCCCACCGTCCTGCTCTTCACACAGGAGGGTTGGCTAGCTGCCTCTGCTCACAGGCCTTGCACTTTGGAAAAGCAAAAATGAACAACAGAATCAACGCCTCAGTGGCATATAAGATGATTATAATAATCAGCTGTATCCATTGAAACGATGTCTACCCTTCAGTTTTCTATTTACAAGAAATCCCCCAGGCCGAACCCTGAGAGCCGTGTCCCCTTCCTTGTTGCCACAGCTTCCCCCTACCCCCCAATGTCCAGGGACAGGGGCTGATCGAAAGGTTGTCCTGCTGTACAAACATGGGAGGCTCACCCCTGTGGGCATGGCTGACGATTTCCCACAACTTAAACACCACACCACAAGGCAATCTCTAGCCAGAGAGAGAGAGAGAGAGAGAGATAGAGAGAGAGAGAGAGAGAGAGAGAGAGAGAGAGAGAGAGAAGAACGCTGTGGTACAATGGAAGAAGCAGGATACTGATGATACTGGAGTTAGGGATTTTAGTTTTTCATCTTGACCTTGATGTTGATTTACTGTACTATCTACAGAATATTCCAATCTCTTTGCTCTCAGTTCCTCAATTATAAAAATCAATGAATTAAACCAAATTAGTGGCAGGAAATATGTGTGTACTTCTCACACTCATGCCCATAGTAAGTATCACTTATCAATCAAGTATTATAACCTGCTAAACAAAGATTTGTCATCTTAATCATTCTTAACATAACCCGCCAGCAGTCACCACCAAGCGGTTACAGATGAAATAGCAGATAAACACTATTTGCCTCCAATGATCTTTAAGGCCTCTGAGTCTGTTATTCCTACTAGAGGCCTGATGCACAAAATTCGAGCAAGGGCCTTGGCTCTGGTCCCCGCCCGTCGCCACCATGGCTGGGGGCCTCTGCCGCCTCTGCCATGGCCCCTGCCCACCACCTCCGCAGCGGCTTTGTCCGGAAGGAAAAACATCCAAAGGTTGTCCGGTCTAATTAGCATATTACGCTTTTATTATTATAGATTGTCATAGGAAAGGTAGTTTTCTATGTTAGCTACCAAGACTTATTTATAAAGATAAATATGTTACTTTGAAATTTATTGCCCACTAAATACATACTAATATTAATAATAAATACCACTTATTAAGTATATATTATATGGCAAGTCATAGATTTTTAATGTATGTACAAAATCTATCTGTTATACACACTTGGTCCTCTAAACAACCCTTTAAGATAGGCATTTATATCTTTTTTTTTTTTTTTTTTTTAAATTTATTTATTTATTTTTTTTTAAATTACTTTATTGATTAAGGTATCACATATTTGTCCTCAACCCCCTCCCCCCGTTCCCTTCCCAATCCCCCCCACACACAAGCCCCCCTCCCCCTGTTGTCCGTGATCATTGGTTAGGCTCATATGCAAGCACACAAGTCCTTTGGTTGATCTATCTCCCTTGTCCCCACCCTCCCCTACTTTCCCTCTGAGGTCTGACAGTCTGATCGATGCTGTTCTTGTTCTTCAGTCTATGTTGTTCATCTTTTCCCCTAGATGAGTGAGCTCATGTGATACTAGGAATACACTTATAGGAACTGAAAATGAGACAAGCAATAATGGTTATGCTGAGAGGTAAATGAATCAGTCTGTAGTGAGTTTCTTTCTGGGCCAACAGTTCTTTTGAGTCCCGGTTTCTATGTCCAACAGTTGTTAATGTGTTCATAACAGCAATGATATTTCAGTTCTGGATGGTGGACAAATGGTGGTATTGCAGGTCTGACCCTCTCTGGTTTGGTCCTGGGCAATCTGCAGTGACGCATATCTGCTGACTGCTAGTATGGCAAGGCATCGTCAGCGTCTTCCATCTCTGGACTGTTTCTCTTCTGACTTCATGGCTGGAGCACTCCTGTCAATTCCTCTCTATTGCAGGAATCCACATGTCTCGGAGTTGTTTTCTGAAAACATACAAACATATTCTCGACCAAAAGTTAATAAAGGAATATTTTCTATGAATTTGATTTGCGATCCTTTTTCATTTTTTTGCCCAAATGATTTTCCTTTGGCTTGTTTTGACACCATGTATGTTTTACCTGGGTGACTTGCTGTTAGCATTACAAATGAAAGTTAATTTTCTAAAGTAAAAATTTTCTAGATGTAATTTATTTGCAGGATATTTTTCCTTACATGATATTCTTCTACTATCCCCCCTTTTTTTGGTTTAAATATTGGGAGGCTTTTGGAAATTTTATGCTGTAATCTTGATAGCTTTTAAATTTTACTTTTTTGCACTAAAATGTGACTGCTTTAGGTTCATTATATGTTATGCAATTTTACCATGAGATGAACTACCAATAAAAATTTTAGTTAACACTTTAGTAACAGCTTTTTTGTCCAGTACAATTGATTTTTCTAGAGTATTTGCTTATTTTGGTTGGCCAATTTAAATTAGTCTGAAAACTTGACTACTATTTTACTGTCAAATTTAATATTCTAACAACCATCTTGTTTTACCCTGTAATTATTAGTGGAGAGGATTATTTGTCTTCTTGAGTAGGCCCTGAGCATTCCTGGTGCTAGGCTGGATTTAGATATCCTAGACCCCAGTTCCCCGGATCATGGGTGCAAGACATCTCCATCAAGTCTTGTTGCGGTGAGAGGGCATCTGCTGTCGGCCAAGTCTCTGTTACCTGGGTCCCGATTCGAGCTGGGCATGTGAAGCTGAGCAGCCATGGGGGCAGGAGATCTCCTTCAGCAGGGGTGAGGGTTCAGGCCCCTGCAAACTTGGGGGGGGTGAAGGTCTGTGCCCCACCTCTGTTGACCCCCAAGTTCTCTCCTGATGGCCCCTGTGCGACTGTGCCTGTCTTAGGTTGTTCCTTCCCTGAGGAATCTTACCCGTCTCTGGCTAACCAGCCATCCTCCGGGGCCAAGCAGGGTGATGTGAGGTTTAGTTCTGTCTCCTTGGTCGCCTATGCCCCCATGGCCTCCGCGCCCAGCACCTGTCTTGGGATCCCCTCGCCTGCTGGCAGGGTCCCAGCACTGATCACATATCTTGTGGAACCCAGGTTTCTTCTCCAGGGAGGCCCAGCTCACCCCACTGGGCGAGAGACACATCCATGGTACCAGCCATCATGAGGTTTCACCCTTGGCATGAACAGAAGCTCAGGAAATAGCTGTGGACAATTGGATTGTGAGAAGCAGGTCCCTCTTGGCTAAAAGGGCAAGAGGGGCCAATTTAGAATGCTCAGGTGCCTTCCCAGGGGGCCCTCTACATAGTGGAAGGGATTAAACCCTTTCATGTCCTTTTAAAATTGCTGCCAGACATTCAAAGAATTAGTTTGTAAGTTTGTTTGGGGTAATTATATAATATGCTGTTGTAATTCTAAAATATCTAGAGATGTGTTACGTTTGTCTCCAAGCACCAAACAGATGATTCCCCCCACCCCATGGGTGTGAGGAATTATTATATGTAATGGGGGTGATCCAAGTTTGGGAAAATTTTTAATGACAGTGTAGAATAATATCATGTAAGGATATTCTTTGTTCCAGTCCATGGCAATACCCTTTCAAACTGGCTGTCTATTTCTTTTTGTATAGCCAAGGTCTTGGTTACATTTTCTGCACTTCTACCACGGGCAAGTAGTGATAGTAGTGACACCCTTTCTTTGGTGTCCACACAAGCCAGAAACCTCTCTTTAATTTTACACACAAAGGGGCATTGTTTTGATTTTGTGTCATACAAAAGGGAAGCTGGGTGGAGACCCCTGTGTATTTATACTTTCTTGCCCCCTCCCCCCCCCCATGGACCTCCTGGATAACCAAGGTGTTTGGTATTATTGGTGACTACGTTAGTCAGGGGATCAGCCTATATGAGTGGTCTTACCCATGAAGAGTCAGGAGCATAAGTCCAAAATACTTACCCTCTTGTCCCGGGTAAACTTACCTTACATCTGATGATTGCTAGCATGGCTGGAAAGGCGTTCTCGTGCATTCTTGGGTTTCTGGTTACCTCACAATTTCTTCCCTGAGGTTTGACATTCTGATTGATGTTTCTCTGTTTCTGGATCTATTTTCCCCCCATCAGTTTATGTTGTTCATTATATTCCACAAATGAGTGAGATCATGTGATATTTATCTTTCTCTGCCTGGCTTATTTCACTAAGCATTATGTTCTCCATCTCCATCCATATTGTTGTAAATGGCAAGAGCTCCTTCTTTTTTACCGCAGCATAGTACTCCATTGTGTAGATGTACCACAGTTTTTTAATCCATTCATCTGCTGATGGGCACTTAGGCTGTTTCCAAATCTTAGCTATGGTGAATTGTGCTGCTATGAACATACGGGTGCATATATCCTTTCTGATTGATGTTTCCAGTTTCTTAGGATATATTCCTAGAAGAGGGATCACTGGGTCAAATGGGAGTTCTATTTTTAGTTTTTTAAGGAAACTCCATACTGTTCTCCACAGTGGCTGCACCAGTCTGCATTCCCACCAGCAGTGCACGAGGGTTCCTTTTTCGCCACATCCTCTCCAGCACTTGTCATTTGTTGACTTGTTGATAATGGCCATTCTGACAGGTGTGAGATGGTACCGCATTGTTGTTTTGATTTGCATCTCTCTGATGATTAGTGATTTAGAGCAGGTTTTCATATGTCTCTTGGCCTTCCTTCTGTCTTCTTTCGAAAAGTTTCTATTTAGATCAGTTGCCCATTTTTTGATTGGGTTGTTTATCTTCTTTTTGTTAAGCTGCATGAGTTCCCTGTAAATGTTGGAGATTAAACCCTTATCGTTGACATCATTGGCAAATATGTTCTCCCATGCAGTGGGTTTTCTTGTTGTTTTATTGATGGTTTCTGTTGCTGTGCAAAAGCTTTTTATTTTGATGTAATCCCATTTGTTTATTTTCTCTTTAGCTTCCATTGCCCTAGGAGCAGTATCAGCGAAGAAGTTCTTTTGGCATATGTCAGAGATTTTTCTGCCTGTAGATTCCTCTAGTATTTTTATGGTTTCCTGTCTTATGTTTAAGTCCTTGATCCATTTTGAGTTTATCTTTGTGTATGGTGTAAGTTGGTGGTCTAGTTTCATTTTTTTGCATGTATCTGTCCAATTTTCCCAACACCATTTATTGAAGAGACTGTCTTGACTCCATTGTATGTTCATGCCTCCTTTATCAAATATTAATTGAGCATAGCGATTTGGATCGATTTCTGGGTTCTCTATTCTATTCCATTGGTCTATATGTCTGTTCTTGTGCCAATACCAGGCAGTTTTGAGAACAGTGGCTTTGTAATATAGCTTGAAATCTGGTATTGAGATCCCTCCTACTTTATTCTTCTTTCTCAGGATTGCTGTAGCTATTCGGGGTCTTTTTTTATTCCAGATGAATTTTTGAAAAGTTCGTTCTAGGTCTGTGAAGTATGCCATTGGAATTTTAATGGGAAGTGCATTGAAAGTATAGATTGCTTTGGGTAGTATGGACATTTTGATGATGTTGATTCTACCAATCCATGAACATGGTATGTTCCTCCATCTGTTTATGTCTTCCTCTATCTGTTTTTTCAGTGTTGTATAGTTTTCCGTGTATAGGTCTTTTACCTCCTTAGTTAAGTTTATTCCTAGGTATCTTAATTTTTTTGGTGCGATGGTAAATGGGATTGCTTTTTTAGTCTCTCTTTCTGTAAGATCATTATTGGTGTATATAAATGCCATAGATTTCTTAGCGTTTATTTTGTATCCTGCTACTCTGCCAAATTCATTTATTAAGTCTAATAATTTTTTGATGGAGTCTTTAGGGTTTTCTATGTACAGTATCATGTCATCTGCAAATAAGGACAGTTTTACTTCTTCTTTTCCAATTTGGATGCCTTTTATTTCTTCTTCTTGTCTGATTGCAATGGCTAGTATTTCCAACACTATGTTGAATAGGAGTGGTGAGAGTGGGCATCCCTGTCTTGTTCCTGTTCTTAGGGGAAATGGTTTTAGTTTTTGCCCATTGAGTATGATGTTGGCTGTGGGTTTGTCATATATGGCTTTTATTATGTTGAGGTATGATCCTTCTATTCCCATCTTGCTGAGAGTTTTTATCAAGAAAGGGTGTTGGATTTTGTCAAATGCTTTTTCTGCATCAATTGATATGACTATATGGTTTTTATCTCTCAATTTGTTTATGTGATGTATGACGTTTATTGATTTGCGAATATTGTACCATCCTTGCATCCCAGGGATAAATCCTACTTGGTCATGGTGTATGAGCTTTCTGATGTACTGCTGGATTCGATTTGCTAGAATTTTGTTGAGGATTTTGGCATCTATGTTCATGAGGGATATTGGCCTGTAATTCTCTTTCATTGTGTTATCTTTATCTGGTTTTGGTATTAGGGTGATGCTGGCTTCATAGAAGGAGCTTGGGAGTGTCCCTTCTTCTTGAATTTTCTGGAATAGTCTGAGGAGGATAGGTTTTAGCTCTTCCTTGAATGTTTTGTAAAACTCCCCTGTGAACCCGTCTGGCCCTGGACTTTTGTTTGCTGGAAGTTTTTTGATGACTGCTTCAATTTCTTCCATAGTTATCAACCTATTGAGATTTTTAGTCTCTTCCTGAGTAAGTTTTGGAAGGTTGTGTTTTTCTAGGAATGTGTCCATTTCCTCCAGGTTGTCTAGTTTGTTGGAATAGAGTTGTTCATAGTATTTTTTGACAATCCTTTGAATTTCTTTGGGGTCTGTTGTTATTTCACCTCTTTCATTTCTGATTTTGTTTATTTGGGTCCTCTCTCTTTGCTTCTTGGTGAGCCTGGCTAGAGGTTCATCAATCTTGTTTATCCTTTCAAAGAACCAGCTCTTGGTTTTGTTGATCTTGTGTATTGTTTTTTTGGTCTCTATGTCATTCATTTCTGCTCTGATCTTTATTATTTCCTTTCTTCTGCTCACTGTGGGCTTTTCTTGTTGCTCCCTTTCTAATTCTTTGAGTTGTTGAGTTAGATGATCTATTAGCATTTTTTCTTGTTTTTTGAGATAGGCCTGTAGAGCTATACACTTCCCTCTCAGGACTGCTTTCATTGTGTCCCATAGGATTTGCAATGTTGTGTTTTCATTGTCATTCATTTCTAGGATGTTTTTAATTTCTTCTTTGATCTCATTGATAACCCAATCATTGTTTAGTAGCATGCTATTCAGTTTCCAAGTGTTCGAATTTTTATGAATGTTTTTATTGTAGTTTATTTCTAATATTATGCCGTTATGGTCTGAGAAAATGCTTGATATGATTTCAATCTTTTTGAATTTGGGGAGACTTTGCTTGTTACCCAAAATGTGGTCTATTTTTGAGAATGTCCCATGTGCACTTGAGAAGAACGTATATTCCATGGCTTTGGGGTGAAATACTCTGAAGATGTCAATTAGGTCCATCTGATCTAGTGTGTCATTTAGAATTGCTGTTCCTTTGCTAATTTTTTGTCCAGAGGATTTATCCATTGATGTCAGTGGTGTATTAAAGTCCCCTACTATGATTGTATTGATGTCGATCTCTCCCTTGATATCTTCCAGGAGATTTTTTATGTATTTGGGCGCTCCTGCATTAGGTGCATAAATGTTTACCAGAGTTATATCTTCTTGCTGGATTGCTCCCTTTAGTATTATGTAGTGGCCTTCCTTATCTCTTATTATGGCCTTTACTTTGAGGTCTATTTTATCTGATATAAGTATCGCAACCCCAGCTTTTTTCTCATTTCCATTTGCCTGAAAAATGTTTTTCCATCCCTTCACTCTCAGTCTGTGTGAATCTTTTGCTCTAAGGTGGGTCTCTTGTAGACAGCAAATATATGGGTCATGTTTTCTTATCCATTCAGCTACCCTATGTCTTTTGATTGGTGCATTTAATCCATTTACATTTAATGTTATTATTGATAAGTACCTGTTTGTTGACATATTTTTCCTTAGTGTTTATGTTTCTTTTTGCCTTTCTCTATCTTCTTTTTACAGCAGCCCCTTTAGCATTTCTTTCATTGCCGGCTTGGTAGTGATGAACTCTCTTAGCCCTGTTTTGTCTGTGAAGCTTCTGATTCCACCTTCAATTTTGAACGATAGCCTTGCTGGATATAGTATTCTTGGATTCAGTCCCTTGTTTTGCATCACTTTGTATATTTCAGTCCATTCCTTTCTGGCCTGGTGTGTTTCTGTTGAGAAATCAGTTGATATTCTGATAGGAGATCCCTTGTAGGTAACTTTCTGTCTCTCTCTTGCAGCCTTTAAGATTCTTGCTTTGTCGTTGGTGTTCGTCAATTTAATTATGATGTGTCTTGATGTCGGTCTTTTGGGGTTCAACTTGTTTGGGACTCTGAATGCTTCTTGGACTTGGATAGTTTTTTTCTTGTCAATATCAGGGAAATTTTCTGTCATTATTTCTTCCAACAGGTTTTCTAGTCCTTGCTTCTCTTCCTCTCCTTCTTTTATCCCCATTATTCGAATATTGTTTCGTTTTTTGTCGTCCCAAAGCTCCCTTAGGCTCTCCTCTTGCTTTTTAAGTCTCCTTTCCAGTTGCTGCTGAGTTTGTGTGTTTTTTCCTACCTTGTCCTCTAATTCGCTGATGCGGTCCTCAGCCTCTTCTACTCTACTCTTTAAGCCTTCCATTGTGTTCTTTATTGCAGCTATGTCGTTCTTCATCTCCTCTTGGTTTCTTTTCATGTTGGTGACGTTTTCATTCAGCTCCTTATAGTTCTCATTGAGTTGTGTGTATTTGTCATCCATCCGTTTAAACATCCTTATAACGAATACTCTGAATTCTTTTTCTGTTAAGCTGCTAGCCTCAAGTTCATTTAACTCCCTTTCTGGTGATTCTTCCTGTTCCTTCCTTTGAGAATTTCCTTTCTGTCTCCCCATGTTTTCCTGTAATGTTTTGATTGTAGTTCCAATTGCTTTGCTACCCAGGATCTTTTGGTGATGGTGCTACTGGTATAATCTCTCAGTTTTCCTGGGCTTGGTAATCAAATGTAGTTCCCTACTTGAACTATTTGGGTTCTCTTGATGTAAGCCTGCGAGTTTGAGAGGCACAACTGCAGTGTCTAGAGGTCAGCAGTCGTGGAGGGTAGTATTCAAATTTTTCTGTCTTGCACCCTAAATTGAAGTTACACTTGCCCAGTGGGGACTCACAGTGGCTCCAAGGAACCGTCTGTTGGGGTGATGTGGCTCGGGGGGGCCTGCACTCTGGAAAGGCGTGACTGTGTTGCCCAGAGTTCTGTAGTTGTGGGGTGGGCAGACTCAGCTTTTAATGCTGTACCTGTGGTGGATAGGTGCTTACTCCCAGTGGCAGCTCAGAGGAGCACCCTCGGTAAGTTTGCCAGCGAGGCACACTGAAGCACTCTGAGGAGCTCTGGTAGTATAACTGCTTAATAGATACTAAAGGTTTTTCTTTTGGGCGGTACCTATGGCCTCAGGGAGTATTCAAATCCTATAGTGTTAATCAGAGTGGTATCTGGGTGTGGCTATAATGGTTGCCTGGAGACTGGAGGGAGGGGTTATCTCTTAGGAGAAAATGGCGACCGGGGATCCGATGTGACTCAGCCCCAGACACGCTTCCACCTCTGCCCACTCTCCCCAGGTTCCACCACTCCTCCCCTTCTCCTGCACCTCAGCACGGGTAGGTGTCTGTATCCGAGAGGTCCTACGAACTAGGTTCAGTGGAGAAAGACACAGGCCCCGGCGCGAAGCGGGACGGTGTCTTTGCAATCTCCTCTCTTGCCGGCACTGCGCGGTCGGGCAGTTAGCTCTTCAGGGCTGCCTCTGAGCTCAGATCTCAAATCAGACTCCAAGGTCTAAAATCTACTACCTCCCGCAGTCCCGTGGACCCTTTTCCTCACGTTCAGACACTTTGCCTGTCCTCAGGGACGCGGCTTGGCGCCGTGTAGTTTTCCCCTGACCTTCTGGGTTTAGAGATCCGGCAGATTCTAATGCCCAGAACCTTGTTTTACCTTTTTCCAGGAGATCTCTGCCCTTCCCAGCTGCAAACTGTCTCACCAGCCACTTCTCCTTCACCAATTCGGGCTGGATTCCTCTCGTTTCAGCTGCTCCCTCTATTTCCTCCTGCGGGTGCGGGGCCGCGCAGACTGCTCACTCCCTTCCCGCCGCCATGTTCACCACAGACACTATTAAGAAAAAAAAAAGCGGCATTTATATCTTAAGTAGGAAATTAAAGCTCAGAGAGGCTCAGCAACTTGCTCATACTTATATTTCCAAATTGAAATTATTTTTAAATTTATCATTTCTTACCTATAAGATCGATAACTTGGCAACATACTCATTGACCAGGCACTAGGAAAACAACTTCCATCTATTGCTAGTAGAAACACAAAATATTATAATTCCCATGAAGGAAAATTGGCAACCTGTAACAAAACTGTGTAGGTCTTTGCTTTAAGGCCCATAAATTCCACTCAACCTTAAGTGAAAAAAGCAAGAGACAAAAGAAAAGGATACAGTATGCTACCTTTTGTGCAAGAAAGGTGAACTGTGGATATATGTCAATATCTATCTATCCACCCATCCACCCATTTACGCAACCATCCTTCCATCCATCCATCCATCCACCCATCCATCCATCCATCATCCATCTATCAATGATAGGAACAAGTTAGAAGAAACTTGAAGAGAGACTTTGCTGAGTATACTTTTTTTAAATATAGTTTTGATTTGTGAAACATGTCAATGTTAGGTATTTTCAAAAAATAAAACTAAATTAAAAAGTGTGAAAAATCAAGCACATTTGTGCAAATAGAAACAAATAATTTTAGCAGTACATGAAATTAAAAACCTATCTCTGTAGAAAAAATGAATTCAAGTAAATTTTAGCACACTCTCTAGGTTATATACCATTGTAGGATATGCAAGGACACTGCAGATAACTGTACAATTTTACCTACTAGGTTTGTTATTGGTGGTAGCCTTGGTGGTATAATTCCAAAACTATTCTATGTTGCATAGAACTAATGGTTAAATATTTTACTATGGAAACCTCAGTTGGTTTCCACTGAGGGAAACAGAGATACAAAGAAGATAAAGAAAAAGAATCCTATAGTGTTGGGTTTCGATTGTACATGTTAGTATAAACTCATGGTTTCATGCTATATTAAATAACTACATTTTTTCAGTGAAAGGGCCTGGGAAAAATAACATTTCTATTCTAATTGTATTCAGAATTCTGATCTTGACTTCTGGAACTTATTTCCCATTAAAAGGAACCAGATCTCCTTGAAAAACTGGAAGATTTCTGGCCCGAGGCAGGTAAAGTACAAGTACAAGGTGAGCGTGGGGCATCTCGTGCCAGAGCAAAGAAATGCTCAAAGGTTAACGAGTCCACGTCAGAAGGACCCAGGAGCCAGCATGAAGTGCCACCCGCTGACCAAATTTAGGGTAGTATCAGCATCAAAAAGAAAAATGTTGGTAATGGATTATAACACACTGAATTAAAGAGATCACGGATTTATGGTGATCTGAGAAGAGGTGGGAGATAGGAATGGTTCTTCTTTACAGGAGAATGACAGCTAATGAGTGTGTAAGGGACAACTAGAAAACCACCACTGGATTGTAGAAGGTGAGAATAGAAAATCACCATCTGTAACACAATACAATAGCTGGGCCAGCCCTGAATTATGAAGGAACTAGAGGCCCGATGCACGAAATTTGTGCATGGGTAGGGTCCCTAGGTCTGGCTAGAAATCAGGGCCGATCGGGGCCTTCTGGCTGCCGGCTGGGGCCTTCCTTCATTCCCCACTGCCCCCTGGTGGTCAGTGCACATCATAGCAAGTGGTCGAACTCCCGAGGGGGCAATTTGTATATTAGCCTTTTATTTTATAGGACAGTTAAGCCATGGGGTCCTGACGTACCAAGGCATGGAATGTTGACACAATCTCAAATGATTACCCCTCAAATTACTTAATAACTACCAAACGCAGTGGGACAGCCTGACCTGATGGCTTCTGTGCCTCCTGACGCATTGTGCTAGCAAATATGAAACATCGCCTCGCTGTGTCTATGCTGGAAATTTTTCATCAAGAATCAGAAGACTCCAGAATGTGGTACGATCTCCTGAAACAGTTAGCCTGGCCTCTTCAAAGACTTCAATGTTGTGGGAAAAACCAAAAGAAGTAGAGAACTGTTGTGGATGGAGGGAGCAATGATGCACAAAGAGGCAGATTTAACACATGCCCCTTGATGGGTACTGGGCAGGGTGGGCTGTGGAGCTATCGTGGACATTTCTTAGTAAATTGGAGTGTGGGCTGTATGCTGAACGATGTCATTGAATTGATGTTGATTTTCTTAGGTGTGATGATAGTGCTATGGTTGGTTTCTAGAATGTCCTTGGTCGTGGGAGATGCACACTGAAGCATCTTAGAGGTGAAATGTGGTCTCACAATGTCTGCGGTATACAATGAAATGATTTGGAAGAAGAGAAGAGGAGAGGAGAGGAGAGGAGAGGAGAGGAGAGGAGAGGAGAGAAGAGGAGAGGAGAGGGAGAGAAGGCAGGGTGAAGCTACTAACACTTAGTGAATCTAGATGAGGAGTATGAGTTTTGGTTTCCATTCTTTCAACTTTTCTGTGTGTTTGAAACATTTCAAAATAAAATATATATATTAAAAAAAAATCCCATACTGGTAGGGAGGAGTAGAACCTGGATTGAGTTCAGGTCTTACTGTGGTGAAAACCCCCGCTCCTTCCCTGAAATCTCACGGTGACCACTCACAGAGCTAGTTCATGGACAAATAAGACACCTTTTTTCCAAATGAGCAATTATTGAAATGTCTACAAATGAGCCCCGGGAAGCTCGAGCCTGTAAAATGTGATGATTACACATAAACACTCTGGCCACCTGAGGACACATTTCCTCCTTTTATCTTCAATAGGAGCTTCCAAAAGGAGCACTTACCGTTCCGTGGAGCCCGGGCACAGCCCCCCTGCGGCACTCCTATTCCTCCTATCAGCGCTTCTAGTGAACACCCTTTCACCGACGTGCTCCAGCCACACGCTCAATGGATTTGCCTACTTATTGGTTAATGGACAGGACTATAACACAATCTAATTATAGCCAAATCCATGTTTAAGAACTTATGTCTATAGGTAACAGTGATAAAAAAGACTATCTAGCTCAGATTCCTGTGTAAATGGAACTTATAGAGATACAATTTGCATAAGATAGGAAAACTTGGCCCTGAAAAGTCTTCAATCTTGTAGCTCACCATGGCTTAAGAAAGGCATGAACCTATATTAAAACCTGGGGTCAGCCATGGGTCTGCCAGATAAAATACAGGATGCTCAGGTAAATTGGAACTTCTGATAAGAAATACTTTCTTAGTAGAAGTATGTCCCAAATACCATAAGGGACATACTTATACTAAAAAATAAATTCATTGCTTATCTGAAATACAAACTTAATTGGGTGTCCATTCTATATTGTATATTTTTATTCATTAAATCTGGAAACCCGAATCATCCCACCAACCACCAATGTCTGGGTTAGGAGCTGGGGCTGAGGGAGAAGGTGAGGGGAGTTGTGGGTTGGCTAGTATGAGGAATGAATTATGAAATTCTAAAAACATTATTTGGGAAGATTACCTTTCTATTGTTTGCTTTCTTTTGTTTGCTTCCTTTACCTAAATAGACAAAAGGCCTATAAATTTCAAAGACACCCCAAAGAAGCAATAGCTATGTCATCATCAAAACTGTAGCCCAGCCTGTGGCTCAGGTGGTTGGGCTTCATCCTCTGCGCAGAAAGGTTGCTGGTTTGATTCCCTATCAGGGCACATGCCCAGATTTCTAACTCAATCCCCAATAGGGGGCGTGCAGGAGGCAGCCAATCCATGATGTTTCTCTCTCTCCCTCCTCTTCCTTCCTCCCTTTATAGAAATCAATAAAAAATTGTTAAGAGGAAGAAAAAGTCTGAGGCAAAGCATATGCTTAATAAAAAATACCAAAAAAACAACAACTGTAGCCTCACAAACTAGAGAGATGAATAACCCAGGATTCCAATTGTTCATTTTCAAAACAGTTACATAATACGTGTGCAATGTTAACAAATATAGGTATTCCTTTGTATACAAACACACACAGTCCTCTGTATCCCTCAATAACTGTATAGCTTGCCATTTCACTTGAGAATACTAATGACTGGTGTTCCGGTTTTACTGTTACTTTTGCTTCACTGTGTATTCTCTAACATAAGAAAGTTCTCTTCTATTTCTCATTCACCATGATTTTTTTTTTCCATTTGCTAATTTGAAACTGAACTTTATCAGGTGCCTTGCTGGCATTTGTGAGTCTGATGATGCAATTTTCTCTCCTTTCTTCTCTATGTAATGGATAGAATGACTGGACTTCCTAATGTTGAATCAGCACGGCTTGCCTGAGCTCATATTCCAGCTTTCCTGTTCACTACCTGCCCCTAACTCGCAGTGTGAAAAGCTTTGGGCAAGTCACGTAACCTCTCTTGTGTGTTTCCTTTGTGTATAAAATGACAACATTAGGATTGCTGTGAAGAATAAATGAGTTAATATGTGTAAGGAGATGCTGATACATGTAATAAATGAGTTAGTATATGTAAACCTCTTGGAGTCGCCGGGCACATAGTAAGCACTGTGTGTGTCTTAACGACCATGAGAATGAACTCTCACTGTGTGTGAGTGTGTGTGTCTGCACCTCCGTCAACTTCATAAAATGCACTCAAATGCTTGCTATTTTGTTGTTGTCGTTAATCTTCACCTGAGGATATTTTTCCATTGATTTTTAGAGAGAGTGGAAAGGAGGGGGGAAAACACACAGAGAAACATCAATGTGAGAGAGATACACCGACTGGTTGCTTCCCGCAAGTGCGCCAATCAGGGCTGGGGATCGAGCCTGCAACCAAGGCACATGCCCTTGACCGGAATTGAACCTGGGACCCTTCAGTCCACAGGCCACACTCTAGCCACGGAGCAAAACCGGCGAGGGCCTAATATCTCTTATTAATATCAAGGCTCTGTGGCCCTGACCGGGTAGCTCAGTTGTGAGAGCATTGTCCTGATATGCCAAGCTTGCCCATTCGATCCCTGCTCAGGGCACATACAAGAATCAACTGATAAATGCATAAAAGAGTGGAGCAGCAAATTGATGTTTCTCTCTCTCTCTTTAAAATCAATCAATAAAAAAAAAAAATCACGGCTCTGAAACACTTAGAAATAACATAGGAATTACCTCTAAAGCCATCCGAGCCTGGGGCCTTTACAAGCATTATGTCTTGGACTAACTTTTCAATTTCCTCCATAGTTATGGGTCATTGGGGATTTTCTACCTCATCTTTTAACACCTTCAGGCGTTCGTGTTTTTCTGAGAGATCTGCGTTTTCATATTTGTTGACATGAGGCTTCTGCCTTGTGTATAGCAGGCTGTGCCTTGTAGAGACCATGGCCTTTGGAGCGGGGCTCTCAGACCTGCACCCCTTCTCTCTACCAGGTAAGTGGTGACCTTGGGCTGATGACTTAGCCTCTCGCTGCTTCACTTCATCTGTAATCCTGGGCTAATAACATACTCCCCTCACAGGGTTGTTGTGAGATTTAAATGAGTTAATTCATAGAAAGTACCACAGTCCCTTGCATAAGGTGACATGTGCATTTGTTATTATTTGCCTGTGATTTTTAAAATTTCCTTTATATCTGTGATTATCCATTTTAAATGCCTGATATGGTATGTTTCTCTCCCCTTTTTTTTGGAAATTTAGAAAATGCTTCTCTATTTTATTGGTCTTTTTAAAGAACCAGCTCTTGAATTTAATCTATTGGCTCTTTTTTATTAATTGATTTCTAAATTTATCTTTAGTTAAACCTTTGCTTTTTTCCTTTGGTTTATTTTTTCTTTCTTTTTTTTTAGCTTTTTGTTTTTAGTACTTAATTCATTTCATTGTTTCTTATTTATGTTTAATAATAATACTATTTAAATACTAAAATATTTTCTTTGGGGTTCTGATTTACCCCAATCCCATAGAATTAGATATATTATAATCTAGTGATCACGATTTTAGATAACTTTATCAATTTCTGTCCTATCTGTATTCCCATCCTATGTAACAAAAGGCTAATATGCAAATAGACTGAATGGCGGAACAACCAAACAACTGAACAACCAGTCGCTATGACGTGCGCTGACCACTGGGAGCGTGCGCGGAACGTGGTGGGCATTGGCCGCGGCGGGGTGGTGGAGCAGGTGAGCGGGGGCGCCAGACAAACGCAGGGCGCTGGTCACTGTCATCAGGGTGAGTCTCTGGTGGTTACTGAAAATTCTTTGCTCCCGTGCACCGCGGTCCCACCCAGTGCTTGCACCCGCTGCCGGTGCTCGGCACCGGTCCCAATAGCTCAGCACTGTCAGCGGGTGTGAGTGGCGGCTGCAGGCCCCAACGTTCCTGAGGGCTTCTCCACCGCCCCCTGCTCCCGAGGGGTGATCGGGGCAGCAGCCTCCACTCACACCTGCTGACGGCCCTGGTCCCGCTTGCACCCATTGCTGGTGCCGGCCCCAATCACTCTGCGCCGTCAGTGGGTGGAAACTGGGCTGGCGCCGTCAGCATGTGGGAGCAGCGGTGGTGGGAGCGGGGCTGCAGAAGATAGGGGATCGGGGGGCCGTGGTGGGAGGGGCTGGGCAGGGGCACGGAGGATGGGCTGAGACCCACCCCAGTGCCCACTGCAGCCTCGTGGCCCACAGTTCCTTTCAAGGTGCACAAATTCGTGCACTGGGCCCCTAGTGTAATATAACACTCTGAGCGACCTCACCATTTTTCTGCTCTCATTTAGTAATATTTCCTAAGGAGTTGTCCATGTTTACTGTTTCCAAGTCCTCCATTCTATTTCACCAGGCGTTTAGCTACACTATACTGAAGCCACCTTTATCAAAATCACCGGTGACGTTCATCCAGCCAAACCCGGGGCCACTATTTCTCGCCCTCACCTTACCTGATGAAGCAGAAGCCCGTCACGCCGTCCATTCTGAAACTGGCCTTCACTGCCTCCAGATACCAGTTCTCCCAATTTCCTCCTCCTCAGCACTTTGCTGACCCCTGTCCACCTTCCTGCTCTCCAACAGCTGAAGTGACAAAGCTTAGCTCTTGCTCTCTAGCTAAAAGGTTTCTTTTTCTTATTTACTTTCAAACCCGCTCTATCAGCCCTTCCTTCTTGAGCGATACCTGGGGCACACCCCGAGGCCTTTCACAATCATCTCTACATCATGAATGCAGACAGTCTCATCCTGAGCTACTTAAACTTCCCAAGTGTCCTAAATAACAGCACTATCTCTTTTCATTCTCTCCCCGCCCCTCTTTCTCTCACTCTCCCTCTCTCTCCACGGCTGCTTCAGCTTCAAGTTTGTTTTCACTCCAGCAGAGCTCTTTAGAAATATAAATCATATCAATTTACTCCCCATATCTCAACATTCATCAAGAGTTTCTGGTCACGTTTACAGTAAAAGCTGAGCTCTGGCAAGAGGCTGTGACGTGCCCTTTGTCTCCTCTCCAGCCATCTGCCCTTCACTCACTTGAGGCACCCAGGCCACTGGTCCCACACAGCAACTGGTCCCCTCGCAGACACTGGTCCCCACGCAGCCACTGGTCCCCACGCAGCCACTGGTCCCCTCGCAGCCACTGGTCCCCTCACAGCCACTGGTCCCCACGCAGCCACTGGTCCCCTCGCAGCCACTGGTCCCCTCACAGCCACTGGACCCCACGCAGCCACTGGACCCCACGCAGCCACTGGTCCCCTCTCAACCACTGGTCCCCTCACAGCCACTGGACCCCACGCAGCCACTGGACCCCACGCAGCCACTGGTCCCCATGCAGCCACTGGTCCCCTCTCAACCACTGGTCCCCTCACAGCCACTGGACCCCACGCAGCCACTGGACCCCACGCAGCCACTGGTCCCCTCACAGGGTGTGCATAAGCTGTTCATTCTCGTGGCCAGGCTGCCCACCAGTTTGCATGGCGCCTCCTACCCTCAGAGAGGCCTCTTGACCACCAGCCCCGTCTGTTTGTATGCTTTGCTTTTCGTCACTGAGTTCCCTTCATTCACCTTCCAGTACAAACACTTACTGGTTTATTTGCGGATCGCTGGCTCTTCTGAGCAGCTCTAACTTCACGGCTGTGATCCCAGCCCCCAGGGGAGTGCTTGGCACACAGGACCACGGGGGCAACAGTTTGTGTTTTAGTGTTGACCCCCCTCTAGTCCAAGAGTTACTAGCAGAGAACAGAATCCTTAAATCCCCTGTCTTCTGTACTCGCTCATTTTTTATAGTAAATTTCTCATTTTATTACATTGTGATAAGGGAATGTGGCCTGTTTGGATTGTAAATTTATTGAACTTTTTCTCTGTGACTATTTATTTATTTACCTTTATTTAAATTCTTTCTTGTTGAAAGTTTACGTATGTCTCCTTTCCCCCCGTATTTGTGACTGTGTACATGTTTCATGGGCATTGGAGTCGAGCGTAAACCCTCTGTAGAGTTTAACTATATCAGCTAAGTCAAGGTGTTGCTGTAGAATTCACTTCTACGCCAGCTGAATTCTGCTGCATTTTCCCAGTTAGTGCATTTTCCTTTGAACTCTACTTTTTCTAACTTATCCCAGCCACCCTGTTCTCTTCTTTTTGTCTATATTTATTGCTATTCTTTGTCAATCAATTGAGAATGTTTAGGGGTCTCTTAGTTATAAGCATGTCTTTTTGCAAGTAGCACATGCAGGATATCTTTCTTACTCAGGCTAACCATCTTTGTTAATCAAGAAATTAGCCACTTTACAGTTATTATGTAATTAATATGTATAATCAGATTCTAGTCATCTTATTGATGCCTCTTCAAGTTTTCTCTTTCTTTCCTTCTTTTCTGAATTCACAATAATTATTCAATTTTTCTTGGACATTTTCCCCCCTTTTATTAATTTAGAAGTACTGCATCCAATTTTTTATCCTAATAGTGGTTATTTAAGATCATCACTTGGCCAAGAAAAATTCTAAAAATGATCATGCTCTCAATTGAAAAAGAGAGAAGCAAAGAAACAGATTTTGACAATGTGTTCACTTCCATTAAAGCGAAGAAAGTAAATTTGTAAAATTCTGGTTTTGTTGTAAATGAAATATTTAAATTTAAAATAATATTGAGTTTTAATACATCTGCTTTTTAATTTTCAATATTTAAGAAAATAAATGCTCGGGGTGGGGGATTATCACTGAAAAACGACAACACATAAGGCACCTGTGCCGGCACAAAGTCCTCCGCCTCATCGGCAGCCGTGCTATCTCTTGTTACCGAGGTGTTGGTGCCCCGCACACGCTGTGCCTGAGCCTGCTCAGCTGCCTCCCCCAGTCCCAGCCCCGTCCTCGTTAAGTATGGCGTCACTGTGGGGTTGCAGCAGCTAACTTTTATCAAGGTTGTTTCCTGGTTTTATAAGAGTTCATAAATGGCTGTTGAATTTAATCAAAAGCTTCTTTGGCTTCTCTTGAGAAGTTTAAATGAATTCCTCCTTTAATCTCTTCTGAAATGAGTTACATTGGTTCAAATCTTGTCAAATGCTGGAACTTATTAGCATTCCTGGGACAAACCTACTTGCCTTATTTCCAAGAGACACTAATCCCATTTTTTATGCTTTGTATGGTTTAGTTTATTAATATTTTTACATATTTTTATATTTTTATCCATATAAGATATGTGCTTATTGTTTCTTTGAGGGCTGTTTTGAGCAGGGGTATGCCTCATAAAATGAATTATGTGGCTTCCCACGTTGACCTAAACAGCTGGATAAAAAGAACTGGCTGTTCCCTCGAGGCCCGAGGCCCGGTGAGAGTGACCTACCAAAGGTCCTGGCGCCATTGGTGGGAGGGCAGAGCAGGGAGGCGGTCAACCAGTTTCTAACACTCACTTTTCTGTATCTTCTTGAGCCAATCTTAGAAATGTACATTTTCCTACAAAATTGTAGGAACTTTTTATTTAGGTTTTTAAAATTATTAGCAAAAAGTAATTGAATAATATGATTATTCTCTTACATTCTAAGACTTAGAACTTAAAATTTCCCCTGTATCTGTGGTTACTTCTTTTGTCCTAGTGTTATTTCTCTTTTATTTATTTTAATGATTGGTTAACTTTTTGTTTTGTTTCATTAAGTTCTTACTTTTTGCATATATTTGCATTTTTTGTTGTTGTTAATCCTCACCCAAGGATATTTTTTCCATTGATTTTTAGAGAGAGTGGAAGTGGGGAGGGAGGGAGAGAAGAGAGAGAGAGAGAGAGAGAGAGAGAGAGAGAGAGAGAGAGAAACAGTGATTGGTTGCCTCCTGCATGCACCCCAACTGGGCCGGGGATTGAACCTGCAACCCAGGTACGTGCCCTTGACCGGGAATCGAACCTGAGACCCTTTGGTGCGTGGGCCAACACTCTAACCACTGAGAACACTGGCCAGGGCCATATATTTGCATCTTGAGTTGAAAGCTTAGTTCATTTATTTTATTACCTTTTATAGTTAGAGCTTTTAGTTTTGTTCTGTACTGAATCCTTTGAGTTTTTCATTTTGACTTCCTTTTTCAGCCAATATTTAGAAGTAATGTTTAGTTTTTTAATTTACAGAGGTGGGTTTTCTGAATATGCCTTTGTTACTGATGCCTGACTGTATTGCCGTGGGGTCGGTAAAGGTGGCCGATGTGGTATAAACCTTTGGATTTGTTATTTCCTTCATCAATACATGGACAATTTTGGGGAATGCTCCAAGGATACTTGAAAAGAACGTGCTGTCTTTCTTTATTGGGTACAGCGTTTTCTCTATGCGTAGCTACTAGAGCAAGTTTGGCAGGTGGATCATCCAACATTCTCTATTTTATTATTTATACTTTGTTTACTTCCTCTGTCTTTTCTGAGAGTGGTATGTGAGAGTCTCATGGTAGGATTGTGAATCTGTCATTCCTTGTAGCTTTGTCAACTTTTACTTCGATTTTGAAGCCATATTGTTAGCCAATTCATGGCTATTTTCATTGGTTAATAATGCCTCTTGCCAATATAAAATGTCTTTTTTTTTTTTTTTACCTTATAAGGCTTTTCATTGAATTCTACCATGTCTGACATGATATTCTACAACAGCTTTCTTTTAGTTAGCGTTTGCCTTTGTATTTTGAAGCTAATATATTAAAGGGAAAAATAAGAATATAGTCAAGAATTTGCTTGTATTTGCATTAAAAATATAAGAACAGAACACAGGAAACTAGGGATGTCCAAACTCCACATTTTGGCCACATGCCAAATGGCTGACTGTGAAAAATCCATAGGTGGATAAGCTCAAGGCTGAAGCAAAATATCACCACCACACAATGACCTTCTGGGATCTAAGTACATGAAGACAGATTTGAATTGTTGCTATAATTACAATTTTATTATGAAAATGTAGTAGTCACAATTTACAAGTTAGATGATACAGTGCAGAGACAATAATTCTTTCTCAGCACTGTGAGCAGCTATGGGAAATTATACTGGACACTTTAAATACCAAACAGTTCCATTCTCCCACCGGAAGTTAGTGTAGGAGTAAGACTCTTTGGGCCGGATCTGGACATATCTGCTAATGGTGCTATTGCCCCTGCGCTATTAATGCTGCCTTCTTCCTGAATAGCAGCGGAACTGAGAACTTCTCTTCTCCTCAACTCATGGACTTGGAGGTCTGGTCAGTGGTAACGGTGCATCTCAGTGAGGCTACCCCACAAAGTCTATAGACAGATTTCCGCTTGTAACCCTTACTTACATTTAAAAAAAAATATATATATATATTATTGATTTTTTTACAGAGAGGAAGGGAGAGGGATAGAGAGTTAGGAACATTGATCAGCTGCCTCCTGCAGCCCCCCCACCACCCCACCCCCCCGCAACTGGGGATGTGCCCGCAACCAAGGTACATGCCCTTGACCAGAATAGAACCTGGGACCCTTCAGTCCGCAGGGCAACGCTCTATCCACTGAGCCAAACCAGTCAGGGCCTTACTTACATTTTTTATCCCTAATATGCTTACTTGAGAAAAAAAATTGTCATGAGATGTTGGATCTCAAAATGTAGCATTAGAACAACAAAATGAGCTTTCAAGATAATAAAATGGCCTCTGAATTTCCACCGCATCTCAGTTCTCACTTTACACATAGCAATTTCAGAAACACCCCTGGGGTAAAATAATAAATGGCACTGAAATAGGTATTTGCTTTCTTGGCATCCACAGTACCGAGGCCCAAGCCAAACCTCGGTATAGCCTCATGTAAAACTCATAAAGTGGAACTTTGAGTGTGTATTATCTATTTAAATTTGTAAATTAATAAATATTTTAAAAGTTAACCTGTTGATTATTTACTTGTAAAAATATGTCTTTATACTTATATTTTAAAAGTTACTTATTTACTTTAGCTGTTTGAAAAAAAGTACCGCCTTTATGTATATTTGCAACACTGACAACATCTGCCTCGTCTTTGACATAGTGGCCGAGGTAGTCCTAACAGCAACACAAGATACCAGTAGTGGGATATTTATCCCAAGATTGGTGACCAAATCTTATTCCTAAACCAGTTTACAACATAAGGTGAGCAAGCATGTTTTCTATGATAAATATTCCAACAAGTCTGATCTTACAGCAGCCCACACGAGCTCTTCATGGTCTCAAGGTCATAGTCCACCCCCTTTGGCATGATTAGAACAACCCGTTCAACAGTATCAGAAACCCCTTTGCTTGTTGTAGACAGACTTAGACAGAAACTCAGTTTTACGTCGGCAACACATACAACAAGCATGAACCGACAAGAAAGGATCTTCACCTTAACTTGGCCAATGCTAATTTTCTTAGTGCCCTTAAAGTAACCTTTTGAAATTATTTTCAGTTTTTACATTTATTCATATCACTAGAGGTAATGGCTAGTTCAGCAGTTTGCATTCATTGTTATGGCATCTGCTAATGGTCTCCCTTACTTTCAAGATTCTTCACTAAATTGCCATTTAATCAAGAATGAAATAAAAATAAATGGTAATTATAATTTTCTATTCCCATAGCTTCTGATATTTGTTTGATCCCTTAATTTTCAAACTTCATAAATTATTTTTTATAAATATCTCTCTTATAAACAGCTTGTAGCTGGATTTATTTCATACAGTCTTAGAGTTTTTTTGAATAAGCCAGTGACATTCATATTGTGATTTACTGATTTTTGTGGAGAATAATTTCTGAAGAATCAGATAACTGAAGAAATGAATCAGTGAACTTATGATCAAGACAAAATACTCTCGCAGGACTCAGTAAAAGGTAGCAAACCCGAACAAAAGGATAAAAGTTAAGACCTCTTCTGATATTGTGACATATCAGCATATGGCCTGGTGCTGCCTGTATTATAGTCAAGATCCACACATCCCAACTTTTGGCCTCGATGGAATTCCGGAAAGACAGAAGAGGGAGGCAGTAATTTCCAAAATGATGAAAGATGCGTTTTCTTTTCTTTTAAAAAAATATATTTTATTGATTTTTTTACAGAGAGGTAGGAAGAGGGATAGAGAGTTAGAAACATCGATCAGCTGCCTCCTGCACACCCCCTACTGGGGATGTGCCTACAGCCAAGGTACATGCACCTCATTGGAATCGAACCTGGGACCCTTCAGTCTGCAGGCCGATGCTCTATCTGCTGAACCAAACCGTTCAGGGCAAAGATGCATTTTCTTTTGCTAAAAGCCCACTGAGTGCAAAGTAGGATTTTCTTTTCCAATTCCAAAAATAACACAAAACACCACCACCACTGAGAACAAAAATTTTAAAAAAATTTTTATTTTTAAAAAAATTCTTTATTGTCGAAAGTATTACATATGTCCCCTTTCCCCCATTGTCCTCTCCCAGCTGGCCCATGCCCACCAGCCCCGGCCTTCACCCCGACCCTCTCCCCGCCCCCACATTTCTGATTTCTGTGTCCATTGGTTATGCTTATATGCATACAAGTTTTTTTGTTGATCTCTTCTCACCCCACCCCACCCCTCCCCCGAGTCTTCCCACCCACTCTCTCTTGCTTTTCTTATCTCTCCCCCACCCCTACCCTGTCTTCCCACCCACTCTCCCTTGCTTTTCCTCTGAGGTTTGATGGTCTGTTCGATGCTTCTATGTCTCTGGATCTATTTTTGTTCATCAGTTTATTTTTTTTAAATATATTTTATTGATTTTTTACAGAGAGGAAGGGAGAGGGATAGAGAGTTAGAAACATCTATGAGAGAGAAACATGGATCAGCTGCCTCCTGCACACCTCCTGCTGGGGATGTGCCAGCAACCAAGGTACATGCCCTTGACCGGAATTGAACCTGGGACCTTTCAGTCTGCAGGCTAACGTTCTATCCACTGAGCCAAACCGGTTAGGGCTTGTTCATCAGTTTATGTTGTTCGTTATATTTCACAGATGAGTGAGATCATGTGATACTTATCTTTCTGACTGGCTTATTTTGCTTAGCATAATGCTCTCCAGGTCCATCCATGCTGTTGCAAATGGTTCTTTCTTTTTTACATTGTGTAGATGTGCCACAGTTTTTTAATCCACTCATTAGCTGATGGGCACTTGGGTAAAAGTTTCCAGATCTTAGCTATGGTAAATTGTGCTGCTATGAACATAGGGGTGCATATATCCTTTCTGATTGGTGTTTCTGGTTTCCTAGGATATATTCCTAGAAGTGGGATCACTGGGTCAAAAGGCAGCTCCATTTTTAACTTTTTGAGGGAACTCCATACTGTTCTCCACAGTGGCTGCACCAGTCTGCATTCCCACCAGCAGTGTGCTAGGGTTCCCTTTTCTCCACATCCTCGCCAGCACTTGTTGTTTGTTGACTTATTGATCGTTGCCATTCTGAGCAGTATAAGGTGATACCTCATTGTCGTTTTGATTTGCATCTCTCTGATGATTAATGACCTTGAGCATTTTTTTTCATATGTCTATTGGCCATCTGCATGTCCTGTTTGATCACACTTAGAGGTGGAATCTAAAGAACAAACTGATGAACAAAATAAGACTAGAGGCATGAGTACATGGGACAGACGGCAGATCTCAGAGGGGAGGTGGGTGGGGGAGGGCTAGAAGAGATCAAACAAAGACTATATGTGCACATATGCATAGCCCATGGACACAGACAATAGTGTGGTGAAGGCCTATGTGGGGCTGGGGAGAGAGGGGCAAATCGGGGGGTAAGGGGGGGCATCTGTAATAGAGTCAACAATAACAAAATGTGCCATGACTTTAATCTTTTCCATATATTAAAATTCATCAGACAACAGAGTTAAATTAGTAATAGTGCTGTCTCAGCAGCAACTCAATAATTTCCTACTGCTGAGAGTAAAAATTAAAAAATCCATTTCCATTTCCATTCAACTTTTCCAACAACAGTGCAGTGTTAGAAGGTCAGGACTGAGGGAGACCAGGCAGCAATGGAAGGGACGGCATCACGGCATCACATAACGTCTGCATTGGGAGTGACCTTGAACAACGTCGTCACCCACACAGGAAACTCTCGGCTGGGCAGCATCCCTGGCCTCCGCCCACCCGGCGCCACGAGCCCCTGCAAAGCCGAGGAAATAAACATGTCGGCAGATACTGTGACTTTGGGGGCTGAGCAAAACCGCCCGCCACGGAGCCACTAGACTTGACTTTGTGCAGCAAGCACAGTTCTGGGCCTTCCTGAAGATCACTCACAGGTCTGAGGAAGCTGTTCACGATGCAAACCCTACGAGGCTCACCGAGGTTGTTGCTGCTGGAAATTCATTCACTGTAGCTTCCGAGCGAGGGAGCCACACAGTGACGGGCAGGGACAGTCACCAGGAGCGGCCCTGGCTGCTTCTCTCCAGGGCAGGAAGCATCGCTCTGGAGCTTCCCTAGGAAGTAAGTCTCTTCTCGGCGGCGGGTCCCCAAGTGAACCTGTGGCCTGAAGGGACTGGGAACCCGTCCCTATGGGGCGGCACTCCTGGGGCATGGAGGGTGCTGGCTGCAGCAGAACTCAACAGCTCAGCCCGCTGCGGGGCTCGTGGCTAAGCGCTGACCTGCAAACCAGGAGGTCACAGTTTCCATTCCGTGCAGGAGGCAGTCAATCAACGACTCTCTTTCATCATTGATGTTTCTATCTCTTTGTCCCTCTCCTTTCCTCTCTGAAATCAATATATACACATACATATCCTATCTAGTAATAGACAAATATGCAAATTGACCGCACCTTCGCTACACCCAAGCCACGCCCACCAACCAATCAGGACGAGTATGCAAATTACCACAACAAAGATGGCGGCTAATTTGCATATCAAGACAGCGTCGAAAGAAGCCAAGAGCTGCAGAAGGGGCGAAGGGAAAAGCAGGCGGGCTGGCAGAAAAGGCGGGGCGGGCGACAAGGGAGGAGCGGAGGCAGGGTAGAGTGCAGCAGGAAATCCTATTGCAGGATTTTTCCTGCAACGGGAATGCTAGTATATATTAAAATAATACAGCTCAGATGAGAGAGCCGTAGTGTAGAGTCCTGCACGTTACTTGGCCATAATTAAGGCAGGGAGGCTAGCATTTTACAGAGTGCTTTAAGTCAGAGTCTGGCTACAGAACCACACTGAACGGGTTGACTCCAAATTAACCCTGAGGCAGGGATCTGCTCTCCTCCAAGTTTCGTTCCTTTGTGCTCAGTGGTCACCCCACAGAGGCGTCGTCCGGAGCTCTGCTGCCGCGGCGTCCCCGGCACGACTGCGGCGGGCGTTTCCTTCTGTCTGGGTGCGCTGCCGCTGAAGTCAGCCCTTGGCATTAAATACGCTTTAGAGCCACAAACTCACTGCCTTTCTAAAGCCTTTAACCTCTGCTTTCCCAGAAAAACTGGGGTCCATGTGAGTGTGGTGCTATCTCTTGAGAAATAAAAGTATATGTGAAAATTAGTCTGTCTTTGAAGCACTGCCTAACACATTTCAGCACTTTTTATCCCTACCCATCATGCAGTACTGTACAAACCACGGATACCATTCTAGACAGGAAATCTTACCGTCCCAAAGTCATAATTAACAATAGCATGGAGGTCTGTGTGTGTGTATGTCTGTGTGTGTCCGCATGTATGTCTGTGTGTATGTATGTCTGTGTGTGCGTTCCTGTGTGTCCCCGTGTGTTTGTGTGTGTGTCTGTGTGTGTATATGTATGTCTGTGCATGTGCGTGTATGTGCGTCTCTGTGTGTGTCTGTGTGTGCACATGTGTATGTGTTGGGGGAAGGTGGTTGTGCATGTTGCTGAGGAGGAGATGAGAACAGGTGCAGCCTGCGATCTCCCTCTTAGGAAAGCCTCTGACTGTCAGGTGAGGGATGGAGGGAGAAAATGGGCGGGTGTCAAGCTCAGGGCTTGGGCACTCACAGTAGAGCGCATGCCTAGAGAAGTTACAGAACTGCCTTCCTCGGCACCCTGAGATCTAACCTCCACCTTAGCCCACTCCCTAGCCCAGAGCACTACCTTTGGTGAGAGCAGCCGAGACCACGGCCTAACCTGCCCGGGTCTGTGCGCCAGGCATTGCTCTGAGAACTTCACGTCTCTTACCTTCTAATAAGAAGCACCTGACAAATATCTTAGGCTATCCATAAACATGCACTAATTGTTTTCCTGCAATGCTTAGGTAAAATCTGAAGCAAGTTAGAAAAATCAGCTCAATACATTTGTGAAGTCTGTTTAAGTCTATAACTTTGTCAAGCAACAAATAATACATCACATTCTTATTTCCTCTTATCAGGATACCTTTTTATTGCTGGTATGCTTTGGCTCTCATTTCTCCTCTCTCTCTCTCTCTCTCTCTCTCTCTCTCTCTCTCTCTCTCTCTCAGCCCAACCTCTCTTGGGCAGGCCACGTGATCTGAGCTGTAAACGTGCAGTGGCAGTAAGCCCCAGTGAGATCCCCCTGGGCCCCAGGAGAGTGAGCTCCCACCTTTCTGTGGTACGGTCAGCAGTCAGTGAGGCCCATGGGTAGGAGAGAGGCTGGGCTTGGGCTTTATTGTCTACCCTGTTCCCACACTCAGTGAGAGCAGCAGCCAGTGCTTTCCGGAGCTCCTGACCTCCCGTCTGCAGCTCAGCTCCCTGTTCTCCGACCTCATACTCTATCTCCTCTAACCCCCTCCCAACTCCTCCCACAATCTCTCTCCACAGCAGACTGTGGGCGGCTCCACCTCTAATTACTCCTGACTAATTTGCGTGCATTTTCCCCTCATTATAAGGGCATCACTGTGGGAGTCGGTCCTGTGGGCAGGGTGCCCAGGGACAACGCACGCCCCCAGTTAAGCTTCAGTTGGACCCTCGGCTTCTTTGGCCAAACCTCAGCTGAGTGCTTGGACCACATCACGGCTGGGGTCACGACAATGTAAACTTTCCGAAGTCTCTCTCTCAACATCTGTTTTTTTCACACAATATTAGTGACCTGCAGACATTCCTTTGAATTCATAATTTGGCACATTCCTTTTCTACAAACTAACTTGGATCCATTTCCTTCCTCAAATCCCATATAAGAGTGTCCTTTGAATTTCTCCTCTGAGAAATACTGTCCTCTCAACGGTAATCTTGGGAACTCTCTGTTTACAAGAGTTCACCAGGCTCATCATTGAAAAACTTAGGAACATACCCTGCTAGAGTGGGATGCCTTCTGACTCTCCATGAGAAAGGAAAACTTGCCTGAGCTTTCCAAAGGATATTTAGACGGCTGGCTTTTGACTGTGGTGGGAACAAATGAAATGGATGGTGACCAGCTGTTTCTCATGGAGACGATGAGACTTAAAATATAAAAAACAAATTAAACTGAAGCTTGGAGTGGTTAAGGTTCAATGGGAGGAATAACTTCCTGTGAATAAAAGATGCAAAAAACTGGAATGAGTTTCCAAGGGAGCTAACACAACCTTTTCTCAATGTCTCCCAAATTCCAAAATGAAATAAATGCCCCTTGGATAGTTAAATTGACATCCTCTTACTAGAATATAATGCCTCAAGATTTTTCCCACTACTGCGATGCTTTAACCCATTTCTGGAGGAAAAAAAACGAGAAAAGTTGACATTATTACAAAAATGACAAAAGAGCACTTTAAATAATAATTACAAGATTATTTCAAAGTAATTTTAATTCATGATTTGATAATGGTGCAATGCAATTTAAACATATTTTAAGGGTGTTTACTAACAAGATGAAGAAAATCATGACAAACTCATCCTCACTTTGTTCCCTATCTGCTCAATCCACAGGGCAGTTTGTGAAACGTACTGTTATTAGAGCCTTTGAAGAGTGGGACGTAGAGGAGAGGAATCCTGACTGCAGTGAGCTTCGGGAAGTCTTCGTGGAGAAACTGGCTTTTGAGTTGGGCCCTGAGGGAAGGATGGAGAAGACTTCGGTTGGTAGGGTTAGAGCGGAGGAATACTGCTAAGATTCCTTTTAAAGGGATCAGAGTTAATAAAATCTGGAATTAATAAGTGTTGGAGCTGAGTGGAGTGTAGAAGGGTGTGGCAAGGGAAGGTGCTGAAAGTAATAATCCTATGTAATAAAGAGCTAATAAAGGTCGTCAAGCCCTCACGCTGTCACACCAAAACGGCTCAGACACTCAACACTGGGGAAAGAGCAATGGGGACCAGCCAGGCACAAATGAGCTCGAGAGAGAGAGAGAGAGAGAGAGAGAGAGAGGAATGGGAACCAGCCAGGCACAAATGAACTTGCAAGAGAGGAATGGGGACCAGCCAGGCTGTGGCCTGGGAGAGGGACAAGCCGCATGCCCAATGGTCCCCGTGGTCCTGGGCACCAGTGGCTGAGCCTGCTGCTCGGGAGAGGGACAAGCCACCTGCCTCGCGGTACCAGGTGCCTGTGGCTGTGGCCCGGGCGAAGCCACCCGCCCAAAGTTCCTTGCGGCTGCGGCCAGCCCAGGTCTTGGGTGCCTGCGGCCAGCCAAAGGGAGGGATGCCCAGTTCCTGGGTGCCTGTGACTGGCCGGAGGAGGGAATCCTGGGTCCCGGGTGTGGGGTGAGGCAGAGACGGTTAGAGGCTATCAGGCCAGCAGGGGAGCAGTTAGGGGCGATCAGACAGGCAGGCAGAGGTGGTTAGGGACAATCAGGCAGGCAGGCAGAGGGGTTAGGGGCGATCAGGCAGGCAGGCAGGTGAGCGGTTAGGAGCCAGTGGTCCTGGATTGTGAGAGGCAGTTGGACATCCCTTGAGGGTTCTTGGATTGGAGAGGGTGCAGGCCGGGCTGAGGGACCCCCCCACCCCCAATGCACAAATTTTGTGCACCGGGCCTCTAGTAATAATAATAAAAAAGGCCCCAAACAAGAGCATGACCCTCCAATTCTTTGTCATGGAGGTATCACAATCTAGGGAGTAGCTGATCTAGTAAGACCAGAATAAGGATGGAGCTGTGGAATTGCTGTGGATACACTGAGAATGCCATACTCGGAACTAACTGATCTAGGAAAATCCATCTGAGATGAAATATTAAAGATCCCAGTGCACAGTCTCGTTGCAAAGCCACCTTCCACCCAGGTGGCCATATGTAAGGCTCCGTATCCTCTCTACCCCCTGGCTTATCAAACATCTAGGCTAGTGTTCTCCAAACTTCAGCTATCCCTGTGTCACCTTCATAATGTTTACCATATCCACATCCCAGCTGCACTAATATTTACTCAACATTTATCTTTAACTGAAATCATTTTTTACTTAAAAAATGAAAATTTTGGCATTACCATAAATAGAAAAACAGTATAATTTGCCATTAATAGAATAAAACTGTAAAAGTAAATTCAACTAAAGCCAAATGATAGTATTAAATTCTAGTTAAATGTCATTATCTGCCTATGGCTTTGAGCTTGAGGCAGGCTCTCTCTTTGTTAAAATTTTAGGTTGGAAGTGCTGTGCTCTGACGTGAGAGTTTCTTCCAGACCAAATAAAAGGATTAAGAGAACTTAAATAGGAATACCACCCATGCTATCTAGTATGGTTAACAAGGACCAACTTTAAAGAATATATCTTCTTTGGAATGCATCTCTCATGTCGATTTATTCCTGTTACTCGGTTGTAAAATTATCCTCATTCTAACACTTGCTCTTTGTTTCTCTTAGTTTCTTGTATTTTATGCAAGTGTGGGCTTAAGCAACAAAACACGGATTATTAGCCAAATGTTTTTGGCTATAAGTTAAAAAAACAAAAACCATGTTGAAAGAATGAAGAAACTTCATTTTACATAATACAAGTGAAAACAGAAAAGGATGAATGCTATACGCTCGTGTTTTCCTTTCAGGGAATATGATGGAGTGAATCCAACAAATCCTGAATCATATTTTTACAAACAGACGTTAATCCCGAAAGAAACATGGACTTCAGAGCCTCTAGGCTTTCCGTGGGAAGCCTGTCTTTCCAATGCTGGCTCACTCCTACCTCTCGCTCTTCTTAGCCCCAGCCCAGACACACTGCTAGCAATCAGAATGATTCTGATGTTGCTGCAGTCTGAATCCCAACAAGCACACGCTCCAAATGTTATCTTACTTGATTGGATGAGTTTCCAATGTGTGCACTTTGATTAGGCAGGTGGGTTGGAGAGCAGCTCGTGGGCGGCCACGGCCTTCGGAACCCGGAGGCGCAGCGTGATTGAAGCCCGCTAACAGGATTTCCCGCGGGGGGGGCTTTCCCGAGTGATCTGATTTTCTTTGATGTTTGTGTTACAGTAATAGCATTAACATGCATCCCAAACAACGAGTAATGAAATTTCAGACTTGCTATATGTGAGGACTCACTGTCACCAAAGCCGCTGTCTTCGTCTCTCTCAGGTCTACAAGCTCAGCAAGGGGGGGCGGGGGGAACCAGGACAGGAAATCAGTAGAAATAGGCAATTGCTGCCAATTGTCAGCTTCAAAGTTCAAACCCAATATCCCTTTGTTTCAAAATAATTCTATGTGCTATCCTTGCCTAACCTTGTGCGGATATCAAGGTGAGAAAGTATCTAAAATGGTCAAACTCATAGAAATAAAGACTAGAATGTGGTTGCCAGGGGCTGGGTGGTGGTGAAAGTAGAGAGTTGGCATAAATGGGTATAGAGTTTCATTTACACGAGACGACTAAATTCTATAGCTCAGCTGTACAGACAAAACTGTACCTACAGATAACAAATGCATAGTTAGAAACCTGCGAGGAAACTGGACCTCATGTTAAGTGCTCTTTCCACAATAAAAAGAAAGAAGAAAGTGGATAGGTCAACATTAATTTGGCACAAGTACAGGAATAATGATTGGAAAAGACCTCTAATGGTTGGTAGTGATGGTAGCTGAAGTACACGGAATACCTCACGTTAACATTTCCAAAAAATTGCTTATATCCCTTTAAATGTGATTTGGGAATAAAACGAATGTTAAGTGCCATTATAAGGAATCGAGACTCCTGACTTATAATTTTATTAGCAGTGAGTCAGGAACAAAATATTGAACTGTGTCTTTAAAAAGCTTTTCAATGAATAATTAACACTCAGAGAGAGAGAGAGAGAGTCGTCATCCTGATTTCACCGTCATATAAATTTGGAATCTGAAATTCCCCTCTTCCCGGAAATGCTTGAAAACTGGGAGAACAGGTTGCTTCCCACAGCCCGCCCTGAGAGCCGGAGGAGGGAAGTGTCTGTAAGTACCGGGGTACCCCGCCTGCCGTGCTCCCCGCATGGGAAGGGCTTGCGCTGTGTGCATGTTTAGAAGAAAGGGCTTGGTTCTCGGGTCAGAACTGGAAGTGGGGTGAGGGGAGTGGGAGTCTGGCTGAGTAGATATATTAATGAGTCCATAAACCGCAGTTCCACTCAAACTAAGCAAGTAACTGTAAGGTACAAAATTAGTAAAAGGAGGCAATTACTAACAATTGCCAGTAAAAAAAAAAAAAAAAAAGAGAGGCACTGGCCAGCTATGAGTCCCACAGTGGACAGAGAACCCGTTTTAATAGGGACCAACGTTGCAGAATGTCGGGAAACACCAGGTCTGTGAGCCTGTGTATTTTGGTGTTTGTGATCACCTACGATTTTTCCTGAAAGCACTTCAAACAGCTCCCTGGGTAAAAACCAGGGAAGGGCTGTGCTCTGACGTGGCTGCTTGATTGTGAAATTCAGCAAGTAGGACGAGGCAGTCATGGCTTCAACATATGCACCCTACTCCCATTCACCCCAACAGGTGTTTTTAAGACTCTGTAAAGCACTTAATCACAGGAAGGCATGAATTGGAAAGTTCTGAAAATCATTTTTGTTTCCTTCCGTGGAGATAAATTGCCTTCTTGTATTAAAAATTCAGATCCCGCCTGGATTTATTAGCTAAAGCAGAAAGCAGAAATGTGGCACAGATCACTGCTTGTTTGGGCTCCGATTAGAAGGCAGGCGATTAGACATCACCAGGACTTTCTTATAGAATTCCACTCCCTGGGGGCCAGCCTCGTGGAGCCTGACCTGGACCGAGGCTGCCCGGCTGGCCTGTGGTGTGCACGGATCCGGCAGCAGGAAGGCAAGCCCTGCCCTCCAGGTGACCTTAAGCAACCAGCCCAGTGATGCCTGCACATATTCAAAGTATCTGAATTCTACAATAAATGCTCACAGGCCCCTGAAAAGAGCAGAGAACTTGGAACTGGAATTTCATCTCATTTTCTGGCAGCTAACGTTGACAAATGGAATCAGATGATTTCTTATTGTTTCGGTGGTTGTTGTTTCTGAGGAAAAGGAGGCATTTATGTTCCTCTTCAGTGGCAACATTTTCCCTGGAGTAAATCCCACAAATCATGAGAAACTTACTGACCAACATTCATTCACCAAAGCCAGCTCCACTTCCACCAACACGGGGGGAATTTATCTTTGCCATAGCAAGTATTTTGGCAAGAGATCATGGTTAACTGCACTCATACATAGCAGGGGGGTTACTGTCGCTCTGTGTGGTAGAATATGTAGCAGGGTCATCCACATGTCAAAAAATTTGAGACAACATCCTTTTATTATTGGTTCAAAATATCTTAATTTTCATTATCCTGATAGTTTGCAAATCCAAAAAGTAAAGTGTTCCATTCTTTTGAAAAGAGCTAACAGTGAAACATCCAGAAAGATGTACGAGGAAGTATTTTGTAACTATTAGCTCTAATGAGCTCAAAAGGTTATCCAAGTTGAAAGCTTTTACTAGATGATTTCCTAACAGGACACAATGGTCCATAATGACTTTGATATTTTCTCTTTATTCAAAAGTTCTCTGTGTTTTTAAGAATACATTTCAATTCCTATCAAGTAAACTGAAAATATATTGGCAAAGACAAACATCAGTATATTATGCTATGGAAATAGATGTTATATTTAACAACCCAAGTTCCAAAAATGACCAACAATATAACCATAGCATATTGTTTGAATTCTATTATATGGCTGGTTTTTATAAACTTTTCACTTTCTGGGGACTTATGGAATAACTAGATAGACAAATGACTTGCCTGGCTTTGGTGGGAAAAAAAGGTTAATGTGAGGCCTGCCTAGGTAGGGAAGTGTTTGGAAATGGAAATTCTTTACTAAGTAATTTGGATTTAAGTAGTAAGACTGTATAGACCTATTGATGGAGATACTATTCTACGGAATGTAGGAGTGAAGGTTAGTAGTCATTTGTAACTGAGCACCCATTTAGCTGAAGTGCATTGAGTCCTCTAAGCTCAGTGCTGTGTAAAGCAAGGGGATACGGATGCTATTGAGTAAAAGTCTTAACCTCATGGTACTTAATGGGAAGGCAGACATTAGTCCAAGTATCTCACCAACATGTAGTGACGAAGTGCAGTGAGTGCCATCCATCTACAAAGGCACTTCTACTGCACGGGAGATGCAAAGAGTGTGTGTGGAAGGCAGACCTGATGCACCGGGGGAGGCGGGGCGGGGCCGGCGGGGGGGGCGGGGCGGGGCAGGGGTGGGTGGGGGAAGGGTGTCTCCGAAATGGTGGCTGGAAAGCAGAATTGGGTAAGCATGCTGGAACAGAACAAGAAGGGAGTCTTCTCCTTTATCACACGATTTAATGTTTGGTAGGAGGAAAACCATCTGACCTGGAAATTCCATGATAATTGCCTGGAGCTTATTCTTGAAGGTATTCTAAACATTTCTTGAAGGCCAACTCAGAGTCTTACCCAGGGGCAATGAGTGTGTGCCGGTACCGCGTGCGGACGGTGGGAGAGGACTGTCCTGGCTTCGGCTGGGCGTAGCTGCCGAAGAGGGACAGGCCAGAGAAGGGGCGGTGTGTTCCATCGGCTGCGCCAGCGCAATGCTTGCCAGACGCATCCTGGTTGCGCGCCAGTTGGTAAACTCTGACGAATTCCCCTTTTAGAAGATTGTGTCTCGTGGTTGATTTGTGACCCCAGTTGCTCCATTGGTAGCCATCACTGCCGCCCCTATTTTAACCCGGATGCTAATGTAGCGAACCTGGGCCAGCTTTCGATAACGAGGGCCCGAGAGACTCAATAAGCGCGCCCTGGATTGCAGACGCCCGCGTGGCAGGCTGACGGTGGCCGCTTCCCTGTGGCTGTGGCTGGCGGCGGCTGCGGGCGCTACGGGCGGGCGGTGTGCAGAGCGCACGGCACATGAGGGCCTCCGAGAGCCGTGCCTGGGCCCCTTCCGAAGGCGTCACTCACTCCACACGGTGCCGGCGCAGCGGTGTGACCGGCAGAGGCGAGAGCGCCCTCTCTAGCTCCCAGGGCCCCGGTGCCAGCGTGCTGTGCCCAGCACATGCAGTCCTCTTTCCTTTCGTCAACAGTGGACTTCCAACCGAGTGCACATTTACGTATTATTATTATCCTTTATTTTATGCAACGGATAGAACACTGAGCCTCATTCGGGGGCCCCTGTGCCATCCTATGCGCCTGTCCCAGTGGACTCTGCTTTAGGCGGTTTCAGAGTATGTGTGCGTTTGGGCTGGGAGAGGGGGTTGGCGACGTGGATGATGTTCAGTCCGGAGGCAGCTGCGTTGATAAACGCCGCCGATGCATTTCACAATAACAAGCATGTTCATTTAAGCTGTCCATTTCCCTATGAAGTAAATTAAATATGTCCCTCCCCTTCTAATTCTCATTTTGATTAATGTCACTAAGTTGCCCCCACAAATACAGAACCTCAAAATTTAACAAATGAATTATGATTCTAAGGAGACAGAATGGACTGAGTTCTTTAGCATCACTTGCGAAGTACAACAGGCAGCAGTTAACCGGGGGTCCCATTCATCCGCGTTCTTACCCCCGAGCCTGGCTCCTGCTGTTCCCTGCCTCATTCTGCTCAGATCTAAGGTCTGCTCAGCACCCATGGTATCGTGTTCATTCTGACCCCTGAGCCTTTGTTCACATAATCCCCCTTTCCTCTCAGCTTTTAAAAATGTTTTTATTATGGCATATTTCTAATATACAGAAGAAATCAGAAAATAACAAATAACAGTATGTGTGCATCTACCCACAGCTTCGGTAGACATTGATACTTGGCCGGACCTATTTTGGTCTCTCCAGCTTTATCTTTGTTTTTTAAGAAAAAAAAGTTTTGCTCAAAAAACATCCTTCCACTTCCTTCCAGTCTAACCACTTGTTTGTGTTATTCAACACGCATTTCTTTATGGAGTCTCTGCTCCGTCCGAGGCTCTGCCAGGGTGTGAAGAGGTGGGGAGGACAGACCAAGCGCCTTCCCTTCGTAAGTTCCCTGTTTCACCCCCACCTCCTCCTGGTGAGGCGTCCTGACAGGGGCCTGGCAGCTGGCCCTCCGCCCGCCGCCCGGGACACCTGCAGTCAATGCTGCACTGGGCGCTTCCCTGTGGACAGTGGCCAGGCCACCTGGAGCTGGCTTGTTCTGGCTGCTTTCTAGCTATTTATTTATTTATGTTATTTTTTCCATCACCATTCATCTCCTCTACGCCCTCTTCCACCTCCACACCCCCACAATCACCACACTGTTGTCCAGGCCCATGAGTTCTCTCTTTCTTTTTTTTTTTTCAATCCCTCCCCGCTCCCCCCCACCCCCGCATCTCCTACCCCACCAGAGCTGTCTGCCTGCTCTATGAGTCTGACTCTATTTTGCTTGTTTGTTCATTTTGTTCACTACACTCTACATATGAATGAGATCATATGGTACTTGTCTTTCTCTGGCTTTTTTCACTTAGCATAATGCTCTCCAGGTCCATCCACGTTGTCACATTTTTTTCCATTGATTTTTAGAGAGAGTGGAAGGGAGGGGTAGAGGCAGAGAGAAACATCGATGTGAGAGACACATCAGTTGGTTGCCTTCCCCTGTGCCCAACTGGAACTGAACCCGCAACCCTTCTGTCCTCTAGCCAACACTAACCACTGAGCACCCGGCTAGGGCACCACAGCCTTTTTATCCACTCACTTGCTGATGGGCACTTGGGCTGCTTCCACATCTTGGCTGTAGTAACTAATGCTGCAGTGAACACAGGGCTGCATATATTCTCTAGAATTCGTGTTTTGGGATTCTTCGGGTAAATTCCCAGAAACGTTCACATCTCTTTCCAACTCTGCCTCCGGTGACGGCCATGGTGGGAGAGGCTACCCCAGAGGAGCTGGCAGACACTGCGTCCGAGCTGCCTCTAGGAGAGCTGATTCAGACGAACACACACCGCCTGTAACACACACTTCTAAAGGCGCCTCTGACCCTCGAGATGCTTTTGTAAGTAAGTATTTAATGTCAGTGTTCCATCTCCTTGAAAGATGGAATCCGCTTGTATATGACTTCCTTCATCTCCGCCGTGCTGGGCAAGCAGTGGGTATTTCTCACTACTTCCTGATCACTCTAAAAGAGCGTGTTCATTCCTCCTGGCATGGTGGTTCGTTAATGACATCCACTTTGCCCTGCATTTGTTACTCTGAATTTTAAAACGCTGCCATTTGAAATTACTCTGATCATGAATTGCTTTCCCTCTCCCTGTGAGATCATTTCATAAACATGAAAATAGCAAGCACTTGCAGCCCAGAAAAATGCTTTCCAATAAACCACAGTTGCTCTTGCCCAGCTGCTGTGGCTCAGTGGTGGAGCATTGACCTATGAACCAGGAGGTCACAGTTCAATTCCTGGTCAGGGCACATGCCCAGGTTGCAGGCTCGATCCCCATTGTGGGGCGTGCAGGAGGCAGCCAATCAATGATTCTCTCTCATCATTGATGTTTCTATCTCTCTCTCCCTCTCCCTTCCTCTCTGAAAAATATATTTTAAAAAAATTATAGTTGCCCTGTCAGAATGGCTACCATCAACAATCAATAAATGACAAGTGCTGGCGAGGACGAGGATAAAAGGTACCGTAGTGCACTGCTGGTGGGAATGCAGACTGGTGCAGCCACTGTGGAAACAGTGTGGAGTTTCCTCAAAAAATTAAATATGGGACTGCCATTTGACCCAATGATCCCACTTGTAGGAATATATCCTAAGAAACCTGAAACACCAATCAGAAAGAACGTATGCACCTCTATGTTCATAGCAGCACAATTTACCATAGCTAAGATCTGTAAACAGCCCACGGGCCCATCAGTAGATGAGTGGATAAAAAGCTGTGATACATTTATACCACGGAATACTATGCAGCAGTAAAAAAGAAGGATCTCTTACCCTTTGAGACAGCCTGGAGGGATCTGGAGAGCATCATGCTAAGTGAAATAAGCCAGTCAGAGAAAGACAAGTATCACATGATCTCACTCAGATGTGGAATCTAATGAACAAAAAAACTGATGAATACAATAGATCCAGAGACATGGAAGCATGGGACAGACTGAAGCGGAAGCTCAGAGGGAAGGCGGGGGAGGGTGGGTTGGAGGGAAGAGATCAACCAAAGAACTTGACAAAAAAAGGTAGTTGCTCTGATCTTGTGCCTCCGGCAGTGCTGTGGCACGAGCCCCCTGCTTGGTCTGGTTCTCGGTCACGCTCCCTGCCGTCGGCCGCACGCAGCCCAGTCTCTTGGAGGCCCGCTTGGTGCTAGGTCAGTTATTTAGGATCTTGAGAAAAGGAAGGTGGGTGTGAGGGTCCCCAGCAGGGCTCACGGGATCCATCAGGGTCGCGTGCGAGTCGCCCCAGGGCTGGCCTTTCCATGTCTTCATCTCTCGTTCCTCTAATGAGACAGCGAAGCTCAGTTCTCACGTGTGCCGACGTGCTCACTGCTCCGTACAATCCCACACGGGCTCCTGGCCTTCCTCGGGCTCCTTTAAGTCTTAAAGTGGGACCACCGGTTGGCGACCGCTGCTTTAAGAGACCAGAGATCGCTGATTTTTTCTCCTGTTTGACCTGCTTCTTCAGGAAACCACTCCAGGGTGCAATCACTTTGTCCACTTCAACTGGAAAAAATGTTTTTATGTCCTCTATTCTAGCAAAATGGAAGTAGAGAGTAGATGGCGGTGACATCCTGTATCCTGAGAATTTAACGGAAGCCACTCTCTGGCTTTATTTTCCCTCAGTCATACCCGTGGGAGGTGGGAGGGGGTGGAGGGTGCTTTGTGCTTTGCGATGAGACTATTTGCTTCCGTTTATGTCACATCAGAAGATGAAACAGCACCCACTTCCTTCCCCGGTCCTGCCAGCATTCCCAACTCCAAACCTCTTGGCGCCCTTTCAGTCCGAAGATGCTCCCTTCAAGTCACTCTCCACTCCTGCGCTGCCCCCCCGCCTTCCCCCCCCCACCCATGGCCTTGAATACACCGGAGGCCTAGGGGGAAGCCAGGCACCCCAGCCGCCTCCCCATTGCTCCTGTCCAATGCTTTCAACACTCTCCTTTTGAAAAGAAAAGGCTTTGTACAGGCGCCTTTCTTCCTGATGTGACAGGCGAGGGGCTGTCCCTCCCGCACACAGCCTGCGAGACCAGGGCCCGGCAGCGAGGCGCCCGAGGTCAGCCAGGACGCCCCAGCCCAGCCTGTGCGGACCGGACGGACCGGACGGAGGCCCGGCTCTGCTGGGACACGTTTCTGTACCAGGTTCCCGACTCTTCATAAATCACATCCTCAGCGGCTCACGCTGTGCGTGTCTGTCACTCAGTAACGGACTCTCATCAGCAGCCTGAGCGACCCCGGGGTAGCCAGTTCCCTGGGACGGGCTGGAACACAGGAAGCAGCAACAGCATCTTTCTGAACCACAGATTTAATGGGCTGAGGAGCCTCTTAGGGGAAAAAATGCAACACTTTCTACAATATGAGTCCAGACATGTCCGACAGACGAGGGGCAACGGAAACCAGGTCAGTGTTCTGAGGAGGATGAGCGCAAACTGCAGGGTAAGCCGGGTGGGGCGCCGCTCCCGCCACAGTTGCTGCAGACTTAAGGCAGTAGATGTCCTCTGGCTGCTGCTCTCTGCCACACCCTGCGCGGAGGATAAACCTCAGTGGTTGTTTTTCACTCCTCACCCAGGTATATGCTCTCATTGATTTGAGAGAGAGGAAGTGGGGGAGGGGAAGGAAGGAAAGAGAAAGAGAGAACTAGAAACAGCCATTTGTTGTTCCACTTATGTTTTGCATTCATTGGTTGATTCTTGTACGTGCCCTGACCGGGGATCAAACCCACAACCTTGGCATATTGGGACAATGCTCTAACCCAGTGGTCGGCAAACCGCGGCTCGCGAGCCACATGCGGCTCTTTGGCCCCTTGAGTGTGGCTCTTCCACAAAATAACATGGCCTGGGCGAGTCTATTTTGAAGAAGTGGTGTTAGAAGAAGTTTAAGTTTAAAAAATTTGGCTCTCAAAAGAAATTCCAATCGTTGTACTGTTGATATTTGGCTCTGTTGACTAATGAGTTTGCCGACCACTGCCCTAGCTGATTTGGCTCAGTGGATAGAGCGTCGGCCTTCAGACTGAAGGGTTCCGGGTGTGATTTCGGTCAAGGGCACATGCCCAGGTTGCGGGCTCGATCTCCAGTAGGGGCGTGCAGGAGGCAGCCAATCGATGATTCTCTCTTACTCATCATTGATGTTTCTATCTATCTCTCCCTCTCCCTTCCTCTCTGAAATCAATAAAAATATATTTAAAAAAGAAAACTGGGACCTCTTCGACTTCGTGGAGAAGACAAGAAACCCAAGAAGCACTGTTTGGCTACAAAACCAAGTAACAGCAAATGTGCGTGTACGAGACTGTTCTTCTCGCGTTCATGAAGTAAAGCCACTGTCCCTGAGATGCCCCAGCCAGCCCGCCCCAGCAGGCTCTGTCCTAACTGTCCCTGCAAACAGCACAGGAAACCCCTGACCCACCTTGAGCCACATGCCTAGTGGTGATTGGCAGGGAGTAATATGCTTTCTGAATTACAGTAACTTCCTCCCAACTAAAGTGTGCACCAAACCCCACTCTGCCGACAATATGAAACTATGATAGAAAATGAAGATGCAAAATCCCTAGACACTGAAAACCGAAATAGCCTCTCAACCATTTTTCCTAAAGTAGGTTATATGAATCCTCTTTCAACAGGGAGATAATTGGGTGCCATAAATAGTATAATGAAAATAGTCTCTTGTTTCTACGGTAAAAATTGAAATGTATTCATGACAAAAGAGGAGACTCCGGGTTCTAACCTTCAATTTTTAATGCTGTAGCCTTTTTGCAAAAACATGTGATACTTTTATATAGTGTAAGCTAGCTAAGAGTTTACTTCAAATGATTATCTGCTCAGGCACTGTTAAATGACTTAATTTCCAAACACTTCTTCACTTAGTAACAAGGGCTGTTCGTCACATTTAGCCCATCTAATTTATAAAGGATCAATATGATTAAAACTGAGTTCATGTACTCATAGTGGGAATATGCCTACATATGAAGCAAAGGTTCCAGGGTTGGGACATATATTTTCTCTCTTTTTTATTCTCACCCAAGGATATGTTCTTTATTAATTTTAGAGAAAGAGGAAGAGAGAGAGAAACACTGATGGGTTGCCTCCCGCATGTGCCCTGATCAGGGATTGAACCTGCAGCCTGGGTATGTGCCCTGACTGGGAATCGAACCTATGACATTTCAGTACACAGGAGGATGCTCCAACCGCTGAGCAACACTGCCATCACCATTTATCACCGCCATCACCTATGCCCTCTTCTACCTCTCCTACCCCCCCCATCCCTGCAATCACCACACTGTGGTCCATGGACAGGACATATTTTTTAAAGTTGCCAAATAACAGCTTGACCAGCTGAACCCTAGGTTTGAGAAGTTGTATAAATTAAGGATAACAATGCTATCAAAATAGCAAGTGCTATCAAAATACACTTGCTAAGCCTTGTGTTTTGAGGTTACCTCTACCTTGTCATTGAAAGGCCAGTTCCATGCCATGCTGGAAGTTTAGGCCTCATGTCCAACAGGGAGCCATCAGAGGTGTAATAACAGCAGTGGGGAAGATGCGAGAAGCTGGTTCTATGGGGAGGGTGCAGCTATGACGCCAAGTAAGGAGAAATATGATTGGAGAGAACTGAGCGGCATCTGATTGGCAGTTGGAAGCCTCTTTCATTCCATAAGCAGGTGATAAAAGCTATTCTGTATGTTCAGGGTGAACTGACACGGGGAGAAGACAGACAAGGAGGCCAGCAGAGGGGCTATGAACATATGTGTGAGTGAGCAGGGCATTGGTTCACGTGGGCACTGTGGAACTGGTAAGAAAGGCATTGAAGGGAAAGGACTAATGAGTAAGGAGGAAAGATGAGAACGGGACAGAGGCAGTTTCTGTCTCTAAGCCACCCTGTTGGGGTATGTCGTTACAACAGTCCCACGACTCACGGACGGACCCGTAGAGACCTTGGTGGGTGACAGTGTGAGGCAGCGGCCGGTGGGAGGCAGGCGCTGGGAGTGTGCAGATCGGAAGGTGGGACAGAGCTGGGGTGTGCTGGCCACGGCAGGATTTCTCCACCCAAGGCTGTCACTCCGTCCAGGTCTGGGACTACTCCCCCCTCCAGCCTGAGGTACAATGGGCCTGCAGTTGCTAGTCTAGGGTACTTCCCTGTCCCCGGGGGTTCGGCCTTCACCCAGCATGCACTTTGTAATCAGTCCTTCCACTAAACACCTCTCATCTACCGTGTTTGAATGACCATAAGTGAACCACCCTGTTCCAGAGATCAGAACCAATCATCGATGGAGACATCCCATCTTCATCTTCAAAGAGTGTGCTTCAAACAGCATGGCTGATAGCCAGATACAGACAGGCATTGAATTGATAAAAAAGAGTGGAAGGAAGTCATGTCTTACAATTTCTGTCTCATGATAAGAAAAAAAAAAAATCAATGAATAGCCAGGTCCGAAGAGGGAGGCGGCACCAGATTCCATGCATGCTAAGAAAGAGAGGCGGTGATGATAATCATCTGAAGGCTCGCCATGTGACAGGCTAGCCATCTTACAAACTTATCTTCCCAGCTCTACCTGAAGGTATTACCAGCACCTCCTGCTGTGGAGAGGGAAACTAAAGCTCAAAGAGCTGAGACAGATTGCCCAGAGTCGCACGGCCAGTGCAGTCAACGTGGAGGATTCAGACCCCAGCCTGCGGTGTAGACGCCACGCCCCACTGCCTTCCCATGACCAACGGGAGGGGAAGGCCCGGGTCTCCGCTTCAAGGCTGAGAGGCTGGAAAACTCAGGGGGCAGGGAGGCGAGTGAGCAGCATTTAAAGCAAACGCATTCCCTCCAGATTCTGCTCCCTGGCTGCGAGGCCCCTATTTTGCAGATAAGGAAGCAAGGTTCTCAGAGGTCACGTGATTTGCTCAATGTCACACAATTGTTAAGCAGCTCAACCCAAATGCTCGCCCTCTTCAGGTGAATATGACGCCTGTGGTAAGCTCACGTTGAACTTGCACGTTTGGGGAGCGTGTGAGCACCTATTAACCTTGGAAATTGACGCGCTGATCGAACCACAGAATGCCTCCCCCAGACAAGGCCTCTGCTGTGATTAACTGCATTAACGAGCCAGACCGGGCGCCTGTGGGGGGTGCTTGTCCTCGGGGTAATCAGGCTCGTTCACCTGTAAAACCGTGTGGCATTGCACTGGGCAGAGTGGAGAAATCTCTGGCGGGACGGATCCCATAGACCCAGGGTCACGCGAGACCTGAGAGACAAGGTGGATCACGGTAGGACCAGCCCGATGGGATCATCACAGGAGACGACAGTTCGGTGGACTTGAACTAAGGTTCGAACATAGTTTGCTGGTTTCAAGTCTCTTAGGGTTTAGGTTTACGTTGCGATTGGATTGGTGCAGCACATCTGTAAGACACAGACAAGGACGGGAGCAGTGCAGGTGCAGGGATGTGGAGTGCTGCGGTGTAGCTAATGGTTGTTCTCTAGAGACAGCCAGGCCTTCCTCGCCCCACAGAGTTTCTTGCGTGCCACCAACAGACACCTCCGTGATGTCACTCCCACAGAACCATGCTGGCAGTTTGGAGTGAAAAAATACCCTGCTAGGAGAATGATCGAACTCTGTAGTTCTCAAACTTGAAAGTGCTTCAAATTCTCTGGGGCCTCTAAAGCAGATCTCGGGGGCCCCCACCCCAGAGGTTCTGACTCAGTCGGTCTCAGATGAGGCCCGAGAATGTGCTTCCCACCCCATTTCCAGCTGATGGACGTGGCAGCGACCTCGGCCCAGGGGAGACACCGATACCCTCTGACCTAACTGTGCGCGCAGGTGCCGTGCCTGAGGCGAGCCTCCCCCAGGAAAGCTCTCTTCTTCTCCACTTATTTCCAGCAAGTACTGGTTTCACACGCAGGACAAGTTAAAGTCAAGATTCAAAAACGAAAGCAGTGTTTGCTTCTCCGTCCTCAACACAAACGTAGAAGATGAACCTAAAGTCAGAGCAAAGCCGCCAACCTCACTTCCCGCGGCTCCGGGTGCTGCCGGCCTGTGCTGAGCGGTGCTTGTTGGCGACAGAAGCTGGGCCGCTCCGGGAGGCCTCGGAAGATGGGCCGTGAGCAGCAGTAAGTCGCTCACCAGGGCAGCAGGCCGAGGGGGCAGCGAAAGGGGAAGAGGCAGAGGAGAAACATTACTCCATTCTTTTCTCCCCAAGCGTTTTCCTTCTGCTCACACAGTGCACGCGTCACGTTCGTATCGGATGCGGAGCAAAGAAAGACTCCTGCTGCCCGGTTTGCCTATCGGTGGATCACAGAATGCGGGAGCCAAAGGGACTGCATTGTCCAGGAAGGGAAACCGAGGCTCAGAAAGACTGAGCAACCATGGCAAGCTCCTCTGGCTGGAGGTCCTGGGCTCCGACCCAGCGCCCACTTCCACTGTGCAAGTTACACCCGTTCCTAAGAGCAAAGCTGCTCTGGTTAAAATGCAAGGAGGGCTGGCCAGGGTTTGGGTTCCGGGCGTCCTCTGTGGACTGGCCATAAAATCAGTCTGATTTCAGTTTCTTCAATTCCAAACCCGAAGAACGCGCCCTGCCCATCCGTGTTCTGGGAGCAGTGATGGGTGGGTGTGATGCCGCATTTTGTAAATGAGAAGCTCTACACGGACCGCTAGTTCTCCCGCAGTAGCTCTGGTGTGACCGATGGACCTGGTGCATTTTAGAGCCAAATGGGAGATTACAGACAGAGAGCCAAGCATCTGAAGGAAAAAGTGTATCCAAAATAAAGACCCAATACCAAGTAACTCCAGAAGACTTCTATTTCAGATTTCTGGTGCTGAATGGCATACACTTTTCCAAATAAAATGAAATGAACAAGCAAAAAGCAAGAGAGACTTAACCAAGTCACACCGCGTAACACCCAGGTTCTCCTGTGGCGGCTCCGGCTGCGGGGCTGCCCACATCTCCCTTGAAGTCTCTTGTGTTAGTCACATGTTCCACAGAGCCACTGGGCTGCCGCTAGCTTTCCATGCCCAGTCGCCTTGTCTTCCTGCTTCAGCTGGGGAAGTTCAAGGTCAGTAACAGCCAGACCTCGACTTTCAAATGGTTTTGTGGCCCCTGCAATTATCAAGGGACTCCCAAACCTCTGGTTTGGGGACCAGGCTCTCCGTGGGGCTACTGAGCAACGGCGTGGCCCCCCGAGTAATGGTGATTGCAGCTGGGAGGCCAGGATCTCAGGCTGGGCACTGCTGGTCGGCGCTCCAACTCTGAAGTCCTTGCAGGGGGATGCTGACCTCTGCGAAAGACCCAAAATAACCAAGGCCACGCTGGGATGGGCCGGGAGAACAGCCGGAATTAGCGCCCGTGATATACCGCCAGAAAAACAGGGGTGACTTGTCTCCACGGTCTATGTTTAGCAGAATGTGCTCCTTCGAAAGCTGGAATGTGGGGCTGTTATTTATAGAAAGCACCGTGAGCATGCCCAGGACCGTTTTGCGGTATAAAAAAGCAGGGGATGGTGAGCCACAGAGAGCGCTCACTGTCAGTGTGGACAAACCCAAACTCCATTAATGGGGGTGGGATTGCACAACTCACCGGGCTGTTTCCTTATCGGTCATGAGCACCATGAGGATCTGGGAAGCCCTAGGGCAGTGGTCGGCAAACTCATTAGTCAGCAGAGACAAATATCAACAGTACGACGATTGAAATTTCTTTTGAGAGCCAAATTTTTTAAACTTAAACTTCTTCTAACGCCACTTCTTCAAAATAGACTCGCCCAGGCCGTGGTATTTTGTGGAAGAGCCACACTCAAGGGGCCAAAGAGCCGCATGTGACTCGCGAGTTTGCCAACCACGGCCCATGGAGGAGGGAAGCGTTGATGGGAAATAAATATTTTTCAGTTAATGTAAGTGTCCTACGCTTCTGGTGTCCCCACTTGACAAGGGATACAATAGGGTGGTCATCGGTCCTAATGCTGTTGGGTCAAGTAGAAAACAAACTCCCAGGAGGAAACAGCCGGGAAAAGAAACAATAAATTTTAAGGCCTTTGCTCTCGGGGTCCTTTTGGCGTGTTATCAAGAAAAGCACTGCCTTCCTCATTCTAGAATGTGTTTATTGAGTTTAATAAGCACTTCCTGGGCGTGCGTGTGCTCCCACGTGCAGGAAGAATGTTAGTCTGTCATTCGTTTTCTTTCCAAGGAGTTTCAGGTCCCAGGCTTTGCTTTGGTGGGGCCGCTGCGGGCTGTCTGAGGCCTTTGAGGGCGTGCAGGCAGCCTCCGGGGCACGTGTCAGAGCGAGAAGCGAGGGCTTCTGGGTTTAGCTCCCACCTGGGTCCCAAGCCAGGAGCCCTTGGGCAGTGTGAGAACGCGGCAGCCTTGCTTCGGTGGTAAATACGGTCTTGGATAAGGTGTGTGTGGACTCACTGTGACCCTCAGTTTCCCCACAAGTGGAGATTTTGTTCATTGTCAGGGCAGTATCTGTGACCCTGAAACCAAATATTTGCAGCAATCCATGATGCAGTTTTCATAAGGGGGAGAGTTACCTCCTAATTTACCAGAGTTTTGTTGGTTTTTAAAAAATATATATACTAGAAGCCCAGTGCATGAAAATTAATGCACTGGAGCGGGGGGCGGGGGGAGGTCCCCTCAGCCCGGCCTGCCCCCTCTCACAGTCCTGGAGCCCTCAGGGGCGGGAGGCAACCCGGTGATCAGGGTAAGGCGATGCCCCCATCACACCTCTGCTGCTGCCACTGCTGGTAGTGCAAGCCTCAGCTGGCCCTGGTTACCTGAGCCTCGGCCGGCCCTGGGCAGCTGGGCAGCTGCCATCTGAGGCTTGCCTGCACCTCGGGCCAGCCCTGAGGGGTTGGGGGGCAGAGGGGACTGGGGAACTCTGGAGGCAGGCATGTGACAAGGCCGGGCCCTCCCCCAGGCGGGCCCAGCCTTGCCACGTGCCTGCCACCCCGGCAGGGCTGAGAGGACTGGGCGCCGCCATCTTGTGGCTGTGGGCACTGCCATCTTTGAGGGCGGGGCAATCAATTAGCATATTTCCTCCTTATTGGCTGTGGGCACCGCCATCTTTGCAATGGCTTAAGAGTCAATTAGCATATTCCCTCTTTATTAGATAGGATATATATTTTATTGTTTCAGAGAGGAAGGGAGAGGGAGAGACAGAAACATTAACGATGAGAAAGAATCATTGATCTGCTGCCTCCTGCACACCCTCCCTACTGGGGATTGAGCATGTGCCCTGACCTGGAATTGAGCCATGACCTCCTGGTTCATGGGCTAATGCTTAACCACTGAGCCACACTGGCTGTGCCTAATTTACTAGTATCAGTTTTACAAATCAAATAACATAGTAATGACTAAATACTAATTTAGTAATGACTAATTATATAGTAATTGACTAATGATTATAGAATAACTTAATGATGAATTAAATTAAGCTCGGCTTACTTCCTCATGTCCCGGGTGGCACAGAGCCTTCATCATCAGCTGGTCTGGAGAAGTATGGGGTTCCTGAACGAATTTGTGTTTTGCTACCCAGTGGTCAGGAAAGCTTCCTTACCACACAAAAGCCTTGACTGTCAAAGGAGACAAGAAAACAGCAGTGTTATCGGCTCGTTATTCCAAACTGAGCCCCTCTGCTCTGTGGAGGGATACAGTCTGAGTGCAGAGGTGGAGAGGCACGTGTCACTGCAGAGGTCCGAAGCAGAGTCTTCTCCCCTTCTGCCCAGCAGCACATGGACTTACTGTGTTCGTGAGAACCTAGCGTTGGCCAAGGGCGTGGACCGGCAACGGGGGCAGCTGGGACTTGAGAAGAACTTGGTACCAGGTCGCAGACTCTGCCATTCTTACTCCGTCTCTCCTTGCGGTTTCGAGCTCTCATATCTCAGCTTCTCCCGCAGGCCAGCTTTTCCTGCTCAGACCTGCCTCTTCACGTGTGCCCACCGGTGCTCTATGCCCGTGTCGCCAGCTTCACCGCCAGAGGAGAGGAGACTGGATGCTGGTCCCAGTCGAAATGTCAGTGAGGAGGCCCCTCCGGGTGGCCCGGCTTGTGCGCACCCAGCTGGGCCCTACCGGCGCCCATCAGCTCCAGGCTGGGCCACCGGGCCAATCCGAGGAGGGTGAGCGCGGGGGCAGCCCCTGTTTGCATATGGTCAGAGCAGGGGGGCAGCGCTGCCCAGAAAGAAGCCAAAGGCGTGCCTGTTCCTACAGCAACGAATGAGAATCAAGCTACAGGCTCTGTGTCCATGTTTACTTAACACGTATTTTTTTAAGATATATTTTTATTGATATCAGAGAGGAAGGAAGCGGGAGAGAGATAGAAACATCAATGATGAGAGAAAATCATTGAGTGGCTGCCTCCTGCACGCCCAACACTGGGGATCAAGCCCGGGTATATGCCCTTGATAGGAATCTTATCTGGGACCCTTCAGTCCGAAGGCCAACACTCTATCTACTGAGCCAAACTGGCTAGGGCAACATGTATTTATTGAACGTGTCTTGTGCCGGGGGAAGCGTGGAGCTGGACAGCATAGTCATGCGTGTCCTAGAGCCCAGGCCAATTGAAGGCATTTAGGGGCAGGACCCCAATGGTCAGAACTGGGGCTCCGAGTTGGCAGACATGAGCTCAGTCTCGGCTGTGTCATTCACTCGGTGTGTGACCTGGGCAGGTGACTTAACCTCCCTCCGTGTCCAGTCTCCTTACCCTCAGAGTGCTTGACCAAGAGCCTGGCATGTGTGATTAGTAACAGGCACTCAATAAATGACAGCTATTAATATTCAAAAACACATCCAGAAGGTCTCATTGTCCCATTGCGTTAGAAAATGGTGAACTGTCTTCAGGCAGATCAAATAGAATTTGGATAAAAATCCATGTTGTTTTATTTGGGGGGCGGGAAAGGGGGTGGGGCAGTCTCCCCAGAGCAGCCTGGCCTGGCACAGACGTCCCTGTGTCAGCTAGACCTCCGCTCAGAGTGATTGTCTCCCCTGGGGACTCCGTGTCTGATCCCCGCCTCTCCTCCCGCCTCGGTGCTCGCCTGCCTCCCGGCCCAGGGGCCGACCCTGCGTTCCTGAGACCCTGGCTCACTCTGACCTCTGCCTTCACCCGGGGCGGGTGTTCCTGCCTCTGCAGATAACTGAGGCCAACACGCTGCCACACGGTTGCTGGGGTAACCGGCAGAGGACAGAGAATCAGGGACACGTTGGGAGAGCAGCAGGACACAGAAGGAGCCACTGAAAACAGGGAGGGGAAGTGCATGCATGGGAGAAGAGAGGGACGTGGGGGGGGCACGAAGCCCTCCTAGAAAGAGAAAGACGCATCGCAAGGGGCGGCCAGCAACTACTTTTCAGTGGAGGGCACATAGAAGGGACTCAGAGAGAGCAAGGCAAGTGCCCAAACCACGTGCAGGCGAAGGGTTAGCAGGGGCTGACGGAAGTGCCAGAAGGCTGGACAAGCACACTGGGAAGCAGGCAGCTCGGAAGAACCTAGAGGGTCTCCCTACTGCTCAGGGCACCAAAATGCGCAAGGCCCTACGTTCGTTCCTTCGTTGTGTCCCTCCCTCCAGAGTCCAGCACCCAGGACAGAGCCTCCGAGGGAAGGAGCGCGCCCCTGGCTGTCCCCGGGCTCACAGAGGGAGGGCCCCGGTTTCACCACCCACCAGCACCACGTCCCGGGAGACACAGGCCATTCCCCGTAAGTCCCGGCACCTGAACCACAAGACTAGCAGCTTCTTTCTCCGTCACAGTTAGAAAAAGACAAAAATATGGAGATCACTGTTTACCAGGGTCGGAAAGAGGACACTCGGGAATGTAAAGAAGTATTTATTATTGTTTTCACTGTTATCGAAAACGTAGACTCACAAAATCCAGCATAGATTGCACTAAACCTGCTGGCTTTCATCTCAAAGGAGGACCGAAATGGGCGAGAGCAACCAGGAGTGAGGGGGGTTTCAGAGAGACCTCACCTGGTGATCCTTCCTTTCACAATTTGGGCTGCTGTCCAACATGCATTTCGGGGAGAGGCAGAGGAAACGCTCTCGTAATTAGCCCCTGAGGAAAAAAGCAAATGAAATGGATTTCTGAACAGCTCGTTTATATATAGAAATTAATGTTGTCCTCAGAGAGTTCATTGCTGTACCTGTGAGCCAGAATCGCTGGGATGAAGTCTTCTATTTAGCTCACGCTAGAGGCACACAGCGGTATTTATAGGACATTGTAAGCCTTATCTGACTTCTGACTTTTCATTCCTGATGCACCACCTACACAGATTGGTGATAACTGCTTCGAGGACCAACAGTGATGATGATGATGATAGTCATAGTCTTTTTAAAAAAATAAATCTTTATTGTTCAGATTATTACAGTTGTTCCTCTTTTTTCCCCCCATAGCTCCCCTCCACCCGGTTCCCACCCCACCCTCTGCCCTTACCCACCCCCCACTGTCCTCATCCATAGGGGTACGATTTTTGTACAGTCTCTTCCCGCACCCCACACACCCTCTTCCCCCCAAGAATTGTCAGTCCACTCCCTTTCTATGCCCTGATTCTATTATATTCACTAGTTTATTCTGTTCCTCAGATTTTTTATTCACTTGATTTTTAGATTCACTTGTTGATAGATATGTATTTGTTGTTCATAATTTTTATCTTTACCTTTTTCTTCTTCTTCCTCTTCTTAAAGAATACCCTTCAGCATTTCATATAATACTGGTTTGGTAGTGATGAACTCCTCTAGCTTTTTCTTATCTGTGAAGCTCTTTATCTGCCCTTCAATTCTGAATGATAGCTTTGCTGGGTAGAGTAGTCTTGGTTGTAGGTTCTTGCTATTCATCACTTTGAATATTTCTTGCCACTCCTGTCTGGCCTGCATAGTTTCTGTTGAGAAATCAGCTGACAATCATATGGGTGCTCCCTTGTAGGTAACTAACTGTTTTTCTCTTGCTGCTTTTAATATTCTCTCTTTGTCTTTTGCTTTTGGCATTTTAACCTTTTGCACTTGGATGTCGAGTGTGACTCGACACGGTTAGCATTAGAATAAAGGAATCGAGAAAAAAGCAAGCGAGTGCAAAGGATTAATTATGATGTGTCTTGGTGAGGTCCTCTTTGGATTCCTTTTGTTTGGGGTTCTGTGCGCTTCCTGGACTTGTAAGTCTATTTTTTTCACCAGGTGGGGGAAGTTTTCTGTCATTATTTCTTCAAATAGGTTTTCAATATCTTGCTCTCTCTCTTCTTCTGGCACCCCCATAATTCAGATGTTGGTATGCTTGAAGTTGTCCCAGAGGCTTCTTACACTATCTTCATATTTTTTAATTCTTTTTTCTTTCCCGGTTGGGTGTTTTTTGCTTGTTCGTATTTCAAATCTTTGACTTGATTCTTGTGATTCTCTAGTCTGCTGTTGGATCTCTGAATATTATTCTTTATTTCAGTCAGTGTATGCTTAATTTCTAGTTGGTCCTTTTTCATATCCTCGAGGGACTCACTAAATTTATCGGCGGTTTCTAGAAAATTCTTGAAAAACCTTATAACCATGGTTTTGAACTCTATATCCAGTCATTTGCTTTCCTCCATGTCTGTCATTTGTGACCTGTTTCTTTGTCTCCGTATTTTTGCGGCTTCCCTGTGTTGATAGAGTGGCTTTGTGTGCTAGGTGTCCTATATGGCCCAGTGGCGCAGCCTCCCCATTTACCTGAGGTGGACACTCTTGGTGCACCCCTTTGTGGGCTGTGTGCACAGTGTTGTTGTAGTTAAGCCTTGATTGTTGTTGGTATCACTAGGAGGAATTGACCTCCAGGCCAGTTGGCTGTGAGGATCAGTTGTGTCTACAATGGGAGAACTTCTGTGCTGGAGACACCCTTATGGGGCAGGACTTGCTTCAGTGGAGCTTTGGTGCTCACTGAGTCTGCCCCCTGAGTGTGTCCCTTATGGATCTGAGGAGTTGTAATCTGGATGGTCCCACTCTGACCACTGGGTACACTGGCTCTTGGATCTCCAGGGAGGTGCAAATTTGGCTCTGCCTGTGGCCACCCAGCAGGAGCTACGGAGAGATCTGCAGGTTCCTCTTCTTTGTTCGGGGTTTGGAGGTGCCCAGATGAGGCCCAGTTGTGAAGCAATGCAAGCTGCTGCGGGGCCTTGGGCCTTCTTTTGGAAGTTCTGGGGCTCTCTGACCCATCTGCAGTGTGTTAGGTAATTTTAGATTTCAAAGGACCAGGCCATTCATATGCAAAAGCCTTTGCACACAGCTGGGGTGGGGTTGTAAATTGGGTGGGGTGGGGTTAGGGAATCAACAAGGCGGAGCAAACAGCTATGGCTTCCTGTCAGCCCTGCTCTAAGAGGCCCCCAGGTCACAGTGTCCCGTGGTAATCACTGCAAGCACCTCTGAGAGAAAGCCGCCCTCGTGTTCCGGCCCGATGCCAGACAGTCCAGTTTCCCCCCTATGAGTCTGGGTCCCCAGAGTCTCACCCAGAACTAGAGTTCAGAGCAGTTGGGAGCTTGTGTCTCCCTCCCGATTGAAAAAGACAACTGCGTCCTCAGTGGCCAGCCCTCTCCACGCGCCACTGTACCTCCGCACTTTACTTCCGCAGCTCCTCTGAGTCTCAGTGTGCTTTTCTCTTCCCTTCTAGTTGAAGAATTTCCACTCAGCCAGCCTTCCTGTGGTTCTGGATGATGTCCGTTTTGTCTTTTAGTGGTAGTTTTGAAGTGGTTGTGTGAGGCAGCAAGTTCAAGTGTTTACCTATGCCGCCATCTTGGTTTCTCTGATAGTCATAGTCTTTTTCAATTGGGAATTTATAATGTAGGTGGGCAGGTGAACACATTCACACGAAAAGCCAAGTAACAAAGTGAAGCAATAACCCAGCCTTCCCAGAAAAGCAAGCTTTACGCATGGACATTAATAGATATATGCTACTTAAGGAAGCCCCTTCAAAAACTGGAGGAAGAGGAAAGGGCTACCCATTTCTCCTTCTAAACCCACTTGGTGTTACCACTTGTCCCGTGTAAACTGTGGCTTCCCAGACACGAGCCGCTCGTTAGAGCCTCCCGCTGCTGCTTCTGGAGGGAGCACTGACATTCGCCCTTGCACAGGAAAGCACCAAAGCGGTTGTGCCCTGCACTGGCCTCCCGGCGCTCATCGATGAAGCGCCCTTGGCGGACACCTCGCCGGACCTCCACTCTCCCCAGACAGTGGTCCCTGCCCTGGGTTCCTTCCTTCTGAGAGGCTCCTTCGTCCCTGCTGGCCCTCACCGGCTGCACCTTTGACAGTCGTAGGCTAATAGCCGCAGCCAGAATGCCATGATTAATAGAGTCCACCCTTTTCTGCAGGCTCCAAAGGAAGGGCATTGGACAGGAGAATTTGACAGAAATGTCTTGGTGGGATCCTGCGCTGACACTTCCTAAGCATCAGCACCCAGCCAGCCAGTGACACCTCTTTTGAATATGACAACTTCAGTTATTCCGAGTGAAAAAATGTCCCCGCTGAGCAATAAGACAGACAGTTACAGGCACGCTGCGCTTCCATAATGAATTGCTAATGCGGCTGTTGCTACCCGGCACTCTCTGGGGTGTTTAAGTCGGTGCTAGTGCATTGATTCCTTCGGCGTGTGTGAAGGAGCTGTGACAGACTCTGGGTGAGGGTTCCGATGTGAGGACGGGCCTCCCTCGGGGAGTCCAGTGTAGTTGGGGAGAAGAGTAAATAATGGTACTCCCGGGGAAGGCTGTGAGAGGAGCACACTTCACATGTGAATGGGCCAAAGAGAACCCTGACTCTCCCTCTGCGGGTGGGGTGCCGGGACAGGGCTGGGAGCGGAGCAGAGACAGGTGTGGACAGGTGGGTGACACGTCACCAGGACGAGGGGAAGGACACATACAGAGTGTGACTGCAAGGCCTGGGGTCCAGCTGACTGCGGTGCGACCCGAGAAGCGCTGAGAGGTGGTTGCACGGAGAGGTGAAAGCTGTCGGTGAGGGCTCTGCGGGGCTCACACCTCACTCATCCGGGCCCTGGGAAGGCGGTGAGGGCTCTGTAAGGTTCACACCTCACTCATCCGGGCCCTGGGAAGGCGGTGAGGGTGCTGTAAGGTTCACACCTCACTCATCCGGGCCCTGGGAAGGCGGTGAGGATGATGCGGGGCTCACACCACACTCATCCGGGCCCTGGGAAGGCGGTGAGGATGATGCGGGGCTCACACCACACTCATCCGGGCAAGGTGGTCCAGGACTGGAGCTGGAGAGCCTCGGGACCACATTTGCATCTTGGGGAGGTCACGGGGCGGTGGTGTGGGAAATGGGTTGAGGGGCTGTTGCAAAGCCTGGGAAGAGGCCAAGAGCACCTGAGGGAGCCGGGAGGTGCAGCGAAGAAAAGAGGGTGCTTGAGAAACACCCAGGTGTCACACGGAGGCTCCTTACCAACAGAGGACAGATGGTGCCGGGAGGGGACGGGCCTGGTGGCAGTGTTTGCCCTCTTTTATTTCTTGTTACAACGGCTGCCTGCTCTCCGCCAACAGCTCTGCCCACAGAGCAGGTGGGGACGGTGTAGAAGGAGCCCCTTGTTGGAATGACCGGCATTTGACCTTTGAGGGAGAAGATGGGCGGTTTTCCAGTCCCCAGGGACAGTCGTTTTGCACTAGATTTCTACAATGACAGCGAATTTGTGTAAGACTTTGTGGTTCACAGAGCAATTTTCCATTTGTCATCTTACTTAGGGCTCACGCCACGTCGAAGCTCTGACTGTTCCCGTAGGACCAGTGGGCAGCTGAGACGGGGGAGGTTAAGGACTTGCCCAAACCCGCACAGCTTCGGGGAGCTGCCCCAGAACCCCGCAACATCTCTCCTTCCGTAACTTCACAGTGTTCCACGTCAGCCGAGCCCTGGGGGTTTGGTTTGAATGTCATACATTGGTTTTTAATTCTATTTTAATATTTAGCATATGTATCCCACTTGATTATAATTCTCAAAAGGCTAGCAATTAGGTATTATACCTTTTCCCTTTCACTCATACCAATTAGATAATCAATAATGGTTATGGATAATAGTGATTTCTTTTCAAACTAAAAAGGTCTAGGGGTTTGGGGCAGCACTGACAGGCAGCACTTAATTATTTCCCCTAAAGGGAGGGCGTGTGGGCCCGAGGGCCAGGGGGTTGGGGCGGACGTCTGAGAACCCGGCCGGGGTCCTGCAGGTGTCTGCTCTCTGCTTAGCTTAGATGGATGGCCCCTGGCAAGTTATTTAACATCCTACGCCTCAGTTTCTTCATCCCAACGAGGGAAAGTAATGAAAACCACACAGAATTGTGCAGAATGAGGAGAACGCATAAGAACTCAGTCTGAGGCCTGGTACACAGTGACTCTCTCAATTGTGACATAACTGTTAGTATGTTAGTGACTTAGATGCCAACTCAAGCGCCCAGGCCATTTCCTCCCCAGAATTTCTGTGCCGATGCGGGTGATACTCATGACCCAGCTCCCGCTCTACGGAGCCCTCAGTCTCACGCCACCATGCCTCCATTTCCCCACTCACACGACCTTAGATGGGAACTCAGGCTGCTTTTCCTTGAATCCCAGCCATATCCCCCCCCCCCCCCCCCAATATTCATGCATTTTGATGTATGGCCAATGTTTACCCATGATCCCAAGGAACGGCAAGACGGTTACAGCCAGGTTTCCAGGGCAGACAGACACCTTAGCATGTAAGGCATGTAAGGCATGTAAGGCCAGGCTTGTTTCCCAGAGACCCCTGCTGGACCACCAGCTCGAGCTTCCCGCCACCTGGCCTGCTCTGGCTCCTTTGTGACCACAAACAACTGTAACAACCACCATAGCAATGGTTCCTCCTACTGTATGTGGGGTGGGGAGAGTGCTGCAGCTCTGTCTGACCCTATTGGCCAACTCAACTCGGGGTCAAGGCCCTTTGAGTGGCCACAGACTCTCAGAGCCATGGGCCCTGCCTGGGTCTCACGCCCCCGGCCCCCCTGCACCCCCGCCCGCCCCAGTCTGCCAGGACAAAGGAGCTGCACGGGGATGTACGGAGGTTGATTTCGCCACTGCAGTGAATTATGCCTCCTCTTCCTTATAAGGGAAAACCAGCCATCGTCAGCTTTCCTTTCAGATACACTTCCCCTTAGTGACATATTATTATTATTGTACGTTGTGGTGAGGGATGCTGCCTGCTGAATCAGACATAAAAAGATGATACTGAATGAACTGGCATTTTTTTACATTTCTCTGCCTCTGGTCAAGCCCTTCACCCCACCCCAGGCCTTGCCATCTGTCCTGACTGCAACAGTGCACAATCCTCAGGTGCTAACTTTAAAAGGAGTTGGGATTGCAGGAGGCGCAGGAAAACTCCTTGCAAAGCAATGCCATAATTTTGACTCAGATAAACCACCTCTTAAATAGCTAATTTTTCTTCAGCCCTTGGAATAACACGTTGTCTTACAATTACACAGCATCTATAAATTACTGCAATGTTTTCAAGTTACCTCCGCTGGCAATAAAGGATGTCTTGTTATTCTGGGACGAGGAACTAATGCCTCTGTCTTTGTGCCAATGAAAATGAGGCAAGCTCGAATTCATGCAGATCTGGAGATCTGGGTCTTGGAAAAGGTGAATCCCTGAGCTCCCAGCAAATAAAAAGTTCAGTTAAGAATTCGGGGTATGCCTTCCAGTTCATGGGAACTCCGAGCATTCAACATCTTGTGACGAGACGTTTAGAATGCAAGATGTTTAAGAGAAAAGGAAGGAACATGGGATTGCTTTCTAACACATGAAGCCAGCTCCCTCACGGAATCGTCTTCGCTGACAAGCAGTCAGAGATGTTAGTATGAACCCAATCAAATATGGAAATTCACATCCTGGCTCTTAAATTGTCACTTTGATGGAGCATAATAGATAGTTTCACTCAAGAATCTTGCTTTGTCATCTCTCGCCTGTCATCATTCTGATTTGCTAACACACATTATGTCTCTGGTTTCATTTCATTCTTTTCCAATTTACGTCTGAGATTAGACATGTGTGAATTCACACCCCCTTCAATTTAGAAACAGAATTAGCTTTGGGATGATTAAGACAGAAGACTAAATTCTTAACTCAAGCCTCAAAACTTATTTGGTATATTAAGAAGAAGAAGAAGAAAAAACCCACACATACACACACCCTTAACTTCAAAACAAATTAGTGTTGGATTCAGAATTCTTTATTTTGACTTGTGGGTAACATTCATCTTTCCCTGCAATACTTGCTATGCATAAACTAAAATTTCACCGGGAATCCGTTGCGCAACAGTCATACAGACACGTGTTATTGTCGGCCTGGCACCCTCTCCCCCACCTTCTCAGACAAAACCCTTTGGAACCCGCCCCTCCTTCGCAATCAGTCCAGGGGCCTGGGGTAGGTGCACCCCGCCCCCCACCCCCCTGGAGCCAGGCAGGGATGTGAGGAGACCTGTCCAATTAGAGCACCTTCTCGCTCAAGGATGGCAGAGCCAAGAGATGGAGAGAGAGAGAGAGAGAGAGAGAGAGAGAGAGAGAGAGAGAGAGAGACTGTGTTATTTGAGCCTGGATCCAACTGGGCCAGAATCCAGTCCCCTTTGGAGTCTCTGGTTATGTAAGCCCAAGTCAGCCTGAGTTAGGCTTCCTCACCCTGACCATAGACAGAGTCCTAACCCTAACAAATAGCTTCAGGCCACATTTGTTTAGCGGCAGCTCAAGAAAGAGTTCCCGGTAGTTCACCTCTAAGTCACTGACGGTGGTAATTTCCAAGGTGACCCCAAAAAAGCACATTCAAGGGTTTATTGTTTCTGCGTCTAAACTGGCAACATTTACGCACGTGCTACCCTTAGGAGATCTTATTTGTAAATCAAAGTTTCTATGATCAAACCTGTTTCTAAAATCTGGGTTTTCATTTCGTTTAATATGTTTGTTACTTTGCTTCCTGTTTCCAAACTTTCTATAAACTTACGTGCTTAACATCTCGCGAGAGGGCGAGAAACTGGACAGTGGGCGATGGGCCTCTCAGGGAGAGAAGGCCGTCCAGAGGCCCTGTCCCCTGTTCTGCTCCAGGATTCACTTTTCTGTCTGTTTTTTTTTTTTTTATGGTCTTGTTTTTATGAACGGATTTGCTTTTATGTAAGAATTTGTTTGATTACTTTGTTAGGTAAATTGAGCTGCTTATAGCCCTGGCCGGATAGAGCTTCGTCCAGATACACCAAGGTTGTGGGTTCAATCTCCATTCAGAGTGCATACAAGAAACAACCAATGAATGCATAAATAAGTGGAACCACAAATCAGTGTTTCTCTCTCTCTCTCTAAAAATCCATTTAAAAATATTTTATTATTTCACACACCAAGAAGCCAAGCAAGAATGGATTCATGGCTAGTTAATTCAACAACAAATCGATGGGTTTCTTCTCCTTTCCCTTGGCCATCTTTAGGAAAATGTCGCTCACTTAGCACATGGCTACGGCAATGCCAGGCATTACGCACAGGTGGTAATGAGTAGGAAAAGAAGAGCACTCCTCCTGTATCTCTTTCTGTCAATCAGGTAATCAGACTCCATTGGCCAGAACCGTCCCATGTGTACATCCTAAACCCCTTACTGACCAAGGCAATGGGGATGCACCATTGGCTTAATCCACCCTCCTGGATGCGAGGATGGGACCAGCCTCCCTAAAGGATGGCCATGAGAGGCAGAGGGATACCTGAGGACAGCAGTTGGGAAGGAGACCAAAGAGCTCCACCCAGGATCAGCTTCATGAGGATCCATCCTACCAACTGCTCAGAGCCCAGCCCCAGATGGGCAGCTGCTCAGAGCCCAGTCCCAGTCGGGCAGCTGCACGGAGCCCAGCCCCAGACGGGCAGCTGCACGGAGCCCAGCCCCAGACGGGCAGCTGCACGGAGCCCAGCCCCAGATGGGCAGCTGCTCAGAGCCCAGTCCCAGTCGGGCAGCTGCACGGAGCCCAGCCCCAGACGGGCAGGTGCACGGAGCCCAGCCCCAGATGGGCAGCTGCTCGGAGCCCAGCCCCAGACGGGCAGCTGCACGGAGCCCAGCCCCAGACGGGCAGCTGCACGGAGCCCAGCCCCAGACGGGCAGCCGCACGGAGCCCAGCCCCAGATGGGCAGCTGCTCAGAGCCCAGCCCCAGACGGGCAGCCGCACGGAGCCCAGCCCCAGATGGGCAGCTGCTCAGAGCCCAGCCCCAGACGGGCAGCTGCTCAGAGCCCAGCCCCAGACGGGCAGCTGCTCAGAGCCCAGCCCCAGACGGGCAGCCGCACGGAGCCCAGCCCCAGACGGGCAGCTGCTCAGAGCCCAGCCCCAGACGGGCAGCCCCAGATGGGCAGCTGCTCAGAGCCCAGCCCCAGATGGGCAGCTGCTCAGAGCCCAGCCCCAGACGGGCAGCTGCTCAGAGCCCAGCCCCAGACGGGCAGCTGCTCAGAGCCCAGCCCCAGACGGGCAGCTGCACGGAGCCCAGCCCCAGACGGGCAGCTGCTCAGAGCCCAGCCCCAGACGGGCAGCTGCTCAGAGCCCAGCCCCAGACGGGCAGCTGCACGGAGCCCAGCCCCAGACGGGCAGCTGCACGGAGCCCAGCCCCAGACGGGCAGCTGCACGGAGCCCAGCCCCAGACGGGCAGCTGCACGGAGCCCAGCCCCAGACGGGCAGCTGCACGGAGCACAGCCCCGGACAGGCCAGCTCTGCCATCATGAAATTCTTAATAAATTCTGAACAAGGGGCACTGAAAATTTTGCAGCCTGTCTTACTTCGGACACATGGATGACTATGCCAGGGACTTGGTAGTGTCTTCTTTGTCTTTTTCTTTCCCTTCTCTCTGTGGAGGAATGAGAAATGAAATTTGCCCTGCAGAGGGGAAGCCAAATTAGGCAAAACAAGGTGGAAGCCAGTAGCTGTAAGGAGGACGCTGTCTGCACACAGGTGAGCGGTCAGAAGGAGGGCCGAAGGCGGGAGATAGAAAGGAGAAGGCAGGAACAGACAGGAAAGATGTGCACCCTAAGATGAGCCCAAACAGGTCAACACAGCTCACTCTCAGGGCTTATTACAAAGGAGGCTGAGTTCTACAGGAATGAGCCAAGGCAAAGTTGTAATCCACTTTATAGCTGTTCAATGATCCTTATATTTGCTTATAGGTGTTTTTTTGTTGTTGTTGTTGTTTATTTTAAATCTCTCCCTCCCGCCGCCTCCTCTCTCTCTCCCCTCTTTGCTTCCTTTCTCATGCTATTCATTTGTTTCTGCTGTCCCTCCAGTTTTTCTGTTAGGGAGCTGATGTCCTCAGTCACCGACTCTTTCTCATTTTCCAGAACAGTTTCCAGGGGTCTGCCTTGCCCACATGTGCAAAGGCCAGGTGAGAACATGGGGCCTGAGCCGAACCATCATGAAACCCTCCGACCTAACACAGGAATGCCACACACACTGTTTGCCGCTGTCCATGTGGCTGACACCACACCCAGCCCACATTTAGGAGCGGGCACAAATTACCACAAGCTCAGCAGCTTAAAACAATAGCCATAACCTCACAGTTTCTGAGGAACTGGAATGCAGGGACCTCTGCCTCCTTGTATCTCTCAGGTGCAGGTAGGGCTTGGCCAGGGCTGAGGTCTCACCTGAAGGCTTCACTGGGGAAGGACCTGGTTGTTGGAAGAATTAGTTTTCAAGGGCTGTTGGCCACAGGCCACCCTCATTTCCTTACCATGGGGGCCTCTCAACACGGGAACTTGCTTGATCAATCTGTAAGGGAGAGAGTCTGTTAATAAGACAGAAGTCACTATCTTACATCACCTAACCATGGAGGTGGCATCCCATTATCTTTGCTATGTTCTACTGGTTGGAAACCAGTCACAGGTCCTTCTCACATACAAGTGAGGGGATTACACAAAGGTATAAATATCAGAAAGAAGGTATCTCTGGAGGCCAAGTCCGAAACTGCCTGTATCACACTATGAATAAATAAAAGAGATTTGGAGGCTTGAGGAAGTAAGAGAATTTAGGGGAATCAGAGTGAGTCATCTAGTAAACAATAACGGGATTGAGCAATAGAATGAAAAATCTAGCCAGAATTTGGCAATCTATAATATAATATTCTTTAGGACAAAATCTGGAAATTTCTCTCTGACAGAGAATTATAACTCTAATACCAAATCTAGCACAAAAAAGAAAACTACAGACCATTCATAAGCTATCAAATTTTAATAGTGACAATGAGATTAATAAGTGTAATAAAAGAACAATAGCCACAACCAAGTAAGGTGCTTTCCAAGCGTGCAAGGAAAGTTCAATATTAGAAAATCTATTAAGGTAATCCATCACATGGTTCAAAGGAGGAAAACTCCAATCCATGATCATCTTTACACATGCAAAGGTAGGGGGGAACATTTAATAAAATTGAATATTCACTCCTGAATAAAAATTCTTGGTAAAATAGAAATTTTAAAAAGATATTTATTTAATAAATGTTTTAAAGCAAGCATGTCAAACTCATGGCCTGTGGGCCACATGTGGCCCACAATGAATATTTTTTGGGCCCAGCCAATATAATGATATATACTAACGTTTTAATAAAAATTTTGTAATTTGGAGAGAAACCAAGATGGCGGCATAGGTAAACATCTAAACTGCTGCCTCGCACAACAATTTCAAAACTACAACTAAAAGACAAAACGGAAATCATCCAGAACCACAGGAAAGCTGGCTGAGTGGAATTTCTACAACTAGAAGGAAAGAGAAAAGCACACAGACTCAGAGGAGCTGCAGGAGGCAGAGGTACTGAGACGCGCGCGCAGAGAGGGCTGGCAACTGAGTGTGCGGCTGGCTTTCTCAAGCAGGAGGGAGACAAAAGCTCGCGACTGTGCTGAACTCCAGTTCCGGGTGAGACTCTGGGGACCCAGATTCATTCGGGGAGAAACTGGACTGTCTGGCAGCGGACAGAACTCAAGGGCAGCTTTCTCTCAGAGGTGCTTGCAGCGATTACCACAGAACACTGAGACACAGGGGCCTATTAGGGCAGGGCTGACGGGAAACCAATGCTGTCTACTCTGCCCTGAGACTCCGCCCCATCCAAGCTGAGCACAGAGGCTTTTGCAAATCTTGTCTCATAAGGGTGTCTCCAGCACAGAAGTTCTTCCAGCGTAGACACAGCTGATCCTCAGAGCCAACTGGCCTGGAGGTCAATTCCTCCTAGTGATACCAACAACAATCAAGTCTTAACTACAACAAGACTGTGCACACAGCCCACAAAGGGGTGCACCAAGAGTGTCCACCTCAGGTAACTGGGGGGGCTGAGCCACTGGGCCCTATAGGACACCTAGCACACAAAGCCACTCCATCAACTCAGGGAAGCAGCCAAAATACAGAGACAAAGAAACAGATCACAAATGAAAGAAATGGAGGGAAGCAAATGACTGGTTATAAAGTTCAAAACCATGGTTATAAGGTTTTTCAAGAATTTTCTAGAAAAGACCAATAGATTTAGCGAAACCCTCGAGGATATGAAAAAGGACCAACTAGAAATTAAGCACACATTGACTGAAATAAAAATTATTATACAGAGATCTAACAGCAGATTAGAGGATCACAAGAATCAAGTCAAAGATTTGAAATACAAAGAAGCAAAAAACACTCAACCGGAAAAGCAAAGAGAAAAAAGAATCCAAAAATTTGAAGATAGTGTAAGGAGCCTCTGGGACAACTTCAAGCATAACAACATCAGAATTATGGGGGTGCCAGAAGAAGAGAAAGAGCAAGATACTAAAAACCTATTTGAAGAAATAATGACAGAAAACTTCCCCCACCTGGTGAAATAAATAGACTTACAAGTCCAGGAAGCGCACAGAACTCCAAACAAAAGGAATCCAAAGAGGACCACACCAAGACACATCATAATTAAAATGCCAAGAGCAAAAGACAAAGAGAGAATATTAAAAGCAGCAAGAGAAAAACAGTTAGCTACCTACAAGGGAGTACCCATTCGATTGTCAGCTGATTTCTCAACAGAAACTATGCAGGCCAAACGGGAGTGGCAAGAAATATTCAAAGTGATGAATAGCAAGAACCTACAACCAAGATTACTCTACCCAGCAAAGCTATCATTCAGAATTGAAGGTCAGATAAAGAGCTTCACAGATAAGAAAAAGCTAAAGGAGTTCATCACCACCAAACCAGTATTATATGAAATGCTGAAGGGTATTCTTTAAGAAGAGGAAGAAGAAGAAAAAGGTAAAGATAAAAATTATGAACAACAAATACATATCTATCAACAAGTGAATCTAAAAATCAAGTGAATAAAAAAATCTGATGAACAGAATAAACCAGTGAATATAATAGAATCAGGGCATAGAAAGGGAGTGGACTGACAATTCTCGGGGGGAAAGGGGTGTTGGGGTTGCGGGAAGAGACTGGACAAAAATTGTACACCTATGGATGAGGACAGTGGGTGGGGGAGGTAAGGGCAGAGGGTGGGGTGGGAACCAGGTGGAGGGGAGCTATGGGGGACAAAAGAGGAACAATTGTAATAATCTGAACAATAAAGATTTATTAAATTTAAAAAAATTTGTAACTTAATTTTTACAATATTCTGTTATACATAATTATTAATAATGAGCTACAACCTTCACTAATGACTGATTACTATAATTGTGTTGCATTCATTTCCCTTAAACGTGTAGGTGCACCTATTTTCTCCACTAATACTAGTCTTGTACTGACTTGTTTGGTGTGGCAACAGGAAATATTTCGCTTTTGGAGAACAAGAAAAATTGGTTTATTTACATTATGCTTATTAATTTGTGCAGTTATTCAGTGTCTGGTAAGTTAATGTTCAAGTAAAAATATTAATTTTTATTAAAATGTTCTATTATTTTATGTTAATGACTAGAGGCCCAGTGCACGAAAATTCGTGCACTCAGGGGGTGTGCGTCCCTCATCCCAGCCCATGCCCTCTTGGGGGATGTCCACCAGGGGATTGGGCCTATGTTGGCAGTCAGACATCCCTCTGGCAGCCTGGGAGCCCTCGGGGGATGTCCGACTAATGGTGGGACTAAGCCGTTAGTCAGACATCCTGAGCGCTGCCGCGGAGGTAGGATCCACTGCACTGGCCAGCCCTGAGCCAGCTTCTGGCTGAGTGACGCTTCCCCTGTGGAAGTGCACTGATCACCAGGGGGCAGCTCCTGCATTGAGCGTCTGCCCCCTGGTGGTCAATGTGAGTCATAGCAACCGGTCGTTCTGCCATTAGGGTCAATTTGCATATTACCCTTTTATTATATAGGATTACTCATTTATTTCAGCCCTTTGTATTCAGTGTGTCTCTATTGAAATAAACTTATGTTTCTATGAAAATTGAAGCTTTTGTTTTTTGCGGCCCATATTAACTTAAACCTTATTTATTTGGCCTGTGTTAGCCTTTGAGTTTGACATGCTTGTTTTAAAGTGTTAGGAGAACAGTAGCTAATAGGGCAGATTGAGCACTTGAAGGTCCCAATTAACAACCTTCCTGTATTCATGCCTTTGCATCTCTTCCTATCAAGAGGTAAAGACTATTCCCCACGTCTTAAATCTGAGTTGGCCTGGTGACTTGTTTAGACTGATAGAATGTGGCAGCAGTAAACCTGTGCCAGTTTTAAGCCTAGGCCTCAAGAACTTTGCATGCTTCCTCTTTCTGTGCTGGACCTCTGCCTCCACCTTGAGCATAGACTCTGGCTAGCCTGCTAGAGGATGAGAGGTCACATGGAGGAGAACCACGAGGTGCCCGCCAAGCCCTGGAACCAGAGTTCCTGCACCACCACACGGCTGCATGCAGATAGGTGAGGGAGCCCAGGTGAGACCAGCCTACATGACCGACTTGACTGGCAGTATCATCTACACTAATAAAAGATAAACATGCAAATTGACCATCACTCTGCTATACCCACCAGCCAATCAGGAGCGAGTATGCAAATTAGCCCAACAAAGATGGCAATGGCCACAGAGCTGGAGCAAGCAGGAGGCTTGGGTTGCCCCCAGCGATGGAAAAAGCCAAGCTTCCTGCCTGCCCTGGCCGGCCCTGGCCTCCACTCAAGGCTACAAAGTTTCAATTATAGAAGATAAATAAATCCCAGATACCTGCTTCCAGCCGGCCCTGGACCCCGCTCAAGGAGGCGCTAAAAAAAAAAAAAAAAAAAAAAAGAGGGGCTGGGGGCCTGGATCACCGGGGGGTGTGGCCAGCATGAAAACAGCCCTCAGCTCCTCACCCAGGCTGTCTAGGCACCCCAGTGAGATCCCCCATCCTGAAGGGGGTGTGGCCAGCCTGAAAATGGCCCTCAGCCCCTCACCCAGGCTGGCCATGCCCCCCCAGCGGGAACCCTCACCCCATGGGGGCATGGCCAGCCTGAAAACCACCACAGCCCCTCACCCAGGCTGCCCCACACTCCAAGGGAACCCCCACCCTGATCCGGGACACCCTTCAGGGCAAACCAGCTGGCCCCCACCCATGCACCAGGCCTCTATCTATACTAATAAAAGGGTAATATGCTAATTAGACTGGGAGACCTTCTGGATGTTCTTCTGGACAAAGTCATGGTGGCGGGGCTGAGGTAGAGGCGGTTAGAGGCCAAGAGGGGAGGGCAATTGTGGGTGATCAGGCTAGGATGGGACAGCAGTTGAGAGTGATCAGGCTGGTGAGGGACGGGGCCGTTAGGGGTAAGCAGACCAGCAGGGGGCCGGTTGGGGGCGAGCAGGTCATCAGTGGGGGTCAGTTGGAGGTGATCAGGACAGCAGGGGGGGGAAGTTTGGAGTGAGCAGGCCAGCAGGGGGGCAGTTGGGGGCGAGCAGGCCAGTGGGGAGGGGAGATGGGAGTGAGCAGGCCAGCAGGGGAGGCAGTTGGGGGCAAGCAGGCCTGTAGGCAGAATGGTTAGGGGCAATCAGGCAGGCAGGCAGGCAGGTGAGCGATTAGAAGCCAGCAGTCCTGGATTGCAAGAGGGATGTCCGACTGCTGATTTAGGCCCGATCCCTGTAAACTGGCAGTAGGACATCCTTCGAGGGGTCCCAGGTTGGAGAGGGTGCAGGCCGGGCTGAGGGACACCCCCCCCAATGCACAAATTTCATGCACCGGGCCTCTAGTGAACTATATAAATGATTGTTGGAAATCATAACGTTTTGAGATGGTTTGTCGTGTGACAATAGCTCATTGATACAGCTAGCAAGCCCATGAAAATCCTCAGTTGATTTCCTTGGTTTTGGAAATGATAACTTCTGAGTATTTTGTCCCTTCCATTCAAAAGAATAGAAGGAAGGACATAAGTTAGGGAGGAAGGGATGGAGAAAGAGGAAAGGAGTTCAGGTTACATCCAATTCACTATTAAATTTCTGATTGGTGACCAAGGGAAACGCATAATGAAATAATTATTTTACATGGAGAAAAGCTTTTATTATTGATTTTTAGATCAGACTCAGAGTAACGATGCTTTGCGACTCTTCTCCTGATGACATTATTTCTAAGAATGCCTGGGTGCATTTAAAGGACACTGGCTTGAATGAGATTTTAGCTAGTTTATGCCCCTTTTCCTTACTCACAGCTTGACATATAGATTCATGATAATGACTCAGGCTTCTTATTCATGTTCTGCTTTTGCCAAGATGCTTACTATAAACAACAACACTTTAAATCACAGTGGAGAGCTTGGCTTTCCAAAGGCACAATATTACCTTCATTTTTTGGTTCAAATTCCATCTACATCCAACGTGTTCTTATTGATGGCAGCTGAACACGAGTCCCCCCTTGTTGTAGGCAAGTGAAATAGAATCCCTCTATTTCCATTTCCTTTTGGAACATTTCCAGCAAATGATGGTATTGGAGGGATGATTTGGAGCACACTATCTCATTACTACTTAATGCTTTTCATTTTTAGTAGGTGCTACTAACTGCTCTGCATTAAATACTGATTTTTTTTTGCACTAAAGTAAAATATAACTTGAATATTCAAGATCATCCCTCGAGGATCAGCTAGTCATTCTAACTCTGTGCCATAACAACTTTAGATTACAAAAGGCAAGTGACCTCCTGGTTCATAGGTTGATGCTCAACCACTGAGCCATGCTGGTTAGGCAAGCATCCGTTTCTTAAGAAGCACATTAACAATTCCTCCTCTTTATTAATATCGAGAATTATGCTTTGGAATGAAATTCCAAGTGAGTTTTCCAGCTTAGAAAACGAATTCACTCTAGCCATCAAATTCTGAAAAACTATTAAAAAAAATACATGGACTCCAGTTGGATTCACTTCCAGGTCTTCCTCCAAGTCCTTAGGAGATGTATTGGCTAAAATGCCGTTAGTGTTAAGTATTTTTTAAAAATGAGCAAACAAGAAACTCCCACCTGGGTTAAACAATGACGAGATATGCTGAATGACCTAACAGGACGTTTGGAGGCAGGATGGGCTCAAGGATGGCTCAGTCCGGTAGTGGCCCTATTTCCTGTGATTCTCGGCTCTCTTCCTCCTGTATTGACCTCAGTCTCAGGGCTGGTGATGGGGTAGCGTTGGAGGTCTGAACCTCACACACACATGACCACACCCAGAAGAAGAGCTAGAGGGTCACTTCTGCTGGCATCTCTTGAGTTGTAGGCAGAATATTTCCCAGGAGCCCCAGCAGACTTCTCTTCAGGTTTCATTGGTCAAATGGGGCTCCCATTCCTCAGCCAATCCCTGGCGATGAGGAGCAGGATTACTAATCAGGCTCACCCACCATAAATCACATGGATTGCACAGGAAAGGGGAGTGCAAACACCCTAATAAAGCTGGATTCCTATTAGGAATGACAGGGATGAATGCTGAGCAGGCATCCCCTAGAGAGGAATTTCATGCATGCTTCATAATAGCTGCCTTCTTTCTGAACTGGTGACATGGAAAACATCTCATAGACATTGATTAAAATCTTAGATACTGCAATATTACTCATTTTTCAAAACAGCTTTTAGAATCTTACAAACATAATATTGATCAAAAGAAGACAGATACAAAAGAGAATGTGTACTGTATGATTCCATTTATATAAAGTTCAAAAACAGGCAAGACTTTATTGTGTTAGAAATAAGAGAGGCACTCGGCCGGTGTGGCTCAGTGGTTGAGTGTCCACCCATGAACCAGGAGGTCACGTTTGATTCCAGGTCAGGGCACAGGCCCAGGGTTGTGAGCTCGATCCCCAGTGTGGGGCGTGCAAGAGGCAGCTGATCAAGGATCCTCTCTCATCATTAATGTTTCTTCTATCTTTCTCTGTCTCTCCCTTCCTCTCTCTGAAATGAATAAAAATACATTTTTTAAAAAGGAAATACATTCAATAGGGACAGTTTCCTATTTGGTTGCATATTCCCCATCAAATTAAAAAAAAGAAAAGAAATGAGGGGTAATGATGGAGGGGGCATGAAGGGAGTCCTGGGTAGTGTTCTGTTTCTTGATTTGTCTGATTATAGAGCATGCGTTCCATTCGTGAAAATTCATCCAGCTGAACATATGTGATTTATGTACTTTTTTGGAATGTATGTTCTACTTCAGTGAAAAAGTTAAAGATGAAATTACAGTTTGAAGAACCAAGAGACTTCCCGCAATCTAATCTTTTTCTTTCATGTAAAGGAACCAACACCATGACCCAAAGGCTCCACTAACATCATCTAAACCCATGTCTGAATGATACACACTAAATTGTTATGAGTGGTACCTATGAGGAGGATTCGGTATTCCGGGAAAAGGAGTATGAAATAGTAGACATGGATATTGTCAGAATAAATTTTTGTACAGTTAAAATATTTTCTTATATTACATGTATAATTTTTAAAAAATAAAAACTACCACCTACTTAGCTTTCAAAATTCTTAAGAATCAAATCATTCTGAAAAACTGCACAGGCCAAGCCCGGCTGGCATGGCTCAGTGGTTGAGCGTTGACCTATGAAACCGGAGGTCACGGTTCGATTCCTGGTCAGGACACATGCCTGGGTTGCAGGCTCGATCCAGCCCATCAATGATTCTCTCTCATCATTGATGTTTCAATCTCTCTCTTCCTCTCCCTTCCTCTCTGAAATCAATAAAAATATTTTTTTTCCCGCTTTCCCAAACTTTATTAAAGAAAAAGCAATGATGGTTAATCTCTAAAACATAGTCAATTTTCTGGGATTCTTCCCTTGAAAATGTGATGTTTGATTTTGAAACACATACCACGGTGTGCATGGTTCCCATCTGTACTGAATAGGCGAGAGGCTGAAATCCTAAAAGGTCCATCTTCCAACTTTCCCCCGTCTGTGGTCTGTCTTTGGATCAGCAATAATTGCCTGAACAGCTACTCCGGTTTCATTAATTTTTGTCGGTAGCTCTCTGAGCTCTTCTATATGCGGCAATCGCAGAATTTGAGCAGCTTCATGAAGAACTGCGTCTCCTGTGTCAAAACCAAGACTATGCTTGTCTAAAGCAACAGGCAATCCCTCTTTTGCTTGATTTGCTTTAGCAACTGCATCCTGTGTCCGGCGTTCCTGGGCCAAAATGCAAATTGCCTTAAGCATTACCAGGTAATCATCATGACGTTGAATCTGAAGAAGGTTCGCCAAAGCCATCACACCAGCCTTAAAATCAGGATTATTGACATCCAAATTGATCAATGGCTCTGCATTTTTAGCTGCAGTGTCAGCACTTTTTGTATTATCAGATACCGAGTCCTTATATTTTTCAGCGTTATCTCCATATTCAAGTCTAACGGCTAAACCAAGAAGCCAGTCAATTGTTTCTTGTCGACCTTGAATCTTGAAAGGACAGCTAACATCTGTGAGATACTTTTCAAAGAACTTGTGCTGTGGATGTTTCTTAAATTACCTCTGTCTTCAGTCTTGTAGTGTCTGATTTTCTGGTCTTCAAGCCAAACAATAAAGTTTCTAAATTCTGTTTCATCTTCGCCGCTGAAGCCGGCGGGGTTGTGGTAGTCGAGGGTCAGTCAGCTTGCGGCGGAACCCGGTCCTGGCTTCCCGCTCTGTCCCCCGGGCTTCGGCCGGGGGAGGAGAGGCGAGGAGCGGTTGGCGGCCAATAAAAATAGTTTTAAAATGTGCAGGCCAATAATGGAGTCTTACAATTAAATAAAAATAATTACATGTTTGATGGCCATTCTATACAATAATGGTGTTTTACACTGAGAACCCTATTTTCTTTAAAGACGTTAAATACTACTGACAGAAAGGAGTGTGACAAAGAAACAGCTCTATTAGAAGATCCTCTGTAAGCATGAAGGACAATGACAGAAACAAAGCTGACCCCTAAAGCCAAGAAAATCTCCTCTGAGTGACAGGAGCAAGGCCCCAGAGCAGTGAAATGGAAGTTGGACAACCAAGATTCCCACAATTAGATGTAGTTCTCCAAAGACTTACTGAATGGCCACATCGCATTAGGGACACACAGACAAATGAGATATGGTCCTTTAATACCAAATGGCAGGCTGATCTCTACCCAGGGTAATGCTGTTAGTGCACAAAGGAGGGAGGGAGTAATTGGGCCCTGGGTGTGGTGAGGGGCGGTCAGGGGAGGTTCACAGAGCAGGTGACTTTACACTGGGCCTAAAGGACAGAGAGGATTTCTCCAGACAGAAAAGAAAGTAGGCAAACGCATTCTTGGGAGTGGAGGAGGAGGAGGATGAAGGTGAAGGCACCAGCACAAAGGCAACTGGCACTGGGTGTGGGGGTGGCAGAAGTGGGAGTGTGGTGGGGGGTTTCGCTGGGTTAGTGAGAAGCAGCAGGACGGAGCTGCAAAGGGCAGCAGAGTTCAAGCCTGGGGTGTGGTAGACCAGATACTCTGAATGGTGCCCGTGATCATACTGCCAACTCCTTAACAAATGTAAAATATCCTGCTTTATTTATTATTTATTTTATTGTTTAAGGTATTACAAATAGTAGTACATATGTCTCTTTTTCCCCCCATTGACTTCCTTCTGGCCTCCCCTACCCCCCCCCCGCCCCCTGGCACTTGCCCTCACTCCCCCACCCCCAGTGTCTTGTGACTATTGGTTGTGCTTATATGCATGCGCACAAGTCCTTCCCTTGTGCTTTTAACACTAACTCTGCAGGAAGAGCTGAGGACACTATTATGTTGTGAATGTGTCAGAGTTTTGAGTTTTCTTACAACATTTTTTTTTTATGTTTATGAGGTCACAAAAGAGTTGTGCTATGAAATTGATCACATGTACATTTTTTAAAATTAATTTACTTATTGTTTAAGGTATTACAAATAGTAGTACATATGTCTCCTTTCTTTCCCCCCCATTGACCTCCCCCTGGCCTCTCCTATCCGCACCCCCCTGCACTTGCCCTCACCCCCCCCCCCCGCCCCCCGCTCCCCGCAGTGTCTTGTGTCTATTGGTTGTGCTTCTATGCATGCACACAAGTCCTTCGGTTGATCTCTTACCGACGCCCCACCCCCCACATTCCCCCTGTGGTTTGACAGTCTGTTCGATGCCCTGCTTTTTAAAGAGCTGCTCAGCTCAAGAAATCAAGACCAGTAGCCCGGGGCCATCTTACTCAAGAGCCCGGGAGGATGAGGATGACGAAGGAGAAAGGGCAGGCTTGTAAGGGAGCTGGCCGGCAGAGTCACCTTGGGGATGTCACCTGGCTTCGTTACCCCCCGTGCTCCGCACAGGTGAAGTTCGGTGCGGGCCAGGCGATGGCTAGTGCCGGCTCTGGGTTCTGACCGTGCCAGCCGCTGTTTTTCCTCCCAAGCCTTCAGGCACACGGGGCGTGTTCCACTCGGACTCTGAGCAGCCAGGGCCCTGGGAAAGATCACTCTCCTTTTTCTATTCTCGTCCTCCGGAAATTTAGAGCCTAACCAAGTATTCAGGACTTTTTAATGTTCAGGTAAAAATAAAATATCAAGAATAGTCAGACGGCTAAAAGCGGCAGAGAAAAGGCAACCGCCCTGGCATTTTTACAAATCCTAAATTCTCCTCAGATAAAGTGAATAATGTGAACAGTGACGACCAGGAAGGAACATAAAAACACAGAGGACAACTTTTCTCTCTAGTCCACCAATACTTTTATTAGCAGAATCTCTAGCTTCAGGTATAGAAAATGGCTCAATAAACATTACTTTTGAAAATGGTAATCTCTTTGTTTAATGAACAATCTGTGTCTTTTAACAGGCGTGTAATTATGTAAGAGTGAGTGTGATGTTAGGAAGTCATCCTTTAGTAGAGATTTTTAGTTCAGGGAAACAGTGATCTAAAATTTCTTTACATCACATACGTTACTCGAATAAAGCATTCATTTGGCTATGCTTTTTTTTAATTTCAAAGAAATTATTTTCAGCTTCTCCGGGAGCTGCTGAGCAGTTGTGTTTCAATAGGCAGGCTCCTGTTGTTTTTGATCATTGCTTTGCCCCCGGGAAGAGGACTTATAAACGTTTGTATTCATTAAATCAATGAGAAAAGACACACGCACTCCTCAGCACCAGCGATGGGAATCTACGTTCAAACATGTGTACGTAATTTATTAAAGAAATTAGGAATTCGGGAAGAAGGAGAGAAGGAAGGAGAAATCAATAATAAGAAGGAAAAATTAAAATTTGCATTAGACAAATAGAATTCACAAGTGCTCTGGGGAAATATTTATCCCCGCATCTTTCTCACTTATCAGGGATGAAGAAATGTCCTGAAGACCCTGTTATCACTTTGAAGTGCAGCACTTTTTAAACTTATCCTGTCTTTAACTCCCTCTGGGGGGAAATTCACATTCTCATAAAACCGCTCCGGAAGGAACCTGTGAAAATCTGCAACGAGCAGCAGAAGCACTGACGCAATGCTTACCTGTCTCACTGACCCCATAGATAGCGTTCAGGGACATTGAAGCCCTCAGTTTCCACCGTGAGAGGCAAGAATGTGGGTTTTCTTTCGGTGCTAAGTAATAGATTACTTTACGGTGGACTTAGCTTCTCCGAATGACAATACTTCATTCCCAGTCTTTCCCAGGGGAAGAATGAACAAACAGTTAAATACCGAGGGAGAGAAACACCCAAGGTCAGGGTCCTCCTGTGCAATTCAGTTCAGAGCCCTGGGTCCCGCCCTCCTTGCTCCGCCCCACCCACAGCAGGTGCTGGGTTCAGCGCCTTGTGCACCTCCCGGGGAAGAGCGCACCCCCTTCTCTACCTGAGAACAGGTGTCAAGAGCCCCAGAGTGAGAAGATGGGACAGTTTTTCTCCCCCACCATTTAACGCACATCAGGCAACAGGGAAGGAAGTTTTAGATGTCATATCTAAATGGAAATCTCGACAAAGGGTAGGGGTTGAAATGACCACTGTGTCCTGTAAAGTTCCTCCGTGTGACTAAGTGGCCTGCAGGAGGGGAACGAGGGAGTTTCAGAACCGCGTGTTGCTAAATGCCACCAAAACGGAACTCAGGAACAGGGTTGTATACTGACGATGAAATCAGCAGTGGAACACTACAAATGGGGAAGAAAAAGGCAGGGGCTGGTTAGAGTCACAGCGTATCAGATTAACACAGGAATGTCAAGCAGAGAAGTGATTCTCCTCATAGCAATATTTCTCTATAATTCATATGTGCTCATTACCTTTCTATTCCTGGCTTGACTTGTTATTTAAACCTCATTGATTTTTTAAACATCTTACGTATGTGTTAAATATATTTTTATTGATTTCAGAAAGGAAGGAGAGGGAGAGAGAGAGAGAAACATCAATGATGAGAGAGAATCATCGATTGGCTGCCTCCTGCACGCCCCCTACTGGGGATTGAGTCCACAACACAACCACTGAGCCACGCCGGCCAGGCAACATCTTATATTTTTACATCCAATTCTTCTAAAACGTGGCTGAAAGTTCTTTGACTGCAAGGGAGAAAAAAAGTATTTTTTAAAATTTTATTTTATTGTTTAAAGTATTACAAATAGTAGTACATATGTCTCCTTTTCCCCCCATTGACCTCCCCCCTGCCTCCCCTAGCCCTGGCACATGCCCTCACCCCCTCTCCCCAGTGTCTTGTGTCCATTTGTTATGCTTATATACATGCATACAAATCCTTCGGTTGATCTCTTATCCTCACCCCAACCCTCCCCTGCCTTCCCGCTGTAGATTGACAGTCTATTCGATGCTTCTTTGCCTCTGTATCTATTTTTCTTCATCAGTTTATGTTGTTCATTATATTCCACAAATGAGTGAGATCATGTGATATTTATCTTTCACTGACTGGTTTATTTCGCTTAGCATAATGCTCTCCAGTTCCATCCATGCTGTTGCAATTCCTTCTTTTTTACAGCAGCATAGTATTCCATTGTGCAGATGTACCACAGTTTTCTAATCCACTCATCTGCTGATGGGCACTTAGGCTGTTTCCAAATCTTAGCTATTGTAAATTGTGCTGCTATATCCTTTCTGATTGGTGTTTCTGTTTTCTTGGGATATATTCCTAGAAGTGGGATTACTGGGTCAAACGGCAGTTCCATTTTCAGTTTTTTGAGGAAACTCCATACTGTTTTCCACAGTGGCTGCACCAGTCTGCATTCCCACCGGCAGTGCACGAGGGTTCCTTTTTCTCTGCATCTTCGCCAGCACTTGTCGTTTGTTGATTTGTTGATGATAGCCATTCTGACAGGTGTGAGATGGTACCTTATTGTTGTTTTGATTTGCATCTCTCAGATAATTAGTGACTTGGAGCATGTTTTCATATGTTTCTTGGCTTTCTGTATGTCCTCTTTCGAAAAGTGTCTATTTAGGTCCATTACCCATTTTTTGATTGGATCGTTTATCTTCCTTTTGTTAAGTTGTATGAGTTCCCTGTAAATTTTGGAGATTAAATTCTTATCAGAGATAACATTGGCATATATGTTCTCCCATGCAGTGGGCTTTCTTGTTGTTTTGTTGATGGTTTCTTTTGCTGTGCAGAAGCTTTTTATTTTGATGTAGTTCCATTTGTTTGCTTTCTCCTTAGTTTCCATTGCCCTAGGAGCTGTATCGGTAAAGATATTGCTACGACAAATGTCTGCTGTTTTGCTGCCTATGGAGTCTTGTAGGATTTTTATGGTTTCCCATCTTACGTTTAAGTCCTTTATCCATTTTGAGTTTATTTTTGTGTATGGTGTAAGTTGGTGGTCTAGTTTCATTTTTTTGCAAGTATCTGTCCATTTTTTCCAACACCATTTATTGAAGAGACTGTCTTAACTCCATTATATGCTCTTGCCTCCCTTGTCAAATATTAATTGAGCATAATGGCTTGTGTCGATTTCTGGGTTCTCTGTTCTGTTCTATGGTCTATATGTCTGTTCTGGTGCCAGTACCCGGCTGTTTTGAGAGTAGCTTGATATCTGGTATTGTGATCTCTCCAACTTTGTTCTTCTTTCTCAGGATTGCTGCAGCTATTTGGGGTCTATTTTTATTCCGGATGAATTTTTGGAAAGTTTGTTCTAGCTCTTTGAAGTATGCCATAGGCATTTTAATGGGAATTGCACTGAATTTATAGATTTCTTGGGTAGTATAGACATTTTAATGATGCTAATTCTACAAAAAAAAAAAAAGTATTTTTAAAATATATTCTACAGTATCTTGCACCAGGTTGTGTTAAAAAAATATTGGTTTATTTAGATGATGAAACTAAACAAAAACTATTTTTTATTTGAGCAATTCACTTTTAAATATTTTTTCTATTTATACAGGTAACACAGGTACATGGTTGGTGCATAAAATTTAAAAAGCACAGAAAACATAAGGGAAAACTTAAAAGTCATCACAAATCCTAAACACCTCTCCCCACTCTTCTGTCCCCAGGGATAGGTGAAAATTCTCAGGCCTTTTGCTATGTTGGTTTGTATGGGGAGGAAATGCCATACATAAAATTCAATAGCCCACAATTTTTACTTAATGTATATCATGGACTTTTTCCTACAAATATTCTTCTACAACATGGCTTTTATACCAGCATAGTATTCTATGACATGGGAAATGATAATTCTTTACCAAATCCAATTTTTTATTTTTTTAATTATAAACTAGAGGCCCGGTGCATGAAATTCATGCATGGGTAGGGTCCCTTGGCTTGGCTGGAGATCTGGGCTGATCGGGGCCTTCCTTTTGGCTGCCCATCGGGGCCTCCCTTCCCCGGCTACTGGCTGCCAGCTGGGGCCTTCCTTCATTCCTCACTGCCCCCTGGTGGTCAGCACATGCCATAGTGAGCAATCGAACACTCGGTCAAACTCCCGAGGGGACACTTTGCATATTAGGCTTTTATATATATAGATTATTTTACTGTGACTATCCATGTCCACATTATATAAAATACACATAGCTATTAATAATTAACCAAATAACGATTGAACTCTGATAAGGGAGATTGTTTGATTAAAAGAAGATAAAGAATGAAATTAAATGGGTTTGTACAATCATGTATTGCATATTTAACATTTTCACATAGAAAAATTACTAATCTCTTGAGTTTTTAAGTGTGACTAAGAAATAAGACACTAAGATTTAACAGGAAAACAACTGCCTTGATAAAGTGACTAATATCTTTTTGAGAGTATAAAATGATTAGCGAATAAAGCCTTAAATCATTTAACAATAGAGCAAACAAAAGGCTTAGCATTTCAGTGAGTTACTAAAAAAAGGAAATATGGGAAGAATTTTTGCTAAATTCAGGAAAGCTTGAAGACAGTGTGTTGTAGATAAATTACATAAACACTGATATATGATCCTTGATCAACTTCAATCTTGACTTGTGTCATATGCAAAATTCTATATGGCTTCTAAAAAACCTTCAAATAACTTTTTTGAATTAATATATTTTGGGCAGAGGATACACATATACAAAGTCTCAAAGGGAAGGTGGCAGTTGATAAGGCCAGAAAGATAGACAAATACCAGATCACCAAAGGTCTTACGTGTTAAGTAAAGGACATTATCTGGAGACAATGAGGAGACTGCAGGGTTTTAAGTCCTATGCTGATGGATTTAATTTAGGTTTCCAGTGCATCATCCTGTAAGTGCTCATCCACATTAAACAGAAAGGAATGGCAGAAAAGAGTAGATGATGATGATGATGATGATGATGATGATGATGATGATGATTTGAGATTCTGGGAAATCAAGTATGTGGACTCTGATCATGACTGCCTCACATGATACACCAGTCTTACATTTTCCGTGTTTAAGATCATGTCATTCATGGCCGCATTATATTTTGCACTTATATAAAAGTAGCTTCAAAAGCAGGTCTACTCTGATAAATAAGATCTTACATGTTCTCACAAAAGTCATCCTAATAAACTATTCCATTTTTCCCTCTTAACAGTAGTAACACATAAATCCTTAATGCCTGCTGTGCTCCTTATGAGCTTTCATCATTCCTCTTGAAATCAATTCACTCGAGGATATTGGGTTTTTGCCAAGTTATCTCCAAATGTGTCTTTGTCGACGCTTTAATGCATTTGGCTATCGCACACACAATATAGCTAGCCAAGGATGAGCTGATTATTTTTAAATAAGATATTGGCAGCATAGGCCCTTCTGTGCATTTTTGGTAAAAATCCACCTATGACTCGCTAAGCTGGCTTTACATGAGAATTGAAGCCGTTGATGGTTTGGGAGCCTGCCACCTCCTCTCCGGTGTGTGAGAAGCCTCTCTCCCCCTTTGGGAGAGCTGGTAGTGAAATAGTTGACTAGGGGGGATATCCTCATAAAGCAGACAAAACATTCGAAAGAAATGAGTCCTTTTTGTTGCTCAGTAGCAAGACTAATGCATGAGAGAGACTTCTGTGTGCGGGGACTGCTTGCTTGATGCAGATACCGACTCTCTGGTGACGGTGCCTGGTTCCCTGCAGCAAGCAGCACCTCACGGCGCCAGCCAAGTCCCTAGGCCCAGACCCCTTTCCAGGAGAAATCAAACTTAAGACAAGATTCAAGGCATCCACTTTCAAATTATATCTTACAACATGCTCCTGTTTTGTAGTCAAGCCTAAATCTATTGTATGCAAACTTCTATAACCTGTCTTCTGTTTGGTTTATGATAATGTAGACCCTTACTGATTGCTCTCCATTCCCATCCCCAGCTCATAATTATAAAGAAGTTGACTGCATTTGATCTGTACCTGTCCAGGTGGACTTCCCCAGGCCTTGTAGATAAAGGTGGCCTTGGGCATCAGTGCTCCCCAGGACCCTCATGCACATCACCTGAAGTCCACCACTGAGAGACACAACCATTTTCCTTGTAAGGGCAATTACTCTTCAATCTGACTCATTGATTAAGATGTAAGCCACACCATTGATTCCCCTCCCCTCTCCCCCCCGACCCCCCTCCCGGCATCTAAACCTCTCTTAAGAAAAGATTTACTGCCTTAAAAAAGAATCTACAGAGGCAAGTGGGTCATATTTTTAAATACTGTTTACAGGATAGATATGTTAATGTATATGTATGAACAGCTAGTGGGGTCAGTACCCAGGGATTCAAGCATTATAAGGTGATCAGATTAGATGTCCTTTAAGATATGCTTCAAATCCACACAGTTCATGGTTTTCTAGATAATCTCCACTCTTTCCCTTACCCCTAAAATCCTTAAAGACATTAGCATTATATCATTTAAAAATATGAATAAAGTTAGCTTATGTTGCTGTATGAGTATCTTGTCATTTTAATTTTTAATGAGATTTGCATTAAAATAAGACCATTGAGCATCCCTGTATCTATGGATGCTTCATACATTTTTAAGGTAGTTTATTCCAGGTGAATATAGGGAGACGAGGAGGACTTTGTGTGTCTTCTCTCCTATTTCTCTGCCCTTTTGCTCTCTCAACATTTCTGCCCAAAGTGAAGGATGACAAGATAAAGGGGTCACATTTGAAGATTAAGATGGCTAATGGGGAGGGGTAGGACGGTCATGGCTTAAAGCAATGGGGATGCACTGCCCTTTGTATCTTGAGTGTTTAAGTGAGGTCACCCGTCCCCCTCCCTAAATCCCTACCTGGTTAGACAAGGGTGTGAGCAGGCCAGGTCTCTGCTCATCCATTGGTGGTAAGGAGATGCCTGTGCTTTTACACAAAGCAGAGGAGGGCACCCTGGTCCTGTGGAGACTACGGCGTTATCCTAACCCTGCTCCTGAGCCACTCGGACGCAGCGTGGGCTGCACGTGCCGCTGTAAGAGATGTGCCTGTAGCACAGAGTAAACTTGACATTGAAGGCTAGAGAAGCAAGGGGGCGGGGAGAGATTACACTTTAGTTTTTATCACAATTTTTAATATGTCCTAAGGACTCACCCTGCATAGGAATCATGTGAATAAGAAATTATTTCAGCTCATTTCACTACAAGTAAAAATACTGGAGAGGCGAAACGCCTCTGTTTTCTCAAACTCCCTTTCTGACAGGTGACTTATGTTTCTGCCAGTTTCCCACTGGTACGTGACCAGGACGCTTTCCTCCCTCGAGGAAGGACAAATATAACTTTGAGGAACATGTCTTTAAATAGGCGTTGGAAGGGGGTGGGCAGGCATAGGAATTAGGATAAAGCAGAGTTGTTCTTACCCTTGCCAAAAATAGAGGCTGGGCAGTTTGGTTTCTGTAGGTACATGCAGAGGAACGAACGCCAGCCACTCACCCTCTTTCACCGCGAGCGTGATCTCCGCGCTGGCCGGGGGCGTGCCCGCCCACCCCTCACACCCCCAGTACAAACCGGGCATCAGCAGGTCTGTGTCTCCCTGAGTCAAGAGCACTGGTTTCCTTTGGTACTGTTTCCACGTTTAAAAAAAAGTCATTATTAGCAAGGACGTAAAAGAGTACTTGGGCACAGAAAAATTAATTAATAATGCATTCAGTCCCAGGGGAAAGTTGCAATAACCCCTTTAAGAACCTAATTTACTGTTGGAGGTATCTGTTCCGGGGAGAGCTGGGAATGTTTTCATCTGTAACTTGTAATAATTGTCAAGAACGATGAAGGGTCTGAGATTTAACACCATTTACAAGCTGACAGGTTAGTTACAGTTTCATGGATACTGGCAGGAGCACGAAAGGCCCGGATCAGAGGCAAAGGACAGGGTATTCCTCCCAGCAGTGGCAGTAGCCAGTGTCACCACTTGTCCCAGTTCCCCAAGCCCCCGTTCCCAGAGTGACAGGAGGGGGGCGATGGTACCTGCACGTGCTGTGGGTGCATCACAAGGGAGGAACCCCCGAGCTTAGGCAACGACTCTCTTCTAGCGATCCAGGGGGAGCATTCCCTTTATCATACTGGACAGTACCCAACCTGCTCTTTGCTCCAGAGAGAGGCACTCTGCCTTCCAAGGCTGTTTGCCTCTTGGAAAGATACGCCAGGACAAAGGCAGCCACTGTCTCCCCTCGCAAGATGTACAGAACGTGAGGCACTCGTGGGGAATTGCCTTCCAATAGTAATACACTTCTGTCCCTATTTTCTCAAGGTCAAGGTTGTACAGAAAGCTGCTAGCTCTCCCCCTTGGCCCACGTTCGGCTCTCCTCACGCTGGCAGCCCTTCCTGATAACGCCATGGGCGGATGCCGGCAGGGGCTGGGAGGCAAACATAAATCCTTTGGAACTGCAGCTCCAATGGCTGGGAGGATGAAAGGAACCCCATAGGAAAGTTACCCCAAGGCTGGCTTGCTCCTTGGTAGCTCACCTGACCCAGGCCCCCCCTAAGCGTCTTCCTCTCACTTCATTTTAACACACAGCTGACAATTCCACTAAATGGATGTTCAGGTTTTTTTTAATGTAAATCTCTTGGAGCACTAAGGACTCTTAGGTATTCATACACATGGAATTGGTGTAAGACACGTTCCCTTTAACAGCTGCGGTGGCGGCCCTGAAGGAAGAGCAGTTCTGACCGGCAGGGGAGACAGGGGGATTGTGAAGCCTGGAGCACTTTGGGACATGGAGAGATAACATCATGGGAGAATTAAAACAATACGAAGTCCCTGAGTCCGCAGGTGCCAGGGAAGTGGGGCACCCTAACATAGGAAAAGGTGTGCGAGAAAGAATGGGAAGGCACCCCCCAAAAATCCCACCCATCCTCAGATTTAACTTGAAGTTGGCACAATGTCCAAAGCAGAAGAACATTCCCTTCCTCCTCCTCCTCACCCCCGGGTCCTCATTCCATAGATATTTATCGAGTATCTGCTGTCCCTGCCGCTGCTGTTCCCAGTGACCATTTATTGAACCCCTCCTTTGTTTCCAGCATTATGATTCCACGGGTGTGACAAGGTCGGATGAGACGCTGTCCCTGCCCCAGTAGACCTTGAAGTCCAGTGGGCAAGACAGACCAGTAAGCCCACGCTTGTACAGTTTAGTAAACGCTACTAGAGGGGCATCTGAGTTAGGCAGGGCCTCGCTTGAGGACCCAGACTTCAGATCTGTGTTGTTAGTTCTACAGTTCACAACAGTGATCTGCTGTAGAGGTTGCTAATTCTTACATACATGGCAGCCCCCTTATCCCTGGGGGATACTCTCCAAGACCCCCGGATGGATGCCTGAGATCACAGAGAGTACCGAGCCCTCCATGTGGTACGGTTTTTCCTATTGTACACACCTATGGTAAGGTGTAGTGCACAGTGGGAGATTAACAACAATAACTAGTGATAAAGTGGGGCAATGCTAACAATACACTGTAACAAAACATGGGAATGTTCTCTCTCCCTCTCTCTCAAAACATCTTCGTGTCCTGCACGCACCTTGCCCCTAAAGCAGGCACTGAGCAGCATCACGGCTCTGGCACTTGGGGGCGTTAGGAAGTAAACCGAGGGTGACTTGAACACAAGCACTGCGATGCCTCCCTGCTGAGTGGCCTTCGGGCGGGGTGTCTGCAGGTGGAGACCTGGACCAAGGATGATCCCGTCCCAGGTGACACAGAGCAGGACTCGCGAGGTTTCAGCACTCCCCTCAGCAGGGCGCCCAGTTGAAAACTGGCCCAGAGCATATGTTCTCAGATGCCACCCTACACTGTCACTGAAACAGAAAGTAGGTATGTGGGAGCCATTAGGAAATATAAGCATCACTTACAACTTTTTTTTCCCTCTAATACAGTAAGTGTGGAGTTCCACACTTCTAACTCAGGAAGCAAGTTTCAAAGTACTTGTTTTAAGTTAGAAAACTGCCTGGGTTGCCTTGCTCTGTACAAGGATTACAAGTGTTAGTGATGCTGTTTATAGGACACTGTAAACTGTGTAAGAGGCACTGGAGTGAATTACTCCATATACTAGGAAGTAGAGGGATCCTCTGTTTTCAGGTTTAATTGTTCTGATATGCAGCATTTCCCATCTTACTAGTTTATGCTGCTAAGAATATTAATTACTTAAGTTTACCCTAAAAAGCAAAGAATCAAGAGGATAAGAAGACAGCCCTAGCCTGTGTGGGTCAGTAGTTAGAGCGTCAGCCCAAGGACTGAAGGGTTGTGGGTTCAATTCTGATCAAGGCCACCTACCTCAGTTGCAGGCTCGATCCCTGCCCCACTCCTCCCTCCCTCCCTTCCACTCTCTCTGAAAAGCAGTGGGAAAAATCTCCTCAGGTGAGGATTGACAACAAAAAAGCAAAGAATCAAGAGGATAAGAAGACAAGCCACTGACTAGGAGATAAAAGGCTAATATGCAAATCCACCAAGCAGTGGAACGACTGGTTGCTATGACGTGCACTGACCACCAGGGGGGCAGACACTCAATGCAGGAGCTGCCCCCTGGTGGCCAGTGTGCTCCCACAGTAGGAGCACCACTCAGCCAGAAGCGGGGCTCACGGCTGGCAAGCGCAGTGGCGGTGGCAGAAGCCCCTCCCACCTCCACAGCAGCACTAAGGGTGTCCAACTGCCGGCTTAGGCCCGACAGTCAGACATCCCCCAAGGGCTCCCAGACTGCACTAGGTGCAGGCTGGGCTGAGGGACCCTCCCCCCCGCCCCCCGCCCCCCCAGTGCACGAATTTCGTGCACTGATTCAAAGAACTCTTAAAACTCAGTAAGTAAACAAACAACCACATTGGGTCCCGGGTTCAATTACAGTCAAGGGCACATACCTTGTTTGTATCTCTTCCCTGGCCTGGGGCCCTGGTCGGGACTCGTGCAGGAGGCAACCAATTGATGTGTTTCTCTCACATCAATGTATCTCTCTGTCTTTCCCTCTTTCTTCCACTCTTTCTAAAAAAATTAAATAAATCAAAATCAAATCAGTGTTATGGGCTGAACTGCGCCACCCACCCCCCTTGCAAACTCATATGTTGAAGTCCTAACCCCCAGATCTTCAGAATGTGACTATATTTGGAAATGGGGCCTTGGAAAGGGTAATTAAGTTAAAAATAAGGTCATAGGGTGGACCCTAACCCCATATGACAGGTGTCCTTATAAGAAAATGAGATTTGGACACAGACACAGAGGGAAGGCCGTGTGAGGACAGGGAGTGGCCATCTACGAGTGAAGGAGAGGGGCCTCGGAAGAAACTAACCCTACTACCATCTGGATCCGGGACTCCCAGCCGCCGGAAAACAATTCTGTCGTGTAAGCCAGCCCGCCTGTGACACTTGTTATGGCAGCCCCAGCAACTGGTCCAGCGTGCAGGAGACCCCGTGACTGCAGGCTTCCTGCGGCGCTGCTATCCGGAACCTCACAGAGCAGCTTGTCAACTTGTTAACGTAATTATAAAGAACCTGTAGCCTCCCCGAATCCACTCAGCCGACATGCATTGAGCGTGTGCTGCACATCACACCATCAGATGCTGGGCCGTGCCAGCACAGCCAAGGGTTCGGGGAGCCTGAGCGGGGGCGACGAAGGATGGAGAAATGATAGACAAAGAGAAAAAGCTGGGTCTAGGTGGATCTTCTGTGCCTGGCTGAGGCCACAGAACAGATCCAGACTGCAAAGCTGAGGCTTTATTTATAATCAGGGACAAACAAGGTAATCTACAATGTTGTTGTAAGTTTCACTTGTTTTGGCAGCACTTGCTGCCCCTCCCACAGCCCACTAGCTACCCAGGAAGGATCTAGGGAGCAGTTACAAGATCAAGCTTAATTATGCTTAGAGGACTGTGCCCTCAAAGCTGGGACTTGTTTGCGACTTTGCCAGCAGGTCAGTCCGAGGCTTAACCCTATAACCGCTTTCTACCAGATGCTGAGCTAATGTCAAAGGCAAAAAGATGAGCCCCCAACTAGCTGGAAGGAAATAAGGTCCCAAACCATCCTCACGGAGGTCACAGTCTGAAGAGGAGCCAGACACATAGAGTCATTTCAATACCACGTGACCCGTGGTGAGACTGTGGGGCCACAGGGCCAATACAGTGAGGACCAGGGGCCGCGTGAGCTCCAATGGCACATCCAGGGGTGTCAGCTGAGAGCACGTGGCACCTGGGTCTTTGGGGAAAGTAGAACTGTGCAGGTGTAGGGGGGAAGAGCGAGTCAGTTCAGTAACAGGAATGCCACAGACCAAGGCAGGGGCGTGGGGAAGCGTCCAGGATGCCAGGCAATGAGTGAAAGGCTCGGTGACCAAAGTTAGGATGTGGAATGGGGGAGGATGGGAGGCGAGGTGGAGGATGAGGTCAGACCAGGAGAGGGCTGGGCGGCCAAATCTGGATGTCAACCTGAGCCTGGGAAGTCCCCAGAGCTGTTTCCAGAGGAAAGACAGGATCAGACGAGCTGGAGTGTGGCCTCGGAGCAGCGAGGAGAATGAAGGGCACAGAGAGGCGGGTTGGGGCCATGGGAGCCTGAACTGAGCACAGCCTGGCTTTAGCGATATTGGGGTGGGGGTGAGGGGGGTGCAGGGGGCTGTGAACTCCGGGGTGCGGCTCTGCATGCTCACGCCCATCGGTGCCCCTGGGGAAAAGTGCTTCCGCTGTAAAGCACCAGATGTGTTTTCTTCTGTGTCAGGCAGTAAATATCAGTGCTTCCGAAGCACACACACTCATTATCATCCGAATAAAACACACAATGTTCTATTTACTTTAAAGGGGTTAAGTTCCAAAGACCTACATTTCCTTATGTGTGTTTTGTTTAAATTTGGGAAGAACTGCTCCTCAAAGAAATACGGTAAAATTGGCCACAATAAAAAAATGAATATCTTTTTATTTCATCACAGCACGTCTGGTATTTCTGTGAGTCTTCCAAGTTGGACTTGCTGGAGAGCTGCCTACTCGAGGCAATAGGAACTTTGCAAAATACGCTCGCCCGGGTCTAGTCTGAGTCTCCCCACCAGCTACCTGCCTGGTTTATTCCCTCAGTCTCTCTAGGCCCGCGTTTCCTTATTTCTAAAATGAGGATACGTTCCTTGATCCTTAAGACTCCTTCGGACTAAAATGCCACGAGTCTTTTCTCCTAGAATAAACACTGCTCTTGTATTTTAAAATGCTTTATTTACTTTTTGGCTTGGTTTTTGCTGGAAAATATTCCTTGGAAAGTATAGATATCCTGTCAGACGCCTCTGAGATTCATTAAAAAAAAAAACCCACAACCCAAAGCACCGTGCGCATTGAAAACATACATCGCCATTCCCGGGCCCAGAGGCCCTCGGGACGTGCACTTGAACTCCGCGGGTTCCACTGAGTCTCAGAGTGAGGAGCCGGGGAAAGTGAGCTCCGTAGTCGATGGGTGAACGGGCTGCAGGACAGTGAGCCACCCGCCAGGCGATGTGTCTTTTCCTGTAGGAAACTTTTATCTGCAGGGGAGGCGGTGGAGCTGGAAGGGACGGCGGGGGGGGGGGGGGGGGGGGGGGGGAGGGCGTTTCTCTGCCCTCCTGCCTCCCCACCTGCTGGCCCGACTCCTCTCCAGCGCCCAGTCGGAGGCGTTGGTCCCCCGCCCCCTCCAGCTCCCTGGCCCTGAGCACCGCTCCAGCCCAGCGAGCGATGCTGTCGGAGCAGGCGCGGGCCGCGGAGCTGGCAGCCCCGGCGCCCCGCTCGGCCCCGGGCTGAGTCCTCGCAGCCGCCGCCGCCGCCGAAGCCGCAGCTGCCGCGGGTGGATGGTGGGCGGCGGCGCGGCGGCCTCGGCTCCCGTCTCCGGCTGCCGGGTGTCGGGCCGCGCCGCGGTGTCCTCCTCGCTCCCCGTCCGTCCAGGGCTGCGCGGGGCGCGGGAGGCGGGCCGGGGGCGCGGCGGGGAGACGGCGCGGCGAAGGCGGAGGCCGGCGGCTGGCGTCCCCCCGCTCGGACCGCGGCCGGCGCGATGTCCACCAAGGTCAAGAAGTGCAAGGAGCAGGCGAGGGTGACCTTCCCCGCGCCCGAGGAGGAGGAGGAGGAGGCGGAGGAGGAGGGCGAGGACGGCGAGGACGTGGGCGCCGAGCCGCAGCGCCGCCGGCGGGGCTGGAGGGGCGTCAACGGGGGGCTGGAGCTGCGCTCGGCGACCTCGTCGCAGGAACCGCACGGCCGCCGCCCGCCGCCCTGGTCGCCGGAGCCCGATCTGTAAGTACCGGCCGCAGCGGCCCGGAGGGAGGCGCCCCCGCCATCCCGCGACGTGCCCGGGACCTCAGGCCCCAGCCGGTGTGATTCGGGGACCGTTCCCTGGGGGACTTCCGGGGCGCGGACGGCATGGCGGGGCCCTGTCCCGGCCGAAGCGCGCGGACCTGCCCCGCGAGCCGGCACCGCGGACGCTTCCTCTCCGGCAGCCGGGGGCGCGCACGGCGCCGTGGACGGGAAACCGGGAGAATGCCCGGGCCCCGCTCCCCCGGGGGTGGGGGTCCAGGAAGGCCAGGTGCGCACCGACTAGGGCGCGCGCGCACCTCCGACTCGTCCCGCGTCCCAGCGTGAGCCACCGGGGAACGCGGATCCCCTCGGAGGCTCGGGCCGTCGGGGCGAAGGGAGGGGACCGTGTGCGATAGAGAGCGGTGGACGGTGTGCCCGGCCGCGGGTTTCCCGACGGCCCGCTCACCGGAGTCTGCAGCCGGAGCCTGCGGGGCCCCCGGGAGAGGGCGGCCGGGAGACGGGGCTGCGGCTCGGGGTCAGCAGCGGTGCCCCCTTAAAGGAGGTGGAGGTCGGCGCTGAGTGTGAGAAGGAGCAACTGCGCTTCATGCCCGGGTCTGCGAGACGCAGAGAGGATGGAGGAGAGGGCGGCTCCTTTTACAGGGCGCAGGCCCCCTAGCTCTGCTGCCACGTACCCGGGGCGTGACGCGGGGTTTATTGTCTTTTTTAGGAAGAACCTCAGATCTAGGTGGGAAGCGAGGGTCGGAGGGCCGCGGTCCTGCCCGCCCGGGCCGGGGCCCGAGGAGGTGGTTCTGCAGCGCCCCCTGCTGCCGCGGGCGGCCGGCTGCCGGGTCTCGGCCGCGGGGGCCAGCAGGCCCACCTGCCATCCTGGAACACAGACAGCAGAGGCTGGCCTGGCAGCAGGTGCCCCGGGAAGGCTTTAATGTGAGCATCGTGCTCCGATGTGTTCAGTTGTTGCTGAGGATGGGCCTGCGGTGGACGTGGGCGGCCCAGGAAGTGGAGGGAAGTCATGGGATCCGTTGGGATTCAAGCGCCGCCAGCTCGCTTCCCTGCCTCCCTAGGGTTTTAGACATTTTTCCTTTTGTCCATTTGGGTTTTAGAACCCTGCTCAGTTTCTTGATTCTTTAAAACTAAATTGGACACCAATTAGAGCACTCTTAGCGGAGAAGGCGGGGCGGAACAGATTCTCGCTCTGCCTTTCCAAGTTGGGGTCGATAACCCAAGCACCGGGCAAGCGCCATGCAGACTGGCTGTCCAGCTGCCAATGGAACATCCTCTATCTGCGTGGGGAGTTTACACAACTCAACAAGCAGTGTTGGCCTGTGCTTACTCCTAAAGCGGGTGGGAAGACGGGGTCACTTTAAGGAGACAGGCATTAAAACATTTCTTCTGGAGGCAGGGCAGCCAGCTCTCCGTGTTTATTTGAGGCCTGTGACTGGGTAACGTCAGAGACTACGTTGGTATCTCCAGCAGAGATTAGCTCTTTATTCCATCCGAGCAGAACATGCCCAGTTCCAGAGCTCAGGGAACAAACAGCCCTAGGAAGGAATCGGAGCAGGATGGCCCCAGGTCACCCTCAGGAGGCAGAAGAGAAGGGGTGCTGAGGGTGGAACCACTTACACCAAGAAGACTCCTCAGGGCAGTCCTGAGGTTCATTTCACTGTCCATGCCCCAGGAGGCTATTTGGAATTTTAAAAATATATATTTTATTGATTTCAGAGAGGAAGGGAGAGGGAGAGAGAGATAGAAACATCAATGATGAGAGAGAATCATCGATTGGCTGCCCCCTGCATGACCCCCACTGGGGATGGAGCCCACAACCCAGGCATGTGCCCTGACCGGGAATCGAACTCCTACCTCCTAGTTCATAGGTCGATGCTCAGCCACTGAGCCATGCCGGCTGGGCTGTTTGGGAATTTTAAACACACTTATTTAGGAGGAAGAATGGCATCTGTTATATCACTAACAAGACTTTTAAAAAAAACCTTTGATAGAATTCTTGCTTCAACCAGCGATTCAAATTGAAACTTCCTTTATCTTAATTATTTGCCAACCTAGGGCCAAGTAATGTATCATTGGCAAGATGACCTCATTCCCGAAGTCTATTTGGTTGTAATATAGCTGATAAACTCCAAAAAGGCATTTGAAGGCATTCTCATGAATTTCAATTCAAAGATCTTTCTTAAGCATTTACATGTGCAGAGTGCGGGCTAAGTACAGCAAGCCACTACGATGAGTATGACAACTTGTCTGCACTCAAGAAGGAAATTTAAAGTCTCACGAGGGAGAGGTGGGAATAAAGCTGATCATAAGCAATTATGCTATAAGTTAGAGTAGAATAAGCAACATAAACACACACATACACAAGGATAGAGCTATGCAGGGTCAAGTCCAAAGGAGAGACGGACAACTTAAGGTTGTGGAGAAATTGAGGAAACCTTTGTGGGCATTAAAAGTTGTGCCTGGCCAGTGTTGTCCAGTGGTTGAGCCTCACACATAAACCAGGAGGTCACGGTGAGATTCCTGGTCAGGGCACATGCCCCAGTTTCAGCTGGATCCCCAGTACGGAGCGTGCAGGAGGCAGCCAATCAATGATTCTCTCTCCCTCTCCCTTTCTCTCTCTGAAATCAATAAAAACATATTTTAGAAAAAGATGCATAGGCTATGAGGCAGAGACAGAATGGGTAATTACTTCAAGCCTTCTCTCCTCACGCCCCCCGCCCTCCCCTTCCCAAATGCCAGGCATGTCTAGGGAATATATTAGTTGAGTTTGTTGGAACACAGATATGTGTAGGAAAACAGTGAGATGTAGCTGGATGTGTTGGTTTGGGGCATTAATGTGGAGGATCCGTATGCCAGGAAGAAGCAATAGGAAGTTATTGATTGTTTCAAAGCAGCAGCAATTTGATCAAAGCCACTCTGAGAGCAGGATGGATTGAAGCAGCAATTGGCAGACTGTGAATAAATAAATTAGGGGCGATTGTGGCTATCCAGGCTGAGATTAGGGTCTGTAACTGTGTGGTACTGATGGGATGGAAGGAGGAGAGATTAGAAGGGAGAATACAGATACAATCTTTGGGAATTTGCAGCTAACTGCTTTCTCCATGGTTTATAGAGAAAGCAGGGTCGGAGAGGACTTGGTGATTTAAACCTAGATAACTAAGAGATTATTGATGTCATTGTTGAAAAGAAAAGAACAAAGAGGAGGGTTTGTCAAACAGAAAGATGGAAATGCAAGTTTAAAGCTCAGAGAATCTGAGAGTCTACTTACTATCTGATGGGAATGGTTACAGAGTATATGGTGTCACCGAAGAAATGTGATGGGAAAAACAAAGGGATCCTAGGCTCTCATATCTTAGGGAAAATATTTTGTGAGAGAGAGAGAGAGAGAGAGAGAGAGAGAAGCAAGGACACAGAAAATGATGAAGGGGCTGGTGGTAGGTACCAAGGCCAGGCTGCCTAGAGAGAGAGAGGAGTTTCAGGAAAAGGGAAGAATTGGCCCACAGTTGTCAAATACTCGATAAGCCAAGAGAGGAGCTTAGGAGTCTGCTTTGGAAGAAGGATCGGTGCTGGTAACACGGGCACAGACCGTAGGTCCCTGCAGTGTTATGTTCTCGGAGAAAGACGTCTGGGAAAGAGAATTCCGTGTAGTTTTTCTTTGGAGGAAGTGCTCTCCTAACAAAAGCAGTAATTTGTGTTTACGTAATACTTCAGGCCGTCATTTGTACTCACTAACGTGAACCACGCCTCCTTACAGCAGGTTTTATCATCTGGAAAGGAGGGCATTGGCACAGAGAATAAAGTCATTTTCTAAGGGTCACTCGGCAGGCGACCAGCTTCTGTGTTCGATACAGAATTATTAACTGTGTCGTCACGCTGGCCGTGGGCTCTGCACTTGCCTGTCCTACAGCTTTGCTTCCTTTGACCAACATCTCGCATTCCCACACCCGCCACCCGTCTGCTGTCTGTCCCGTGTACCTGATGTTTTCAGACCCCACACACGAGCGAGATCACACAGTTTTCCTTCCTGTGTCTGGCTTACTGCACGTTGCACAAGGTCTTCCAGGTTTGTCTGTGTTGTCACCAATGGCAGGGTCTCCTCTGTTGAGCTGAATAATATTCCAGTGTGATTTAGACACATTTGTCAGTTTCTCTGTCCATTCATCTGTCAGTGAACACGTAGGTTGTTTTCACATCTTGGATCTTGGCTATATGCTGAGAGAGTAGATTTCAGATGCTCTCCCCAAAAGGAAAAAAGAAAAAGAAAAAGGAGTTTTATGAGGAGGTGGGTATGTTAATAACCTTTTTCACTATGTTTATCTAATCATCATATTTTGCACCTGACATTCAATTTTTATTTTTAAAAAATTATTTAAAAATAGCCAAGAGAGAGAGAGAGAGAGAGAGAGAGAGAGAGAGAGAGAGAGAGAGAGAAGCAAGGACACAGAAAATGATGAAGGGGCTGGTGGTAGGTACCAAGGCCAGGCTGCCTAGAGAGAGAGAAGAGTTTGGCTCAGTGGATAGAGCGTCGGCCTGCGAACTGAAAGGTCCCAGGTTCGATTCCGGTCGAGGGCATGTACCTTGGTTGCGGGCACATCCCCCGTGGGGGGTGTGCAGGAGGCAGCTGATCGATGTTTCTCTCTCATCAATGTTTCTAGCTCTCTATCCCTCTCCCTTCCTCTCTGTAAAAAATCAATAAAATATACTAAAAAAATTATTTAAAAATAAAGTCACAGAGTGATTAGAAGATTAGGATAATAGGCTCAGTTCTGTGTGACTGGGGAGCTGAGATGCGTGCCCTGGGCCTTGCCACCCAGAGGACCTCGTTGGAGGTCAGTTTCCGCGGCACTGGCTGCATCTCAAGGTCCGGGTCCGGGCTTAGCTGGGCTGTGGGACTGAGAGCAGGCGGGTGCGTGGCTTGGGCATCAGATTGGAAGTAGCCTCTTCCGCCCGCCCCTGGGACAGAACTCGGATTCTCTAAGTGCCTGTGAAATCTCCAGGGACAGGAGTTTGGACGTTGAGGACTGAAGTCAACCTGGTTTACGAAGGAGGAGGCAGGTTTCTCACAGTTAGGGTTTCATGTTGAAGACTAGCACAGCATTAGACTTGAGACCTTTGATAATCTGAACCTTTTCATTATAATATTAGTTTATCCCTCAGAGGAGTAATTTCTCTGTGTACAATATACAGTTGTTATTTTTGTTGGTTGTTTTAAGTTATTCTATGAATATTGTTTTGTAAGTTAGCTAGTGATATTGTGATAAGTTTTGTAAGTTAGCTAGTGATAAAAGGGCTTAAAGAACAATAGTTCCCCCCCAACCCCCATTTCCCTGGTTCCCTTTCTTTCTCTTCCTGCCCACTTTCAGCTCCTTCAACTACTACCCTCTGGCTAGTCATATACTTTAGATGTTAGCAGTCGTCTCAGGTGGGAGTTTCACTCACTCATACCTCTTATTCCCCCTCCATCCTCTGCTACACTGCTTATCACAATTTCTGGTTAATATCTTAAAGTCTTCATTATTATGACCCTGTCACTATTGCTCACTGCTGAGTCAGGTGGCATAGTAAGACTGCATTTCTTTTTTAATTACTTGTTTTTCTTGGAGTAAATATTGGTCTCATCTGTTCCTGCTTCTTTAGCTAAATCTTCTGCAGCCTCTGTACGTTTTCCTGGAGACATCCCTTCTAAAACCCTCTGACTTCATATGAATGTGGTTTTCAATTATTTTTTTTTTCTTCAGGAAGCTTTTAGGGAAAATAAAAATAATTGTTTCTTCATTAGTGCTATTCTGAAATTTCAGGATGATATGCCGTGGTATCAGTCTTTGTTCTTTTCTTTTTTTTTTTTATTGTTGACACTGTTACAGATGTCGCCTATTTCCTCCCCCTCCCCGTTAGCCCCCCTCCACCCAGCCCCTGCCACCCCCGCCCAGGCCTTCACCACACTATTGTCTGTGTCCATGTTCTTTGGCTGATCTATTCCAGTCCTCCCCACCCGCCTTCCCTTTGAAATGGTTCCATGTATCCATGCCTCTAGTCCTATTTTATTCATCAATTTATTTTGTTCATTAGATTCCACATATAAATGAGATGGGTCTTTTTTCATTACGTGAGCTGGACACTTGATGAACCTTTTCAATAGCTGAAGATTATGCTCTATAGTCTGGGAAGTTTTCATGTATTATTTCTGTTATTATTTCCTACCCACTATGTTCAGTCTACCTTTCTGGAATTCCTATTATTTGTATGTTGGACCTCCTGGACTGATCTCTCTTCTCTCCCATTTTCCAACACTTCTCTTTTCTGTTCTTCTTCCTGAAATGTTCCCTTCAGAGACAAAGAAACACTGAACAGGCCATCTAACCTCAGAGAGAAGGCAGGGGAAGGGCGGGGGTAAGAGATCAACCAAAGGACTTGTATGCATGCATATTAGCATAACCAGTGGACACAGACACTGGAGCGGTGAGGCCTTGTCCTGGGGGGTGGGAGTGGTGGTGGGGGTCAATCGGGGGGACAAGGAGACATATGTAATACTTTAAACAATAAAAACGGGGGGAAATGTTCCATTGACTCTGTCCTCCAATTCTCTCATGAATATTTTTTTCTGCTTTAACTACTATATATATATTTTTTTATCTCTAAGAGCTCTTTCTCGTTTTATGGGTATTCCTTGTTGTAGCATTTTGTCTTATTTCAGAAATGCAGTATTTTAAAAAGTAAACCTGCTGCTGTTACTCCGGAACTGGGCAGGGATCCCCTGTTCTTGGTTCCTGCCCTTCCCTGGGCCTCGTATCCCCACATCTAGAGCATCTCTGTTCCTATTTCTCCAGATATTTTATATCCTATTTCCTAAAAGGGTGAGAGTGTTCACTTGATCATATGAGTTGGGGGTTGGAGATCTGGGGGAAGGGTTTCTACCTACACTTTATACAGGTTTTCAGCCAATTCCCCCATTTTTGGCTCCTGCCTCATCTCTACTATCTGGAATTTCTTTGGCCTTCAATTTCTCGGGCCTTTTTTGGTACCGAGCAGGTGGATCAGCTTCTTATTCCCGGCACTGTGGTTGGACCTTCCTCCTTTCTGCTAAGTCATCACCAATCTGTCAACTCCTCTCCTTTCTGTCCTCACCTATTGTGGGCGGGTCCTAAATACCCTTTGGTTACAGAAAGGTGAAATCTATGTTACTATTCTTTTTGTTTTCCTTGTTGTTTAGGGGTAAGTTTGGATAGGAGATTGGGCGGGAAAGGCCTTTATTCCATCATCTTGAAACCAGACACCCTATGATTGGCTTTTAGGCATTCACGTAGCCCTAATGAAGAGAGTATGATTAACTGAACCCAGATCACAGAAGGAAGAAAATTCTGAATCATGAGTGATCTTATTAGGCAAATGGAGTAGAGAGCAACCTGTACAGTGTGATAGGAGGGCCATCTGACGTCCCCATAGATAGTAACCTGTACAGTGTGATGGGAGGGTCATCTGAAGTCCCCATAGATAGTAACCTGTACAATGTGATTTGTGATAGGTGGGTCATCTGAAGTCCCCATAGATAGTAACCTGTACAGTGTGATAGGAGGGCCATCTGACGTCCCCATAGATAGTAACCTGTACAGTGTGATGGGAGGGCCATCTGAAGTCCCCCATGTAAAGCCACCAAGTCCCACACTCAGATGACTGCCCCTCGGGAGCATGCTCAAGTGACAGTGAAGGGCCGTTGAGCAGTCTCCTTCTCAACGTGCCCTCAGCACCACCAGCAGGGGACCAGAGTAGGGGCCTGGGCAGGGTGGACACGTAGGATTCTGGCCGGGTAGAAGGTCTGGAGTTGTGAACTGTGGGGTGGCTAGCTTCACACTTGTGCATAAGGGCCTCAGCAGTGGCTTTATGAGAATAATTAAGATTTCATAGCTTTTTGTCTTTAATTCAGCATCTAGGTCAGGGATATTTGTCTATAATTACCTAGTTCAAAAAAATCCCCTTTTTTCCTTTGCACTATTCAAATAATAGGTGATGATATGGATTTGGTCCTAGCTCTTTTTAAACAAAGAGACTTCATTGTCCACAAGTGTGAGACCTGTTAAGGAGAGAGCATGCAGTGGGAGATTCTCCTGCATTTCTAAATACATTTTGTCAAGTTGGACTGATGTGTCTGGACTCTGCTGAAAAGTAGATCACAGGGTGATGAGACGTGAGCAAGCATCTTCAGACCTCAGACTTTTGACCTTAGATATGGATGATAACGATAGAAAACCAGATCCCTTGGCTTCTAATAACATTAGCGGTATATGTATATCCTACGTAATAAAGAGCTAATATGCAAATGGTCATCACTCCCTTTCACCCTCTAGGGGCAGGGGACCTGAGGCCATGCCCCCCCGGGACCTGAGGCTGGGCCCCCTGCCCTGCAGGGCTTGATGGGGGTGGGGCAGGCCAGGTCTGGGTCTTGTGGGATTTCAAGGCTTGCACGGGTGGGCGGGGACTTGACTCTGGGTCCCACAGCATGCCCCAGACTCTGAAAGGAGGGAGATTTTCATATACATTTTACTAGTTTTCTTTCATCTCTGACACTTCTATTATAGAGAAAGGGCAAATAGCAATATTAAAATATTTCCTCTAATTAATTCCCTTTTAATATGCACAAATATCATGCACCGGGCCACTAGTATATATATGTATATATATATATATATATATATATACACATATATATATACATATGTATATATATATATATGTATAGTAATGACTAATATATTTAAATAGCCAAATATGAGCTTTTCTTGGATAAGAAGTTTTTTATTTTTTGAGTTCATTGTGTCTCAATTCTTGTTCAATTACAGACTGAACTTGTATTTGACTTCTAATTCCATTGTCATTAATTTTCCTGAAATAACAAAAATTAGATTTAGGAAGTATTGTGAAAATTAGTTTATTTTTGAAAGTAAGTTTAAGTAATAATTATTAGATCTTATTAATTCTGAGATTGATCCTCCATTTGCCCCCAAATTATTCTGGCTAAACATAATTTTATGAAAGATCAAAATCAAGGGATTCAGAATCCGTCTGTTACTTTTTGTGGCATAACTAAGAATTAAATGGAATTAAGCCGAAATCTGCTTTGAAAGGAGAATGGCTGTTTACATTACTTTTTAAAAAATATATATTTTTATTGTTTTTTTAAAAGAGAGGAAGGAAGAGGAGAGAGAGATAGAAATATCCATGATGAGAGAGAATCATGGATCGGCTGCCTCCTGCAAGTCCCCCACTGGGGATCGAGCCCACAACCCGGGCATGTGCCCTTGACTGGAATCGAACCCGGGACCCTTCAGTTCGCAGGCCAATGCTCTATCCCACTGAGCCAAACCGGCTAGGGCTGTTTACATTACTTTAATTTATGATTATTAATCTATATTCAAGTACTCGTGACATTCTTTTTTAATAGAAGAATTGCTCCAACTCCCCTCCATCACCACTCTCTCACATAATCATATGTGACCCAGGGTGTTCTTTGATCTGGACGGGAAAATCGCCTGTTCCCGGGCCTCCCGTCTCCAGGTTAAGCATGCGTGCCTCTGTGCGTCCATCCGTCTCACTCAGATCTTCACCGGCCATGTCCTAAAAGCCAGGCCCTGGGGGCTGGAGAGAGCCGGTCCCTGCTCTCCAGGGCGCTGATGGGTTGTCGAGGACACGGGCAGGAGAGCAGCGATGCCAAGGTGCGCGATGGTGGGCTTGATGGAGCTGCACCCCAAATGCCATTTCTGGAAGCAGGAACATGAAGTTCTAGAAGGCGTTTGCGCGACCACTTTCTCGGGCACGTGCATTTAAGAAATATTGTCGAGAAGTCCTGCGGGCAGTGGCCAGGGCCCTCCCCCGGCCCCGTGGGCTTTCGGAGGGAGCGCGCTGTGGCGTGGCTTGGGCTCTGGTTCGGCTGCTGAGGGCCGGGCACCGCTCTCCTGAGCAGGGGGCAGGGAGGCGGGATTCGCACGGGTCTCCTGGGTGTGCGGACCGATGCGCAGAGAGTCCTGAATGTACCGCAGGCCAGCAGAACCGCTCGGGAATTCACGGCTGCGGAGCCGGGGTCTTCTAGGCCTGGAAGTGCTGGGATCTCTACCTTCAGGTCTTTGTCTGATGAGAGTCTTTAGGAAGGAAGGCTGCACTTTCCTGTTTGACAGGAGTGCGGTACCTGCCGGTTTGGTGGCTCATGTGACAGCCTGTCACTTACCGCTTGCTCGTGCTGCCAGGATGCAGGCTCAGGGTCAGGGCTGTGGGCCATGGCCCTGCCGAAGCCCCCACCCCGTCCCCCAGACAGTGGCGCTGATGGGGCGCCTTCCTGCATCCTTGCACGTTGCACATTTAGGGGCTCCTGAGCGTCGGCTGGCTCCCACCCCACAAACACGTATATTGACAGACAGTCTACACGTGTGTTTGGATGACACTATTGAGGCCCCTGGTCAGATGCCCTTTCCTCCTTCGACGGGTCAGATGCACCACATAGATGGCAGATGTCCCCAGAGATGGCCACATTGACTGCAGGTGCCTGCTTGCCAGGGGACAGTGGGTTTGTTATTTTTGACTTTTCCTCTATGCCTTCCTTGCCCTTTGTCAGCGCCTGCCGTGCACGGTCATCACCGCTTCCCTATCACCGTCCCAGCACCACGCCAGCATGTGGCTGCTCTCACACTGTCCCCTCTTCTGTGCTTTCCCCACCACTTCTCTTCTGTGGCTCCGTCTGCTCTCCTTGCCCTTCACAGGATGACAGACCAAGTCCTCGCCCGCTGGCACATTTTCTTCCTCCGGCGTGTGAACGGATTAGTCCGAACAACTTGGGTGTGATTCTCCTTGCTTTGGCTCACGTGGCTGTGTTATCACTTGGCCTGCTTCCTTGCTTGATGGATGGAGTAGCTGGTCAGTTCTTCGCCTCCTCCCAACAGGGGACAAGGTGACTTCTTGATAATGTCAGTTGTTGCTGGGTGCGAAAGACCTTGTCATTCAATCCAGAGAGCCATTTCAGAAACTGTTCCTCATAGAACCAAAACGTCCCAACATATAGCTAAACACGTAGTAATGCTGTTACTTTGCAAAATGTTATCCTCTTCTTACTCCCTAGACACAGAGTGGTGGCGGTGGAGTAGAGGGAGCCTGGCACGGGTCCTCATCTCCTAATTCTCTACCTTTCAGTGACCTTCCAGAAGGTCCTTCTAACCAGGGCTCTTCGTCTGGAGAGTTAGCATCAGCGCACAGGAGTTTGAGCCTCTCCTGCACGTATTTGGCTCTGTTGCGATGACATAAGTCAATTGTGTTTTGTGTTTTGTGTTTTGCTTGCTCAACAGACACTTATTCTCATTCAACAAGTGAATTAAGCAATCAATCAATTAAGCAATTAGGTTAATTAAGCAATTAGGCAGTTATGTGCGTGAACCAGGAAGGAAGGCTTGCCCTGCGTTACCAAGGGACTCGCTCAGCCAGGACTGTCTCCTGTGCCTTCAGCTGTGTCTTTGCTTGCTGATTCCTCACAAGGGGTCGGTGTCTCTTCATGGTCCACGTGTCCACCCTGGTTAGGACCCTCCGGAGAGATGCTCTGGGGCCGATTTCACTGATCTCAGTTTGATACTATGAAGTACATTTTCTTTTTAAAGGAAGTGTCTCTCACTTGGTGCTCAGGTTTTTGGAAAGCTGCTCCTCCCTCTGCTGTCTCTGTAGCCTCTGGGCATTGAGGAAGGGGCCACATGTGTCCCTGGAGGGAACAGAGTTGGTGTCCTCGGACTCTTCTGATCTCTGGGTGATGTGCCTTGTCTGTTTGGTGCTGCCTGTCAGCGGAAGCGCCTTGATCTTGGCTGACCTGCCTTTGTCAGGACCCAGCTGGGCTCCCTGGTGTCCGTGGTTTCCGCTCAGCTCCCACGGGCCCCAGCTCCTGCAGCAGATGTCCCAGGTCCAGCGCACAGCACCCGGGGTCATCCCTAGTCTTGGGGCCAGTTCCCCGGCTCTCACTCTCATCGCAGGCTCCACGGCCCGGGGGAGCTGAGGGTGGCTTGAGAAGGCCCCACCATTCTGCTACTTGACCAGGCTGGGCTGGGCCAGACCTTCAAAAGAGTAAGCAGAGTAAGAGCCTCCTCGGTGGATCCTCAGCCTATTGGACCCACGTGGGCACATGTCCTTCCCTCTGCTCCGTCTTCCTTCTCCGGGGCAGTGAGCACCGGGCTGTGCTGCCTGCCGCGTGGGCGAGCTTTCTGTGTGCGTGCGAGGGCGCTCCGGGGCCAGCTCCTTCAGCGTTAATCAGAGTGAAGAGGGATGGAGCACATCCTTCCTCAAGACAATTCCCTTTTCCCCAAATTCTGCTCACAAAGTCCCCTCTCTTGCAGGAAGCTGTAAAATTACCTTGAACGTTCTCTTTGCACTTGCCCTCTAAAATCTGCTCCACTGCCCCCCAAACATACCACCCACCCATCTCTATAGGTGACCCTCAGCCCAGCCATTTTACTGAGGGTTCCCTTAGGCACTCTCTTGTGAGCTCAGTGTTCTCATTTAGGAAACAGAGAAAATAATGCCTGCCTCTTAGCATTCTTCTGAGAATTAAATACGACAGTGCGTGAGAACATATGTACACACTGCCCTCAGTAAAGGGCAGGTGCCTTCCCTCACGCCGTCTCTGCTGGAGAGCTGTTGTAAGGACCCAGCCTGGACCTGTTGTCGGGACCCAGCCTGCACCTGTGAAGGATCTGAGGAGGGTTCAGGCAGTGAGACCCAGAAGAAAGGGCCCCAGATGAGAAACATCCCCAAGGAGAAGCTTCAGAACGCAGTGACGGACAGGATGGAAAGAGTGAGTCACGGGTGACCGAACTTGCTAACCCTGAGTGAGCTGCCTAAATGATGGGTGCTGGCTTAAGGGAGAGGGGCGTTTTAGAGTGACCAGGGGACAGAGTTGTCCATGTGGGACCTGAGGTCCAGTGAGAGGACAGGACCTGGGAAGGGATTTGGGAACTCAACTGGACAGGTATTTATTGAGTATGTACTCCCTGTGGGGCACAGGCTAATGATAAATAAAGCATGACCTTACCATCCGGGGATTGGCAGTGGGGCATTTGTGAGGAGGTATTTATTTATTTATTTATTTAAATATATTTTATTGATTTTTCTTACAGAGAGGAAGGGAGAGGGATAGAGAGCTAGAAACATCAATGAGAGAGAAACATCAATCAGCTGTCTCCTGCACACCCCCTACTGGGGGTGTGCCCACAACCCAGGTACATGCCCTTGAGTGGAATCAAACCCGGGACCCTTCAGTCTGCAGGCCAACGCTCTATCCACTGAGCCAAACCGGTCAGGGCTGGAAGTATTTATTAATACTCTATTTTTAAAAGGAGTTTAGATAACCATAAAATAGCTTTAAAACACACAGAATATAGGATCATTGATTTAAAATCTAGGTGAGAAATCATTTCAGTTGAGGGGAGAGACTAAAGTCTGGGGTAGAAATGTGATGGTAATTGAGCATTTTTAGATCGAAACTAAGTTCCTGGATACCGTGGGCAAAAACCCCCACACAGGCCAGGATTATATCGTCAATATTATTAGATTAAAGGAAGCAAACTCATCTAGAGAGAGAGGCTTCTTGCTACACAATTCTAGGATGACGTTAGAGCTTGAATCCCCATATAGTACAATGAATACTATAATGGACAGCCTCTTTAATCCTTTCGATGCCATAGTGAAGAAAATCTTTTAAAAAATATCAATCCTTGGTAAAAACAAGGAGTCACTGATGAAGGCATTTCTGCAGGCTTGTTATTATGACTCAAGTCAGTCGCTTCCTGGAGATCAAACTTTAAATAGTCACACCGCCTAGCGAACCGAAATGAACATAAGGCTGCTTGCCCCTCCGCTCAAATCTCTGATTTCCGCTTTACATTTGGCAGGGACAGTGTGCCAAGTGTTTAAAGGCCTCACAGGCTGAGGTCATTGGTGCAGGATAGCCCATTGCTTTTATACGGGGGAGTCCCAGCATTTAGTGTGGATGCTCATATAAAACAGATATCCCAGGAACCTACTCCTGAGAGATTCTGATTCATTTCATCTAGAACGGGGCCCAGAAACCTGCATCTTAACAGGCATTCCAAGGGATCTGGAGGCAGGTGGTCCTCAAGGCACACTTGCAGAGACACGGATAGAGGTCAGAGGCGTTGCTGGCAAAGTTATAAACACTGAGGAGTGTTCCTTGTACTTTTGATTCTGAATCGAGTGGAGAAAAGGGTTGCCTTTGGGTTCACCAAAATATTTCTCAGGAAGAACTTTGTATCTGCTTCAGTGTTGGAATTAGTACTAAGAACCCGAGGTTTGTTTCAGAAAGCATGAAAAAGTTGTTTTTGTTTGTTTTTTGTTTGTTTGTTTGTTTTGCCTTACGATGTACAGTCCGTGTCTTCCTCAGCTCGGGCTGTTGTAACGAAGAACCATCATAGACCTGGTGGCTGAAACGACAACTGTGCGTTTTCTCACGGGTTCGGAGCCTGAAGTCTGAGACCAGGGTGCCGGCCTGGTCAGGTTCTGTGAGCGCTCTTCCTGCTCGCAGGGCTGCTGACTTCCCTCCGGGTCCTCACATGGGGGGAGGAGCTGGGAGGAGAATGAGCAAGCTTTCTGGTATCTTTCCTTACAAGGGCACTGATCCCATCATGAGGTCTCTTCCCTCACGATCTCATCTAACCCTAATTCCCTCCATCTCCAATACCACCTCGTTGGGGGTTAGAGCTTCAACACAGGGATTTGTGGGAGGGACGCGATGCAGTCCGTAGCAGTCAGGTGGTACCAGCATCCGTCTGAGCCACGAAGGAGCCTGCACGTGGCTCTTGTCGAGCGTCTGATTTAGGTCAGTGTCCCTCCGGTGCTCTGCCGGAAAGAAGGCCCCTGCAGCGGCGAACGCGTCCGCCCACTGGATGCAGAACTGAAGATAAACTGTCTGGCAAAATGATGTTAGTGTTGGCATTACTGAAGTTAAGCATCCTCTCCCATTCACCCTCTCTCCTTCCTTATTTCTCACTAGAGGCCCGGTGCACGAATTCGTGCATGGGTGGGGTCCCTCAGGGTGGCCTGCGAGGATTGGGCCCCTGCTCTTACCCTTGGCCTGGAGCCACCCGCTCACCTGCTCTACCATCCCACCTCAGTCCCACTCTCGTCAGGGCCGCTTCCCGCTGCCAGTGCTGTGTCGCCGACACCCAACATGTTCTGTGCCACCCCCTGGTGGTCAGCACATGTCATAGCAAGCAGTTGAACTCCTGGTCTCCCAGTCGAACTCCTGGTCAAACTCCTGGTCAAACGACCGCCCAAGGGGACAATTTGCATGTTAGGCTTTTATTATAGAGGATGCTAGAGGAGAGGCTTGCCCAGACCAGCTGAGATTGGCACCAGGTTTATGCATTGTGGATGAATCAAATGTGGCTCATGCCATTCTATCAGTCCATATTAGTGAAGCTTACCTTAATACTGTAAGGAAAGTTTTTTACAAAAGGCACTTTCTATGTGGATTCACTCTAAGTAGCATTAAGTTGGCTCTTTTAGTATGAAATTACAGTATAATTTGTTCTGATTGAGAAATCTAACTTCACACTTAACTCAGTGTTAGAATCATTTAAAGACAAAATCAAAATGACTCATGGGACTTGTGTTGTATAGTACTAAAATCCCACACTTCAACTCAAATATACAGTGTGGAGTCGTAAGTTCCCAAAAATGAAGAAATACTAAGAAAAACGTTTTAGATACTGAGATACAAAGAAAAAATTTATGAAAGAATCATCCTCTAGTATTTTCTCTCTTTTGGGAGAAAAGGTGGTTTGTTGTTTTTTAAAAAAATGATGTTCTTTGTAGGTAGCAACACTAGATAAAAACCCCTTTCCATTAAGATGTAACATTAACTAATAATGAGTTTATTTCCCCCAAAGATAACCCATCTGAGTTTAGATTGGAATTGCAGACATATACTCTGTATATATATATTCTGTAGTCATAGATAATGTCAACCTATCAATGGTAAGTACAAAATCCATCTTTTACACAATGTGGAAATTCTAGCCATTTGAAGAGTACCAGTGTATAGCTTAATGGTAAAAATATTAACCAATGAAGTCCATACTATCTATATATATATAAAAGGCTAATATGCTAAGTGTCCATCCGACTGGTAGCTATGATGCGCACTGACCACCAGGGGCAGACACTCAACATAGGAGCTGCCAAGCTGCAGTGACTTGGCAGCAGCGGTTCTCAGGTGACCCACCCTGAAACCAGAGAGGAGGGAGCCCAATTCCTCTCGGGGCCGCATGATTCCACCTTCGGCCATGGGTTTTGTTGTTGCTGGGGCACTGTTGCCCTGAATCTGGTTTACTGCACACTTGTGTTTGCGTTCCACACCCTGTATGACAACAACTTTGCAGAGTGCCCTCTCGCACTCCAGGACCCCTTGGGGGATGTCAGAGAGCCGGTTTTGGCCAGATCCCCACAGGCCAAACTGAGGGATCTCACTGCTGGAGGGACCCCACTCACTCTGCAGATGCCCTTCAAGCCACAGCGCCACCCCAGGTGTGGCCGGCCGGGGAGGGAAGCGGGAGGTTGGCTCCAGGGCATGTCTGGCCCGTCTTGCCCAGTTCCACCCCATTGGCCACCTTCTTATTAATTTCCTTTCAATGTGCATGAATCTGTCCACTGAGTCACTAGTTCTATATAATAAAGAGCTAATATGATAATTAGACTGAACAATAGAACGACCGTCCGGATGAGCTTCTGGATGAAGCCGGGGCTGCAAATTTCATGCATTGGGCCTCTAGTTAATAATAAGAAAGCATACTCACTTTTACACTGACAACATTTATGGTGCCGTGACCTTCGCAGACAGGGTTCAGGATCTGAAGGAGGGGCCGATGCACAAATGAAAATGCTATACAAGAAATATGAATTTAGAAGGCATTGGGGCCAGGTGGAGCCTCTTTCTTAAAGAGACACACAGACTTCTGGCCTGGTCCACTATTTATTTACTTGAATACACATTTGCCCTTTAGCAATGCATACAGGCAGATCAAAGGTAAAGTTTGGTAAACAGTAAAGGGATTATCAGGTTAGGGAATTGCCTTGAGCCACCACTATCTCAAGATGAACAATCGGTGCTTAGCATCAGCCCTGCCTATGCCCAAGGTCCATTGGCCTTCCGCGTTCCTTGGTGCACTCTCGTGACAGTATTGGCAAGCGGTGGCTTCCCGCATGTGGGTTTTGTTTAAAACCCTTGTCATAGAGTCTGGTCACGAAACACAGTTCTCTTCTGGGCAGCTCAGTGAGTGCTGTTTCCCACTTGAAAATCATCATCATACCAGCACACATAGACAAACACAGATGTACACACAGCACACACACCCGTCACCACACACTATTCTACACACTGCACATCCATACCCTACAAATAATAGTCAAACACAGGGCATTTATTTAGCTTCAGAAAGATTAATTGCCAATAAGTACCTAAGGGATTAAAATAAATAAAAATTGAAAACATGAATTTTATTTTTTAGTAAAAATATTCAAACTGTGGTTAAAACTATTCAAAATGTGCTAAAGCTGTAAGTAAAAAGTAAAAACCTCCCTCCCCCTGTGGATACTCAGTTCCACTCCCCAAGAGGCTTCAGTTGCTTTCTAGAAATTGCAGCAAATACATTTGTATGTGTGCATAGATATGTGTATATACAGTGTGTGTGTGTGTGTGTGTGTGTGTGTGTACAGGGTGGGGCAAAAGTAGGTTTACAGTTGTGCGGACATTAAACAGTTTATTCTTGTATTATTATTTATTAATTAATTGTGTTACTAGAGGCCCAGAGCACAGATTCGTGCACATTGAAAGGAAATTAATTAGAAGGTGGCGGGCAGGGTGGGACTGGGCAAGATGGGCCAGGCACACCCTGGAGCCAACCTCCCATGGGTCCCTCCCCACCGGCGCATCTGGGGTGGCGCCGGGGCTCGAAGGGTGTCTGTGGAGTGAGTGGGTCCCTCTGGCAGGTGGAGGTCCCTCAGCTTGGCCTGTGGGGATCGGGCCGAAACCAGCAGTGCGACATCCCCCAAGAGGTCCCAGATTGCGAGAGGGCACTCTGCGGCAGTTCCTGTGTTGAGCGTCTGCCCCATGGTGGTCAGTGTGCGTCATAGCTACCAGCCAGTCAGCTGGCTGCTTAGCCTTTTATATAGAGAGATTTTTCATCTGAACAACTGTAATCCTACTTTTGCCCCACCCTGTATATAAATACTGTGCTTAATTTTTAAAGTTGATCACCCAACACTAGTTGAGCTGTTAGAATGGGTGCCAGCCACAGCGCTCTCTGCCCTGGACTAGCTAACAAGCCTCTCTGGGAACTCTGCCTTTCTCACTCTGCAGAGCCGGCGTGCCTGGCCCCTGCCCTTGCTCTGTCTGGAAACCTCTGTGGTGACCTCGGAGTCCGTCCCTTGGCTGAGGCCCGGGGTCCCCTCCAGCCGCCGGGGAGGCCAGTGTCCTCTCTCGTTGGTGTTCAGCTCCTGAGCCTGCGGATACTGTTTTGTCAGTAGCAGGAGGCGTTTCGGGAGCACATATTGTGGAAGGAAAGCATTTCCTCCCAGCCATTCACTTTGAACTCGTCACTCTTATTTGCTTCAAAAGTCAGTGATGTGAGAAGAGCTTTATCTGGTACCTCTGGTGGTGCAACTCACACACAAAAAAAAACACACAAAAATCGCAAGAATATTAGAACTGGGCAAAGGTAAAGATGCAGATTTGGCCAAGACCGGTTTGGCTCAGTGGATAGAGCGTCGGCCTGCGGACTGGAGGGTCCCGGGTTCGGTTCCGGTCAAAGGCATGTGCCTTGGTTGCGGGCACATCCCCGGTAGGGGGTGTGCAGGAGGCAGCTGGTCGATGTTTCTCTCTCATGGACGTTTCTGTCTCTCTATCCCTCTCCCTTCCTCTCTGTAAAAAAATCAATAAAAAATATATATGCTCTAACTTTATAATTGATAATTCTTGTCTGTATTATTGGAAAAATTAATCTTATAAGGTTTTTTTTTGGGGGGGGGGAGCGGGGGCAGGCCTGAAAGATGACACTTGGCTAACTACTGAGATTTTTCTTTTTTTTTTTTCTTTCCCTTTATAATCAATTATTGTATTTAGTTGAAAATGTGCAATGACTTGAGAGCATGTTCTGGCCTAATTCTTGAAAAACGTACTTTCTCCAGCCCTCGGGCACCTGCTAGCCTGTTTTTCCAGGCTGCTGAGCAGTATAAGGCGATTTCCACAGGTCCGCTGAGCTCCGTCTCTGCCAGGGTCGCAGGGAGGCGCGGTGTCTGGCAAGTGTTTCTGTCCCTGCCTCTCCTGGAGCGGTTTCTGTGGACAGGAGCTCCGGTTGGCGGGGCTGGCGGCTGCTCCCCCTTCAGGCCGCCCAGGTACAGGTGTGCATTTCGGGGGCGCTGTTAGCGCTGAGCCCGGAGCTGTGGATTCCCGCGGGGCCCGACGCCTGAGGGGAGCGGTTCGCCCTGCTGGTCTAAGCTCCTTTTTCTTTGCTGCTGACCAGGTCCATGGATGAAAGCCCATCCCTGAGGCGCAAGGCGGCGATGCGGGAGAAGGGCCGGCGCCAGGCCGTGCGGGGCCCGGCCTTCATGTTCAACGACCGCGGCACCAGCCTCACGGCCGAGGAGGAGCGCTTCCTGGACGCGGCCGAGTACGGCAACATCCCGGTGGTGCGCAAGATGCTGGAGGAGTCCCGCACGCTCAACGTCAACTGCGTGGACTACATGGGCCAGAACGCGCTGCAGCTGGCCGTGGGCAACGAGCACCTGGAGGTGACGGAGCTGCTGCTCAGGAAGGAGAACCTGGCGCGCATCGGCGACGCGCTGCTGCTGGCCATCAGCAAGGGCTACGTGCGCATCGTGGAGGCCATCCTCAACCACCCCGGCTTCGCGGCCAGCGGGCGCCTGACGCTCAGCCCCTGCGAGCAGGAGCTGCAGGACGACGACTTCTACGCCTACGACGAGGACGGCACGCGCTTCTCGCCCGACATCACGCCCATCATCCTGGCGGCGCACTGCCACAAGTACGAGGTGGTGCACATGCTGCTGCTGCGCGGCGCGCGCATCGAGCGGCCGCACGACTACTTCTGCAAGTGCGGCGACTGCGCCGAGAAGCAGCGGCGCGACTCCTTCAGCCACTCGCGCTCCAGGATCAACGCCTACAAGGGGCTGGCCAGCCCGGCCTACCTGTCCCTGTCCAGCGAGGACCCCGTGCTCACCGCCCTGGAGCTCAGCAACGAGCTGGCCAAGCTGGCCAACATCGAAAAGGAGTTCAAGGTAAGCTGCTTGGCTCCCAAACCGGCGCTGCCCCGGGGATTTTAAGTCACCAGGGGCCGGGAGCGTCGTTCAGAAGCGATCTGATGCTTTTCCCTGCTCAGCTTGGCGCTGTGAGAAATTTGTTTTCTGGCCTGGGATAGGCTGGATCCGAGAACTGGAATTTTTCTGGATAATCATTATGTCCACTTTTGTCAAACGGAGGGATTTGGCGTGAATGTCCCCCTTCCAAATTCTTCCCCCTCTTGTGTAGTTAGTTGTGTGGTGGGATCCAGCATGCAAATAGGATTAGTTCACTGCTTATTAGCTCAGACATTTAGATTGAAAGTCAAGAGGCTAATATAAAATGCTGCCGAAGTCATTTCATTCATCTGACCAGAATGCCTCTCCCCGAAACCCACAAATGTGTATTCAGCCTGGCGAACGTGGACCCAGACACCGGGTCAACCAGAAAGGCAAGGGCGGTCCAGTGTTTTGCTTTATAGGATTTTTTTTTTGTCCTGGACGTCATCTCCAGTCAGTCAGCGCGATTCATTTTATAAAAAGTACACATTGATGGAGAACATTGTTACTGCTGATCCAACTGCTCAGTCCTCCTGTGCATGTTGGACGGTCCTACCCATTAACCCGGGTGAGAGGAGATGGCGTTAGCGGTGGACAGTCAGTGGGCGGGTTTTCAGCGGGACCCTGTCTCCGGCTCTCCACCTGAGGTGACTGTACTTTGAGCTCAAAGTACCAGCTTTGAAATGAAAAAAAACAGACAATGGGCTGCCTAGCAAAAAAGAGGTGTTTTTTCCCTTTGTGGGCACCGATCCCTATTTCAGTTCCTTGAATTGTTTTCTGGATGCTGAGTTCCTCTGCTTTTCAGTTCAGTGTTGTGATGGCAGATTGAGGAAGAGCGGTTATTCTGTGTTTCAGATCTTAGTGCATTTTTTTCATGCTTAAGTGAGATTTACACAAATGCAACTAGCAATATAGTTCAGGCCAAGGGGTTGCAAGAAATGGAAAGTTTGGTGGGCCTTTCCCCCTTCCATACACACCAAATTCCTCCTCATCGGCCAGCCCTCACCTTGTGCTGGTGGCGCTCTGGCTGTAGGGTAATTTTATTTGTTATTCCATTAAAATATTTTTCTGGTATAAAAGCTACACATGTTTATTATAAAAATTTTGGAAAATGTGCGAACATACAAAGAATAAAATAAATATTTACCTTATATCTAGTCCCTTTGAAGAGATTCGTTATGTAATATTTGAAAGACTTATTTCCTTGGGCCCCAAATGAATTTGTTTTTAGACAGAACTCAGAACATTTGAAAGCCTCAAATTCCCTTTAGAGAGAATAGAAAAACATTCAGGTAAACTAGTTCTAAATACTATTTCTTTATTTTTGCATAGTAATAAAAATATAATTCTAAATTTGTTTGCCTTTCAAATATCACTCAACCTTTTTTAATGCATTCTGCTTGTTATATATTGAAAGTCTATAAAAGAAATTCTACAAAAGGGAATATGTTTTAATAATTTGCAGAAGATGATGATGTATGCAGTTCTGCCCAGAGAAGTTACCTCAGTAAAGCCATGGTTGAAAAGTCTGTCATTTTTTCCTTTCCCCTGAAGCTGGCGAAATCTATATGGATAATACTTAGAGTCCCCTTTACTCTGACTACAGTCACCTGTGATAACCTTTCAAAGGTGGGGAATATTGCAAGTAAAGAGGGAGAGGGAGAGAGAGGAGAGAGAGAGAGAGAGAGAGAGAGAGAGAGAGAGAGAGAACACAATTGAGTTTAAGAGGGCATGCATAAAAGCTACCGGATAGCTAAGGATATGCGGAAATCACCTAAATCTCACTGTGCCTTGATCTGAATTCTATGGGAAGCCGTTGGGTGGCGTAGCCTTGTCTGAGTCATGGTGTCCAGGGACCACAAGTCCCCTCCCCTGGTTGCATATTCCTTTCCTTCCTTATTCTTACCTGTCCTGCTGTTGCCTGGTTACCTGCCCTCCTGCCCCACACTCATGTCCATCTGTCAGGGCCTTAGACGGAGAAAACAGCTTTCCCCGCTCTGACCCCGGACTCGGCTGGAAGGGGCGGTGGAGTGACGCTCATCGCGGAGGCAAGCAGCTCACCTCATTTGCCCTGGTTCGTGGTGTTCTCTGTATTCTTTCCACACAGACTTTGAGCTCAAAGTACCAGCTCTGAAATGAAAAAATAGACAGTGTGCTGCCTAGCGAAAAAGAGGTGTTTTTTCCCTTTGTGGGCACCGATCCCTGTTTCATCTTCAGACTGGCCCTGGAGATCGGGCATCTCGCCCCTCAAATCGCCACCACTCAGGTGCTTGAGAGAAGGCTCCCAGCCGCCTTGCAGTTTCCAGAGCTTCTAGAAGAATGCAGGAGGCCTGGTGCCGAAAACACGCGAAGGTCATTACCCCAGGAGGCTGCCCACGCTCTGATACAGACTTAGAAAAATGAATGGAGGACAGCGTGGTGACAGGTTATTACAGGCGGATTTTGGGTGTGCAAGTGCTGTCTGTAGCTGTTCCGAGAGACAGAGCCCTGGACAGGATGGCCTCTGGGTCTAATCCTCCGTGTGTCAGAGGCCAGCAAGCTAGTCATTTATTAAGCTGTGAGAACGCAAAGTGGAATTTCCTAATTCTGAGTCAGTGGTGCACATTTTTGAAAAAAGGGGAAAAAAAACAAAAAACCTTTTGCCCTCCCTGTGCCTCAGTTTTCCTCTCTTTAAAGTAGAAGAGCAATTTCAGCTATTCCCACAGCAGGGCTGTCAGGAAGAGGAGAATGAATATAATGCTGAAGCAAGGCAGCATTTTACAGCAGGAAGATGTTCTAGGAATCGTCTGAATAGACAGACTCTCATTTTCCAGAGAAAGCAAGGCCTATAGCCAGGGTTCCGCCTGCCAGGCCCCGATGTGGGAGTCGTGGGTCCAGTCCTCAATATTCTGTCTCACATGCTGTACGTGGCAATATTGAAGCCCTTCTGTAGTCCTTGATGCGCACCAAGCACACTGAGCATTTAATCCTCACAGTGGCACTGTTAGGCGGGCTTATTCTCATCAGAGCGGCTGAGTGACTTCTCAAGATCTCACAGCAGTGAGCGGTAGAAGCAGTGTTTGAGCCTAAGAAGTCTGGCTTCAGATTGACGCTTCAACCACTGCCCTCTCTTTGTTACGAGAGCTAGGCTCGGACAGGGCCCAGCCTACTTAGAATTGAATTCCCGCTTTCCTCTTAAGGATAAAAGGGATTTTGGAAAAGGATGGAAGAGAATTAGAATGATGAGTCAGCCTTACAGTTGCTATGAGTGCTGAAACCTGGAGACGGGGCACGGTGAGGGTGGAGCGCCATTGTTCTTTCTCTGGCTTGTGCAGGTCCTTGGGCCTTTTTATTTATTATTATTATTACCTTCACCCAAGGATGTGTTTTTATTGATTTTAGAGAGAGAGGAAGGGAGAGTGAGAGAGAGAGACATCGATCGGTTGCCTCCTGTAACGTGCCCCGACTGGGGATAGAGCCCGAACCCTTTTGGTGGATGGCACGATGCTCCAACAACTAAGCCACTGGCCAGGGTGGTCCTTGGGCTTTTGAGTTCCTGCTCTGCCAAGTGGGCAGCAGGTCCAGCCCATAACTTCGTGGCAGGCCCAGGTGATGGATGAGTGGCCTGATGAAGACGATTAAGCAAAACTAAATTAGGGGGAAATCATTAGGAAATGCAGAGCAGACAGACGGTCTCGGTGAAGGCAGCTCCTCCTGGTGGTCAGAGCAGGCTGGTTCCTTTTGCACCTGGGAAGGGCTGTCTGTACCCCCATGTTCCCGGGGAGCTCTGCACATAATGAGACACGCCATCCCATGACCACAGTGGAAGAAACGCCCATTACCCAGCTCTGACAGTTTCCTGTGCTGGGGTCACAGGCTTCTCCCCCAGGAAAGGTCTCCGTGGTTATGAAAACACGGTGTTGTCCTTGCAGCTTGTGTGACTGATCTCTCAGTGGATGTGAACAACCCACGTGGCTGTCTTTCAGACTGGACAATGCACAGATCACAGTGTTTTAAGATAATGAGTCATTATTTAGGTATTACTGCAGAAGTGGTCCCCACATTTTCCTCAAGCACAGGAAATAGTCTCTTTTATTTCTGCTCAACGGGGCAATGGCCGTCCTATGTTGTACCACATCTTATAGAACAGTCTGAACTGAAGAGGCACACGAGGAAATTTCATCTAAAAAATTGTATTAAAAGGGGAGCTTTCTATGGGAACAGACATGGATTTAATACTTCTGGATGCTATAATAAAATATTTCATTAGTCTTTCAGGCATGGAAGGCAGACACTCTGCATAGAAACCAGCGGCTGAACATTTTATTAATTTTATCAGTTGCCTGGTCCCAAATTGAATGGAAACCAGAGATTGAAGTTTTTATTCATTTTATCTGTTCCCTTATGAGAGGAAGAGGATTAACTGTAACTGTCCTTTATCTGGATTTCTGATGTCTGAAATGGAAACTTTTCTAGTCTGGGTAGCCTCTACACACTCTCTCCTCCTCTTGTTTATTTTGGTTGGTGATGTGATTTTTGCCCATCACATCATGTAAATTAATTATTTAAAGGGGGAAAGTGGAATTCCTCATGCCTTTTTTAAAAAATGAAATTAGAACACCGTTTTTAAAGTAATATTTTATTGATTTCAGAGAGGAAGGGAGAGAGAGAGAGAGAGAGAAACATCAATGATGAGAGAGAATCATTGATCAGCTGCCTCCTGCACACCCCACATTGGGGATCGAGCTCACAACCTGGGCATATGTCCTGACCGGGAATCGAACCATGACCTCCTGGCTCATAGGTCAATGCTCAACCACTGAGCCATGCCAGCTGGGCCCTCATGCCTCTTTTTTTTTTTTTAAAGTATATTTTTATTGATTCCAGAGAGGAAGGGAGGGAGAGAGAGATAGAAACATAAATGATGAGAGAGAATCATTGATCAGCTGCCTCCTGCATGCCCCCCACTGGGGATGGAGCCCACAACCCTAGGCATGTGCCCTTGACCGGAATCAAACCCGGGACCCTTCAGTTCCCAGGCCAACACTCTATCCACTGAGCCAAACCAGCTAGGTTCCATGCCTTTTTTTAAGGTATGCTTTTTGGAAGCCCAGAATGAGGAAATTCTGCTGTGCAAAGTATTGATTAGTTAATAGACACACAGTGTCTCAGGACATGTCGAAATGAGGAATCCATTTTCCTCAAGTGCACCACATTCGATGATCATCTGGCTAACTTCCTTAACGGGCGATAATTTTAGTGAGAGCCATAGAAGTGGAACTGGGGTTTCCGGAAGTGAGACACTTTCCTACGATGGTCGTTGACACCTTGACAGGAACCAAGAGGCGAGAAATAGAGCTGCAATCAGGAGGTAACAGGGGAGGTTGCCCGCTGACTTCCTCAGACCAGCCCATGCACTACACACACATGCGAATGGAAGGGGAGACTCACAGGTTATTTCTAGCGAGGTGTTAGTTCCAGCGGCCTGGCATCTTTTCTCTCAGGCATTGGTACTCTGCAACCCTTGGCACTTCAGTGACGTATAATCAGACACTTGTCTTCCTCAGGACGTGGGCACGTGCCCTGCAGACCAACAAGGGGAAACACCCCCTCTCTGCTGGTCCCTGTCCTTCCCAACATGCCTTGCCCTGCACGCCAGTCATCCCCAGACATAGGTGTGTCAGGAACACATCAGGGCCCCGGGCTGCGTGGGAATGGCCTTCTGGCGCATGGCCAGGCGCGTTGAGGCTGCTGGGTGAGGTCCGACTGCACTTGGAGCAGCGTCTCCAGCAAGGCGGGAGATAGCAACCTGGACACGTCACTCCCACATGTGCTCCATCTCCTGTGTCAAGTCGCCACTCTAGGAAAATCCCCATTTAAAACAATTTTTTGTTGTCCCTCAGCTAGAAATAAGTAGAATAAAATAACTGATGTAAAAATGGTTTTTCACTACAGAAATGGTTTTGTTTTGGCTTTAAGAAAACGATCATGTAGAGATTCGACTCTTTTTGATCCTTTGGCCCTTCAGCATCAGCATGTAGGCAACATCTCTTAATACAAACCAGGTTCGGCTGTGCGCAGCGCTTTGGGGGTGTCTCTCACGGTGGGCAGGCTGCAGAAGGTCCTGGCTGCGGGGTGGGAGGGGGCCAGTCCAGCCGCAGCAAGCCTCGCATCCCCAGGGGGAAGGAACTGCTTCTCCTCATGCACAGAGGACCCTACACCCTTCCCATGGGCCCTGCAAATTCTCTGTTCTAAACGCCAAACCTCTCGTTCTCAGAACGACTATCGGAAGCTGTCCATGCAATGCAAAGACTTCGTGGTGGGAGTGCTGGACCTGTGCCGGGACTCGGAAGAGGTGGAAGCCATCCTGAACGGAGACCTGGAATCGGCAGAGTCTGCGGAGGCGCACAAGCACAAGGCCTCCCTGAGCCGCGTCAAACTTGCCATTAAGTATGAGGTCAAAAAGGTGAGTGGCTGCTCCCGTCCAGCGCGTTGGGATCCACACGGAATACCCGCCAGGCTGTGATTCCAGGACATTTTTCCAGTCATGAGAGTAGATGTTGTGGTAAAAGGTCCTTTTTCCTTCATGAAAGGAATGAGTGAAGCATCCTGGTAAAGTGGGCAGTCAAACACCGAGCTTCTGGTCCTCTCCACTCTCGATGGGTTGTGAGACCTGGGATAAGTCATAGGACTTCCTTACATTTCAGTTTCCTCTATAAATGGCGGATAATGTTTCTTATCTGTCTCAGGGTTTTGGTGGGATTTCAATGGATTGAGATATGCCAAAGAACTAAACTGCCCGTCACGATGCAGTTGATAACAATAAAATCTGTTACTTGTACACGCTTTTTGGAAGGGACTGTCACATACATTCTCACGTTAATCCTTGCACCAGACCTATGTTATTATCCGTTTTGCCTACAACATAGATCAGATAGATGATGAGATTTTTATTCTACAAAGAAACTAAGGTTCTCCCAGCTTAAATGACACGTCTGAGGTCACATAGCATTTGCCAAAAATAAAATTATGATTATTTTTTTAATCTGGTTACTTTAGATAAACGGTTATGTGTATCTATCTGCTACTTGTATGGGGCTTTTAAATAATTCATGAAAATTGAGGTTATGATGTTTTACTGTAATAAAAATGTCTTACTCAGAATCCGACAGCTTATGTATGTTAGGTAAATGAAATTGTTTCGTGCTTTGAAGAGACGCTGATAAATCACAGAGAAGTAAGCTGTTACCGGTAGAGCTGGTGTCATGCAGTGTGGCAGGGAGCTGAGGAGGGCAGGCTCCGGAGCCAGCCTGCAAGGGTTCGAGCCCCCGTGTGACCACGGCACGTCCCCTCACCAGTCCGAGCCTCGGTGTGCTTGTTGGCAAAGTGCAGACAACGGTAGTAACTACTTGTTCCGCTGGCTCCGGATTACTGAGCTGCTGCAGGCGACGTAATCAGCACAGGTCAGACACGGGATTGTTCAGTAAGTCGTAGCTAATAGCATCTCTGCGTGATGACGACTCATTCTCAGAATGATGGCTCTTAAGCAAGTTCTGTTCTTAGTCATCGGAGACGGATTTCGTGTTCACTGCACTGGTGCTAGTTCACGCCGAAAGGAAGTGAGTGAGGGCTAGGCGGAGGGTCAGGAGTCTTCAGGAGACGCGAGGACAGCTTCTCTCCGCTTGCTTCCAGAGCTGACGCCGTGAGGGAGTTTCTGTGGCCCAAACAGAGCAACTCCGCCTCTGCTGCAGGTGGCTGGCCCTGCGCCCCTGGAGGCTGCGAGTCCTGCCTGATGGACGCGGCCCCTTTCACACCGAGGCACCCACACACGCCTCTCACGGGAGGGGGGCGCTAGGCCAGGCGGTCCCCTGACAGCAAGTGAGGATCACTCTCTCCACACACACACACACACACACACACACACTCATATACACACATGTACACACACACACACTCATATACACACATGTACACACACACACACTCATATACACACACACTCATATACACACATGTACACACACACACACTCATATACACACATGTACACACACACACTCATATACACACATGTACACACACACACATGTACACACATGTACACACACACACACACACACACGTACACAATGCTACCAGAATGTAGAGAACTTCCGCATGTGGTTTTCACGAGATTGTGGCCAGCCATCAATGACAGACCTCCCCTCTATGTAACAGGACAGTGAAACTCGAAGTGAAAGCACTTCTCAAGGCATTGCCAGTTACAAGATAAGATCGTTTTGGATAAGATGGATATTCAGACGCGTTTGGAAATCTGTCTGGATTCATGCACAGGTCTTGCAGTGCGCATCTCTTCTCTTGAGCACCCGAGAGGGAAGCAGGGATTCCGCTTGTCACAGGTTCTCAGTCATGGCTTTGAAAGTGTCCGTGAGCAGAGACAGCTCGTCTGCAGATGTGTCTGTTACCCAGCTGTCTCTCAGAGTGCAAGTCCTCCTGCATGTCCATCTTAAATAAATGGGTGTGGAGACCACAGTGTAGGAGGTGTCATTAGTAATAAACGTGCTGTCAGTCAACTATCAGGTAACAACAGCCAAAAGAATACATGTGGCCCTCCTCGGTGTGGCTCAGTGGGTAGAGCATCAGCCTGCAGACTGAAGGGTTCTATTCCGGTCAAGGGCACATGCCCGGGTTGCGGGCTCGATCCCCAGTGTGGGGCGTGCAGGAGGCAGCCTATCAATGATTCTTTCTCATCATTGATGTTTCTATCTCTCTTTCCCTCTCCCTTCCTCTCTGAAATCAATAAAAATACATTTTAAAAAAGATATATTAAATATGTATATATTTATTATATATATTTTTTTAAAATAATATATGTGGAACTGAAAGGAGAGTTAAGACTTTGAGATGTCCTGGTTTGTTTGTTTGATGCTATACAATGAATATTAGTTAAAGTCTTTGATTTGGAATGCTCATTTGGAAAATGTACAGAAGAACCCTATTCTGGAATGCCCCAAAGCCCCAAGTTCTATTTTTTTCTCTCTCAAAGGCTTCCTGAATTGTTCTCAGCACTCACCCATCTCCACTCCAGCAAAGAGGGAAAACACCCACCCACTTCTGACGCCCTTTCCCCCACCTTCTCCTTTCTATTCCCCAAGAAAAACCTCCTCTCAGATTATAAGGATGCATGTCCCCTCTCCCCGGCCGGCCCCTCCCCCCAACACACACACGCTGTGGCCCTGAGGTGCCTATGGCTACATGAAAGGCACTGGGATTTCAAGATAACTTTGTGTTATAGAATTTTCCCCGCATAAAAATATAAACGCATATTTATTCACATCAGCCCATAATTCCACCAAGGAAACCAGTTTTATGTAACGGGCGGCTGCTAGGGTCCATAAGAGACTCAGCAAGTGTCTCCTGCCATCTGCCCAGATCTCCCCCCCACCCTCTCCCCCCTCCTTTCCTCCCCCCCCCCCCCCCCCCCACCCCAGCTCAGGTTCTGGGTCTACGACTCCTGTCTGGGCTCGGAGCTGTCGGAGCTCGGGAATCGCACCACGGGTTCAGCCAGGCCTTAGAGACTCGATGGCAGTTAATCAAGAAAACGAAAATATGAAAGATCTGCATAGCAGGGGTCTCAACATGAATTTAATGATTATGTGGGAAAGAACATTCCAAAATAAAAGCAGTAGAGGGAATAACAAAGCAAAAATATAAATAGTTTGATCACATGCAGCCTAAAACCCTGTACACTGGAAAGATCTGGGAGAAACATTTTTCTCAATTATAACTTATAATGGATTGCTATTCTTAATATCAAACGAGCTCAAACAAATTTATGAGAAAAATTTTCAGAGCTCCATAGAAAAATAAGGTAAGAGCTTGAACAGGTAATTCACAGAAGAGAAAATTAAAATGGCTAACAAACATTTAAAATTTTCAAGCACCTTGGTAACAAAGGAAATGCATATTAAAATACAAATACTATTTCACCTCTCTTAAATTATTAAATAATGAAAACTTATACGATTCTTAATGCTGCTGCTGTAACGGGCTATCAGATGCTACTGGCGGGAAACAGTAATGTGCTTTTCATCAGGAATTTTGAAGACTGTTCATCATTTCTAAGGAGTCTACAAGGGAAATAACACAGCTGGAAAGATGGTAAATACTGTTCCTGTTCATAGGGTTTTCTACGTTCTTCTACCACAAGAGAACGGAAGATGAAATTGGATTTTTTTGAAAATGGGTACAAGAAAAAAACAAACATGAATTATTTTTAAATTAGAATTAGGGACTGTTTGCCCCCCTGCCCCAAGTCCTGAGTTCTAGTTCTGTCTGTCCATCTTCTGCGTGACGTAAAGAGGAATGCCAGTCCCCTGCACCCACAGGCATACCAAGACTTCTGCCTGTCGCTAGTAGCTATTGTAAGAAAGCCCTTGGCAAAGACAAGAGACACCAGATCTTCCTGAAAAAGGGCTCTGAGGAGGCGGGGACCTGTCCTCAGTTCCCCCCGCTCTCCCCTTTCCCCCATGGGGGGATTAAGTGTAAGGAGACAGCCGCCAGAGGAGACACGCAGCAGTGTAAACACAGAAAGCTCTCCCCGGCACCTGCAGAGAAAGCTCAGAGGTGGAGCCTCGCAGCGAGACACGGGGGACACACGCGGCAGAGACTCTGGGCGCCCGTGCGGCAGGGCCCTGACCCCGCGCCGGCAGCCTCCGCCGGCCTGTGCCCAGGCACCGGGAGGTGGCAGAGCAGTTCACACCCGGTGGGCTCGAAATCCAGAAAACGAACCGTGCACGTTTTCCGTTTATGCATCACAATTCAGGAACTTTAAAAAGAAGGTGGAATGATCTAGGTTGTATCCACAGGAATGTTTTCTTTTAAATTGTATGAACTGAGGCTCCAACAATGAAATTAAAAGCAAAACGGAACATTCCCACCGTGTTCTGCGCCCCAGTGTCCCCACGAAGATAGTTCTGGTCAAGGCGGATTTCATGAAAACGTAGTGTAACGTGAATTTTTTCTTAATAGTCTGCCACGAATGGGGGTTCAGTTTACAACCTATTAGTCAACTTGGCAGGAAAAAGGTGTTTTCTCAATGCTACAGTCATCTTGTTCCATGGAAAGACTGGGATTTTCTTATGTGTCAATCATTCTTCCTTTAAATCAGGAAACCTCGAATAAGGGTATTATTTTTGGAATGATTTCAATTTGCTGGTCCACTGACGTTAGGAAACAGCACACGTGTTCTCCCAGCCACTAGGACTGGCGGGCAGTGGCAGGGGTGCTTCAGGAGGTAAACCAGTCCAGAGATAGAGGTCACTGCCCTGTTTTGAAGTCATTAAAAAGAGCAAAACTCATCTCCGAGAGGGATTAGCTTTTCTGCCCTCACTTGCTACTGTTGCATCGGTTTCATTTTCTTTTTCAAATGGTCCTTGTGTGTCCGTATTAGGTTAAAATCACTGGGGAAAATATCTATTTGTGTTTTTTCCGTGGATTAAAAGAAGTCAACAGCCCTGGCTGGTTTGGCTCAGTGGTTAGAGTGTCAGCCTGTGGAGCGCTGGCCCACTGACTGAAGGGTCTCAGGTTTGATTCCAGTCAAGGGCGTGTACCTCAGTTGCAGGCTCAAATCCCTGGCCCTGGTTGGGGCATGTATGGGAGGCAATCAATCGATGTGTCTCTCTCACATTGATGTTTCCCTGTCTGTGTCTCTACCCCTCCCTTCCACTCTCTCTAAAAATAAATGGGGGTGAAATTCAACAGATGCCATATGGTGATGTTTATTATCTCAATTAAGAAGAGGGAAAAATTAGTAGTATAGGAAGTATACCTGTTAAGCTGAAGAGTAAAGTATGACAAGCTGCAAACATCGTATTTAACATAGATTAAGGATCTGCACTATGTGAACAAGTCACAGTGAGTCAAAGATGGATCACCCTCTTGTGTCACGTGGAAAGGATGGATTTCCATCAAGTCTTTGAGTCAATGTAACCTTATACACTATAATTAATGCCATAAAGCACATCTTCAAATTTAAAGAGCAGCTGGAGGAGGAGGCGTGGGAAGAGGGAGCCATACTACAACATGAGTACTTCTGTCCTCAAGAGTTCAAAAGTTATGAAAGACCCTCGAGAGTTCAAAACCTACCAAGGACACTTGTAAGTGGGACATTTGTCCACCAATTCCATACGGACAAGTCACCTGTCTGTTAACTCCGTAGGCATTTTCTGACTTGATCAAACCCTCGGCCTAAAAAAAGTGCTTCCCAAGCGGTAATCTGATCTGCTGACATCGAATCCTCTACCTGTGGATTTCCCAGGATGCACCACTCCCCATGCCAAGCCAAGCCTGGCTGCAGTCACAGGCCTGCCTTTTATTTGCCTCCATCCAACTTCCCACAAATGCAGACCCTCTAAACACCAAGGCATTTGGACCAACATTCAAATTAAGACTGTGTTAAATGCTGACTATTTATCTTGACAAGCATATGAGTCCAGGTCTCCATTCTAATAACTTTTCTCGCATTTATTTATTAGGTATATCTGCTACCCATCTCAATCTCTAGTGCAGGACAGTGTCAAATGCTGCTTTTGACTAATTAGGTCAGGCAAAGACTCAAAGCCTCCAGAGACTGCCTCTGTCTACAGACTAATATAATTGTGTCTTGATTTGCCCTCAGGCAATCATCCACAGGTGTGGCAAGAGTGTTTTTCAATAGGGTAGGGCAATTGCTTCTGCCTGGAGGCTGTTATTCTCAGTCTCTTAATGGGCCTCAGAAACTCCCAAGTCCTGAGGCAAGGTGTTTTCTAATAGGGTGGGGCAACTACATTACCCCCAGGTAAAAATCACCTGCATAGCAAAGGTCTGCGTGAGAAAGATGACCTCCCCAGTGTGAGGGAATGATTCAGCACAGGAAATGGGTTCTAACTCCAGAGCCCCCAATCCTGGCTTCTGCTCACACAGCTCCAGTCCACTCTGCCCTCCCTCTGCTGGAGCACAAGGTGGGTGGCTGCACAGAAAATTTTGTGCATTAGCTCTTTAAGAGGGTGCCTGGATTTCCAGCCGTTTCTCTCCCTGGCAGACAGCAACCCCGTGTGCTACTTTTCACAGCCAGATGTTGTGTGGGTACCCTTCTCAATTCTGGTGCTCTCTGCTGGGGGGCCCAGCTTGGGGATTAGGCCCCAGAGTTCTCAGTGGAACCCCCACAGCTGAGATATCTCTCCAGAACTTCAGTTGCTGTTTGTTGAACCCGGCCAGCCCTTTCACACCTCTGCCCCTCCTACCAGTCTCTGTGCAGTCTCCACTTTCAGTCCGTGGTTATCGGGGTTCTCTCTAACTACTCTTCAGTTGATTATTCAAGATGGTTGGATTTTTTTTGCATTTTAGTTGTAATTCCAGTTTGGTCCTGGGAGTGTGTCTGTGTAGCATCTACTTACTCCACCACCATTTTTAATCTCCGCTTTTCTCACATTTAGTGATAGCTTGCTGTGTGCCTGAGATCAGGACCACTCTTCACTTAAGGCAATGCTGAATGCTTCCATTTCATCTCCTTGTACCAAAGGCCTAAGCTCATGGGAGGGATTATGACATGTTGAAGGGTGAGTGAGTGAGTGAGTGAGTGAGTGAATGAGACAGGGACTGTAGAGGGGATGAGGATTTCTCACATAGAAGGAGGGGTGAAGCAGGAAGGAAGTGATGCTTAGACACAGGGCAGAAGTGGAAATTTGGAGTTCTCAAGAATCTTAGGAAATTGCCACAGAGACCTCCAGAAGCCCTCCACCTAGTATATATCCACACATGTATCATGAGTTCAAATAATGTCTGCATTGACCTTGAAATACTATTTTCAAAAATCAGAACGTTGGAAAAGTGACAGATCTTGAGTTTGGAAAGAAGGTCTCACTCATATTTACTTCGTGGCTGGCAGTGCCCACTGACCCTCGGGACCTGGGATTTTTATAAGTGAATGGAAAGGAACGTACAGGTTCCAATACTCCTTTTCACATTGAGCTCATCAACAAGAAAAGATAGCATCTTCTTTTTTGTACTTCTGACTCTCCCAAACCCTACCAGTTTGTATTACTGAAAAAATTTCAGTTAAGTATCTCAAATCTAGTACTTGGAGACTCATCCTCAACCACATCTGTCTCTCCTGCAAAGAGGCACCATGGCTGCCGCCAGAGTGGCCACCACGGGCTTCCAGAGGGCGGGCACAGGGCGGGCGAGAGGAGGTCTGGGGGAAATTGTGCCTCCACTGCCCACCCTGGGGGATGAGGTTTTATTTTTTATTTTATTATTTTAATGAAAAGAAACTATAAGCCAGGAAGTGGAAACCTCTTCATTGCCCTGTAGGCGTGCTCTTGATAAATAGTCAAATAACGTTGGAATTACCTAGAGCCACTACAAGCTTTAGGATCGGGAACTAGGACTTGATTAGAGATGAGCCCTCTGCCTGGTGGGGACTGTGGCTGCTCCCTTTTCCTCTCAGATTTCACACAAACATCTCACGGGTGCCTCCTACCTGGTTCATTGTTATTGTTTTGTTTTGTGGAAGACAGCCATACTTTGACTTTAGTAGCTCTTTACTAAAGATACTTTTACTTTAAGACTCTTTTTAAAAATATGTTGGCACTTGTCCTAGGTGTTTGGCTCAGCGGATAGAGCATCGTCCTATGGACTGAAGGGTCCCAGGTTCGATTCCATTCAAGGGCACATGCCCGGGTTGTGGGCTCAATCCCTTGTAGGGGGGTGTGCAGGAGGCAGCCCATCGATGATTCTTTCTCATCATTGATGTTTCTATCTCTCTCCCCTCTCCCAAATCAATACAAAAATAAATAAAAATATGTTGGCACTTATAGTTGACTTGTGAATGACCCTGAATAATTCCTGAGCCTGGGCAAACTGCACCTGGCCATTCAAAGAGACAGACCCAGTTCCAAAGGGCACCCTTTGGCGTCGGCCTGATGACAAGTCCATTCTGCTCCCCGAAGAAGGACAGGGCCTTAAAGGAGTCCCAGTTCTCCCAGAGAGCTGCAGGCAGGTGACTTGGCAAAACTGGGTGGCAAAATAAAACATGATGTCGGGGATGAAGTTGGTATAATTTGCTCATTTTTCCTGATGAGAATTATAAAATCGCTACGGGAGATAAATGTTTGGGGTGGGGTGGGTTCTGACCTGTGATAGAGGAAGCCATAAAAAGAGGACAGATTACCGCATAGGAAGGACGTGACCTTTGGGCCAGCTCCCGGACCCGTGCAGCGTGCACCGAGCATAACGCCTGCAGGTTCACCGACTTCTCGCAAATCTTTTGCAGATTTGCGGTGGTCGTGCGTATGTACATGTAGGCCACATCATGAATATATTTCCCCACGAGTAGCATGTTAGGAGCTGCTCGTGAACCGTAGCCCATGTCGCTCTTGCCCATTGTCTGCAACAAGCCAAGCCACCGCTTCCTTCCATCGGAGCTGAATGCAGGTAAGCTGGCAGGCAGCAAGCTGGGCCGCCTGTCCACGGAGGAGATGTGCCACCCGTTCCAGAGAGGAGCCTGCATGCTGGAGAGCTCCACGTGGAAAGAACCGTGGCCCAGGGCGACATCCGCTTTACCCTCCTGTTTCCACTTCGGCTCTTCCGTTAGTTCCAGAGCAATTTGGAAAAGCCATTGGGAATGCGTGCATTCTGGGCACATGTGCACTAATATCTAGGATGTTAACCTTAACCTTCAGCAGTTGCACTGTGGACGATGTATGGTAACCCGCCTCCCTCTCTCTCCCCCCAGTTTGTGGCTCACCCCAACTGCCAGCAGCAGCTCCTCACCATCTGGTACGAGAACCTCTCAGGACTGCGGGAGCAGACCATAGCCATCAAGTGCCTGGTGGTGCTGGCGGTGGCCTTGGGCCTCCCGTTCCTCGCCATCGGCTACTGGATCGCACCGTGCAGCCGGGTACAGCTCTCCGACCTGTTTCCTCTGTGGTTGGTGTGCCTTGTCCTCCTGAAAGGAAAAAGCTTCCTCCTTAAGGCTCTTGTCCGTTTCACCCTGAGCGTTAATTGCCTCAGGAACACGAATGCTGCTTTTGAGTGACTGGGTCAGTTCTAACGGGGGATGAGAGAGGACTCGGTGCCGCGGGGTAGATGGCCTTGCAGGCACGTGATGCTTTGGCTTTTAAGATAAAATTGCTGCTGGAGTGAAGCTGCGTATGTTCTCATTCTGTTGGCAGCTTAATCCATAGAGAGCCGCTGGGCCAGCCGTGGGCGGACAGGGGGCGGCCCTGCCACAGGGGACCACGACCCACCAGCCTGACAGCCGGCGGCGCTCGCCTGGACCTGTCCACGCCACGTGGCTGAGTGTATTAAGCCCAGTTGCCAATGTGGTGTTATCCAGAGTCTAAGAAAGTGCATGTCAGGTTCCCAAGCTCTTTGTTCTTCAGAGGGAGGGAAAATGTAGCGTTGGGTTGTGGGGGGTTCGGAATTTTTTGATGGTTTTTTATTTTGCTTGAATTCGTTTTGTTCACGACTTTTCTCCCTTTCTCCACGTGCCAGTGTGGAGCTCATCTGACTGTGCCCCAGGGGACCCCTGAGCCAGACGGGGAAGGAGTGCTGGGCAGCTTACGGGATCTGCGTTAGGCGCGTAGAGGGCACTGCCAGGGACGGGCGCTGTTCGGAGATCCCGTAATCCTGTTTTTACATTCCCAAATCTGGTTTTGTTTAAATCAGAGGCAGTTTCAGGCAAAATGAGTCAAGGCCACTTACGAGCGACCCTGGAAATCCGTCATCCGTCTGGCTCAGCAGCCTCCCGGCAGAGTCCTGCGCTGTGGGCACCGTCCATGCGCGGCGGTATCCATCCAGCTCCCTCCTGCTGGAGCTGCCCGTGCGATTCAGGGCGGAAAGTTTGCATTTTGATCCGTTTCGGTGACTCGACTGAGTTCCTTGGTTATGTATCATGGAAAAGTCTCATCTGATTTCTCAAATGCATGAGCGCTTAAGACTAAAAACTATAAATACTGTGAGAGAGCATGCCTTAAAGCAACAGTCACATCCCACCCAAATAGCTTCCCTTTCTGGGGCAAAGGAACGGGAGCTCAGGTTTATCCGTGCTTGTCCCTCAGGGCGGCCTGATCGTGGGAACTTGCACCCTCAGTCCACTCCCCTTTTTCTCTTCGCTCATAGAAGCCCCGCTCCCCGTGTGGGGACGCCCAGCTGGGAGGGGAGGGAGGACACAGCGTGGTTCCTTCCCACATTTACACCTGCCACACACCATCTGCCTGATGGTGAAAGACAGCCTGGCAAGAATGCTCTGCACACACCCCGTTTGCAGCACCGGCCGGCTGCTTCCCTTTCATGTTATTTGAAGTCTTTAAAGACCAACCTTTTGGAGACTTGGCAGCTCCCAAGGAAAGGAGCCGTACCCCCTCGCCCACCCGCCCGCGAATGCCCAGCTGCCCAGCAGCACAGCGGTGTGAGCGTCACGTTCGTTTTCCTGTGGAAAATGTCGCGCTGGTCTGCGTGCCTTCGTGGTCGGCCCCGAAGCGCCCGGCCGCCCTCGGTTATTTGTTGACGTCACGTTAAGGACGTGGATGTACGAAAACATCTGTTTGCGTTTGCGGTCCTTTCGATGTGAACCACGGGGCTTTCTGAGGTCACGGACTGAGCGGAACCGTGGGGTTTGAGTGTGAGGGATGGAGAACTTACGTGATAAACCCACCGAATGTACCCAGTCCGCGGACCGCGGAAGCCCTGGGGACAGGAGGAATGGTTTTCATTTCTCCCCGAACTCGGGGCTTCTGAGGACATCCTGTCACGTGGGATTTGAAAGGATCGACCTTAGAGTAATTATAAACGGAGCTGTAAGGTGCTCTTGCACTATTTATACGATTTTCCAACTCGGGGATGGGTGACTTTCACTTAAATTAACCTACTTAGAGGGTTAATCATTTGTATCTCCCTCTTCTCATTGGGATAGTAACAGATAAAACATTTATCCCGATGATAACATCTTTTGCCTTTTTTCTATCATACGAAGCACAACTTGATGTTGGAATGTTTAGAAAAGAGGACTACAGTTTACTTCTGCAGTAGTAAGATTTCTTTTTAATCTTCCAAGTGTTATTAATGTGCTACAGACACGTCATAACATTTCAGTTGTAAATGAACGAATTTATCTACTAATTTATCATAACATTCCAGTGATACAGCGGTAAAGGATTACACGCTACACACGTGGGACTGCTCTTCCGGGACTCTGAGGCCCTTGGCCCTGCTTAGTCTCTCGATGTAAAAATGAGAATCACCAGGGTGTGGCCGGTGACTTCAGAAATGCGTCTGTGAACGTGGTCGATCCTAAGGCACATTGGATATTTAGAAACAGTGAAGTCTGAAGGCTTCTTAAGTTATTTTCTGGAGGAAGCATCCCCGAAAAGGAGTCATTTTTATAACCGAGAGCTTTTCAGAAACAGGAACAAAGCTTTGAAAGTGTTCTCATTCCATCTGTTGGGTTTCCTTACCCTGTATCATCATTTTCCTAAGTAGGAGCCAGATTTGCAGAAGTAAATTTTCTTTTCTTTGTTTTTGTTTCACCGCAGCTGGGGAAGGCCCTGCGCAGCCCCTTCATGAAGTTCGTGGCGCACGCGGCTTCTTTCATCCTCTTCCTGGGCCTGCTTGTGTTCAACGCCTCAGACAGGTTCGAAGGTGTCAGCACGCTGCCCAACGTCACGGTCCTCGACTATCCCAGGCAGATCTTCAGGGTCAAGACCACCCAGTTCACGTGGACCGAGATGCTCATAATGGTTTGGGTCCTTGGTAAGCCTTGGATTTTAAGTGCTCTGATTTCTATCAAAAACAATGTCTAGCTCTGGCTGGTGTGCTCAGTGGTTAGAGCACCGGCCCAAGCATCGAAGGGTCTCAGGTTCGAATCCTGGTCCAGGGCATGTGCGGGAGGCAACCAATCAATGTGCCTCTCTCACATGGATGTTTCTCTCTCTGTCTCTTCCCCTCCCTTCCACTTTCTCTAAACAAAACAAAACAAAAAATCAGTGGAAAAAATATCCTCGGGTGAGGATTAACCAACCAACAAACAAAAAACAATATCTACATAATGATCATAATTTTCTCTCTTTTTTTATTGAATTTATTGGGGTGACATTGGTTAATAAAATGATACAGGTTTCAGGTATACAATTCTATAACACATCATCTGTATATTGTGCTGTGTGTTCACCACCCCAATGTCATTTTCCATTTAAAATGTTATTTTACATATATGGTGGCAGTATCACCATTGTTAGATTAGCAGAATAGCAACACAATCCAATAATTTGACAGCTTGATAATGCTACCAGGTATCCTAATACTAAATTTAAAGTGTTTATGAGTAACATAAAAATATTAATATACTATGTTCCTGAAATCTAACTTCGATTATTGAATAAAATGAAGGTTTTTAAATGTGACTCACTGATGATCAAATATTTCACTGAAATTCTTGTGGCGTCACCCGGTGGCTATCAGCTGATGCTGAAGAACATGGATACACCATTTCCGTTTGAGCTGATAGGAGAGTCCATTTTCAGCATGCAGTTTCTTTGTCTCACAGGGGCCCGTTTGGAATAGCTAGCCGTTAAAGTAAAAATTCTAGGCAATGCGAGAAACAGCGGAGATTGGAGCCAGTTTACCTATTGATCGCTAATCCCAAGTCCTTTCACCGTCCTCTCTATTTCCCCCAGCAAGGCTCCTGGTGTCTTCTCAGTTCCTGATTTAATAGGTTGCTTCCTCCCTCTCACTCACTCCTGTGGCCTCGATCTGGGACAAGTCGTTCTTTTAGACATTTTATTTTGAGCCATTGAGTTCCTTTTAAAAATTCCACAGTGGTTTCCCGTTACATCGTCAAGGCAAGGGGTGGTGTGTCCTCTGCTCCCAGGCAGCCTTTTCTGCCTTTAGTTTCCTCATAGCCTCCGGGCTCCCCCGCTGAAGGGCTTCGTTCCCCAGCGACACCGCCCTCCCCAGCGTGGAGCTGAAAGGAGGAGGGGTAGGGAGTGAGGGAGGCCTGATGGGGAAGCTGTCCTTTTGTTGTTAATCCTCACCTGAGGATATTTTCCCGTGGATTGGTTGCCTTCGCACACACCTAGACCAGGACCAGGGGTCAAGCCTGCAACCGAGGTCCATGCCCTACACCGGAATCGAACCTGGGACCCGTCAGTTCGCAGGCCGAAGCTCTTCCCACTGAGTCAGGCCGGCTAGGGCAGGTGGGAGGGAAGCTGTTCTTATTAAAAGTCTACAGGACGACGCTCACTTGGGGGCTATTTCTCCCCTAATCACTAGGGCTCGATAATGAGCAAGTGTCATTTTATAAAGATGAATTCTTCCTCCTCCGGAATTCTCCTGGGGTAAAACCCGTGACTTGGGGAGCCTTCCTGGGGTGTTTCCTCCTGCCGGCCCTCGCCCCTCTGTCTGAGTGGCAGCGTTGCTGGGCCCGCGAGTGGAGGTGTGTTTCACCGAATCCTAACTTGGGGGAGTGAGTCATTCCCGTGGGACCTTCCTCTTCCATCACCTCTTCCCAGGGAGCGGGCAGCCTGCTCCGTGGTACCCTGCACGGTGCTTCGCAGATGGGGCGTGTGTAGAGATGGGGCTGATGGTGGGCCCAGTAGGAGCTTCCCAGGCTGAGCCGCAAAGCCTCCCGGTGCCCCGTGTGTCGTGGCAGGAATGATGTGGTCCGAGTGCAAGGAGCTGTGGCTGGAAGGCCCGAGGGAGTACGTCGTGCAGCTCTGGAACGTGCTGGACTTCGGGATGCTCTCCATCTTCATCGCCGCGTTCACGGCCAGGCTCCTGGCTTTCCTCCAGGCAACGAAAGCGCAGCAGTACGTGGACAGCTACGTCCAAGAGAGCGACCTGAGCGAAGCCACGCTGCCCCCGGAGATAGAGTACTTCACTTACGGTGAGTCCTCGCCGCAGAGTCCTCGCGTTTCCCGCGGCGCCGGGAGCCGCATTTCGGAAGGGGATGTGGTGGGAGAGGTGAGTTGAGTGACTCTGGACGGTGGAGACAGCAGGAGCTTCAGAGCCGGGTTCCTGTCCAGGCTGACTCTCCAGGGCTGGGTGACTGTTCAAGTTCATTTACTCCCTGTGCCGTAGCTTTCACATCCACAAAAAGAAGGTGCTGAAAGGTGGGAGAAAAATCACCCTTAAGTCTGAGGACAGAGTTGACTCTCAGGGGCGCTGAGGACGGGAGCCTGTCTTGATGCGGGAAGTAGCTGGAGAAGGTGCTTGTGTGGGGATGCGTCCCTGAGGGCGTGTCTGCGAGGAGCTGACCGGTACCGGGGAGGTGCGCAGGGCGGCCACGAGATCAGAGGCTTGAGAACCGGCAGAATCCCGGAGAGGAGGCCGTGCCCTCCTCCAGGTGGCGCGGGAGGCGGAGGTGCCACGCGTCTGTGTCACAGAGCAGCGCGGCCCGGCCGATGCCCAGTGTGCGAGGACCCCGATGCCTGCCCTCCCAGCACGCCCCACGTTAGGGAACCGTAGCCTCCCTCCCCCCGAGGCAGGATCAGGCGCCCGCAACGAGCAAATGTTCCCATCGTTGCAAAATCTCAGATCTGGAAAAGACTAGGAATTACGGCCTCGCCTTCGTTTTACGGCTGAGGAAACCCAGGCAGAGTTCACGCGTGTTCCGACGTGAAGCGTGTCTGTAGGTGACACGGAGGCTTGCCTTGCAGCGCGGACGCGCAGCGTGTTAACCGCACTGAGCGGGCTGGCGTCTGCTCCAGCGCGTAGATGTGCATTTTACACGTTGTGACATCTAAGCGCGCTGCCTTGGAGCCGGTGAGCAAAGAGGTTTCTGTTCCAGGGAGACCAGACCAAAGAAACAAGTGATCGCCATTTGTAATTAAAGAATTAACTTGGTTGCATTTTTGTGTGGTATATACTTCAGGTCTCGATCACCCGTCTCTTTACATGTATTCATGTGTCGTTAATGGCTGTCATCTGAGGGGAAATTTGTGAATTCAGACCACACTGCTTATTATGTGTGTGATTTTGATCAAGTTTTTAACCTTTCCACGCCTTGTTGTCTGCATCTCTGAAAGGAGGATAACAATAACACCAGGTCTGTAGGGCTGCTGAAATCCCAGGGCCTGGTGCATAGTAAACACTCAATAAACGGTCCTTTTTATTGTTGTTGCAAAGGTGTGCTATGCCTGCCTTCTCCTGGGAGTGGCCCCGTTCACACAAAATCAGCCCCATCGCACTTCATTGGCCTTCCAGGGAAACAGTGTGCTGTGACCTTGAGAAGTGACCTTGAAAGGATGCTGGGGACCTCATTAGAACCGCTGTGGCTCAGTAGCAGTTTTCGTTTTCCAGGAACATGGTATCTTGTTCAGATACCGCGTCGACAGCACCATTGTGATCCGGAACATTCTCACGTCTCTAATTGTGACGTTTTACTTCATTAACTGCGAGACGAACTGATTCCCACGGTATACAGAAGTTTTGTGCCCCAAGTTTATAGGATGACAGACTTGTTGGCCGATAAACCATCAGTCAGGCCTGTCGTTTCGTCATCCTGACCGCCTGTGTCTCATGAAGCGTTTAACCTCCATCTTTCGCACTTAATTCTGTTTCTGCTCAATGCGGAGGCAGCTTCGTATCTCCACACTAGTGTTTTCTCCACTGGAATAATTCACGTGAGTGTAGGACTCATACATTTCTGCTTTAACTCGTCAAATAGAGCCCAGACCGTTCATTAAATCTAGAATAGTTTCGACGGAGACATGAACCACCTGCCTACAAGGTAGCGCCCAGTGGAGGTGTTGGCTTTGCACAGTTAGCAGTGAACGGAAAGGCCCATGTCTAACCTCCCTCTGTTTCCAGCCAGAGACAAGTGGCTCCCCTCCGACCCGCAGATCATATCGGAAGGACTCTACGCCATCGCCGTGGTGCTCAGCTTCTCCCGGATCGCCTACATCCTCCCCGCCAACGAGAGCTTCGGCCCCTTGCAGATCTCCCTGGGCAGGACCGTGAAGGACATCTTCAAGTTCATGGTCCTCTTCATTATGGTGTTTCTCGCCTTTATGATCGGCATGTTCATCCTGTACTCTTACTACCTTGGGGCCAAAGTAAACGCTGCTTTTACCACGTAAGTAAGATGTCTTGTAGGCGTGGCAGGGTGAGGAGAAATTCTAACACGTGTAGATGGAGCAAAGGAAAACTCTCAGTGATTATAATAGCGGTGTTTTTAAGAGAAGAAAAGACTCCATTGAAAACAGCGCCCGTGTGTACTGACATTGCTCCACAGATTCCGCTCTGAGCTTGCTGAGCAGTCGACCACAGGATGAGTCAGAATTCGGAAAAATCCTAGACAGAGTGGGCTATTTTGAGAGAGTTGAGTAGTAAAATTTTAATCCTGGATGTCTCTTACATTATGTATGACATTAAATTCAGTTTCATCATTTCGTAGCCATTACTGTTATTTCAAAAAAGCAGAGGGAGTCAAGCCAGAGAAATGATAGCTCAATGAGCACGGCCCACTGGAACGGGGACAGTGTGTCCTTCCTCTGCTCGGACTGGTCTCCGCAGTGCAGACTCCCCTCTCCCAGGAAGTCTTATTGATGAGCTCCCTTAGTCTTTGTCCCTGTAAGCTCTGTCAGCATGGAGACATGCAGACGTGAGGTTCGCTGTCACCCATGGGTTTGGCTGTTGTGGGGGGGCCCTCCCTCGGTACTGCAGGCCTTGCAGTGGGGAGGCCATGCCCTCCACCTCCCTTTGTGTCCTGAAATGTCCCACGGGACACCAGCTGGGCGGTCAGCACGTTCCCGACAGACTGAGACGGAGCCTCACGCCCTGCCAGGCATCACGTTGTTCAGAAATTAATTCTTTCAAGTCGTCAATAGAGAGCAGGTCTCGGGTGAATGAGACCTGAAGCTCTTGCTTTCAGTGAAGAAGATGTCTGTCTGAACCCAGTGGGAGGCGCACAGGGAGCCTGGAGGTTTCCTCCCGGCTGTGTGAGGACGGGCACCCGAGCACCGTGGGAGAACGCGGCTCGGAAACCAGGCGGCCTGGCTGCCGGTGCGGCCTGCTGGCGGCAGCCGTGGCCTCTGGCCGTTAACGTGTCTCTGTGTTAGTTTCATCATCCTAATATATATAAAGAGCTCGGTGGCGTCACGACCGAACGGGTGACCGGTCACCATGAAGTGCATGGAGCACCTCTCGGTCCCCCCTCTCCCCCAGCCCCCGAGCTGTTCACCATGAAGGGGGGGGGGGCGGGTGGGTGGGGGGGCAGGACTGGGGACTGTTGAGCGGCGGTGGCGGGCTGCTTCGCGGGGTGGCCGTGAGCTTAGTGGAGCAGTCACCCAGGCGGCGGTGAGTTTCATGAAGCAGTTTGCGGAGCAGTTGTGGGGTCGGGGAGCCTCACGGAGCAGTGGCGGGGCGGGGGGTGGGGAGTTTCACAGAGCGTCCAGTGGCGAGCTTCGTGGGGTGGCAGCAAGCTTCGCGGAGCAGTTGAGGGGCGGGGGGAGCCTTGCGGAGCCGTCGAAGGGCCGAGAGCATCACTGAGCAACCGGGGGCGGGGAGCTTCACGTAGCTCGCAGGGTGGCAGAGGCCATGTGACGGAGGCCAGGCTAGGCCTAGGGACCCTAACCGCGCACAGTTTCATGCGCGCTGGGCCTCTAGTTTTAAAAATAAGCACAAAAAGGCTTAAGGCAGGTTGTCGGGTGGGTTGTGTAGGTAATTTATAGAAAGCCTCTCGCCCACGGTGGGAGTAGGACCCGCCAGCACCCTCTCTGTCTCTCTGTCCCCTCCCACCAAGTAGATTCACACAGAGTCAGAGGGAATGAAGGGGGAGGGAGGGGTGCGCAAGGAGCAAGAGGAAGAAGGCGGGAATTCCGGGAGGCCGTGAAATTAATGGCAGGAACAGGGAGGTTGTAGTTTTCTGTCTCCTAGCACCCGCGCTATGACAGCACGCGGTCAAATCCTACCTAATAAAATGGTAATATGTAAATTACCATCACTCCGCTACGCCCACGATTGGGCCAGAGAGAGGCACAGGGGGTGGGACTTGGGGTGGCCGGGGTAGCCGATTGGGCCAGCAGGACGCTGAGCTCGCGTCTGCACCATGGCTGTGCTGCGGCACAGAAGGGGCCTCTGGGGCAGCAAGCTCACTTCCCGCCGCGGACCATCAAAAGCAGGGGAGCTGGGTGCCTGTCTGCTCCAGCACCAGCGGACAGGCACCCAGCTCCCCCACGATCGAAAGCGAAAGTGTGTAGGGGACCCAACACGTGCTTGATTCAATCATGCACTGGGCCTCTAGTGTTCTATAACAGAGGGTAGCTCTGTAGGAACAGGATTTTTATTCCGCCCCTACCCACGGGGCCCAGCACAACTTCTAGAACATAATAGGTGCTCCAGCAATATTGGTTGAATGAATGAATGAACAAACTAGTACTAAAACCTGTAAATCTATAGAATTGTTATTTAGAATCTGTTATAAGATATTTTTTAAAGTTTTCATAAATCTCTCTTTGGAAAAGGGTCTCACTTTTTTTTTAAGATAAGAATGTTATTCACCTCCGTATTGCTCTTTGCACAGTTTCCCAGAACACGTTGTACAGAGTAACACAAATGCTATGGTCCAAATGAAATACGGAATTCGTAACAGGAGGGTATTGTTCCTCAGAAGAAAGGCGACCCCGTGTGCTCTGGGTAGAACTGCAGCAATGAAAACACGCTCGGTGTCCGCGTAGGACGCGCTCTCAACCTTTCCTTTGCGATGGAGTCTACGTGTGTAGTTATTGAAGGGTTATTCTTGCTGCTCACAGACCAGCAGTTACAATGGGGTCATATGCTGAGACCAGCCGCATTCAGCTGGCAAAGCCCATTTAAGGGATAAACTGGGGCCTTTGTCTGGAGGGGTGGCAAGGCTATGTGCTCACTGCTGCATGGGACCAGGAGTCAGGAAGCAGATTATTTAAATTGAGGGAAAAGCAGAGGAATCTCTCCTTCTGTTGCCTCCTCTTCGTCTGCAGCCAGGCATACCTCCCAGCAGGTGCTAATCCCTGTGACATGGCTCACGGGAGCGGTGTCTGCCGTGAAAGCCTGACCCCTCACCTGGGACCGCAGCTCTGAGTGCCCCCCAGTTCCCAGGGGCAGGGGTTCTGTTGGGTACTTTCGGAGATTTTTTGCATAAACAAGAATATAAGTGTTTGTATACCCCTCTTTTTTATTCAAATTGTAGGCTATTTCACACTTGCTACATCTTACTTTTTTTTACTTAAGAATATATCATTTTGGAGCTCCAGTGGCGCAATCGGTTAGCGCGCGGTACTTATAAGAATATATCATTCTATATAGACGCCGGAGGATAGATCTGTGTCATAGCGTTTCGCCTATGGGTGTACAGAACTGTTTACCACGCCCTATGGGTGGGTGTCAGGGTGCTCTTTCTGCCCCACTGCCTCGCTGCAAGGAAGATGCTTGTGCATAGTTTTCTGGAAGTGGGCATATAATTTTAGTTCCGACCGTGTTCTACTTCAGAAAACCTGATTGAGATTCTGAACCACCTACAAGATCACACCCCAAACTTCCATCCTTCTAGGAGACAGGAATGGGCATCGTGGTAGAACTTCTTTCCCCAAAAAAGTCTACTCGGGAGACTTTTTCCCGGATAACTTACAGAACGGCTGGGCGTCAGCACCAAGTAACCACACGCTTCTGAAAACCTGGGAATAACTTCTGTTAAACATTGTAGTAAAACTAGAGGCCCGGTGCCTGAATCCGGGGCCCTCAGCCTCAGCCTGGTGGGGTCCCTCAGCCTGGCCTGCGCCCTCTCACAACCCGGGACCCCTCTGGGATCGGCTGAAACCGGCAGTCTGACATCCCCCCAGGGATGTAGTAGTGCGCACAGTGGCAGGCGGCCGGGAGGAGCCCAAGCCTGGCCAGGTGCCTCGCCAATCCCGTTCATCCCGGTCCCCCGCTGTGCCTGCCAGTAGCCGTGGCCACTCGGTAGCGCTGCTGCTGCAGCTGTGCTTGCCAGTCAAGGACGTTGTGTCTGGCGCCCATCCGTCAGCTGAGCGGCGTGCCACTGTGGGAGTGCACTGACCACCAGGGGGCAGTTCCTGAGTTGAGTGTCTGCCCCCGGGTGGTCAGTGAGTGTCATAGCAACCGGTTGAATGGTTGAATGGTCGAACGGTCACTCAGCGTTTTATATATATAGATAATTCCATTCTGGGGTTTATGATGGTATTTTATGATGACATTGGACATTGGTACAGTGGCCAGACCCTAACTTGTTTTTACTTCTGACTTTTTAACACGGAAAACTGTTCGCTTGCTGACGGTGTGCCTCATTCTTTCGACAGCGTGGAAGAAAGCTTCAAGACTCTGTTTTGGTCCATATTCGGGTTGTCAGAAGTGACGTCAGTTGTGCTCAAATACGATCACAAGTTCATAGAGAATATTGGATACGTGCTTTATGGAATATACAATGTGACTATGGTGGTCGTTTTGCTCAACATGTTAATTGCTATGATTAACAGCTCGTACCAAGAAATTGAGGTAAGCAGACTCCTACCCGTGGTCTGTCCTTGCCGTCGTTCTAATAACACAGCACATCTGCGTCGTGCCCTGTGGGTGGTCCAGCTCCTGGAAGCGAAGAGGCGGGGTGCGCCCAGGCCGTCCTCTGGGTTTTCCACCAGGAAAGACAGCCTGCACCTTCCTGTGTCTTCTAGGGGCACAGCGGGGCTCCCCACGGCTTTATCGTCACTCTCGGGGTCTGTTTCAGAAGTTTTGAAATTGGCGGCTGGAAGAAGTGCTAGGCATTGGGAGGTTGCTCTCTCCCCATTAGCCAGCCAGCCGTGAAAGGTCCTGGAGGGGCATTGCGAGGCATCTGGCAAACGTTGATGTTCTTTATCCAGTTGGAACTTGTACTGCTGTGGAAATCATTCTACTTTGGGTTTCGGATTGGGCTGGTTGGAAGCTCTCTTCACGGTTGTGTGTATGTTTTCTATGTCCTCCGGTTTAGTGTTCAGTAGCTTCTTAGGGCCTTGCTGTTTGTTAAGTCCATGGAGTCTCTCGGTGTGCTTTAGAGACACACAGTGCTATCAAAGCCGAAGCAAGGTCCGCCAGGTAGGAGAACTGTGGTACTTTGCATTCCTGCTTGTCTAGCGCGTGTGAACCAAGGTAGCCAACTTTTCCACTTTGGACCCCTTCCTGGTCGTTTCTCCTCTCCATCATTTCTCCCAGTAGGATGGTCACGCCTGTCACCAGGGGGCAGCGCTGAGGACCAAAGGAGATACAGAACAGGAACAGGCCGCTGAGGGCCTTGTGTGACATTTGAGGACATATGGCAGACTCATAAACGCCCAAGTGCAATTTCATCTGAGTACCGGTTTTCCCTTTGACCTGGGGGTATAGGATGCTGTATCTACAGCCTATTGGATGGGAGGGAGGGTGGCTAGGGAGTGGGGAACTATTGATGTTTGTACAGAATTGGCAGGGAGAGAGGATAATCTTCCCATCCTTCCTTGACCCTGAGTTTTTCTTGTGCTTTTCTTTGTGTCTTGGGTGGGGGCCAGAAATCCTTGTTAAATTTCAGTGGGTACACACAGAAGCATATGGAAGAGAAAAACAAAATAAAAAATGAGTATCAAGGAAGTTGATAGAATATTATGTAGAACAATAGAAATTATAAGCAGATAATTGTATATAAATCACTTATCTATTTCAAAAGCATAATTTAGGTTCATTGTAACACCCTGTAGAATCAATTACTAGAATTTTTAGTTTTTAAAATGAGTTCTGTCTTTTATGTCTTGTGACACAGGATGACAGCGATGTCGAATGGAAGTTTGCTCGCTCGAAACTTTGGTTATCTTATTTTGATGATGGAAAAACATTACCTCCACCCTTCAGTCTAGTTCCTAGTCCAAAGTCATTTGTTTATTTCATCATGCGGATCATTAATTTTTCCAAATGCAGAAGGAGGAGGCTTCAGAAAGACATAGAAATGGGGCTGGGGAACTCCAAGTCCAGGGTAGGTATCCGACGCTCCCCGCGGCCTGACGGGGAATGTGGTGTCTTTCTCCTGGTCTTTTGACGTGTGTCCAATAATTTTTCTGTGTGAACTTAGAAGATGTCGAAAGTATTGTCCATTCCACAGTCTTTCATAGACGGATGATTAATACTTTCCTAATGTGTCAAGAGGTCACTTAATCTATGCCTTGCTTTGGGTCATAATTTCACGTAAACTACCCGATTAAAATCAAACAAGAAATCCTTTAACTCGTTAAAAGTGAACAGAACACTCGGTTTCCTGTGTTACATGCTTATCAGCTGTTCTTCCAAAGTTGAAGCGTTTTAACTGAACGTTTTCCTCATGGTTGTATGGATGTTCGACACCACCATAGACTTCTTATCTGTACAGACCCTTTATTGGGCTAAAGACTCCTTTTCCCTTCAATGTTATAAAATCGATGCAGGCCCAAGAGCGTCCTCAAGTATTAACTGTAAATGCCCCTTCCGAAATAATCAAGAACGGTGTGTCCTTGAGTGGCCCCGGTCGAGTCAAACTCATCAATAGAGATGAGTTTCATGGTAACAGTTTATTACCATGAACTCAGTTTCCAGAGACAGAATTGGCATAGGACACAGGAAGACAGGGGCAGAACCGCAAATAATAGTGAGCAAGGCAGGTCGGAGGAAAGGGTGGGGCTAACATTCCTGCCTGAGGTTGTAAGAACCGCCTGCCGCTGGGAGCCGCAAGACAGCACTGTCCTCTCCAGGAAACCCAGGCCTCTGAGCCGAGCTGGGCCTGGTTCTCCGTGACGCTGGCCCAGGGTGGATTCGTGCGATTTCATTTCTCACCTTTGAAGACAGAGGTGCTTTCCAAGTCTAACCCCCTGGCAGCTCATTTCGTAGGAAGGTGGCCTTTGAAGCCTTTACACCTGGGTGTGGGTCCTTAAGGCCATGCATCTGCAAAGCAGTGATGGGTTGCGGCATCCCACGGTTTCAAACAATACCCCGTGCGTGCCCACCTAGAGGCAGTTTACTGTCAGGAAGAGGGCCTGGGCGTCTGACCGGGTTTGAATTCCGGGCTTACGGCCTATTAGCGAGTCCCCTGGGTAAAGTGCTCCGTCGCTCTGAGCCCCGAGTGTCGCAACTGAAAGAGGAAGCCTCGGAGGGTTCTCGTGAGAATGACAGAGGCGTGCAAAGTTCCAGCCTCGACACATAGCAGTGCCTTTCCTCACCCGCAGTTTGCCAAGTGCTTTGCTGTACATTTGACCCTCATGCAACACTGTGAGGTAGGTATGACTATTGTTCCCACCTTATAGCTGAGACCGCTGAAGCCACTAGTCGCTCACTTGTGCGAGGGCACGGGCCCAGCGGGGCAGGCGTGGGCTGAAGGCAGCACCAGACCCCGCGCCTCCTGCTGCGCCGGGCGCCCCTCACCGCTGCGCTCTGGCCTGGCTCTGCCCACCTCCCCGCCAGCTGCACCTTCGGCGCGGCTGCTCCCTTCAAGGGGCCAGCCTCCACTTGCCATCTTGGGCAGATTCTGCTGCTGCTGAAGTTGACTGTGCTTCTCTGGGCATTTAGTAGCTGAGGCTTTATTCTTTTCAAAGAAAGCCTCTCCAGGGTGGGAACGCAACCCCTTATGCTTCACACCCTCGCATGGTCTTTCTGTAGGCAGCGATCCCGACTTCTGCCTGCTGGTGTCATGATGGAGAAGGGAAGATGCTAACGGAGAGGGCGTTCAGGTGGCACGTGGCTACCTGGACCCCGAGAGGGAAGGGCAGGGTGTGCCCAGGACCGCGAGGGGCAGGCGGGCTCCCTGGGGGTGCCGGGGGAAGAGCAGCTGTCCCGGGGAGGCTGCGGAGAGAGAAGGCAGGCTGGGCCACACCCCTCAGCCTCCCAGGCTCTAACATCTGCTCCCAACTGCCATTTTGATTTGGTGAATTGTGCGGGGAGCTGTTTACTCTCCTATCCGTAGATATTCTCTGTGAACTGAATTTAGCGAAAATTTGGAGAAATCCTATGTTTCTGTTTTTCTTTTTTTAGAAGAGAGGAAGGAGCCTCCAGACCCCTTTTGTAAAAGATCTTTCCAAATATGGGGACTTTTTTAAAACGCCGTGGGACGTGGGACAAATTGTTAAAAATCGGGACTGTCCCGCCAAAAGCGGGACGATCTGGTCACCTTAGTCTAGGGCCAAGATACTCGGGAAGACATGCTATTTGGGCAGATACTTTAGGGCTAGAAAATACTAAACGATGCCATCCGAACGTGCGTGTTCCGTTCACGTGGGAGAGGAACCTGGCTCGGAGCAGGTAGAAACGCTTCTGTGCAGCTTCACCTTCTAGGTGCCCTGGATACATGTGTACACGGTCCCCAGGATCGGGAATGCTTAGCACGAGCCCCCTTGTGAAAGGATGTTTTCCGTTAACCAGCTCTGTGACAGCGCATGCTGCTAGCACGTCAGTGGTGTGAGCATGTTGCTCCCATTAACTTTGACCTTCGGAAATATACTAAACCACATCTAAAACTCAGCCTCCACAAAGTGTCCCTCAGAAGTGCTGACTCCAGAAACGTTATCAAGGAGGATAAAGTAGATTATATTTGTTATTTCCAAATGAATGTATTCTAATTTACTAGGTTAATTGTATTTTTTCCTAGTTAAACCTCTTCACTCAGTCTAACTCGAGAGTTTTTGAATCACACAGTTTTAACAGCATTCTCAATCAGCCAACACGTTATCAGGTAAGCATTCATTAGACATATCTCTTTATGTCTGTAATTCTGTATCTGTGTGTGTGTGTGTCTGTGTTTAGTGAGGAGAATTAGATCATCCAAATATACTACGAGGATAGAATAGAACAAAGTAGGTTCAGTTATGGAGGGGATTTTGTAATTTAGAATCTAAGTTATTATTATTTTTTTGGTTGAGGAGGAAGAGTGTTTTGCTATATTGAAAGCAAAGTGTTGGCACAATTTCCAAAGAACACTTGTACCTTGAGCTGGAGAAAGCAGGGAGAGAGACGGCACCTTTGGAAAATACTCTGACTCATTTCTCCAGGTTTTCCTTGCAGGCGATCCATGTTTCCGGTGGCTTCTTAGGCTATACTGTTTCGTCCGTGCTACTTTAAAATACGTTTTGCATTTTGACATTGGATGTGACATTTGAACACTATTCTCCAACTCACAACAGGTTATAGTTCTCTGTTTTCCGTCTGGTTGACCACTTTTGATTATCCAGTCTTTAGATTTCTGATGTGTACAAGATCGCAAGAATGAGGAGCAAGGAGTTGGATGATGTGTGGTGATGGCAGTCAATGGTTATAGTTCTCTTTATACAATTTTCTTGGAAGCAGCAAATTCTGCAAAATTGCTTGGCACACTGATTGCCAAAGTCTGACTTCTTAATGGTTATATTATATTCCATTATATGGTTGACTTCATTTATCATTTTGGTGGAAAGGGAGGCTATGCTACTATGAGCTATTACAGCAAGCAACCTTGCATACGTGGCATTTTAACTGTGCAGATCTGTAGCATTGTCTGGCTAAAGAACAAGTGTATTCTATAATTGTTCAACTATTATCAAACTGATTTTGATGGAATGTGTACCAATCTATATTCGGAGAATAAATGTAGGAGAGCGCCCGTATCCTCCTCAATTGTCCAGCAGTGTGCTCGTCGCCAATGGTTCCTGCCTTGCCCAAATGGGTGAAAACGGCCTCACAGCACAGTTTTGCTTTGCCTTCTTTACCATGAATGAACGTGGCCATCTCTTTACTTTCAGTGTTCTATATGCTTAAGACCCAGTATGCATTTGCCTTTCTTGATGGGCTTTTTGCTATATATTAAGAGGAATTCTTTTAAGAATCAATTAATTCTTTTAAGAAAATCAGTCCATTGTCTGTGATATAATTGAATTTCCCCTTACCCCCTTACCCCCAGTGCATTGTATGTCTCTTTAATGTTTATGGGTGTTTTTTCCCCAACTTTTTTATTTTTGTGTAGTCAACTTTACAAATTTTGTATGACTTCAGGTATTGTGTCCTTTTTAGAAAGATCTTTCACCACATGAGAATTTTCTTTAACCTATATTTTCTTTAGTATTTTCATGGTTTTAACTTTTTAACTGAAGATATTTGATCCACATAGAATATATTTTGATGCAACATGTGAGGTGGGGATTCTAATTTATTTTTTTTTCCAGATGATTACACCCCTGGGCATCTTTTCTACTGATTTAAAATACCACCTTTATTATTTACTAAATTATTATATCTATCTAGATATATTTCTAGGCTTTCGATGCTGTAGAACCACATTATTTTAATTATTACAGTTTAAAACAAAATAAAACACATAAAATACAAACACCCTTATGTCCTTACTTTAGGACTCTTATTTTGCATAATTTTTCCATTTTTCCTTCCTTGTTTATTTATTTGAACTTTAGAGTCAGCCTGTCCAGTTTGCACAATATCCTGTTGATATTCTCTTTTTTTAAATATATTTTATTGATTTTTTTACAGAGAGGAAGGGAGAGGGATAGAGAGCCAGAAACATCGATGAGAGAGAAACATCGACCAGCTGCCTCCTGCACACCCATTACTGGGGATGTGCCCGCAACCAATGTACATGCCCTTGACCGGAATCAAACCTGGGACCCTTCAGTCCACAGGCCGACACTCTATCCACTGAGCCAAACCGGTTTCAGCATGTTGATATTCTTATTGTGATTGTGTTAACCTAAGAACTGACATCATTATAATGTTCTGTCTTCCTTTTCATGAACACGATATACCTTTCCAAGTGTTCAGATCTTTGGTGTACTCAGTATCATTTCAAAATAATCCTCCTAATGTTCGTATTAATTAGGATTAAAGTTTGCTGCAAATCACACAGACCCACCAAATACCAGCCACTACCTGGCTGAAAGAAGATAGACATTTTTTTCTCTCTCCTGAAGAAGTCAGGAGGTGATGATTCCAGGGCTGGGCTGATGCTAACAATGCCAGGAACCCAGGCCTTTTCTATCTTGCACTCTGCGTGCATACCTCTCAGTCTCACGTGATCGCCTGGGGCCCTGGACCTAGAAAGCCAGCGGAGGCCTTGCTACTAGTTCTGCCTCCACAATGCGATTAGAAGGCAAAAGGGAAGAAAGATATGCCTCCTTCCCGGGAGGAACTTCTAGTAAAGCTACACAGATAACGTATCTGCAATGGAAACTAGGAAATGAGGTTTTAATTCCAAGTGGCCTTGTGCCAAGCTAGAAAAAAAAAAAAAAAAGGAACCAGATCTAACCGCCTCTGCTGAAGCGGATTATGTTATTTGTGTTGGTGCATATCCTTACGTCTTTACACCTACTGATAGCTCTGTTACTTGGCTTACAAGTTTCAAGTGCTGTCTTTTGACCATCCACTGTAAAATATGAGAAAATGAATATGCTTATTTTATCTTTTATCATGCTCCCCTTCTCCTCCCAGCTTTTGCTAGTTAAGTCACTAGAACGATAGGAGAGTTAAAAAACCCACAACCAACCCAAAATCACCTTCCTCTACCCCTTAGGTTCAGCACCTAAGGCCTGCGGATTGAACTGCCAGAGACAGCTTAACGGGGAGCGGGGAGGGAGGGGGGATAAAGACAGCTTCTTTACACACGCAGAGCCCTTACACCCGGGAGAACCCGGTGACCAGGAACTCAAAGAGGCAGTTAGAACGTGGGGCTTCTATACCCTCGTGGGAAGTGACAAGACAAAGGAAAGGAGGTTGGGCTCCGGGCGGGGGCGGGGGGAGGAGGGGTAAATCGTGGGAAGGTAAGTATATGGGGAAGTAATGGAAGAGGCAGGTGGCTTTGGGAAGGTTTGTTTTGCAGACCGTCTCAGGGCAGCTTCCTGTCGTAGTGAGGATGCGGGAGAGTGGAGGGCCAGACCTTCAGAAAGGACATGCCTGTCCTGCTGTTAGGCGATAGGAGGAGGGCAGAGAGCTCTTTCTGCTTCTCAGTCGCCTTTCGCTCAAAATAATCCTTATGCGATGTGACATATTTGGGGTGCCATGTTCTGATCCCCTTCACTACCTTGTCAGGATCACAATTAAACAGTCAATACTTACCACCATGTTTTTTGGCCATAGTTTCCTATTAATCTCTTTGTTGTCAATTTGTCTTGTAGCTTCTTCAAGGGGAGCCATGGAAATGATGTTTTCTGAGTTATTTCATGTTCACAGCTGTTTCCTATTTTCTATGTGTTTATACTGACTAGCTGTAACACTCTTAGACATGACTTTATTTTCTTAATGTCTTTGTAAACATTGTCCCCCTGTTCCTACAATGGAACGTTCATGGGAAAGAGTTGGAGGCCAGCGTGATTGTTTTTGGCTTATAGCTGACCTAGGTTGTGTTTGAATGACCCAGATTTTTTTTTCAATCTTTAAAATCCAATAACTTGCTATTAATTGTTCTATAGGTGGATCTGTGTGAATTTTACTGGCACACAGTAAGGCCATTCAATCTGCACATTCAAGTCTTCTTTTATCTCTGAATAATTTTCTTGAATTATATCTTGAAATATTGTTTTTGGGGTTCCTTCTTCAAAGATACCAATTAGATGCCCACTGAATCTTCGTTGCCTGTTTTCCAGAGCTACCATTTTGTCCTCTATTCCTTTTGAATTTTCATCCCTTTCTCCTTTTGGCTTACCTTTTATTTTCATACTGTATTGTACCCTGCCTATCTTCATGTATGCTACTTCTAACATACCTTTCATTTCTATGATGATTTTATTTTTTCCCTTCTTGAAAATTCTCAGCTTATATGTCATCTCTAGCTCGCTGAATACTTCTGGCAAACAGGACTTTTCTCTATAATTTCTCCTTCAACCCAGTGGTCCAAGCTTCTGTAGAATTGATATGATGAGGTCAAGGGAAGCCCTCAGCCATGACTGTCTGCTCTTAACATTGCCCCACACCCCCAGTCGACCTTTGCATATAGCCTTTCTAAAAAAAAAAAAAAAAGTCAGGATGCCTCTAAGCTCCATACAGAAGTAGCTTGTTTTTTCTGTTTATTACTTTCCTTGTTGCTTTTGAGTAATTTGGAAGAAGCAGAGAAATTCCCAAATTCACTGTCAAACTCAAGCTTCTTGCAGCTGAAAATTGTTATGCTTCTAAATGAGATGATCCTGGCTAATGCCGACTCCAGAATCCTGACATTTCGTATTTTCTAAGCAGAATTCCCTGTGCCTGTGGCGTAATCTGTGCCTCCCAAAAAGTGATAGCAGAAAAAGAGGAACTCTGAGAGAAAAGTCTCAGTCAGCTCTACAGACACCAACCAAACTTGACAGAAAGGACTTGATTATATTTAGATAAAATCTCTTCATTATGGACTCCATGAGTGATAGCAGCAGTTCGTTTAGTTGTTACGGATTTCCGTTTTATGCAGTGTGATTATAATAGATGACTTACCTACGAAATTCCAGGTCTTAATCTGCTAGGTGGGGATTTTTTTCTTTAAAGTGGTCGCCTTTGGGAGACACTAATTCTAACGTTGCTGCCACAATTCAGAGCATTTTTGGAATATCTCTGAATAATAACTAACAGTGGAAATGGCTAACCTTGGCCCCTAGTTAGAGCTGCACGTCATTTTGGAATTCACATGCGTTTATTTCCAGCATGAACTAAGGGATGGACTACTTCCAGGTCGCGTCACATTGGGGAACCTGATTTCAATCCGACACGAGGTGTCTTCTTGCCTCATAGACAGGCTCGGACTTGGTGGAGGAGTATATTTAAGCTGTGAATATGAAGGCAGAAACTTTTGTGGAAAGCTGAAAACACATCTAATTTTGAAGGGGGAAATGTCAGCTTGTAGCCATAGTTTCCCTGCGGCTTAAAGATGAAATGGAGATAATAGTTTCCTGTTTTCCCTCAACGAGGGAGTTTAATCTGAGTGGCTTTGCCCAGGGTGTTTCTAGGGAGCCTGAATTTCAAAAAACATTTTCTTTTCCTATTATCATCCCTTCTGGCCAGAAATGTTAGTTTTCATAGACTTTTTCCAGCATGGTTTCAGATAACAGTACATAAATATTTTAGAGAGATTGTGCGAGGGAATGTAGATATCTTCATCTTCAACTTTTATCTTTACAAATAATACTAACAAGAGCTAACCTTTCCTTTTTTTAAAAAAATATATTTTTATTGATATTAGAGAGAGAGGAAGGGAGAGGGAGAGAGAGAGATAGAAGCATCAATGATGAGAGAGAATCATTGATCAGCTGCCTCCTGCAAGCCCCCTAATGGGGATCAAGCCTGCAGCCTGGACATGTGCCCTGACCGGGAATTGAACCATGACCTCTTGGTTTATGGGTCGACGCTCAAGCACTGAGCCACGCCGGCTGGGCGAGCTGACCTTTTCTAAGCAGGAGCTGTTGCTTTTACATGCATTCGACTACTCAGTCTGCACACTTTATGAGCTGAGTTTATTACCCCATTAAATAGATGAGGAAACGGAAGCTTCGCGAGTTTAAGCAGCTTTCGTTCACTCAGCGGGAGAAGAAAAGCCTGCCTCTGGGACCAGCTGTGGCGGTGGCTGAGTCCTTGTGTCGTCACCCCTGCCCCAGCAGTGACCGCACTGCCAAGCCCTCTGGGTGGCAGGCACCACCGTGCTGCTCGGGTGCTGGCCACGAGGGGCGGGCGAAGGCTGGGAAGAGCCTGTGGGCGGCATCCCCTCTGCAGTGCAGCTCCCTGGCCTGGAAATCTGGCTCTGACTGGACATGGATCCAATTGCCCCCCTGCCCATTGGGATAGCCGTTGTCCTGGTCCCGTGTATGGACAGACTGACCTTTCCCGCTGATGGGTATGACTGACGTCCACGCAACATAGTGGAGATGTGTGTTTGACAAGTGATGAAAACACAGACTAACCCGATGGCTGTTTCTCTTATCTTGGATCTTCTTTTCTCCCTGAAGTTGCCGGGAGCAGGCCTGCCGGAATGGACATTTAACAGGAAGCGGGATGCCAGGCTCCCTTTTGTTTAGGCAACCCTGATCTCTCTGAGTCATTGCTTTGGATCTCCCCCTTCCCTGGGCTGGGGGGCACCCCCTCCTTTGCACAGGGAAGGGAGAGAATAACCTCTGTCCCCACCCCCATGCCTCAGTCTTTTTCCTGGTGGGGTGAGGAGGCAGTGTGTGTGAGTCCAGCACTGGTTTATGCTTGTCGCCCCGCCCTGAGGAGCGGTGGCTGCCCGCAGCTGCTAGTGGCAGCCTCGTCGCATTTAGATCTTTTGTCCATTCGGCTCCTTTTCCCTTTTGGCATGTGGTGCGAGGTGGAGACACAATGTAACTTTCCCTCAGAGGTAGTCCATTGTCTCAGCACTATTTGTCGAAAATAGTTTACTCTTCAAGCTACATTAACCGATATACATTTCTTTCTGTAGGAATCTGCCTGCACTGTCCCCTAAACTTAATTTTACCCCGGAAATGTTCACCCGTCAGAGTGAACTGTTCCAGTCAAGCATCACTGGAGTAGGGGCTGTGTTCATTGTTGTATCCTGACTCCCTGGCTCACCACCTGACTCACTACCTGGCTAACTACCAGGCTCACTACCTGACTCACTACCTGACTCACTACCAGGCTCACTACCTGACTCACTACCAGGCTCACTACCTGACTCACTACCTGGCTCACTACCAGGCTCACTACCTGACTCACTACCTGACTCACTACCAGGCTCACTACCTGACTCACTACCTGACTCACTACCTGACTCACTACCTGACTCACTACCTGACTCACTACCAGGCTCACTACCTGACTCACTACCTGACTCACTACCAGGCTCACTACCAGACTCACTACCTGGCTCACTACCTGGCTCACTACCAGGCTCACTACCTGGCGCAGAGTTGGTTTTCAGTAAATATTTGGTACTTGAATGAGCGAGTTCAGGCTAATGCCCACCCGGCTGAGAGTCTTTCCTGGGGTCCGGAGTCCACAGAGCCCAACTGGTTTTATATTTTACTGTGACTGGTAAGGTGGGCTTTTCCTGCTCCATAGCATGAGCGCCTCTTGATCTGTCATTATTCTCTGTGACAGACGCTTTGGATCATCCCAGATCCTTTTACTTGACCTCGGCCTCTAACAGGTCACTTAGGTTCATAATTTCTGCTTCCTTAAACCTGAGGCATATTTTTCATTCTCCCGATACAGTAGTCCTCATCGGTGGTTTCCCTTTCTGAGGTTTCAGTTGCCTGCCGTCAACTGCAGTCCAAAAATATTATATGGAAAATTCCAGAAATAAGTCATAAAGTGAATTGTTTGTGTTCTGAGTAGCATGATGAACTCTCTCGCCATTTTACTCTGTCCCGCCCAGGACATCACTCACCCCTTGGTCCAGGATAGACCTCTCACCCATAAGGCATTTCGTGGCCGCCACGGCCATCAGATGGACTGTGGAGGTGCCACAGTGCCTGTGTTAAGTCACCCTGGTTTTATAACGGCCCCAAAGTGCAAGAGTAGTGATGCTGGCAACTGGATATGACAGAGAGAAGCTGTAAAGGGGAAGTTCTCCACTTTATAAGTAAAGAAAAAAAATCATATGCTGAGGTTGCTAAGGTCCACGGTAAGAATGAGTCTTCTCTCCGTGAAATTGCCTAATTTATCAATTAAACTTTATTATAGGTTTTTGTGTGTAGGAGAAAACAGTGTATGTTCAGTTTAGCACTATCTGTGGTTTCAGGCATCTAGTGCGAGGTCTTGGAGGCAATCCCCCACGGATAAGGGGGGGCCTACTGTACCTGCATTTTAGTTCAGGCCCTTTTTCTCTTTCCTTCATTATCTTTTGTGATATTTGATATGTGCAGAAGAATATGTGCCACATAATAAGTTATGAGGTATAACTACCCGCACACCTCTGAAGCCACCTCCTACCTGACAGCATGATCTGTCCCTGGCCCACACCTTGCCGCCAGGTAATTCTAGCCTGAGGTTGGGGGTTTCGCATCCTCTCACTCTGGCTTTCTTTTCAAATATAGGCTTATTGCACATATAGATAATCCCAAACATGCATCAGGTAGGCTTCTTATTGAGCTTTATAGAATGATTTCATACTTCGTGAATTCAGTTTGAATTTTCAACATTTATGCTTCTAAGATTCATCTCTATCGTTGTGTGTGGCTATGGCTCATCCATTTTGTTAGTGACCCCAACGACATTGTGTTGTGTAACATGCCGTGGTTTGTCTGGTCTCCTGTGGATACTTGTTTAGATGTTTTCCGTTTTGTTTTGCTATTTTGGACAAGATTGCAATAAATGTCGTTTATGCCTCTTGGTCCACATACATGTATGAAGCGTCTCCAGGTACTAGACCAACGAGTAGACTTTCTGAGTGAAAGGCTGTGCCTGCAAAAGTTCAGCTCTAAAAGGAAACGCCAAAGTGTTTGTCAAAATGGTCTATTTATACGCATGCCTTAAAGCAGCGATTTTCAACCCGTGTGCCGCAAGACTCGGTAAAACATGGGCTACCTGACTACTTAGCCAGGGCGCTGATGTCTTTCCCCTCAGATTGTCAAATTAAAACATGATAATAGCCAACACAATGATAGCAATAACAATAAAACCAAAAGTTTTATCTCATTGAAAAACTTACAGCTCTACACTGAATTTATAAACATATTCTCCTATATTGTCTTTTGAAGAATTTGAAATGCATGTGGAATTCACATTTTAGATATATGTGGAATTAATTTTTGGCCTAAATTATGGCTCCAGTGTGAATGAGTCAAAATCATACCTATTTTAGTAATTTTAGTTATTAATTTGTGTGCGCCATGAGCTGGAAAATGTTAAAAAAGTATAAAATTTTATAAAAAGTATAAAAGCACTGAAGTATAAAATTCCATTGATCCCTATCCTTTCCAACACTTGCCATTACAAGATGTGTTAATTTTTCCCTTTTTAGATGTGAAATTGTATCTCCTTTTCATTGTAATTTGCATTTTCCCAAGAAAATAGTTGAGGATTGTTTTATGTGCTTGTTGATCATTCACGGTTCCTTTTCTGCGCATTCTCTTTTGCCCATTTTTCTGTTGGGTTGAGTTTTTCATATTGGATTAAAGTTCTTCATATATTTTGGATCCAAATTCATTACCAGTTACAAGTATTGCCTATATTTTCTCCCAGTTTGTGGCTTGACTTTCTACTTCCTTCATCATATTTTTATTAACAGATTTTAATTGTAATGAAGTTGAATTTATCAATCCTTTCTATTGTAATTAGAATTTTTATCTTATTGAAAAACTTACAGCTCTACACTGAATTTACAAACAGATTCTCCTGTACTGTCTTTTGATGAATTTAAATGCATGTGGAATTCACACTTAAGATGCATATGGAATTAATTTTTGTGCATATGATATGAAGTAGGGCTACAGTGTGATTTTTTTCCATACAGGAAAACAATTATCCTGTAAGAGCACATATTTAGATTGAGTATATTTACACTATGTATTGCTAGGAGAGGAAAGCATACAATATTACAGAATATATGGTATTTAAAAAACATAAAACACAATCTCTATAGTGATTAGTATATGTACAACACTTAAAGAAAAGTATTGGGAGGACATATGCCAAAATACCAACAGAGATTCTCTTCGGATGGTGGGATAATTGATGACTTCGTGTATTTCTTTGTTGTTCTTCTCTGTATTTTCTAAGTTCTCTCTATTGAGCATAGATTTGTTTTTGTTTAAAAACAGGAACCACAGCAATGAGTAACAAGGTAGTGTCTATAGATGACAATGTAGTGTCAACACGCCTTAAAGATAAATCGTGTTGGAAAGAGAAACCATGAATTGAATTCTTCCAACTGAACCTTTGTGAAAAGCTCCTTCTGTCCCTGGGGGTGGGATGGGGGGACATGCTTGTGAGGTATGCAGTCAGTCTCAGTAAAAGGTGGGAAAGGGTTACATTCTGAAACCTGGGGGTTCTGCAAATAGTTATATTAAACCCCTCCCCCTGAGCTGTTTGCTTTGCAGGCATGTAAAGCTCTTCGGAGAGCAGGGTGCCATTGGTGATGGAATCGTTTCTTCTTTCCCAACAGCAGATAATGAAAAGACTCATAAAGCGGTATGTTTTGAAAGCACAAGTAGACAAAGAGAATGACGAAGTGAATGAAGGTAAGCATCCCCAGACCGAGAAACATCCTTTTACAACTAAGTGCACAAACTTGGAAAATGGCATAGTGAAGGATCCTTTAAAAATCCAATCTCGGGGAACAGGTTGGGTCCTTCCAAGATTGACAGGAGAATCTTATGTTACATTTCTAAAATTCTATCTTTTTATTTTTTTTTTATTTTATTTTTTTAAATTTCTTTATTGATTAAGGTGTCACATATTTGTCCTCATCCCCCCATTCCCATCCCACCCCTCTCCCCAAGCATGCCCCAATCCCCTGTTGAACTTAACCGTTGGATAGGCTTATATGCATGCATACAGGTCCTTTGGTTGAACTCTCCCCCTCCCCCCACCCTCCCCCTACCCTCCCCTATCCTCCCTCTGAGGCCCGATAGTCCGATCGATGCCTCCTTGCTTCTGGTTCTGTTCTTGTTCCTCAGTCTATGTTGTTCATCATTTCCCCTAGATGAGCGAGATCATATGTCACTAGATATATACTAATAAGAACTGAATGTGAGACGAGCAATAATAGTTATGCTGACAGGCAAATGAATCAATCTGTAGCGAGCTTCCCCCTGGACCAACAGTTCTTTTGAGACCCAATTTCGATGTCCAGTAGTTCCTTATGTGTACATGTCAGCACTGACCCCTCAGCTCTGGATGGTGGACAAATGGTGGTAACGGAGGTCCGACTCCCTCTGGTTTGGTCTCGGCCGAACCCAGGGGCACGGCGTCACCCGGACTAAGGGGCACGTGGCCTCACCCATACCCAAGGGGCGCGTGGTCTCACCCGGGCCTGGGACCCAGCCTCACCCGGATGGATCCAGGGGCGCACGGCCTCACCCGGACCCAGGATCTGGCTTCACCCGTACCCAGGGACACTTGGCCTCTCCCAGACCCAGGGGCACGTGGCCTCACCCGGGCTTAGTTGCACAAGGCCTCACTGGATCCAGGGACACATGGTCTCTCCCGGACCCAGGGACGCTTGGCCTCTCCCAGACCCAGGGCCACTTGGGCTCACCCAGGCCTAGGTGCACGAGGCCTCACCCGGATCCAGGGACGCATGGTCTCACCCGGACCCAGGGACGCTTGGCCTCTCCCAGACCCAGGGCCACTTGGGCTCACCTGGGCCTAGGTGCACGAGGCCTCACCCGGATCCAGGGACACATGGTCTCACCCGGACCCAGGGACGCTTAGCCTCTCCCAGACCCAGGGGCACGTGGCCTCACCCGGGCCTAGGTGCACGAGGCCTCATCCGGATCCAGGGACACATGGTCTCACCCGGACCCAGGGACGCTTGGCCTCTCCCAGACCCAGGGCCACTTGGGCTCACCCGGGCCTAGGTGCACGAGGCCTCATCCGGATCCAGGGACGCATGGTCTCACCCAGACCCAGGGACGCTTGGCCTCTCCCAGACCCAGGGGCACGTGGCCTCACCCGGGCCTAGGTGCATGAGGCCTCACCCGGATCCAGGGACACATGGTCTCACCCGGACCCAGGGATGCTTGGCCTCTCCCAGACCCAGGGCCACTTGGGCTCACCCGGGCCTAGGTGCACGAGGCCTCACCCGGATCCAGGGACACATGGTCTCACCCGGACCCAGGGACGCTTGGCCTCTCCCAGACCCAGGGCCACTTGGGCTCACCCGGGCCTAGGTGCACAAGGCCTCACCCGGATCCTGGGACACATGGTCTCACCCGGACCCAGGGACGCTTGGCCTCTCCCAGACCCAGGGCCACTTGGGCTCACCCGGGCCTAGGTGCACGAGGCCTCATCCGGATCCAGGGACGCATGGTCTCACCCGGACCCAGGGACGCTTGGCCTCTCCCAGACCCAGGGGCACGTGGCCTCACCCGGTCCTAGGTGCACGAGGCCTCACCCGGATCCAGGGACACATGGTCTCACCCGGACCCAGGGACGCTTGGCCTCTCCCAGACCCAGGGCCACTTGGGCTCACCCGGGCCTAGGTGCACGCGGCCTCACCCGGATCCAGGGACACATGGTCTCGCCTGGACCCAGGGGTGTGTGGGCTCTCCCAGACCCAGGGACGCTTGGCCTCGCCCGGGCACGGGATCCAGCGTCATCCGGGTCCAGGGGCACTTGGCCTCACCCGGACCCGGAGTCCGGCCTCACCTGGACCCAGGGGCATGTGGCCTCACCTAGACCCAGGGACGTGAGGCCTCACTTATACCCAGAGGCGTGTGACCACACCCGAGCCCAGAGGCGCGCAACCCCGCCCGCACCCGGGTCTCAGCGGGGCCCCGTCTTCCCGATCCCAATTCCTGCCGGTCAATCCCCCCTCAGCACTTCCCCTGGCCATCCTTCCAGAGCTCCAGTATGGCTGCTGCAGAACTCGTCGGGCGGCGGCTCGGCGAAGCTCCGGTGCACCCGGTGCATGGCGGTGGGCCAGTCTGGCGTCGCTGCGTCGGCCCTTGGGTCTGCATCGGTGGCCGGTCGCCGAGCATGCGCACCTGGCCGCTTCCGGGGCGTTGAGATTCTTGACGGACTCGGAGGTCAGCAAGCGCGGAGTCTCCCACCCCATGTCTCATAGGGGCTCGTCTGACCGTGCTTGGCTGCCAGTGGAGCCGTCCCCTCAGCCGGAGACCGCCGGGGGAACTGCGCCGAGCACGTTCCAGGCCGCTGTTGTATCGCCTGAGCCATAGTTCTTTTGTGTCGCCTGAGCCGTAGTTCTTAAAGTGTGGTCTTTGGGTCACCGGCATCAGCATCATCCCACATACCCCTCTTTTATTCTAGTTGTAGAGCATCTACTCAGTCAGTCCTATGGTGGTCTTGGATGGTGTCTGCTCTGCTCTCTTGTCGTAGTCTCAAAGTTGTTGTGGTAGGCAACAATCAGGCTTCCGCCCTATGCCTCCATCTTGGTCCTCCTTTGTATAGTTAAGTCTTGATTGTTGTTGGTGTCACTGGGGGGGCTCTCTTTGTCTATAAAGGAAGAGTTGCTGTGCAGGAGACACGTTTATGTGCCGGGTCTTGGTGCAGCAAAGCTTTGGCGCTCACTGAATATTCCCATTGAATGTGTCCCTTATGCACGTGGTTGAAATCTGGTGTCATCTCCCACAGACCACTAGATGCCCTCGTTTCTGGGTCTCCAATGGGGTGTAGATCAGCTACTGCCTTAGGCACTCAGCAAGGATTACAGCAAAAACTGTAGTTTCTTCCTCCTGTCTGAGTGGCCCTGGAGCAGTCCGACTAGAACAGCAGTTCATCTGGTCCGCTGCCAGAGGGCAGGCCACCCACATGCATAAGCCGTTGCTTGGGGCGCAGGTGTGCCTGCAAGACTTGCGGGGCAGGTCTTCAAAACGTGCGGGGCGGGTCCCAGGGCGGGGCGGGGTCTCAGGGCGCCAACAGGCCATGGTGCGGCGAGCCGAGATGGCTGTGAGTCTGGTCCTTCTGCCTTCCACGTATCTAAGTCCCCTCGTTCCGCACTCCAGCGCAGCAAACACTGATTGCTGGGCGCACCTCCGCAAGAGTCCCGCCTCTCCCCGCAGGCATCTGGGTCTCCCGGGGTTCGCCAGAAGATGGATTTCAGGGTGATGGAGAGCTAATCTCCCCTAGGTTTGGAACAAAAACCCCTTTCCCCTGCCACCAGCCAGACCCACGCACCTCCACACCTCATCCCCTCCGATTTCGCTGGGTGCGAGGCAACAGAACAGCCTTTAACCTCCGCCGCCATCTTTTTCAAACTTCCCAATTTGTACTTCTTAATCCCTTCATTTCAGTCAACTCTACTGAAGTCTAGCGCCGCCGGGAGGTGCACGGAAAGGGCGCCCGGGCCTCCGTCCGGTGCGCGGTGTGCGCGTCCCGCGGAACTAGGCGCGCGAGGGCCGCGCGGCTGGGACGGGCGCTGGGCGGCCGCAGAGCTCCAGGCGCCGCCATCGCCGCGTTCCGGACGTCGCCGCCGCGGCATCCCCCCAATTTGTACTTCTTAATCTCTTGAATTCAGTCAACTCTACTGAAGTCTAGCACCGCCGGGAGGTGCACGGAGAGGGCGCCCGGGCCTCCGTCCGGTGTGCGGGGCGCGCGGCCCGCGGCACCAGGCGCGCGGGGGCTGCGCGGCGGGGAGGGTGCTGGGAGGCCGCCGGGCTCCGGGCGTCTCCGCTGCGGCGGTGTCCCCAGTGTCCCGGGCCGGGCGGCCTGCGGGGGCGGCGGAGTTGCGAAAGTGAGTGAGTTTCCCAGGGTTTCGCCCGGAATGGGGTTCAGTGCAATCGGAGCCGGTGCTCAGCGCACTCCGGAGCCTTTATCTCCTTCCTGCCAGTGAACTCCGGCCAGGCCGTCAGCCGCCCCCTCCTCTCCGGTTCCATCCTCCCCGCAGGCGCGTGTGCTCGTGTCTCCGCCCGTTTCTCCATACCTCAGGCTTTTACGGCTTCCCCGACTGTCCCCGTGGCCTTCTCCTTTCCCCCAGCTGTGGGCATTTCAGTCCACCAACTTTCCTGTGGTTCTGGACGATGTCCGTTCTGACCTCTAGTTGTATTTTTGAAATTGTTGTGCCCGGCTGCAGGTTAGGTGTTTAACCTATGCCGCCATCTTGGTTTCTCTCTAAAATTCTATCTTTTTAAAGAAACAGTTTTTAAAATGTCAATCAGCGACAATTTATCTCTACTCCAAATGCCCTGATTCTTAGAATGTGAAGACTGCCGTCTTTCTTTTAATTTCCTATTAACATAAGGTGGGAGTTTCAGTGAGTTCACAGGAGTGTTAACATTTCCCCAGTGATGCAGGTGAAATAACAGTTGCCTGAGACAGAATCCACACTTCTCCAGACAGATCTTCATTTTGTTGTCCAAAAAGAAACCTCTCGCCCATTTTTCCCATCTGTTTTTCTCTTGCCTTCCACCTTTCTCCTTGGCCCCTTACTTCAACGTGCCTATTTTTCCAGGTAAATCCTAGGCAGGGCATCCGTTGTGAACTAGGAACGTTTTCATCAAGGGCTGGGGTGTAGGCCAACGCCCGGAGTTGAAAAGAAATCAACCTGGAGCAATAAGTTCAAATCTATAGTTTGCAACACCAATCAGATGCCAATAGACCTGTTGGCACTGTTAAGAAAAAAAAAAAAGAGCTAAACTCAACAAAACTGTTGCTGAGCTTTGAAACCAGTATTTGATTAAGGAAAGGAAACCCGCCGAAACCGGTTTGGCTCAGTGGATAGAGCGTCGGCCTGCGGACTGAAGGGTCCCGGGTTCGATTCTGGTCAAGGGCATGTACCTTGGTTGCGGGCACATTCCCAGTGGGGGGTGTGCAGGAGGCAGCTGATTGATGTTTCTGACTCTCTATCCCTCTCTCTTCCTCTCTGTAAAAAGTCAATAAAATATATTTTAAAAAAAAAAAAAGAAAAGGAAACCCTTGCAAATCCGAGTCAATCCAGTGGTAGAAAAGAAATCTGTAAAGGTGTGAGTGACAGCCAGCAAAAATCCAGTCACGGGGACCTGGAGACAGTGTGAAGGAGACAGGGCTGGACTGGGAAAGCTGATCAGTTGTCCCGTCACTCCCTGAAAACAAGACACAGCGAGGTGCTGGGAACGTGATGGCCGGGGCAGCGTGAGGAACAGGGAGCCGGCTCCCACAGCCCGCACAGAGGAGGAGCATGGACGAAGGAGAACTGGCGTGGTGAACCAAGTTCTAACTTATCTAACTTGATAAGAAAGTGTATCACATAGCGGAACCACCTCCTGTATAAACGAGGAAACTAAAGTCAAAAGAGGTTGGGTAGTTTGTTTCCCCGAGTCGGCAGACTGAATACACTTAGTGTGCAGTTCCCCGTAACTCAGAAAGAGGGAGAAGGATACTGTAGGGAGGACATTGTGGGTTCACTGGGCTTCCGGTCCAAATAGGTGAGAATCCACTGAAGGGTGTGAGAATCCACTTCCTCCACCACAGCCTGGCCTGGGCTTCAGATGAGATCAGCTTACTAGTGTTCCCTCTATGCTGCCGGATGGAAAAGGAAGAATCACTTTTTTCTTTTTCTGCCACGAAGGAACCTGGAAATGTCTTGTGTGTATTCTTGGGGAAGAGTTAGAATTCCTAAAAAAATGAAAAGGTTCTGACCTTTATATAATTAAAGAACGTAGAAATGGTACTTTAAAAACATCACAAAGATACCAGGAAAGATCATGAAAGGCAGGCTTTACATGTGATGCTCATTAAAAAGCTGTTAAAGTGCCAATAATTTGAAGAATCATTTCTTGGATTTGAGATAAATCGCTGCTTCACGGTTCCACTTTCAAGATCAAGGGCTTATCTCCATTGCAATCATTTGCAAGAGAATCCAGTTTTTTCGTTGCAATCGACATTCGCTCCAAATACTGCCACGCTGAGTTCTGGGAACAGTTGTGTTTTAATCGCCAAAAATCTGCTGTGGAGACACCCATGATGCCCACACAGCCAGCGGTGCCCCGGCCGAACCCCTTAATTCACCGTTGCTCCTCACGTCCTTACATGTCCACCCTCTGTGCACCACAGACTGATCTGTTTGTTCATTGCCATTGCCTTCCCTAATAACACTTACGCTCCTTCTTTTTCCTTCCTTTCCCTTGCTTCAACCTTGACCTACATTTACTTCTTCCATGTCTTTGCCTGTTCAATAGATTGATTCATTGTTAGTAGCATTTTGTTCTGCTGGGATTCCCTTCCACACTAGCCACGGGAGAGGACCTCTGTAGGTGCCAGCCTGCATGGCTGAGGGAACCCCAGAGCCTTCCTGTGGACGGGAAGGAGGCCCTGCCTGTAGGTCAGAGGACAGGGAAGCCACCCCGCAGTCAACGCTGGCTGAGCCACAGGACGGTACCCGCACTGAGCTTTCCTGTTTAAAAACAGCTGGGCTACTTTTATAGCTTTTTACAAAGGTCACCATATTTTTAAAGACAGACATTTCTTAAAGGGGAAAAAATCTATTTTGGTGACGTTATGGGGCAAGTGTATTTATATCGTAGGAATTTCACTCTTTTGTCCTCTTCTGAATCCAAAGAGAAAATGACCGATTATGTGTTTCTTTAATTCCAATACTTCAGGCGAACTAAAAGAAATCAAGCAGGATATCTCCAGCCTTCGTTATGAACTGTTGGAGGACAAGAGCCAGGCGACGGAGGAGCTAGCCATGCTCATTCATAAGCTCAGCGAGAAGCTGAGCCCCAGCTCGCCGAGGTGTGAGTGACGTGGAGCCTGGACCGCGGCTTGGACTATAGCGCACATGTGGGCAATAATATTTCTAAGTATGAAGTACTTGAAAAACCATGGTGTACATTTTTAGTGTTTAACTACCTTTATCATGTGAATCTTCGCAAGTTAGGTCTTCATGATTTTACTGTTTTATCACGTGTAAATGGTCTTCGTTGGCCTTGTCTGCCTTGGCGTTACAAACAACGACACGATATTGTATGGGAAGGCCCGATGGCTGCCATTTTTGTCCATTTTAGAATGAACTCTACCACATCTTTGCACTATCTGTGGGCCTCCCAGAGACTGAGTAAGCTCCTGGGGGACAGGGACTATGTCTTACTCATCTTTGTGTCTCCAGCATCTAGCACGGTGCCTGGTACAAAGGAGGCGCGCAGTAAATTTGTTGAGACCACCTGCACTGAACTGCCAACCAAGTACAAGTACAAATAAAAAGGCCATCACTATGTAGCGCACCTTCTCTTGTCCAAGTGCTGAAGCGGTTTTTTTAAAAAATAGAAACTGAAGACAACTGACAAGCAGCTCTGACTTGATCAGATTTTCTTAGAATTTTTGGCATCACTAACAATCCTAGAACCTTTGAGCCCTGAGGAAGAATTTAACAATGAAATGGGTTAATAGAAAATATCATTATGTTAAAGTTTCATAGCATTGCTCAAAGTAACTTATTCAACATTTTTCTAAAGGATAGACTGTTTGTTTTCTGTCTTAGATGTTCATTTGCTGTTTTTCAGTCATGTGAATTTAGTCAGCAGGACGGTGAATTGTTTTACGGGGTCTGTGTAGGGTTGTTATTTTGTTACTAGAGGCCTGATGCACGAAATTCATGCATGGGTAGGGTCCCTAGGCCTGGCTGGCAATCAGGGCCGGTCTGTAGGGTGACCGGCGGGGCAATGGGGGGGGGGCCCACTGGCACCTGCCTTGGCCAGCCTGGCGCTGCCTGCTCACCACCCCGCCTGCCACCGCCGGTCACCTCCTTATGCAGGGCGATTGGGGAGCGGGGCGCTGGCATCCACCTTGGCTGGCCTGGGGCCTGCGGGCTGGAGGCAACTCCTGCGTTGAGTGTCTGCCTCCTGCTGGTCAGTGCGTGTCATAGCGACCGGTCATTCCACTGTTCAGTCGATTTGCATATTAGGTTTTTATTATCTATGATGACCTCCTGATTTCTGCCTCTGCGTTCTGGAGGCCATGCTTCTGGGAAGAAATAGGGCAGAGCAGTGGCTGTGGGCCTGGAGCGGTCTGTCCAAGCATCACCGGGTGGGTGTCATTGCCCGTTGAGGCCTCTCTTTGCCGTTGCTCACAATGCTTGGCATCCTTGATCTGATCGAAGCATTGCGCTTATACTTTCTACACAAAACAGGTTGTGATGTATCTGTTCTCGGCTTATTGTGTAACTGAGCTGAATACTGGTAATATCTACAACGCCTCAGGGCTTTCACAGGAGAGGGGATACAGGCCAGTAAGTTCCCTCATCTCACAGACCACGAAACACTCAAATACATTACTGCCGTTAGGCTTCAGTGGCTCATAGAGTTATGCTTAACCTCCTGTTCCATCTGTTTGCATCAAGACTGAGAGGAATATGAATTGTGACCACAACTCAAGGGTAGTTTCATAGGCCCTAGACACCGGTTTAAAACATGGTACTTTAAGATCATTGCTCTCACACAGCAAGGCTTTCTAGACATGAACACAAAACGAGCATTAAGTGGAACCACATAAAGCTCTTAAAGATGATTTCTTAATTTCTACTTCTTGGGACTTAAAAAAATTAAGAACTTTATACATTTTTGCTACCATTGTAGACTATTTCACTAACTTTTATGCTATTCTAATAGTACTTTGTCTTAAATGTTTTTCAAACTTTCTGTATTTAATGTTATGCCTCGGAACTGAATAAAATATTGAATTTTTTCATTGTTATATGTTTCTCTACTATATTACAACAATACTTCAGTCTTACAGTATTGTCTAGGACTGTAAGTGTGGGCGTTTTGAATGGAATATTTAGTAATATTCCCATCTGGGGGTTGGGGAAACGTGTCCGATTCAGCTGGAGACATTCAGCCTACGCTCCTCGGAGTCTTGAATAAAGACACAGCTCACAGCATTGTTTAAGTCCTGCCTCCCACAACTATAGAACTCCCAACACAGGTTAGACACCTTCCTTCCTGTTGTGGGCTGAATTGTGCCTGCCCTCCCCCCACCCCAAATTCACTTGATGAAGTTCTAACCCCCAGGACCTCAGAATGCGACTGAATTTGGAGATGGGGCTTTAAGAGAGAATTACATTAAAATGAAGTCACTAGGGTAGGGCTTACTCTGATAGGACAGGTGCCCTTATTAGGAGAGGAGATTAGGACACAGACGCAGAAGGAAGACAGGTGAGGTCACAGTTTGAAGATGGCCAAGGAGAGAGGCCTCAGGAGATGGGTTTGGTTCCCTGCTGACACCTTGATCTTGTGCTCCTGGCCAGTGAGATCCTGTAAGAAAACGCATTTCTCTTGTTGAAGCCACCCAGCTGGGGGTACTTCGTTATGGTGGCCCTATCTTCCTAATGCACCTTCCAATCCCCTAAATCCTATACAATTCTGTTTTATCCTAGCTCCTCTATGTCTATTTTTCAATTTACTTCTAAAATTTATCTGTATTTTTGTTGAGCCTAAATTAATATATATTTTCCCAAATTGTTACAGAGCTAACCCATCTCAAGGCATTACTATTTATTTTAATGCGGTTATATTAGCCTCAGAAAAAGAATGACCTGGAACAGCTTGGAACCTGGGCAAAACCTCAGATTCTTCTGTTGGAAATGATTTATCTTCCTAAGAAGCAACTCTTCTGAGGGGTTTAATTCTTTTTAAAAATATATATATTTTTTGCCCTGGCTGGTTTGGCTCAGTGGATAAAGCATCAGCCTTTGGACTGAAGGGTCCTGGGTTCAATTCTGGTCAAAATTATTATTTTTTGTTTCAGAGAGGAAGGGAGAGGGAGAGATGGAAGCATCAATGATGAGAGATAATCACTGATCAGCTGCCTCCTGCATACCCCACACTGGGGACCAAGCCCACAACTTGGGCATATGCCCTGATGGGGAATTGAACCGTAATCTCCAAGTTCATAGGTCAAAGCTCAACCACTGAGCCACGCCGATCAGGTTCAGGGGTTTAATTTTTTACAAATCAATATGTTTTTATTATTATTTTTATTTTTTTAAAATTACTTTATTGATTAAGGTATCACATATTTGTCCTCAACCCCCTCCCCCCGTTCCCTTCCCAATCCCCCCCACACGCAAGCCCCCCTCCCCCTGTTGTCCGTGATCATTGGTTAGGCTCATATGCAAGCACACAATATTATTATTTTTAAATATATTTTTATTGATTCCAGAGAGGAAGGGGGGGGGAGAGAGAGAGAGAGAGCTAGAAACATCAATAATGAGAGAGAATCATTGATCGGCTTCCTCCCGCACGCCCCCTACTAGGGATGAGCCCGCAACCTGGGCATGTGCCCTTGATCGGAATCGAACCCAGGACCCTCCAGTCGGCAGGCCGATGCTCTATCCACTGAGCCAAACCAGCTAGGGCTAATTCTTGATTCACAATCATTCATGAACTCTTCCCTCGCAGACCACAAAAACGAGGGAAGGTACAGTATCTTACTCACCGATAGTATTTCTGTAGATGGACAGGAGTCCAGGAATGTCAGCTCTAGGTCAGATCCTGGGTCCCCACCGGTCAGCAGTAGTTTGAGGGTCCCTGCGGCCTTTTCAGGAGGTCTCTGATTTCGAAACTGTATTTTCATAACACTAAAATGTTACTTGCCTTTTTCACGGTGTTGACATTTGCACTGATGGTACAAAAGCCTTGGAGGTTGATACTGCCGGTTCTTAAGCATGAGACAAAGCAGTGGCTTCAAACTATAGCAGTAATCTCTTATTCGTCGTGCCCACATTGTCAGGAAACAAAAGTTTCATGTAAGAATGTGTGTTATGAAGCAGTAAAAATTGTTCATTTTAAGTCTTTACTCTTGAGTGTCTTTAAGTATTCTATGTGATGATATGGGCAATATGCATACATCACTTCTACTGAATACCAAAGTCCATCAGTTCTCTCAAGGAAAAGCACTGGTGTGATTATATTTGGGCTGCTAGCTGAACTCATTTTTTTTTCATGGAACATTTTTTTTGAAAGCACAATTAACAAATTATGATTATTTGGATTTGGATATTTGGCATTCAATTCACTTTCTTGTGAATTGAAGAAGTGAACCTATCATTTTAAGGAAAACAATGGATATTTTACCAATTATTAAAATTTGAGCCTTTATGCACAAGTTAGAATTTTGCAAAATTTGTATCCACCATCTGAGGTTGACAGCTTTCCAATACTTAAAATATGTTCTGATGAAATCCATGGTGATATTAATAAATGGAACTTTTGAATGTTGTATGATGAAGCCACATTCCACATTGCAACCAACTTTTCAAAAACTACCACTTGTTGAGTTTGGATCAAATTTTCTTCATATACTTAAAAAAAGCACACACATATACCAATTAGATTGAATGCAGAAGTAGAATTGGGACTCCCCTATTTACCTTCCTGGTGGGCAGTAAATAGATTTGGAAAATGTTATTTTTCATAAAAATATTTAATGATTTTATTTTTAAACATTTTTAAAAGTTTCAGTTCTAATTTCTAATACGGTAAATATCAATAGACAACATATAAACAAAAGGTCTGTGGGGCCCTCAAAAGTTTGTAAGAATATTGTAAAGGGATCCTAAAGCCAGAAGTTTGAGAACTGCTGCAATAAGCTAACGCCTGTAACGGTGAAATTCGTCGAGGGATCCTTTCCAATGTCGGAGAACTAGGTCTGAAGGTACCCGTCTTCACATCAGTGCTTTTCATTCAAAAAGACTTAAGAAGTGCAGCTCAGGGCAGCGGTGGGTGGAGCCAAGACTGCGTCTCCGGTCTCCCTGGAAACCACCCTCTCACACTCAGTCCCTTTTCACCTCTGATTGGAGCAGGTTGGGAAAGGGGCGTGGCTTTCCTTTCGTTGGTGGCCCCCTCGCATGAACGTGTTGACGTCACACCGGACGCCGTAGCTCTGAGGCCCGCGATTGCATCCCCTACTGCGGCCACTGGGCTGGGGTCGCCCCTCCGAGCAGCTTCCCCTGGAGGCCTGGGGTCTGGCATCTCAGTCCGTGCGGTCCCGGCCCGGCGCTGCCCGGCGCGTCCCCGCCGCCGTCATGGATCTGCATTTGCACCGAGCGGATTACGTTCAGGTAAACCCGACGGGGCGGGGCGGCGCCGTGCGGCGGGCCCAGCTCCCCGGCGGCCGCGGTCGGTCCTGCACTGACTTCGGTGCGCGGGAGCGGGCCCGGTGGCGACTGCGGGGCGGGGAGCTGCCCTCGGGTCGCCCTCCTCCCGGGCAGCTCCGGCTCGTCCGCGACGGTCCACGGCGTCCGGGAAGGAAGCTGGCGCCTCGGGCCCCGACGCGACCCCCGATCCCTCTGACCCTGAGTCCCCGTCTCCCCGTACCCTCCCCGGAGCGCCCCTATTTCTTCCTGGAAGCCGGGCCCGTCCGACCTGACCGCAGCCAACAAGTCCCGAATCCCCACGGACATTCTGAATGGTCCTGGGATGCATGAGGGTCCCGGGGCTCGGAGGAGGCAGTTGCTGTAGAAACGGCCTTGGCGCCGCCTGCGTTCCCTCGTCTGCTCCACGTCCTGCGGCTCGGCCAGCCGTCCGGCCGGCGGTGCTCCTGTGGCCGGTCACCTGCCAGGGGGTTATGCTGAGCGCTCCCGCCGGCTCCCGCCCGTCTCCCGCTGTCACCGCGCCTGCCTTGCTCCTCTAAATTAAACGCCCCTCGAATAGGTCCCAGTTCTCATCTCCATTGCCCCCGCCCCTGTTGCTCGGGTACTTGAAACAGCCTCCGGATTGGGCTCCCAGCCTCCAGCCCCACCTCCCTCCGGCCGTCCTTCACGTCCCTTCCTAGATTTATGTTTCAGTCCAAATCCAAGTACATGCTTTTAAACTGTAGTACCACTCCCTGGCATGCAGAATAACTTTATAGATTTACACTGCCTGGGGATTCTTTCTGGATTGGTTGTTTTCTCCAACTTGTCTCTGGTCCTCCCTCCCCCCCCCGGGGAACAAGCCATTTTCCCTCTTCTGTACCTTTTGTAAAACCATCTTCAGCATCAGTTTTATTGGGCATCATTGCCATCAGGATATTTGGTGTTTTAGCAAAAATCTTCTTTGTTGCCTTTTTAATAATTACTCTGTGTCCAATCAAGATTTTTAAATTCCTTTACAAAAAAAAAAACAACAACACCTCTTTAACAACTGTATGCACTTGTAAAAGAAGGCTTCTAGAAATATTTTTTCATGAAGTAGCTTGTCAGTAAGGTCACAAAAAAATTTTTTTTTGGCTTGACAGCATAAATTTTGACAAAGGTAAATTTTATTGTTTGGGGGTTATTTCCTGTGTCCTGACTTTTGTGACATATTTTATTAGGTAACAAGTACATCGCTGATAGTAATAATTACTTTGTATCACTAATCACTGCAGTGAAAAATAAAACTCACTGTGATCCGCACCTGCCGGTCCTGCTGATTTCCGATGTGGAGACTCAGTGGGCGGGTGAGAGAACCTTCACTGGTGTCTGTGTTTCCAGGTGGGAGTGACATCGCAGAAGACCATGAAGCTGCTCCCGGCCTCCAGAGGCAGCGCTGCACAGAAGGTACTGTAGCGATGCGATTTCTCTCCGTAGCTGCAGCAGAGGGGAGGTTTGTGTTTCCTTCCTCAGTGGTAAGCTGTTCTTTTTACAATGCTAGTGTGAAAATGGCAATGAAGTTCTTAAGATTAGAACACAGGTTGAAATACCAAGTGACATTTATAAACAGTCATTTTCTAGAACATTATAAGCTTACTAGTGACCCAGTGCATGGACTCGTGCACATTGAAAGGAAATTAATTAGAAGCTGGCTGGTGGGGCGGGACTGGACAAAATGGGCCGGACACACCCTGGAGCCAACCTCCGTAGTCCCTCCCCAGCATCTGCAGAGTGAGCCGGGGTCCTTGCGGCAGGTGGGGTCCCTTGGCCTGGCCTGTGGGAATTGGGCCAAAACCGGCTCTCCGACATCCCCCAAGGGGTCCCTGAATGCGAGAGGGCACTCTGCAAAGCTGCTGTTGTACAGGATGTGGAACGCAAACACAGTGTGCAGTAAACCAGATTCGGGGTGACAGTGCCCCAGCAACAACATAACCGATGGCCAAAGGTGGAATTGCGCAGCCCCACAAAGAATCAGGCTCCCTCCTCTCTGGTTTCAGGGTGCATCACCTGAGAACCGCTGCTGCCAAGTCACTGCAGCTCCTGCATTGAGCGTCTGTCCCCTGGTGGTCAGTGTGTGTCATAGCGGCCCATCAGTCATTCGGACACTTAGCATATTAGCCTTTTATATATATAGACTAGAGGCCAGGTGCATGAGATTCATGCACTTGTGGGGGGCGGTCCTTCAGCCTGGCCTGTGCCCTCTCACAGTCCAGGAGCCCTCAGGGGCAGTCAGACATCCTTAGTGCTGCTACGGAGGCAGGAGAGGCTCCCACCACCACCACTGTACTCGCCAGCCATGAGCCCAGCTCGGGGCTTCTGGCTGAGTGGCACTCCCCCTGTGGGAGTGCACTGACCACCAGGGAGCAGCTTCTGCATTGAGCGTCTGTCCCCTGGTGGTCAGTGTGTGTCATAGCAACCGGTCGTTCCACGTTCGGTTTATTTGCTTATTAGCCTTTTATTATATAGGACTAGAGGCCCATTGCAGGAAGATTCCTGCAATAGGGCTTCCTGCTGCGGTCGCCACCCCGCCTGCTTCCCTCCCTTCTCCCCCGCCCCACCTGCTTCCCTCCCTTCTCCCCCTGCGGCTCGGCCAGCCCGTCCGGCTGACGGTGCACGTGTGGCCGGTCACCTGCACGTGTGGCCGGTCATCTGCTTCCCTCCCTTCCCTGCTGCCCCGCCTGCTTCCCTCCCTTCTCCCCCGCCCCGCTTGCTTGCTTCTCCGCAGCTTCGCTCCCTTCTGCAGCGCTTGGCTTCTTTCTACGCTGTCTTCAGTCTTCGCTCTGGCCTGGATATGCAAATTAACCGCCATCTTGGTTGGGTTAATTTGCATGCTCGCCCTGATTGGCTGGTGGGCGTGGCTTGTGGGGGTAGCGAAGGTACGGTCAATTTGCATGTTTCTCTTTTATTAGATAGGATTATGCACAGTTAGTAAATAGTATAAGCAAACTTATTAAAATCATATTCTGTGTTTTTTTTTTGGAAATAATTTCTGTGTATACTTGTGTGTACTAGATTGTGTATGTGTCTGCCAGGGCAACACATTTTATTATAGAGTATCAAACATATCACATTTGTCCCTGGCTGGTGTGGTTTAGTTGGTTGAGTATTGCCCCATGCACCTAAAGGTCCCCAATTGACAGCTGGTCAATGTTTCTCTCTCTCTCTCCTTCCTCTCTCTCTAAAAATCAGTTAAAAAACACACAACATGTCGTAATGTCATTCATCACTCAAACAATGATACAAGTGCTTTTTGGGTATACAGCAGATGTGTTTAATGCACACTTCCTATTTTTTTTCCACACTAAATATTAAAAAGACATGTATTCAAGGGTCAATATTTAGTAAGATTAATTATTTTTATTGCTTCATCAAGGACATTCTTACATGAAACTAGATTGTTTGCCCCTTAACTCTCATTTGATGATGAAGATTACAGGTTACTGATATTGTTTGGTGTCATTGTTTTATTTCTTGTCAGATACCGTTAACTTTGCCCACCAGTTCTGTATCATCATTGTAAATATCAACCTAATTAAAAAGGAAAGTAAAGTCTTTCTTAGAAAAATGTGTTGACTGGGCAGATTCCCTAAAAGGTTCTCTTTGACTTTCACGTGTCTAGGAACCCACCTTGGGAATCCCTGTAATAGATTGTTTTACAAATAATTGAGTATTGTATTGTCAAAAAACAAAACCTTAACTATGTGTTTTTTCATCTTTTCAAAGATCCATGAATCTGAAAATGTGCACATAATGATTTGTGAATGCTCATTGCTCTAGGGAAAAAGTCCACATTTTCATCAAATACACGAAGGGGTTTGTGATCCCCTGTAGAAAGTTAAGAATCAGTGGCCTAAGAACAAAATCTGCACAATATCAACGTTACTATATTTGAGACTCGTTTTATATCCTAATAGTAGGCCAATTTTGTGCTTGAAAAGAACATTTATATTTTGATTCTTGGGATGAGTGACTTATTTATTTACACACACACACACACACACACACACACACAGACACTCCTACATATATAAATATACTAGAAGCCCAGTGCACGAAATTCATGCACGGGTATGGTTCCTAGGCCTGGCCGGTGATTAGGGCCGATCAGTGGGGTGACCAGTGGTGTGATCGGGGCCCCTGCTCGCACCCGCCTTGGCTGGCCTGGTGCCGCCTGGTTGCCGGCCCCCTATCCCCGCCCCCATCGCCACCGGTCAGGGTTTGCAGGCTGGGGCAGCTCCTGTGTTGAGCGTCTGCCCCCTGGTGGTCAGTGCATGTCATAGTGAATGGTCATTCCGCAGGTCATTCCACTGTTTGGTCGATTTGCATATTAGGGTTTTATTATATAGGATGCTTATATATTAGATCAAAAGTAATTGTTTTTCTAATCTAAATTCTTTTGACTTCTTGATCAATTTCTGAGAAAGAGATGTTAAAATCTGCCTTTCTATTTATTTCAGAGTAATTCATTGGCCACATTGGATAATTGATCATTGTTAAAGCTGGGTGATGGATACATGGGAATTCATTATGTTATTCTGTGTACATTTGCATATGTTAAAAGTTTTCCATTAAACAAGTTTAAAAAATATCAAATCAGTGAGTCACCGCTTTATTTGGTAATGTTTTGAAAATTAATCTTAAAATGTTCTTATGCTTCAGTTAAGAAAAAAAGAAATGACCTCCCTGCCATCTCTGTCCTTATTCTCTTGTGCTTTTACATTGTAGGAACAGAACATATGACCACCTCCTTTCATAACCACTCTCCATGGCCTTCTAGTTAGCCTTTTCTATAATTCTTTGGAGGATTAATTTTTGAGGGGGTGTCCTAGATTTTCTGATTTCTGCTTTTAAAATCACAATTTATAGATTGAGAATATTGTTTTCTCCATATATAGTTAATAATAATAATTGTAGATTCTCTTCAATCTGTTACAGGTGGTTATTGGAGATCATGAAGGGGTAGTTTTGTGCTTTGGCATGAAGAAAGGAGAAGCAGTGGTATGTACAGCATTTTTAGGGGAAAACAGGAATTCCTAAAAGAGAAACACACCACTTATTGAATAATCCTAGGTTAAAAATTTTCTAAAACTCAATGAAAAATGGGTGGTGAGGGAAATAGTTATATGAAGTACGAGGCTACAGACAGCACAAGAGTCATTTGCCGGCTGTTTGTAAAACGCCTTGGCAGCCCACGGAGGTTTATTAGTTTTGTGTGCTGAGTAGCAAATTACCGCAAACTTAGGGGCTTAAAACAACACACATTTATTATCTCACAGTTTCTCTGGGTCAGGAGTCTGGGCTCAAAATTTCACATGGCTGCAATGGAGATGTCAGCCAGGCCTTCTCTTCCCGGAGCTCAAAATCCTGTTTCTAAACTCAGGGTTTTGGCAGGATTCAGTTCCTTGCTGTTGAAGGACTGAGGCCCCCACTTTATTGCTGTCTGGAAGCCAGGGTGGGCCTCAGCTTCTGCAGGCCCCACAGTTCCTTGCTGGGTGGTGCTCTCCCGGACCCGCTCAGCATTGTGACCTCCTGCTCGGACCAGCAGGAAAACCTGCACGTCTGTACGATGCGGGCTTACGTAACATGGTGTTCATGGAGGTGACTGTCCAGCACCGTTGCCACTTCCTGTAACCTAATCAAACCTAATCAAGGAAGTGGTCATTACAGCCTCATGGCCACAGATCGTAATTTACAAGTAATGGGTTTGAGATGGGAAATCTAATATTCATTATACTTTGTATGGGGTTTACAAAAAGATAAAGAAAGTGAAAACTACCAGAAAATTAATATTTCCATTATTCATATATCCTCTCAGATATTTTATTATTATTATTATTTTTTTTTTTTTAAAATCCTCACCTGAGGATATTTTTCCATTGATTTTTTTAGAAAGAGTGGAAGAGAGAGGGAAAGACAGAGAGAAACATCCATGTGAGAGAAGCACATTGATTGGTTGCCTCCCATGTGCCCTGACCAGGGCCCTGGCCAGGGAGGAGCCTGCAACCGAGGTACATGCCCTGGATCGGAATCGAACCTGGGACCCTTCGGTCTGTAGGCCGATGCTCTATCCACTGAGCCAAACCAGCTAGGGCATCCTCTCAGATATTTTAAAGTCACAGAAGAGAAGAATCTGATGCCAGTAATAAAATGGAAAATAAGGAAGAAATTTATACCAATGTTGTTTCCCATTTATTAGAGAAGTAATAAGGTTTCCAGTAAATTATGTAGTTATTTATACTACTGACATTTATAAAAATTATAAAGAAACTAGGAGAGGTTTGTTTTTAAAAGATGATTCAGTGTAACAGCATGTCCATTGGAACTAGGTGGGGAGTCTTGTGAAGATGCAGATTCTCATTCTGTAGATCGAGGTTGGGCCTGAGATTCTGCACTTTTTACAAAGTAGTGATGGAATGCCACTGTTCAGTGAGCTCTACTTTGAGTTGCAAGGGTTTAGATTTTAATGATGTCACTGAAATATGTGTGGGAAAAGTATTCCAAAATTTCAAGATATTTAGCAAAAAACCCAGAAGACCTACTGAAATAAATTCGTTTGTATCTAAAAGTATTTCTATGTAGTAGAACTATAATATTTTTGTAAATTTAAAATCCCAGCATTTTTACAGTAAAGGAAAATGCTTTTAGTAACTTTGTCTACTTAATTTCACCCAATGATTCCTGCAGGCAGTGTTCAAGACCTTACCAGGGCAGAAGATCGCAAGACTGGAGCTAGGAGGCATTCTTAACACACCCCAGGAGAAAATTTTTGTTGCTGCAGGATCTGAGATTCGAGGCTTCACAAAAAGAGGAAAACAGTTCCTCTCTTTTGAAACAAACCTCACTGAAAGCATTAAAGCTATGTATGTTTATTCTCTTTTTTAATATTTCTTTTTACATTTTTAACATTTTGGAAAGGTGACAAACATTTGATTAAGTATCATATCGTAACAGGTTTTCTGGGAAATAAAATTGACTAAAGGTATTTTATTTATTTGGAAATTAAATTTGACCTTGAATCATTATAAAATCAGTGGGTTATTGAAATGTTTTCTTGTTAAGGCTTTTATAGTATTTATACATTTATTCTGTTTTCTTTTGATATATTTTATTGATTTCAGAAAAGCAGGGAGAAGGAGAGAGATAGAAACATCAATGATGAGAGAGTATCATTGATTGTCTGCCTCCTGCACGCCCCACACTGGGGATCAAGCCTGCAACCCAGGCATGTGCCCTGACCGAGAATCGAACTGTGACCTCCTGGTTCATAGGTTGATGCTCAACCACTGAGCCATGCCAGCTGAATGACATTTATTTTTGACTGGTTGACTCGGTTATGATTTATAATCAAGGGATAAAAGAAAAAAGTGGAAGAAATCGCTAGATATTTAAGTTTCTGTTTCTTTGCTGTCTCTGGTAGTTCCCGTTTCAAGGTAGCACGTTTTCTTAGGAGGCTAGCCGTCAAAGTTGATGACTACCAATAGGGTATAATTTCAGGTGAATCAGGTCAGACTCTAAGTGGAAAATAGCTCTTTCAGGGGTTTCCTGATGCAGTTAAAACTTTAGATTTTGAATCTTGGAAAGGGCTTTAAAGTTCATCTCATCTACTGTTTCTCAAACCTGCTACTTAGGAGAAGCCCCTAGAAGCTTGAATCAAGAGATTCCTTGCCTGGCCGGCATGGCCCAGTGCTTGAGCTTTGACCTATGAACTAGGAGGACAGGGTTCAATTCCCGCCAAGCATATGCCCAGTTGCCTAGATTGCAGCTCGATCCCCAGTAGGGGGCGTGCAGGAGGCAGCCAATCAATGATTCTCTCTCATCATTGATGTTTCTGTCTCTCTCCCTCTCCTTTCCTCTCTGAAATTAATTTTTTAAATATATTTTAATTAATTAATTAATTAATTATCTTAAGAGAGATTCCTTGTCCTATGTTGTACCTGCAGAATCAGAATTATTAGGAGTAGGTTAAAAGAAAACAGTTCTTCATCTGAATCACTAGTCTATAAATTTTTTCAAAAAACTTCAGCTCCTCCGCTGAAAACTGGATTCAATCTTGCAATTTAGAACATAGTTGTGATTATTGCCTAAATTGTAGTAAATATAGTTTGAAATGCACTTGTTTCATTTCTTTTTTCAAGATAAAATTCTGATGAAGGCATTTTTCCCACTGTTATCATTTAAAGTAGATTCATTTCAAATAGCCTTTTCTAGGCAATACAGTGTTGTAGTAAGAAAGCTAACGCTAGCGTTAAAAACTATGAGTTGCATTGCAATCCACTCCACTGTCTGCGAGTTGTGCGCCATGAGGCAAGTTACTTAACCCTTTATTATTCACCTGGGAAAAGGGATGGTCATGGTCGCTAGTTTACACAGTCCGAGGATTGAGCTAATACGTGTAAATCACTTAGGGCAGTGCTTTGCACATAGTATGCATTCAAAACCAGTTACTTTTTGACACATTATTTATCTTCAGATATAGATGATTATCATTATCTTCTCTTTGTTTTCAGTTTTCAAAATCAGTGTTATACCAAAAAGCTAGAAATTAAGTGGGGAGAGATGAAAAAAACCTGTTTAAGTTTGTGATAAAATGATAGTAACACTGTATAAATAAGCGTTTATTTTTACATGTGCAAGAAAATTAGTTTTTATGCTTGTTTTTAAAAATATGGATGTTTTAAAGTACTTTTCATGTTCTCAGGCACATATCTGGCTCAGATCTCTTTCTCAGTGCGAGTTATATCTACAGCCATTATTGTGACTGCAAAGACCAACATTATTACCTTTCTGGGGACAAAATCAATGATGTTACCTGCCTCCCTGTGGAGAGACTCCCTCACATTACCCCGGTGCTGGCCTGCCAGGACAGACTTCTCCGAGTGTTACAGGTTGCTATTTGCATCTTTATAATTTTTCATTATTAGATAAATGACTATTGATAAATAATATCTACTTAAGATAAATTATTTTAGTGGTTACTACCATTTTAAATGTCCTAATTAAAATTATATCTGGAAATTTTTAAAAAATGTTTTAATTTATAACTAATTTTGTTTACTTGAGGCAAATGTGTTCAGATCTTTGGCAAGTTTTTAGAGAGGCATATATGGAAAAAAGGGTAATTTCCCGCTCCCTCCTTCCCCCCCACCCGACGCCGCATTGAGCTAATATAGTCAGATTGGGGTACCTTAACTACAAAAAACCTTCCCAGTTTTTCTTTTCCTTTTTCATCACTCTCCCCTCTCCCAACAAATAAAGGAGGAAATTGGTTTGGGGAGAGGTTCTTGGGCTTTAACGGGATATTGAGGTCAGGGTTGCATCATTTGAGTTTATCTACTGTTTATGACAGTATGTGGAACAGAATAAGCATCAGTAAATATTGGTTAGATGAGTGAGTGATAGAGGGAAAAATTAAAAGCCATAATTGGCTAAAACAACTGCTTAAGGCCAGTGGTCGGCAAACTGCTGTTGTGGCTCTCGAGCCGCGGTTTGCCGCTCTGTTGACTAAAGAGTTTGTTGACCACTGCTAAGGCATTACCCTTACCCAGAAGTTTTGACTTCAGGTTAAAGACATTAGTACATTATTAAAATGTTTTTTAAGTGTTTTTCCCTAGCAGTGGCCGGCAAACTCATTAATCAACAGAGCGGCAAACCGCGGCGGCTCGTAAGCCGCAGTTTGCCGACCACTGCTTAAGGCCATTGTTACTAGTAATAACTGTTATAACCATGTCAACTATGTCTTCTTGAAAGGAACTTTTCAGCCCTGGCCGATGTGGCCTCATTGGTTGGGTGTCGTCCCGTGCACTGAAAGGGTGCTGGTTCGATTCGGGGTCAGTGCACATGCCCAGGTTGCGGGCTCGATCCCCCATAGGAGGTAGCAGCTGCTCTCACACTGATGTTTCTCTTTCTCACTCCTTCTCCATTCCTCTCTCTCTAAAAATCAATAAAAATATTTTTTAGAAAAGAAAGTAACTTTTCAATAAAATACACACACCGGGACCCATAAAATAAAGTTTAAGTGCAAATAACATGTAACAGGTGGATTAATTGGTTCAGAAACAGGCCGATGATAGTGCAGTTGAATGAAAGTCGAGCTGTTTGTTCCGGGCCACCCCTGGGATTTCATAGCCAGATGGCCGTTTCTTGGCACCGGCCCTTTTATGAAAGGGAAATCCAGTGGTTCTGTGAGGTTTTCTTTTTCCCTGCGGTGAATTGAAGTAGTGTTGGAGGTCATTCTGGAGACCAGAGATTCATTTCTCCCTCGCCGTGCTCCCAGATAGGAGTCATTTGAATAGGCTTTTTAGGAGCTGGCTGGCACTAGATTAGAGACTGATGTGGCTGAATTCTAGGATTCTGCTCTGTTTATAAGAAGAGCTCCATATGCTTATTGGAGAGGGAAGAATCCCCAGGGTTTATGGAAAGCAAAGAGGTGTAGTCGTCCCTCTTCTCCCTGCTCCCCGTCTGCCTTGCCAGGCGGCTGCTGCACCAGAGGTACCTTTTGTGTTTATATAGTTACTAGAGGCCCGGGGCACGAAATTTCCTGCACCCTCTCGCAGTTCAGGGGCCCTCGGGGGATGTCTGACTTCTGGCTGAGTGGCGCTCCACTGACCACCAGGGAACAGCTCCTGCGTTGAGCATCTGCCCCCTAGTGGTCAGTGCACGTCATAGCGACTTGTCATTCCGCTACTTGGTCGATTTGCATATTAGCCTTTTATTATATAGGATATGTAGATGTCTGTAAATTTTTTAATGTTATCCTATATAATAAAAGCCTAATATGCTAAGTGTCTGGTCATCCATTCAACCAATCAAAGTGTAATATGCTAATGATATGCTAAGGCCGCTCAACCGCTCACTATGAGATGCACTGACCACCAGGGGTTAGACAGTTAACCAGTCGCTATGACGTGCACTGATCATCAGGGGGCAGATGCTCCGACTGGTAGGTTAGCTTACTGCTGGGGTCCAGCTGATTGGGACTGAGCGAGATGGGCCGGACATGCCCTGGAGCCCTCCCACGTCCCTCCCCGGCCCCGATCGTGCACTGGTAGGGTCCCTCAGCCTGGCCTGCACCCTCTCACAATCCGGGACCCCTCAGGGGATGTCAGAGAGGCAGTTTTGGCCCGATCCCGCAGGCCAGGCCAAGGGACCCCACTGGTGCATGAATTCGTGCGCCAGGCCTCTAGTTTTAAATAAAAAATAAAGCATATGGCTCTCTTGTATATTCTAAATGTATTTAAACTTTTTACTCTAATTTTTCAAATTCCTGTCATTGAGGGATTTATCATAGATGTTCTTTCCATGTGAGTATGAGTACTTCTGCCTCATTCTTTACAGTTTCACAAATACTATGCACTAAATAAAAGCATTACAAGTGGCAAAATGGAAAAAAAGACAAAAGGACCTAATTTGTTTCCTTATCTAAATAGCAGGTCCTCCTGCCTTTCAGTGGACGGATTTTGGAAACACCCAAAGGCAAGGCCAGAACTTTTCCTACGAAGTAACTCCAGGCCTGTCCACATGTTTGAATGTGCTCTTCGTTAAAGGACAGAAGCAAAATGTTCCCGGGTAGTTTTGTTAGGAAAACTGACCAGTGTCAGATTTTCAGACAAACAGAGGAGTTAGAATGAAAAGCATTGAAAGTGGAGGATATTTTAAATATTTATCTTCTTGATCTTTACACTTTATATATGTTTTATTTTAAAATGAACCAGGAGGTCACCATTTGATTCCCAGTCAGGGCATATGCCCAAGAGGCTGACTCAATCCCTAGTAGGGGGCGTGTAGGAGGCAGCCAGTCACTATTCTGTCTCATCATTGATGTTTCTTTCTCTCTCTCCCTCTCCCTTCTCTGAAAAAAAACACAAAAAAACCCTTAAAAAATGAAATAAAATGATGGGAGATAAGAGATCAACCGAAGGACTTGTATGCAAGCATATAAGCATAACCAATGGACACAAAACTCTGGGGGGTTAGGGCATGTATGGGAGTGGGGGGGAGGCAATGGTAAGATATGTACACATATAATACCTTAATAAAAAAATGAAAAAAAATAAAATGAATTAACTCATGCAAAATTGGTAACATGCAGGTTAATATTAGCAACCTAATTTTTTCTGCAGTTTTATTCCAGAGTTCATTATGAGTATTGATGTTATCTCTGAGTGCCTATATTGTTTTAAATTTGTATTCTGGCCCTGGCCGGGTGGCTTAGTTGGTTAGAGTGTCATCCCGTACACCAAAAGATTGCGGGTTCAATTCCAGATCAGGTCACATACCTAGGTTGCTGGTTTGATCCCTGGTCATGTGCGTATAAGAGGGAACTAGTTAATGTTTCTCTCTCCCTGCCTCTCTCTAAAAATCAATTTTAAAAAAAGAACATACCCTCAGATGAAGATTTAAAATAAAATTTTAAAAAAAATTGTATTCTGTTTGTTTTAAAATACTTGTTCTCCTTCAGGGATCAAATGTGATGTTTGAAATTGAAGTTTCTGGCCCACCTACTGTCTTAGCTCTACACAATGGAAATGGCGGTAATCAGCATTTCATTTTTCACAATCAGATATGTGAAGTCAAGATATTTCAGGTTCTTAATCATTTAATCATATATAAAGTGAAAATGGGAACTTGTGGAAGGAGCATGAACTGGAACTGAGATGGTTGTTATCTGACAACTTGCCAGCCACTAACAGTAATGAGTTACTGAACTTAATTTTGAGTGTTCACATCTTAAAATTAGATAAGGAAGAGTCTTACCTCTAATGGTTTTACAATTATGTGAGTATATAACCATCTTCCCAAATTAAGTTTTCTGTCTTTATATATTAGTTCTTTAATGAGATTTTTACCTGAAAGTCAATATATGTGAAAATATTTTAATTTTAAAGAGATGAGTTGTGGGGTAAGCACATGTTGGCTTTAACTGTGACTAGGTGACTCTGGAGAAGACATTTTGTTTGGAACATCAGATGGAAAACTTGGGCTCGTTCAGATCACTCCACCCACGCCAACACACAAGTGGGAAATTCAAAATGAGAAAAAGAGGGGAGGTATGTTTTTATGTCTTTCAGATTCTGGAATTTTGGTAATTATTAAATAAAGTATCCTAGATTATATAGTTCATTCTCTTTTATTCATTCAGAGTATGTATATAGCAGACTTAGCAATTCGCAGAGCTACCTCAGCTGTATTTACTATTTGTTTATTTATCGCGTCTATCATATTTTTGGTATAACTTGTTAAAAATAAGACATGCTATTTTCTCAGGAATATATATATTCCTTCTAGGGTAACTTATGTCTGACTTGGTAAGTAGTGAGATGGCTATTGATAAGGACAGCATTGTTCATTCATGTATTTATTCCTTCAACAAACACTTGTTAGGGGAGACAAAGGATAACGGAATGATGATGGGTAGAAGGAGGAAGGCTTCTTTTAGACTGAGTGGATGGTCAAGGAAGGTATCTTATAAGAGGTGAAATTTGAGCTCAGCTCTGATTGATAAGAGAAGGAGTTGGTCAGAAGACTTGAGGCAGAGATAAACATGGTTCATTTGAAAAGCATTTGGAAGACCAGTGTGACTACACGCCTTAGCATGGCCTGAGATGAAATCAGAGAGGTAGGGAAGGGCCAAATCATGTAGGTCTTTGTGAGTCTTGGAAAAGGTTTGAATTTTAATCTAAGTGCAGTGGGAAGTCAAACAAAAACCCTCCATGGAGAATGGATTTTGAAGGAAGCAGGTGAAAATTGGAAGCACAGAAGTCAGCTTGGAAATTATTGTTGCAGTTGTTGTAAGTTCTCCTGGTCTAGACTCAAGATACAGTAGCCTGGACTAGGTTAATGGTAGTTACAAATGGAAAGTTGTACGTAGAGTTAATAGAGTTTGCTAATGTGTTTGTTGTGGAAGTGAGAAAAAAGAGAAGAATTAGAGATGTAGTCTAGATTTTTGGCCTGAGCAACTAGGTGTTATCAGACTGAGATGAGGAGAGACTAGAGAAAGAGCATTATTACTGGTGTGTGACAAAGGGGGTGCCAGGAGAGTTTTGTGGGGGGCTTGGGAAGTTTGAGGTGCAAATGATGCCTCGGAGAAGATGCTGAGGAGGGCCTTTGCTATGTAAGCCTGGAGCTCTGGAGAGAGGCCAGAGCTGGAGGTGGAAATTGGGGTGCCATTGCCCTGTAGACTATATTTAAAGCCTTAGAAACAGACAAATGCAGAGAAAAGAAAAGGATGGGTAACTGATTATGCTCAGTTATTTAGTGGTTGTTTTTCTCTATTCTATTTTTTAATTCTTACTTGGCATAAACTTAACTATAATATTGGTATTATTAATAACTTCTCTTTTCATTTTTAAAGGTATTTTGTGTGTTGACAGCTTTGACATTATGGGTGATGGGGTTAAAGATTTACTTGTTGGGAGAGATGACGGAATGGTGGAAGTGTACAGTTTTAGTAATGCAAACGAGCCTGTTCTGCGCTTTGATCAGGTAAGTTCATTGTTAAAGACTATGTGCCTCTCACTGGTCAATAACTAATTACAGACATGACGGTGAGGGCTGGGTTTTATTAAATGAAATATATTAAAATCTGGTGTTTGCCTAAAATATTGCTGCTTTGATGCTACAAAATCTTCTCTAGACTACTCCTGTGTTGTCTTCAAGCTGAATAACAAATTACTCTTCCATTTGGTTTTTAAATATTGTATATCTAAGTATTAAATATTTTGCCTTAGTTTCTATAATGCAAAATAGATTACGGGAGTATCATGTTTGGGTAACGTAAATGAGACTGTTGTTGTAAAGCAGTGAGGTTGCAGGAGGAAGCTCCAGGTTGTTAGAACAACGTAAAATTCTCCTTCAGCAGAGGGAAGCGTAGCCCTTTCCCTGGGGGCTCCCCGAGGCTCCACTGTGTAAGAAGGACGACTAGGTGAGAGTAATTTTTAGTTCACAGATTTTACATGTCGTTAAGCTTGTTTATCCCAGGGTACAGAGTCGCGTGGAGAAGCATTCTGGTGACTTTAGATGTGTAACTTGGAAGATGTTGAAATAATTAAACGAACTTTCTATAACAAAATTTCTTTTGTTCTCATCAGCATCTTTATGTGACTAAGATTAATTAGTGCTTATATCTATGAAAATGAAAAATAGGACCAGAGCTGATGTTGAATCCAGTCTTATTCTAGCCTTGTGTAAATAATTTTCATTGTGCTACATGAGTAATTTAGAAGAAAAAAAATGTTTTATTCATCTCATGAGATACATTTCCTATAGAATTTTGCTTTTGTATCAGTTATTATTTACTAAATCTTATATATTCATTTTAATCAATTATGTAATACTAATTATAATGATAGAAATTTCTAATGTTTAGAGTTTTATAATCACCAAAGATAAAACATTTCGATTTATTTTTTGGGGTTGCAAGAAGTATAAAAGAATTGCAAGCATATGACTATGTTTCATTAAGATAAATATATGTGGCCAGGGCCGGTTTGCTCAGTATTTAGAGCATTGGCCCAGGGACTGAAGGGTCTCTGGTTTGATTCTGGGTCAAGAGCACATTTTACCTGGGTTGCCGGTTTGATCCCCACCCTGTGGGAGCGAGGGCGGGAGGCAACAATTTATGTATCTCTCTTACATCAGTGTCTCTCTCTCTCTCTCTCGCTCTCTCTCATCCCTTCCTCCCTCCCTTCCACTCTCTCTCTAAAAATCAGTGGAAAAAGTATTCTCGGGTGAGGATTAACAACAAAAAAACTGAATATATATGATGGAAATGGAATGAAAATAAGGGTTCAAGGAGAAAAAGGAATAATGTAAAATTTCCAACTGTTAAAGAAGGATTTATTTCTCCATATTTTTTTTAAGTCAATGATTGTGTTTATAAAGTTCTGGTATTTAGTTTCATTGGGTTTGATTTAAGTATGACAGTTGTATTTTAAAATGATAATCTTTTAAAACTTCTAAAAACTACTTTCTTTGTAACTATTTAAAGTTGTGATGAAAACTCTAAAAGGCAACTTAAAAATGTATGGGAAGTGGGGGTACATAGTTTTTGTCAGAATTACTTTAGTGGGAACATGAGCAAAAAGTTTTGGAGACTTCTGGTATGTGCGAGATCTGCTTGTTTAAAATGCACCTGTGGCCATAGCTGGTTTGGCTCAGTGGATAGAGCATCGGCCTGCAGACGGAAGGGTCCTGGGTTTGATTCCAGTCAAGGGCACATGCCTGGGGTTGTGGGCTCAATCCTCAGTAGGGGGCATGCAGGAGGCAGCCGATCAATGGTTTTCTCTCATCATTTATGTTTCTATCTCTCTCTCCCCTCTCCCTTCCTCTCTAAAATCAATAAAAATATATTTTAAAATAATAAATAAATAAATAAAATGCACCATTAGATAAGGAACTTTATGCAAACCTTTGTAACTTGACTTTCTCAGGCCTCAGGAAATTAGTCTCAGGAAAGGCTAAGAAACGCCTGGTTTGCAGGATAACTCTTATAGGGAGGGTGAAGAAAATAACTTTTAAAAAAAGATTAAAAATTGGGTATATTTATTTATTTTTGGATTTTATTTTTTTCCTTTTATATTGACTTTATTGGGGTGACACTGGTTAAATTTCACAACCCCAGGTCAAGTCTCCAGCCATCACCATTTATCCCACCTAGACCCTCCTCCACCTCCCGCCATCCCCCTTTCTCCCTGCAATCACTAGCATTTTTTAAAATTATTTATTTAATATATATTTTTATTGACTTCAGAGAGGAAGGGAGAGGGAGAGAAAGGAACATCAATGATGAGAGAGAATCATTGATCAGCTGTCTCCTGTACGCCCCCCACTGAGGATCATGCGTGCAACCCAGGCATGTGCCCTGACCGGGAATTGAACCATGATCTCCTGGTTCATAGATCAAGGCTCAACCACTGAGCCACGCCAGCAGGGCTGCAACACATTTTTTAAATTAATTAGGATAGATTAGAATATATCAGAGTGCAACACAAACCTTTTAAGATATATCTGTTGTTGTATATTTTCATGTGTGAATGTATTCTAGATTGCAATATAAAATACATTGCTTGCTTTCAAATAGCTTAAAAGCTATTCACTTAACCCTGGCTGGGTAGTTCAGCTGGTTAGAGCATTGTCCCGATACACCAAGGTTTCGGGTTCGATTCCTGGTCAGGGCACATACAAGAATCAACCAATGAATGCATAAATAAGTGGGACAACAACTCTCTCTGTGTGTGTCTCCCCCTTCCTCTCTCTCTAAAAATAATCAATAAATAAAAAGTTTTTTTTTTAAAAGCTACTGACCTAGAGTGCTGGTTAAAAATACAGATTGCTAGTTGACTCACCCAAGTGATTATTATCTGAAAATTTGGGGAAGTATTGCTTTAAAAAGATGTAAACCCTGAACTTTCGGAAAAGCTTGCTTTCTCTCCATAGTAGCAAATTCTCCAAAGCTTTCATCGATGCCATCATCTTTTTTATTCATCTAAAAAGCTATTTGGAGAAAACACATGAGACAGGATCTATGGAATTCAGATAATAGACTATATTTTGAGAGTTTTGCTTATGCAATTTTTAAAACTTTTTTATGTTAATAAATGATATTTGCTCATTAGATGACTATTGTAGTTGAGTGGTACATGCAAATATGGGAGTCATTTCAATCTTTCCTCAAATTTAAAAGCACTGGAATGTGCCCTGGCCAGTGTGGGTCAGTGGTTGGCCCATGCACCAAAGGGTCTTGGGTTCAATTTCCCGTCAAGGGCATGTACCTGGGTCGCAGGTTCATTCCCTGCCCAGGTTCCTGGCCCCCTGGTTGGGCGTGTTCGGAAGGCAACCAAGCGATCTCTCTCTCTCTCTCTATCTCCCCCATTCTCTAAAAAGAAAAAATAAATCAATAGAGAGAATATCTTTGGGTGAGGATTAACAACAACAACAAAAACAACACTGGAATTTTCTGACATTTGTGCAGGGTTTTTGCCTTTCCAATCTCAATGTCTACATGTACTAAGTGTTCAGTAAACATATGTGGAAGGTCTTGAGACAGGAAAATAAGTTTTGTGGCATACTGTAACATATCTGTGAAATGTTTAGTTATTAAGGAAGTGCTTGGTCTTAAATTTCTTTTAGGCGCTGTCTGAAAGTGTCACATCTATCCAGGGAGGTTGTGTGGGGAAAGATGGCTACGACGAAATCGTAGTATCCACATATTCAGGTAAGGTAAAGGGTAAAAGGCAGTTGAAGGAAAAATGGATAATAAAAATATAAATTGAATAAATTGCTTTTGACACCTGTTTGTTTGTTTTTTGTTGATTTTTTACAGAGAAGAAGGGAGAGAGATAGAGAGTTAGAAACATCAATCAGCTGCCTCCTGCACACCTCCTACTGGGGATGTGCCCGCAACCAAGGTACATGCCCTTGACCGGAATCAAACCTGGGACCTTTCAGTCCACAGGCCGACGCTCTATCCACTGAGCCAAACCGGTTAGGGCTTGACACCTGTTTTTTAATGTGTTATTAGTAAGTCCCTCTTTTTAACATTTTTAAAAATTTTCATTTTCATTTAGTTATGTTTTACTTTTTTATTGAATTTATTGAGGTGACATTGGTTAATAAAATTATATAGGTTTTGGGTGTACAATTCTATAATATATAATCTCTGTATTGTACTATGTGTTCTTTATCCCAAATAGTAAGTCACTCTTATCTATAGTGTTAAAAAATTTATTGGTTAAAAAATAAGGGTATATTGATTTATAAAACAGTTAATATTTAAATAATACTTTCTAAGCCTGGCCAGTGTGGCTCAGTGTTTGAGTGTTGAGCTATGAATCCGGAGATCACGGTTCGATTCCCAGTCAAGGCACATGCTTGGATTGTGGGCTCGATCCCCAGTGTGGGGCGTGCAGGAGGCAGCCGATCAATGATTCTCATCATTGATATTTCTATCTCCTCATCTCCCATCCTCTCTAAAATAAATAAAAAAATATTTTTTAAAAGAATGTTTGGCATATCACTAGTATCTTTAAAAGTTAAATAATATTCTTTGGTTTAAAAAGGAATTTAGTGTATGTTTTATTATTTAATAGACATTAATATAAGAAATACACATTTGTTATAAAATCTTGCTTGCTTTTGACTAGGTCATTTTTACATTCTCACAATGTTATACAAGAGTTTAACAACATGAAAATAATTTTTGAAAAATGATTCTTATTCATCAGCTATTTTGCATTTGTTAGAATGTGTTGACTTATTTCATACTCAAAAACTAAAACTGTCAATTAAATGAAAGATCTCCTCAATCACAGTTTGATAGTATTTCAGGCAAAGCAAAAATGGTGTCACAAAATGCTTAAGTAATTTCCCTGTGGTTTGAATATTTTCCAGCTTAATTTCTCTTAGTTGTTGTTTAGTTTGGGTTTTGAAGAGGAGTATGCCGTGGAGTGAGGTTGATGTTGGTGGACGGGGCCGTGGACTGGGTGTCTTTAGCCCTCGCAGCACTCACGTGCCCGGTTGCAATCCGTCCCTGCAGGCTGGGTTACGGGGCTGACCACAGAGCCCGTGCACAAGGAGAGCGGGCCGGGCGAAGAGCTCCGGCTCAACCAGGAGATGCAGAACAAACTTTCCTCTTTACGGTAACGTGGCATTTTGTTTGCCTTTTTAGTGGTCATTTCATGAAGTGTGCAGTGGTTGTTGCTTTTGTTGCTTATAGATGCAGCATATTATATTGGAAGGAATTACACAGTAATTTGTTTATCACTTTTTTAAATGTAAGTTTATCAGTTTGAGAAAATTAGCAGTAAATGCTGATTAGTATTTTGGAGTTAGAAATATACTTTTTGTGTGCTGTATTGTATATTGTAGCCAGAGAAGTATATTGTTGGTGTGGTGATAGGTAGTCGTCATGTTTTTGTTTTTTTTAAATATATTTTATTTATTTTTTACAGAGAGGAAGGGAGAGGAAGAGAGAGTTAGAAACATCGATGAGAGAGAAACATCAATCAGCTGCCTCTTGCACACCCCCTACTGGGGATGTACCCACAACCAAGGTACATGCCCTTGACCGGAATCGAACCTGGGACCCTTGAGTCCGCAGGCCGACGCTCTATCCACTGAGCCAAACCGGTTAGGGCTATGTTTTGTTTTTTTTACAGGCATTAAAGCAGCTAACACAGATGGCTCTGCACTCACTCATTCTAATGCTCACTGCTCCTGCAGGCCTTTCTGAATCTCTAACTCTGCCTTATAAGTTTTCTTAGTGGAAATGAATAACGTTGGCTTCCTTAGACCCAGGGATTGCTCTGTCACCCATTCAGTCCAACGGGAGCGACTGCCAGCACTGCCCGTGCAGTTCAGTCCCAGCATCCTCCCCAGCACTGGACCGAGTGTCTGCTGCTCCACGCTTCCTGATCACCCTTGTGGTCCCCAAATGTTAGAACTCTGCAGCCTCCTTATTTTGTCTGTCTCCCCTGATGTCTTACTGAAAGGTGCATGCTCACTGGTTTCTTCTTCTCACGTCTGATGTGTTCCTGTGCCCGGACAGCAGGTTCTCCTCCGATTGGTGCTGTAGGTGCCATGGCCAGGTTGGTGTGTGAGCATTGGCTCTCTGCAGCCTGCCTTGGTGCCTACAGCTTTGTATTAATGTTACTCGTGTGGGACTGAGTAGTTGTTTTAACTTTTAGATTAGAGATAAATAATATGAAATCGTTTAGCCAGTCCTATAAGCAAAAATTTTGTTCCTATTAGTGTTACAGTTCTAGCTCAACCAATAAAAATCCATTCGCCACCCCGGCTGGGTGGCTCAGTTGGTTGGAGTGTCATCCCCTCCACCAAAAAAGGTTGTAGTTTCTATCCCTGGTCAGAGTGCATCAATTTCTCTCTCTCATTCTTCCTCTCTCTCGAACTTCCGCTCCCCCTTCCTCTATCTAAATAGGTCCTGAGGTGAGGGTTAAAAAATTCCATTTTGCAGAAGTAAATGTCTCAAATTTTGATAAACATTTTAAGGACCTCAAATGTTTACACTTACAGGTGACAGAGTTGTATCTGTTTTCCTCCAGGACTGAGTTGGAGCAACTTCAGGTTAAGGTAACACAGGAAAGAGAGAAGTATCAACAGTCTTCGCAGTCAAGCAAAGCAAAATCAGCAGTCCCTTCCTTTAGCATAAATGACAAATTTACATTAAATAAAGATGATGCCAGCTACAGCCTTATCTTGGAGGTGCAGACTGCGATAGACAATGTCTTAATACAGGTAAGCAAAATGTCTAACCTGTAATGTAAATGTTGGTCTTTTAAATATTATATTTAGTTTAGATAGTACTTTCAAAGGCTTATTTTAGTCTTCTATTAGATTATCAGCTTGCTCATAAATTATCAAAATTACAGCTTTACATTATTTATCCTATGCATATTAAACAAAAGGCTGATGCACTTAAGTTTGAGGATGAGTCAGAAAGGACATTAAGGATTTTATACTTCGGCTAACCTTTAAGAGAGTCGTAATAGAGATGCAACTTAGAAAACTCCAGTGTTTAATGCCCTTATTAGAACCTTTAAACTTCAAATACTGAAATAAATAGCCTGCAGTACAGCTTGCATTACCAGTTCTTAGGGAGGTCAGTAGGCAAAGAACATAATCCCGAAGGTGAAATGTAGGGATAATAATGTACAACTTCATTCTTCAATATATTTAAATAGAGGCCCGGTGCACGAAATTCATGCATGGGGGGAGGGGTGTGTGTCCCTCAGCCCAGCCTGCACCCTCTCCAATCTGGGATCCCTCTCACAATCCAGCACTGCTGGCTCCCAACTGCTTGCCTGCCTGATTGCCCCTAACTGCTTCTGCCTGCCAGCCTGATCACCCCTTAAGCACTCCCCTGCCAGCCTAATCGATGCCTAACTGCTCCCCTGCTGGCCCAATTGCTTCTAACTGCCCTCCCTTGCTGGCCTGGTCACCCCTAACTGCCCTCCCCTGCTGGCCTGGTCGCCCCTAACTGCCCTCCCCTGCTGGCCTGGTCGTCCCCTAACTGCCCTCCCCTGCTGGCCTGGTCGCCCCTAACTGTCCTCCCCTGCAGGCCTGGTTGCCCCTAACTGCCCTCCCCTGCTGGCTCGATTGCCTCTAACTGCCCTCCCCTGCTGGCCTGGTCACACCTAACTGTCCGTCCCTGCTGGCCTGGTCGCCCCTAACTGTCCTCCCCTGCAGGCATGGTTGCCCCCAACTGCCCTTCCCTGTAGGCCTGGTTTCCCCTAACTGCCCTCCCTTGCCAGCCTGGTCACCCCTAACTGCCCTCCCCTGCCTGCCCGGTCACTCCCAACTGCCCTCCCCTGCAAGCCTGGTCACCCCTAACTGCCCTCCCCTGCAGGCCTGGTCACCCCTAACTGCCCTCCCCTGCAGGCCTGGTCCCCCCAACTTCCCTCCCCTGTAGGCCTTGTCCCTCCCAACTGCCCTCCCCTGCAGGCCTAGTCCCCCCAACTGCCCTCCCCTGCAGGCCTGGTTGCCCCTAACTGCCCTCCCAAGCAGGCCTGATTGCCCCCAACTGCCCTCCCTTGCAGGCCTGGTTCCTCCCAACTGCCCTCCCCTGCTGGCCTGATCGCCTACAACTGCCCTTCCCTGCTGGCCATCTTGTGGCGGCCATATTGTGTCCACATGGGGGTGACCATCTTGTGTGTTGGAGTGATGGTCAATTTGCATATTACCTCTTTTTTATATATATAGGATGATTTCTTTAGTTGGAGTGAAAAGGATGATAGTACAAAGAATGGAAAGCAAGGAAATGATAGAAAACCCATCAGAAAATGAGAAAAGACTAAGGGGAGGAAGTACATAAGCTTTAAAAAGATGTGGATAAGAGATCAGATTATTAATCAAAACGTAAAGGCAGAAATTTCTCCTAACTCTAGCTCAGGACTGCCGCCTGAAACAACTCGGGAACCACATACACAGAGCACAGCGCAGGCATCGGCCTCGAGACTGCCTGCAGGGGCTGGATGGGGAAGCAGGGGATGAGAAGTACAGACTGGTAGTCACAAAACAGTCACAGGATATAAAGCACAGCATAGGGAATCTATAATAATAAAAGTGGAATATGCTAATTAGACCGGACAGCTGAATGACCTTCCAGACATCCTTCCTGACGAAGCTGTGGCAGTGGGGGCCGAAGCAGAGGCAGTTAAGGGCAATCATGCAGACAGGCGAGTAGTTAGGGGCAATCAGGCAGGCAGGCAGGTGAGCAATTAGAAGCCAGCGGTCCCAGATTGCAAGAGGGATGTCCCGGATTGCAAGAGGGTACAGGCCGGGCTGAGGGCCCCCCTCCCCTGTGCATGAATTTCGGGCACTGGGCCTGTAGTATAGTCAGTAATATTGTAATTATGTGGCATGCCAGGTGGGTACTGGGAATATTGGGGGGAACACTTTGTACCTTATATGATTGTCTAACCACTGTGCTGTACACCTAAAGCTCATACTAAATAATATGGAATATAAACTGTAATTGAAAAATAAAATTAAAAAAAGAAACTACCTTTCCAGAGGAGAACAAAAATTCTCTCCTGTCTGTGTTACAGCTGAGGTTAAAATCAATAAAAATGAACTAATATAGTCAGAATGGCCATGTGATTATTTACAGCCTATGGTAACATTTTTAGCACTGACAGAAATAGACAGGAAGATTATACTTATAAGGGGAGAGTGAGGTGATATTCTATGACTTCTGATATTCCAAATTAGAAAAAAGTGGGTCATAATAATACTTATTCTCTATTATTATTCTCTACTTATTTTCTAGAAGTACATATTATCCTACCTAATAAAAGGGTAATATGCAAATTGACTGAAAGGTACCTGCCTGCCTGGTCGCCTCCAACTGACCTCCCCTGTCGCTATGACGCACATGGCCACCAGGGGGCAGACGCTCAATGCAAGAGCTGCCCCCTGGTGGTCAGTGCGCTCCCACAGGGGTGTGCCACTGAGCCAGAAGTAGGGCTGGTGAGTGCAGCTGCGGTGGAGGGAGCTTCTCCCGCCTCCATGGCAGTGCTAAGGGTGTCCAACTGACAGCTTAGGCCCTCTCCGTGCCTAAGGGCTCCTGGACTTGGAGAGGACGCAGGCTGGGCTGAGGGACGCTCCCCCCACCCCAGAGCATGAATTTCGTGCACTGGGCCTCTAGTCAAATGTAAATTAAGAGAATTCATACTCTCAACTTTAAAGATGAACATAAGGAAACCCTTAAAGAAAATAGGTTTTGAAAAAAAGTTTTAATTTTCCATCTGAACCTTTTTTTTTTTTTTTAACGTTGGCTGTAGAGTGATGTTCCAATAGATTTGCTTGATGTGGACAAAAATTCTGCTGTTGTCAGCTTCAGCAGCTGTGATTCTGAGGTGAGCGAAAATAAAGAATTCTTCAGACGATTTCATTTCTATTTTGTTATTTTGAATAAAGCCTACAAACACCACTAGGGGTCTATATTTCTTCATCAGTTTCTCATTTCATAACCGTCCCCTCAAAATCTGCTTCTGCTCTTTCTTTATCCTCAGATAATCCAGAAACTGGGCTGTCCTAGATCCTTCCCTTTGACCCGTGAAATCCGATTAGTTCCTGCCAGTCCTTCCCGGCTGTCCTGCCCCGCTCTGCTTCCTTCCACTGCTCTCAGCTGTCCAGCCCGCCCCGTGCTTGCTTGAACCACTCCCTCATCCCCTTTCTCTGTCGCCAGGATGGCCCTCGCTTCCAGCTGTGCTGTGCACTGTCACCAGACAGCTCTTCCTAAAACAGACATCACCGTGTCATTCTAAACCTGTCAGAGCCTCCTTGTTTCCTGTGGCATGTGAGCTGGATTCCCTCAGGATGCAGCTCTGATTCCATCTCCCACTTGTCTCTCACAGCTGCGACCTTCCTTCCATGCACATTATTTCTGCCATGCTGAAATGCTCGACATTTCCTGAAAATGCGGTATAGTCTTACACATTCCTGCATTTGAACGTGATCAGTCCCTTCTGCCAGCCCTTCCTCGCCTTTTCTGGTCTTGTTGAATTTTGCTTAATGTTCATTCAGCAGACATTTATCGAGCACTTACTGTGTGCAAAGTACAGGGATGAGATTGTGTTGGAGCTTCTGGATGCCCCGTGCCCTTGGGGAGCAGCCTCAGAGCGGTGTGCTCCTGAGGCGGCGGGCGGGAAGCAAGGGCTGCCGTGGCGGCTGCCCAGCAGCCTGAGCAGCAGTCGGGGCCGCAGCGGGCATGTGGTTATACACATACAAAAAGGAGGAATAAGAAGAATAGATAAAGAACAAAGTTGATAGCTATATTAGGGAATAATTTTCAATATAACATCAAGCTTTTTTTTCTTGATAAGAAATTTTATAACGGTTATATTGTGTTATATATGGCTTGTCATCCCTGTTTGCAAATTATAACATAAAACATTAGGGTCTACATTTTTATCATCATTTTAAAAATCAAGTTAATATAAACATAAGATCTTTCATTTGTAAATTACTGTGAAAGAGTAACCTTATGTACATCACTGCTGGATTCTTGGGAATGAGTATTTTACACTAATTTAAAACCTACTTTCAGGCATGATAGCTTTATAAAAACCTTACTGTGGGGATTTCAAGTACATACAAAAGTAGAAGAATAGTAGAATTATCTTCATGTACTCATCACCAACTTCAACATATGGCCAGTCTTATTTTATGCTCTTTTAGTCGTTTAACATTTAATTTCAAGAAGTTATAATACTTGAAGTTATCTCTGCAATTTAATTCACCAAACATTGAATTCCTACAGTAAGCCATTGGTGGAAATACAGAGATGAGATATTTCTCAGTCCTCTGTAAGTATTTGTGAAAATCAAAGACATTCTAAACATTGATGTCTTTGTGTTTATAATGTAAACATTAGGAGTTTTTACTATCCATTAAATTTTTAGAAAACAGTATTTTTAAATGTTATAGATATTCGAGATGGAAAGAGCATGAGCTTTAGAGTCTTAAAAGACATGAATTTCAATTCCAATTTTATTACTTTACCGGCTTTTAGGAAATTAACCCAACCCCTCATGTCTCAGTTTCTTCATCTGTAAAACTTACTGCATAGGAATAACCAGAAAGCCTTCAGCACAGTGCCACCCAAATGAGAGGTGCTCGGCAAACGGTAACCGTTACTGATGCTGTTTATTCTGTTAAAAACAAGGATTCATCCTTTTTCTTAACTTTGAATTCTACCCAGTCCAGCGACAACTTTCTTCTCGCCACTTACCGGTGCCAGGCAAATACCACAAGGCTGGAGCTCAAGGTAAAGTGTTTGAAGTTACCTCTACTTGAAAGTCAGAACTTGGTTTTCTTATATTGGTATAACATAAGATACAATTTCTTTGCATTAAATTTCTCCCTGAAATGAGTCATTTTTGAGTAATGACTTTTGAATAATCTCTTAGGTTTTAATTCAGCCCAGACCACTATCTCTGCTGGTATCACTTAACCAAGCATCTTCTCAGAAGTGACCAGTCCTTAATTTCCTGCAGTTGGACATCTGTTTTCTAGTTTTCTCTTACGGAAAGTTTCAAACATGTAAACGTAAGGACTCCAGCTCCCTCGGAGTCCAGCTCACAGTGGTCTTGTTTATCCTCTCACTCTCCGTTCCAAATCATTTTGAAGCAAATATTTTGAAGGATATTTTTTCATTTCACTTGTAAATAAATATTTTGGTACATATGTTTAAAAGATAACTCTTATTTTAAAAACATAACCACAGGCCCTAGCTGGTTTGGCTCAGTGGACAGAGCATCAGCCTGTGGACTGAAGGGTCCCGGGTTCGATTCCGGTCAAGGGCACATGCCCGGGTTGTGGGTGTGATCCCCGGTGGGGGGCGTGCAGGAGGCAACCGATCAGTGATTCTCATCATTGATGTTTCTGTCTCTCCTTCTCGCTTCCTTTCTGAAATCAATAAAAATATATTTTTAAAAAAACACATAACCACAAGAAAACATAACCTAAGAAAAATTTACAGTAATTCCTAGATGTCATCAAATATTTACTGTTCAGATTTCACTAACTTCTTCTTAATCCTCACCTGAGGCTGTGTTATATAGATTTTAGAAAGGAGAAGGGAGAAAGAGAAACATCGATCTGTTGCCTCCCATATGAGTCCTGACTGGTGCTTGAACTGGCAACCTAGGTATGTGCCCTGACCAGGAATCCAACCGGCAATCTTTCAGTGCACAAGACGATGCTCCAACCAACTGAGCCACTTGGCTGGGATGATTTTTGTTCCCAAGGATTTTTTTCATTAATTTTTTAGAGAGAATGGAAGGGACGGGGAGAGACAGAGAGAGAAACATTGATGTGAGAGACATCGATTGGTTACCTCCACACGTGCCCCGACCAGGGCCGAGGACCGAGCCTGCAGCCGAGTTACATGCCCTTGACCAGAATCAAAACCATGACCCTTCAGGCCACATGCTGACGCTCTACCACTGAACCAAACTGGCCAGGTCAGGTCATTTGGTTGTTGAAGTATCTATATTTTCCTACTACCTGGATTTTTCTGGATCCATTCCAGTGATATCATTTATTACTATTTATTCTAGAGAAAATCTTTTAAAGTATTTTAGCAACATAAGTACTTCTATAATTAAATATTGTTTTTAGCACATAAATCTATTTTAGTTATTTAATTTGTAATGTGAGATTTAATTTTTTTATTTTTGATACATTTATGATCTAAAAATTAAGAACAATAATGTCTTTCTGGTGTTGCTGATCTTCTGAGTGTTTTTTTCAAGAGAGATGCTGCTACAGAATTTTTTTACATAGAGTTAAAGAAGTTTCAGTTAAACGAAATTTTTTTCTAAACAATTTATTTTAGTCTACATTAAGTCCCCTTTCATGTATTTCAAAAGAGAAGTTGAAAACTGAATAAGTTTATTACTAAAGGAATATATTTAAGCATATTTTATGTGACCTAATTAAACATTTTAAGTTACATTTTTACTGAGCAAGATGGTGCCAATTCATTTGGAAGTAGGCCTAAAAATATTTAAAAGCTATGTTATTTTTTAAATTGGGTACAAAAATTTTTGTAGTTCAGAGAAAAGAATAAATGCCTGAAAGAGCCAAGAGAACTGAGAAAGAAAAAAAGGTGGGACTTATCCTGCCGTGTAGTAAAACATACTGTGTAACTATGATAAGATGCCTGTGATTGCAGGGTATTTATAAGGCCTAAATAAATAGGCCATCCAACAAAATACGGTCTAGGAATAGACCCCAGCACACATTTATGGGAATGTAATGTGTGACATTTGTAATTAGAGAAAGATTCACTAACTTACTAGTTCCTTTTTAAAAATAGTTGTTGGCACAACTAGCATTCATCTGGAAGAAAATTAAGCAGCTACTTATGTCATTTATAAAAATATTTAGATGAATTAAGTACCTAGTTATTTAAAAAAGGAAATTTACTTGTCTTCCAGGTAATGGGTGAATATCAATAAAATATAAAGACTGCCTGTTAGTTGTTAAAAAAAGACTACCAAGCCTGGTTGATGTGGGCATTCGACCTCTAAACCAGGAGATCATGGCTCCATTCCCAGTCAGGGCTGGATCCCTGGTGTGGGGCGTGCAGGAGGCAGCCGATCCATGATCCTCTGTCATCATTGATGTTTCTCTCTCTCTCCCTCTCCCTTCCTCTCTGAAATCAATAAAAAATAATTTTTTTTTAAAGACTACTGAATAAGGAAAATAGGCAAAGGATATGGATAGTCAGTTCACAGAAGAGGGGATCAAAATGTTCTACCTCATTATTAGGGAAATTAAAATTAAAATAACCAAAAAACAGTTTCTGCTTATCTGACAGGTTGGCAAAAAATTGTACAGAGCAACATCACCAGGTGGCAGGGATGAGGAAAAGGACAAGCAATCCTAGCTGAAGGAAAGGACAAGTGTTACAGTCACTCATTTGGAGGAATCAGTTTCACAGCAATAGGATCACAGTGTTGTACACAGGGAAGTGTAATTGCAGCATTGTTTGTAGAGGCAGAAAAGTGGAACCAAAATGAACACTTGATAATTTAATGGTGGGTTAAATAGCTACTTTTCATTCCAAAGAATATTACACACCTACAATAAAGAGTGAGTCGATGTATTCCTGGTAACATGGAGCAGATTCCTGAAAAAAACATACTGCAGATGAAACCTCTGAATATGTATATATGTTTATTATAATGACATAAATATGAAGAAAGCTGTGTAAGAAACTCACCTGTCTTGTTTGACAGGTTCCACAGTGGGGGAAGGCAGGGAGGTGAAGACAGTATGAGGACAGGCAGCGATAAGGGGAAAATATGATTGTTAAAAGTGAAAACAAAGGAGAAACCAAGATGGCGGCATAGGTAAACACCTAAACTGCTGCCTTGCACAACAACATCAAAACTACAACCAGAAGACAAAACAGACACCATCCAGAACCACAGGAAAGCTGGCTGAGTGGAAATTCTACAACTAGAATGAAAGAGGAAAGCACATTGAGACTCAGAGGAGCTGCAAAAGGCTGAGGTACGGAGACACGCGCGGAGAGGACGGGCGGCTGAGTGCATGGCTGGCTTTCTAAAGCGGGAGGGAGACGGAAGCTCCCGGCTGTGCTGAACCCCAGTCCGGGTGAGTTTCTGGGAACCCAGACTCATTCGGGGAGAAACTGGACTGTCTGGCAGCGGGCGAAACTCGAGGGCGGCTTTCTCTCAGAGGTGCTTGCAGCAATTACCGAGGAACACTGAGACCCAGGGTCCTCATAGGGCGGGGCTGACAGGAAACCAAGGTTGTCTGCTCCACCCTGAGACTCCGCCCCATCCAAGTTGAGCACAGAGGCTTTTGCAATTTTGCAAGTCTTGTCTCATAAGGGTGTCTCCAGCACAGAAGTTCTCCCAGCATAGACACAGCTGATCCTCACAGCCAATTGGCCTGGTGGTCAATTCCTCTCAGTGATACCAACAACAATCAAGACTTAACTACAACAAGACTGTGCACACAGCCCACAAAGGGGTGCACCAAGCGTGTCCACCTCAGGTAACAGGGGAGGCTGAGCCACTGGGCCCTATAGGACACCTACCACACAAAGCTACTCTACCAACTCAGGGAAGCAGCAAAAATGCGGAGACAAAGAAACATGTCACAAATGAAAGAAATGGAGGAAAGCAAACTATTGGATATAGAGTTCAAAACCACAGTTATAAGGTTTTTTCAAGAATTTCCTAGAAAAGGCCAATAAATTTAGCGAGACCCTCGAGGATATGAAAAAGGACCAACTAGAAATTAAGCGTACACTGACTGAAATAAAAAATATTATACAGAGACCTAACAGCAGACTAGAGGATTGCAAGAATCAAGTCAAAGATTTGAAATACAAAGAAGCAAAAAACACTTGACCGGAAAAGCAAAAAGCAAAAAGAATCTAAAAATTTGAAGATAGTGTAAGGAGCCTCTGGGACAACTTCAAGCGTACCAACATCCGAATTATGGGGGTGCCAGAAGAAGAGAGAGGGCAAGATACTGAAAACCTATTTGAAGAAATAATGACTGAAAACTTCCCTCACCTGGTGAAAGAAATAGACTTACAAGTCCAGGAAGCACACAGAACCCCAAACAAAATGAATCCAAAGAGGACCACACCAAGACACATCATAATTAAAATGCCAAGAGCAGCCGAAACCGGTTTGGCTCAGTGGATAGAGCGTCAGCCTGCGGACTCAAGGGCCCCGGGTTCAATTCCGGTCAAGGGCATGTGCCTTGGTTGCGGGCGCATCCCCAGTGGGGGACGTGCAGGAGGCGGCTGATCGATGTTTCTAACTCTCTATCCCTCTCTCTTCCTCTCTGTGAAAAAATTAATTAAATATAAATAAATAAATAAATTAAAAAATAAAATAAAATAAAATGCCAAGAGCAAAAGACAAAGAATATTAAAAGCAGCAAGAGAAAAACAGTTAGTTACCTACAAGGGAGCACCCATACGACTGTCAGCTGATTTCTCAACAGAAACTATACAGGCCAGACGGGAGTGGCAAGAAATATTCAAAGTGATGAAGAGCAAGAACCTACAACCAAGATTACTCTACCCAGCAAAGCTATCATTCAGAATTGAAGGTCAGATAAAGAGCTTCACAGATAAGAAAAAGCTAAAGGAGTTCATCACCACCAAACCAGTATTATATGAAATGCTGAAAGGTATTCTTTAAGAAGAGGAAGAAGAAGAAAAAGGTTAAGATAAAAATTATGAACAAATACATGTCTATCAACAAGTGAATCTAAAAATCAAGTGAATTAAAAATCTGATGAACAGAATAAACTGATGAATATAATACAATCAGGGGCATAGAAAGGGAGTAGACTGACAATTCTCGGGGAGAAAGGAGTGTGGGGGTGTGGGAAGAGACTGGACAAAAATCATACACCTATGGATGAGGACAGTGTGGCGGGGGGGTAAGGGCATGGGGTGGGGTGGGAACCAGGTTGAGGGGAGCTATGGGGGGGAAAAAGAGGGACAATTGTAATAATCTGAACAATAAAGATTTATTAAACTTTTAAAAAAGTAAAAACAAAGATGTTTATTATATAAATAGAATTTATGTGGAATTATATACTTGTTTTTGTACATCTGTATAGAGAGATATGAAAGGATGCTACCAAAATAGCAATAATGATCATCTTTCTTGATCATTAGAATATTTAAAATAAGGAATATGAATTATGTAACCAGAGAAAGCATTATGACCTTTTATTGTGGGAAAGTTATGTGCAGCTTCCTCTTTAAGATTATGTGTAAGCTTACCCTTTATAAAGAAACCCTAGTGCTCGCTTCAGCAGCACATATACTAAAATGGGAACAATTCAGAAAAGATTAGCACGGCCCCTGCGCAGGGATGACACGCAAATTCGTGAATTGTTCCATATTTTAAAAAAAAGAAAAGTAGCTCTAAAATATAGCTTTATCATAATTTTTATTTTCTTCATTATTTCTTTTCCTTTTTTCTGTCTTCCCATTGGCAGCAATATTTGTAGTGTAACGTTTGCAAAAAAATCTTCCTTTAAACTTGTATTTTTCCCATTCAGGGAAATCATTGATTCTTTTTTCCCCCTCACATTCCAGGAAAAGCATGAGTTAAAATATCAGATTAGAGAAGCCACCTTTGTAATACAAGAGGGAGTACCACCCAGGACATGGATTTCAGCAGAGAGGAGTTGAGGGGGCGGGAGGCAGAACTGGGCAGCTCTCCACCTCTTCTGAGATTAGGTCTTTGTTCACTGAATTACTGTCTTCTGGTAACCGGTTTTGAATTCCCAGGATAGCCCACCAGCCACATTCAAAATAGCTCAAAAGAATTTCCTAATCTAAATATGTCATAATAGATTATGAGTCTGCTTCTATTTTCATAGAAAGTCAAGAGTTGAGTTCTTGGCAACATTTTCTGTCAGTAGATTTTTAAAAAATATATATTCTTATTGATTTCAGAGAAGAAGGGAGAGTTAGAAACATCAATGATGAGAGAGAATCATTGATTGGCTGCCTCCTGCACACCCCCTACTGGGCATGTGCCCTTGACCGAACTTGAACCTGGGACCCTTCAGTCTGCAGGCTGACGCTCTATCCCCTGAGCCAAACCATTTAGGGCTGTCAGTAGATTTTTATAACAGCAGCTTTATGCTATAGTACCCCCATTTCTGAGAAAATTAAATAGTCCATGTAAGTTTTCGTTATTTGAAAAACTCACTTATCCCTTCAACAAAAATGTCTAAATTCTAACCATTTTTATGTGAATCTTATAAAATATAGTATATGGTGTTTTTTGTTTTGTCCTGTTTTAATACATTTTTATTGATTTCAGAGCGGAATGGAGAGGGAGAGAGAGATAGAAACATTAATGATGAGAGAGAATCATTGACTGGCTGCCTCCTGCTGGGGATCGAGCCCGAAACCAGAATGTGCCCTTGACTGGAACCGAACCCGGGACCCTTCAGTCCACAGGCTGACACTCTATCCACTGAGCCACACCGACTAGGGCTATAGACAGTGCTTTTAAATGTGCAGGGTAGTATGTGACAATGTATGTTTTTTGGAATGGTAGACAGATGACCTGAAAACATGTGGTGGGAACAGCTTCAATAGATGGGTTGATTTTGCTTTCCTCTACCAAAATCTTCCTTTACTCTAGTGATAAAAAGTAGCTGTTTAATAGAATGTCATTATTTTCTTCAAAATATCGCAGAAGAGATGAAGGCCTACGTGCTTGAGTACTTGTGTTAACCATTTTAGAGATAATGCTTACGTTGCTGGGTTATTCTTATTTTCTTTCCTCTTCTATGTTGAATCAGATTCGCTCAATTGAAGGCCAGTATGGCACACTTCAAGCATACGTGACTCCAAGAATTCAACCCAAAACCTGTCAGGTCCGCCAGTACCTTATCAAACCCCTTTCACTCCATCAGAGAACCCACTGTATCGATCGTGACAGGTAGGACCAAGGCAGGAGCAGTTCACTTTTAGGATATTACATGATGCAGATAAACTTGCCTATAATTTTTTAAAAATATGTTTTTATTGATGTTTTTGAGAGAAAGGAAGGGAGAGGAAAAGGGAAGGAAAGAGAGAGAGAGAGAGATCAATGTGAGAGCAACATCCATCTTTTACTTTCTGTACGCGCCCCAACCAGGGATTGAACATGCAACCTGGGTGTGTGCCCTGAACTGGGAATCGAACCGGTGACGTATCTGTGCATGGGATGGCGCTCAACCAACTGAGCCACACCAGCCAGGGCAACTTGCCTTTAATTTTTATGGTGTCAATTCCGGTAGAGATGTGTCCATTTTCATTTCAAGGCTGTGGATTGGTATTCCTACTGCATGTTAGGGCCCCTGTCTGCTTTCGGAGGCTGGCTGAGCTGGCCTTCCTCTTTCGTGTGGACTGCCGTCCCGCGATCAGCAGAGTCACCGTTTCTCTTTTGCGTTTCCTGTGAACAGGCGCTTGGTGCGTGAGCCTCAAACATTCTATTTCCTCTCTGTCCCACCTCAGGAAATATTCGAGCCATTGACTGCGATAATCGGCTATTTCCCACTTCCCCTGTAATTTAAGCATCCTCCTGTTTGTAGTTTTTCACTTCCTGAAGATGAGAGACATGGCTTAAATGAGGGAGAAGGGAAAGAAGTGAGTTATTGAGTACTTGCCCTGCGCCCTGCATTGTGCTAGGGGCTTAGGTATCGTTTAAGTCGTACAGCAAGTCAGGTGGAAATGGCTCCGTTTTACAAATGACACTGGGATGCTTAGGAAGGAAGGAACTTGCTGACATAAGAAACAGCTATAATGTGAGACCACCGCCCATGTCTTTCCTATTGCAGCTTGGAATGGGAAAGGTAGGTGGCTTAAATAAGATGTAAGGAGAAATGTTCCTAAGGATTTCTTTTAGAACATTAAAGAGGAGAGATTCTTTTGGGTATGTCTCCCTGCTTCAAAGTCAAAGTTGTGGACGGTGGTGGCATGGCGAGCTGCAAAGAACAGCCACGGGGAAGCAAGAGACCAGGTTCGAATCTTGCCTCTGTTCCTGTGTGACTTGGGGGACATAACAATCTCATTTAGTTTTCTTATCTGCAAATGAGACGGTGGCCTGGATGATCTCAAAATCTCTTCTAGCTTCAGGTTCCTTAATTCTGTATCTTCTTAGAATTCCTCTAACCCTTCCACGTCCCTGCAAGATAGAAGGTATTGACCCCTCCCTGCCCCGTGCCTGCAGCTGGTAAGCCAAGGAGGGGTTTCAAGCCCCTGTTCGTGTTACTCAGAAGCCCGGGCCTGGGCTGTCACGTGACCTCATTATTTCCCTAAGGAGATTCTTGTATGTTTTGATAGTTTGTACAGTAGGAGTATTAGGTGAACTTTTAAAAAGTGAAATATGCCTGAGCAAACTGGATTTTATTTGTAAAGATGTTATAATAAAAACAAGCTACTTGTGTCCCTGACTGGTAAAAGCAGAGGTATAGATATTCTTTCTCTCTTCCATGAAACAGAATGTTCATTTATCTGACGGATAAGATTAATCTGAGAAAAATTAAACAAACTTATATTTGTTTAGCTGTTACTACAAAATTCTGTTTGTTAATGTTTTGTGTACATCGAACACACTTCCACACACAAATGTGTCCCTCTGCTGTGAATTACAGACCCATGAACACACTGACTTTAACGGGCCAGTTCAGTTTTGCGGAAGTTCACTCCTGGGTGGTGTTTTGCCTTCCTGAAGTTCCCGAGAAACCTCCGGCCGGAGAATGTGTGACGTTTTACTTCCAGAACACCTTCCTGGACACACAGCTGGAAAGCACCTACAGGTAATACAGCTTGTTACTGGTTCACACGTGTGTGGGTGTTTAAGTATGTTTTTTTTAATTGATTTTTAGAGAGAGGAAGTGAGAAGGAGAGAAACATCAATGATGAGAAAGAATCATTGATTGGCTGCCTCCTGTACGCCCCCTACTGGGGATGTGCCCTGACCAGGAATAGAACCGGTGACCTCTTTTTTTTTTTTTTTTTTTTAATATATTTTATTGATTTTTCACAGAGAGGAAGAGAGAGGGATAGAGAGCCAGAAACATCGATGAGAGAGAATCATCAATCAGCTGCCTCCTGCACACCCCCCACTGGGGATGCGCCCGCAACCAAGGTACATGCCCCCGACCGGAATCGAAGCCGGGACCCTTCAGTCCGCAGGCCGACGCTCTATCCACTGAGCCAAACCGGTCCTGGCAAACCAGTGACCTCTTGATGCATGGATCCACACTCAACCACTGAGCTAAGCCAGCCAGCCCACAAGTGTTTTGATATAAATGAGCTTCTACATTTTCTTTGTTTTAAAGCAGGAACAATTTGTAAATAATAGATTTGAAACCTATACTATTCAAGAGAATCTATTGAAAAACAAGCAGAATTAATGAATTTTTTTAAATGATTGAATAAAAATTCACATGGTCCTGGACCAGTAGCTCAGGTGGTTAGAGTGTCGCCCTGTCACACCAGTGTTGCGAGTTTGATCCCTGGTTAGGGCACATACAAGAGTCAACCAATGAATGCATAAACAAGTGGAACAACAGATCGATATTTCTCTCTTTCTCTCATTCTCACTCCCTTCCTCTCTCTTTGAAATGAATAAATAAATTAATTAAAAAAAAGAAATATGCAGAAGTTACTTGATGAAACTTTCAAATTTTATTGACATAAAAGACTTGGTTCAGTGGGGTAATATATTCCATAGTCCTCAATAGGAAGACATTGTAAATTTGACAGTCCTTCCCAAATTTATGCAAAAATAGGAAATGGCTCAGCACTTCGCAGCTGAGAACATGCAGGCTTTTGAAGGCCGTGTATCATGAGGGGAGGTGGCTGGTTGCACGCATGCCTTGCCTTCCCTCCCGCTCCTCTGCAGTGGCTCCCTCAGTGTCTGATTCTGAGCACAGGGAAGCTGACCTCCTCTCCTTCCTTCCTCTGCTGAGTGTGAGATGACTTCCTTCTCTCGGGTGACTTCTCCTCTGTGCTCTGAGCCTCACCCTCCCATCTGGAGTCTTCGCATTCTCATTCCACTTCATCTGTAGTTGTTCTTTGTTTGTTTGATTTTTTTTTTAATTTTGTTTTATTTGGAGGGGACTGGGTGGCTTCTCCTCTCCTGGTCTCTGTCTCTTAGGGATTCTTTTCCTAAGCAGATTCTTGAACTGTTCTGCCTCCTAGCTGAGCTTTAGCATGCTAATTCTGGAAACAGCTGGGAACACACACCTCGTGTTACCTCAGAACGCAGCCTTTCGGGACCTGCAGCTCTCCAGAAATCTAATTGGTTTTAGGATCAGTCCTCGGACCTGTTTCACTGTGCCTGCCAGCATCTCATGTGTCCAAACCTGGAGCAATGAATGACTCCTGTTTGAAGTGCTACAGTGAACCTCATGCTTCAGGCATAGCCGACGATGCCACGTGCCCTGGCACAGTGATATGTTTGGTGTGTGTGCTGCCGAGCAGGCAGAGCGTGTGTTTGTGTAACAGCATATCTTTGCTCTTTACCACTCTGTGTCCTTTAACACGCTACTTATTCTTCAAGGCCAAACTCATAGCTACATTTTCAAGTTTTTCTTGATTCTCTTCTCTGTTCCCATGGCATTTTATTCTTACCTTCCTTAGGTATTTATTGTTACTCATTTGCAGTATATAATAATGTTTTTCTGTAAGCTTGTATCTCTAAATTGGACTATAAGCTCCTCATGGGCAGAGTCTATTTCTTTTTTTTTAATTTTTGTATTTTTATTGATTTCAGAGAGGGAGGGGAGAAGTGAGGGAGGAAGAGAGAGAGAGAGAGAGAGAGATTGAGTTGTTGTTCCACTTATTTATACACTAGCTTTCCCGTTGCAGGAAAATTCCTGCAATGGGATTTCCTGCTGCACTCTACCCCGCCTCCGTTCCTCCCTTGCCGCCTGCCTCGCCTTCTCCTCCGGCCCGCCCTCGTTTCCCTTCGCCCCCGGCCCCGCCTCTGTTCCTCCCTTGCCTCCCGCCTCGCCTTCTCCTCCAGCCCCCCCGCGTTTCCCTTCGCCCCCGGCACCGCCTCCGGCCCGCCCTTGTCGCCGGCCCCGCCTTCTCCTCCAACCTGCCCGCGTTTCCCTTCGGCCCCGGCCCCGCCTCCGCTCCGCCCTTGTCGCCGGCCCCGCCTTCTCCTCCAGCCCGCCTTCATTTCCCTTCGCCTACGGCCCTGACTTCGCTCCTCCCTTCTCCTCCCCCCGCCCCCCTGGCTTGCTTGCTTCTTCGAAGCTTTACTCCCCTTTGCAGCTCTTGGCTTCTTTCAACACTGTCTTGATATGCAAATTAGCCGCCATCTTTGTTGGGGCAATTTGCATACTCGTCCTGATTGGTTGGAGGGCGTGGCTTGGCTGGTGGGCGTGGCTTAGGTGTAGCGAAGGTGCGGTCAATTTGCATATTTGTCTATTATTAGATTAGATTCATTGGTTGATTCTTGTATGTGCCCTGACCAGGATCGAACCCTCAGCCTTAGAGTATCAGGACAATGCTCCAACCAACTGAGCTACCCAGCCAGGGCCAGAGTCTATTCCTTAATTATTTTTGTGTGAGTCCTCCAAGTGCCTAACACATGGCTTTGAACATAGTGGTTCTCAGTAAACGTTTCCAGGCATCTAAGTAAAGTGCGTATGTGTGGAGGAAGCGGCCCTGCTGTGTGTGACTCTTGGCTCTGTAGGCTAGATTACTTCACTCGTTGGCCTGTACTTTTCTCTTCAGAGGAGTGGAAATAGTAGCACAGATTTGTTGAATTGTGGTGATTAGAAGAAAACAAGCCGTGTAAGTCACCCCCAGTGTCAGGAACTGTGTGTTTAATAGTAACGTCCATCAGTTAGAATTAAAGACCAGTGAAAAATCTCATGATTTCTAAACTATAATTGGGATCAAAATTGTGTGTATGTATTACTCATCTTTTTAGAAGAAAGAAATCGGTACTTGCCTATAACTAGTCAATATAAACTATTTGTGTGTATGAAAGCCAAACCAAAAGGCCCATCAAAGGCATGAAAAATGGTAGATGTTAGTTAGGAAACGGAAATATCTGGTCATGAGAAAATAGAGCCAGCACAAACGGCTTAACCTGGTAAATGGCATTCCCAGCGCCTGTGACGTCAGAGGGGCAGTCCTGGCTCAGGTCGCCGGTCAGCGCCCTCGCTGATGTCACGGAGGCGGGTCTCCCCGCTGCGCCGCTCTGTCCTGTCCTCTTGGCTGTCCTGTGTAGCCATGGTGGCAGCAGTGCCATCAGCTACCATCGAGTCTCTTCCCCTCTAGTTCCAGTAAAAAAAATCCCAGGATTGAGTACCATTGGTGGTCTGGGATACACTGCTAACTGCTTCCCCCTGGAGTCCCAGAAATGGGCTTGAGGCCATGCCAGGGAGGTCCTGTGGATGGAGGAGGTGAGAGGGAGGGAGTGGTCCCCCAAAGGAAGAGGGTCCTGGGACCATAAGCCGCGCCATGATGCCGGCCTGACACAGAAGCTGTTACTCTTAGGTTTGCCGTCAGCGTCAGGATGAAGCGCATGAGCACATCAGAGAAAAACAGCACCTCTGTTTTATATACATGAAGGGTTAGCTATTGGAATTTTATTTGTGAAAACACATACGCTGTTTTACATGAAGGACATACTATGGCTTCACATATCTTTAGGAGACATATATCTGCCATCTTTTAAGTTTTACAAGTATGTTCAGAACTTGAATTAATATAACAGTAAAAGTTTACACATTTAAATATGCTTTCTATTAATAATGAGATGTGTATATAGAGAAATCTAAAATCAAATGAAATCTAAACATTAGTTACAAAATATATATTTACTGGGTGTATTTCCTTCTAAAGCTGTCCTTTTAAAAATGTATATTAATTTTGTAGAAAAGGAGAAGGAGTTTTTAAATCTGACAACATTTCAACTATATCCATCCTAAAAGATGTACTCTCTAAAGAAGCTACAAAAAAGAAAATTAACCTCAACATTTCATACGGTAAAAAAAGAAAGAAAAATTAATCTTTTTCTTTTTTTGTTTGTTTTGTTTTGTTTTTTTTGGGTTGTTGTTACAATAAGAATGTTTCTAATCAAAATGACTGTCTAACTGTGTCTGGCTCAACTCCTTCTAGAGATCAATGAAATGTCAGTTAAGCACACTCTAGAGCTAATCCACCCAAAGCTGGAGTACCAGTTGCTTTTGGCTAAGAAAGTGCAGTTAATTGATGCTTTAAAAGTAAGTGTATGTGTTTTGGATTCATGATCACTATTTTGTTGTGATGGGATTTCTAAAATTGTAAAGACTTTAAAGTTACACTGGATTGAATTTAAACATTAAGTTTCTTCCGTTTTTAATTTAAAATAAGGAATTGCAGGTTCATGAAGGAAATACGGACTTTCTGATACCAGAGTACCGCTGCATTCTGGGAGAGGCAGACCGCCTGCAGGAGGAGTACAAGAAGCAGCCTGCACACCTGGAAAGGCTCTATGGTCAGTGTGCTGTTCAGAAGGCCTTGCCGTGTCTCTGTTCTTCCGGCTGTCTGAGGGAAGCTGGGCCGAGGAGACAGGCAAAGATTACAGCAATCGTGAACCTATGACAGCCAATTTGTTGGTTACAATATTAATTTTGTCAAGTTTGCTCTAATATTTAATATTTTTAAATATTTTTTATTGATTTCAGAGAGAGGAAGGGAGAAGGGGGAGAGATAGGAACACCAATGATGAGAGAGAATCATTGATCGGCTGCCTCCTGCACACCCCCAACTAGGGATCGAGCCCGAAACCCAGGCAGGTGCCCTGATCGGGAATTGTCCCGTGACCTTCTGGTTCCTTGTTTAACACTCAATCCCTGGACCATACCAGCTGGACCTACTATTTAATATTTTTACTCGATAAAATGCAAGCAAAATTAGGAAGTAAAATAAGTTTAATGCAATGGACTGATATATACGAAGGAACCTGGTGTGAAATGAATATAACTTAGGAAGCATGGTTTAGGCTATAATTCACACCAGTATTTCAGGCTTTGTTGCTATTGTGAAAATCAACATGCAACATTTAATAATTTTACCATAATTTAATAAGGGATATATATGTGCTATGCTAACCCAAAACTCATTTTGCTTTGGTGGTAGAAATTGAGTGTTTCACAAATTATATTGAAGTAGAGCTAGAGTGGGTTGGAAGGAATAGCTTAAGAAAAAGTTCTGTTTTGCCATCTTTACCTGAGACCCATTGTGCACAGCACACCAGATTATCTATAGCATCTTCATGATCAGGTGGCACATTTAATCCTTCACACAGCTTTGCAGGTAGATGATGTCATCTCCATTTTTTATTTTTAATGTGAAATCTGAGACAAAGCATTTGCTGTCACCTCGGCAGGAAGCAGCAGAGCCTACAGAACCCCCTCGCCCCCAGTGCCTGCTTTTTGCTCAGTGTCAAGTCTTCTGTAGAGTTAATTGGTGTCATCAGGCTACATTGACCCTTCAGCCTGAGTAATGAATTTCAGAGACTTGCTCACAAACTGTAATAATAAGACCTAATATCTTAGTATTTACTAAATGGCAAACACATGAACTTCCATCCTTAGAGCAGCTTAGCAGGTGCATGGTGCAGAACCAACATCGCTCATCACAGATCCCAAAACCCAGAAAGCTTTGAAAAGAAAGCTTTTTTCATAATTAATTTTGCATCAAATGTGACTTGGTCTGAATTAATGTAATGGCAAAACTTCACTTAAACTGGCATGAGATTATTTATAGTCTCTTTTATTCCACTTAGTGTGGTTCTTTTTTTTTTATTATTAATAAATCTTTATTGTTCAGATTATTACAGTTGTTCCTCTTTTTACCCCCCATAGCTCCCCTCCACCCGATTCCCACCCCACCCCATGCCCTTACTCCCCCCGCCACACTGTCCTCATCCATAGGTGTACGATTTTTGTCCAGTCCCTTCCTGCACCCCCCACATCCCTTTCCCCCTGAGGATTGTCAGTCCACTCCCTTTCTATGCCCTGATTCTATTATATTCACCAGCTTATTCTGTTCATTAGATTTTTTATTCACTTGATTTTTAGATTCACTTGTTGATAGATATGTATTTGTTGTTCATAATTTTTATCTTTACCTTTTTCTTCTTCCTTTTCTTAAAGAATACCCTTAAGCATTTCATATAATACTGGTTTGGTGGTGATAAACTCCTTTAGCTTTTTCTTATCTGTGAAGCTCTTTATCTGACCTTCAATTCTGAATGATAGCTTTGCTGCGTAGAGTAATCTTGGTTGTAGGTTCTTGCTCTTCATCACTTTGAATATTTCTTGCCACTCCCGTCTGGCCTGTATAGTTTCTGTTGAGAAATCAGCTGACAGTCGTATGGGTGCTCCCTTGTAGGTAACTAACTGTTTTTCTCTTGCTGCTTTTAATATTCTCTCTTTGTCTTTTGCTCTTGGCATTTTAATTATGATGTGTCTTGGTGTGGTCCTCTTTGGATTCCTTTTGTTTGGGGTTCTGTGCACTTCCTGGACTTGTAAGTTTATTTCTTTCACCAGGTGGGGGGAAGTTTTCTGTCATTATTTCTTCAAATAGGTTTTCAGTATCTTGCCCTCTCTCTTCTTCTGGCACGCCCATAATTCTGATGTTTGTACGCTTGAAGTTGTCCCAGAGGCTCCTTACACTATCTTCGTATTTTTGGATTCTTTTTTCTTTTTGCTTTTCCGGTCAAGTGTTTTTTGCTTCTTTGTATTTCAAATCTTTGACTTGATTCTTGCAATCCTCTAGTCTGCTGTTGGATCTCTGTATATTATTTTTATTTCAGTCAGTGTATGCTTAATTTCTAGTTGGTCCTTTTTCATATCCTCGAGGGTCTCACTAAATTTATCGGCCTTTTCTAGAAAATTCTTGAAAAACCTTATAACCGTGGTTTTGAACTCTATATTCAATAGTTTGCTTTCCTCCATTTCTTTCATTTGTGACCTGTTTCTTTGTCTCTGCATTTTCGCTGCTTCCCTGAGTTATAGAGTGGCTTTGTGCGCTAGGTGTCCTATAGGGCCCAGTGGCTCAGCCTTCCCAGTCACCTGAGGTGGACACTCTTGGTGCACCCCTTTGTGGCTGTGTGTACAGTCTTGTTGTAGTTAAGTCTTGATTGTTGTTGGTATCACTGGGAGGAATTGACCTCCAGGCCAATTGGCTGTGAGGATCAGCTGTGTCTATGCTGGGAGAACTTCTGTGCTGGAGACACCCTTATGAGGCAAGACTTGCTCCAGTGGGGCTTTGGTGCTCACTGAGTCTCCTCCCTGAGTGTGTCCCTTAATGGGTTTGAGGAGTTGTAATCTGGATGGTCCTACTCTGACGCCTGGGTACACTGGCTCTTGGATTTCCAAGGAGGTGCTAATTTAGCCTCTGCCTGAGGCCACCCAGCAGGAGCTACAGAGAGATCTGCAGATTCTTCTTCTTTGTTTGGGTTTTGGAGGTGCCAAGATGAGGCCCAGCTGTGAAGCAATGCAAGCTGCTGTGGGGCCTTGGGCCTTCTTTTGGAAGTTCTGGGTCTCTCTGACTCAGCTGCAGTTTGTTAGGTAATTTTAGATTTCAAAGGACCAGGCCATTCATATGCAAAAGCCTCTGCGCACAGCTGGGGTGGGGCGGAGTCTCAGGGTGGAGCAAACAGCAATGGCTTCCCGTCAGCCCTGCCCTAAGAGGCCCCCAGGTCTCAGTGTCCTGTGGTAATTGCTGCAAGAACCTCTGAGAGAAAGCCGCCCTCGAGTTCCGCCCACTGCCAGACAGTCCAGTTTCTCCCCGTGTGAGTCTGGGACCCCAGAGTCTCGCCTGGAACTGGAGTTCAGAGCATTCAGGAGCTTGTGTCTCCCTGCGTATTGAAAAAGCCAGCCACGTACTCAGTTGCCAGCCTTCTCCGCGCATGTGCGCGCCTCCATACCTCTGCAATTTACTTCCGCAGCTCCTCTGAGTCTCAGTGTGCTTTTCTCTTCCCTTCTAGTTGTAGAATTTCCACTTAGCCAGCCTTCCTGTGGTTCTGGATGATGTCCGTTTTGCCTTTTAGTTGTAGTTTTGAAGTGGTTGTGTGAGGTAGCAAGTTCAGGTGTTTACCTATGCTGCCATCTTGGTTTCTCTCTAGTATGGTTCTTTATCTATGTGTTTTGTTGCAGAAACGTTGCTCTGTTTACCCCCTTGGATATTATGCCACATAAGCTGTATTCCTTTTATTGTCGTTCTAAACTGAAAAATTCTCAAATATCTCTTGTAGCTAGGGTTTTGGATAAAGGATTGACAGCTTGAATTAACCCCATTGTACATATGAGAGAACTTAAAGGTGCAATAATTTGCCCAGATCTTTGAACCTAAAAATATTTGCCTTTAGGTCAAATCCCAAGAATGATCCACATATAGATGGAATTTTATTTACTTATTTATTTGGCTAATCCTCGCCGGAGGATATTTTTTCCACTGCTTTTTCAGAGAAAGTGGGAGAGAGGGAGGGAGGGAAGGGAAGGAGAGAGAGAGAGGAAAAAGAGAGAGAGAGAGAGAAGGAAACATAGTTTGGTTGCCTCCCACACAGTCCCAAACTGGGGGCAGGGAGCAAACCCACAAACCAGGTACATGCCCTTGACCGGGAATCAAACTCCCAACTCTTTGGTGCTCAGGCTGACACTCTAACTACTTAACCACACTAGCCAGGGTGGAATATTTTAATCTAAATAAACCTGTTGAGAACCGAATCTCTACAGCAAGCATGTCAAACTCAAAGGCTAACACAGGCCAAATAAACAAGGTGTAAGTTTATGTGGGCCACAAAAAAAACAAAAGCTTCAATTTTCATAGAAATGTAGGTTTATTTCCATAGAGCCATGCTGAATACAAAGGGCTGAAATAAATGAGTAATCATTAACATAAAATAATAGAACATTTTAATAACAATTAATATTTTTTCTTGAACATTAACTTACCAGATGTTAAATAATAACTGAATAACTGCACAAATTAATAAGCGTAACACAAATAAACCTATTTTTCTTGTTCTCCGAAAGCATAATATTTCCTGTTGCTCACACCAAACAAGTCAGCACAAGACTAATGACGTGGCCATCGGCTGCTAAAATATTCCCTGCTGGTATTAGTGGAGAGAAATGGTGTGCCTGTGCGTAAGGCACGTAAGGAAAATGAATACAACATGTTTATAGTAATCAGTCATTAGCAAACGCTGTAGTTCATTATTAGTAATTATGTATAACAGGATATTGTAAAAATTAAGTTATGAAATTTTTATTAACACGTTTCTTACATACCATTATATTGGCTGGGCCTCAAAAATACTCATTGTGGGCCGTGAGTTTGACATGCTTGCTCTACACTATGTCATCTGGTCAGCCTTAGTGAAAAGCAAACCACTTGTGATGCCCTATATGCCAAGAGCATTTCAGAACTGGTCAGCAGTTGATTGTCTGAAGTAATAGCCATAACCAGTTGTTAAGAGAGTTATTAGCCAAATGATTTACATTTTTAAACTTGCCTTAAAATCTCTACAAAATAAATATTTTTTAAAGCACCAATCCTTTTAGATTTGTTTATAAATAATGGAATTACAGGTGATTAGAAATAGATTATCAAGCAATCATTTACTTTCATTAAATATTGTGTCATTAATTAGAACTAATCAATGACAGGAAATTAACATTTTCTTTATAGGGATGATCACCGATCTTTTTATAGATAAGTTCAAGTTCAAAGGCACCAATGTGAAAACCAAAGTACCTCTTTTACTGGAGATTCTGGACAGTTATGACCAAAACACACTGATTGCTTTCTTTGATGCTGCATGAAATGTAAGTAAGGTAAAGTTCTGGAGATGTTCTCTTTAAATGAAAATGTTAAAATAAAATTACAAGCTAACTGTGCATACTTTTATTTCAAACTAGAGGCCCAGTGCACAAAATTTGTGCACAGGTGGGGCCCCTGGGGATGTCCTGTGGAGATTGGGCCCTAACTTGTGCCCTGTAGCCCCGCCTGGCACCCCGCCTTGGCCTGGTGCCGCCTGCTCGCCTGCTCCGCCATCCTGCTGTCATCAGGGCCCATGGGGCCCATCGGGGCCGGCAGCGCCTCCACTGCCACCCGCTGCCAGCACTGCTTCGCCAACGGCCGCCATGTACCACACTGCTCCCTGGTGGTCAGTGTACGTCATAGTGAGCAGTTGAACTCCTGATCAATGACTGCCCAGGGGACAATTTGCATATTAGGCTTTTATTATATAGGATACTTTTTTTTTTTTTAATATATTTTATTGATTTTTACAGGGAGGAAGGGAGAGGGATAGAGAGCTAGAAACGTCGATGAGGGAGAAACATCGACCAGCTGCCTCCTGCACATCCCCTACTGGGGATGTGCCCGCAACCAAGGTACGTGCCCTTAACCGGAATCGAACCTGGGACCTTCCAGTCCGCAGGCCGACGCTCTATCCACTGAGCCAAACCGGTTTTGGCGATAGGATACTTTTTTTTTAAATATATATTTTATTGATTTTTTTACCGAGAGGAAGGGAGAGGGATAGAGAGTTAGAAACATCGATGAGAGAGAAACATCCATCAGCTGCCTCCTGCACGCCCCCCACTGGGGATGTGCCCACAACCAAGGTACATGCCCTTGACTGGGAATCGAACCCAGGACCCTTCAGTCCGCAGGCCGACGCTCTATCCACTGAGCCACACCGGCCAGGGCTATATAGGATACTTTTAAATATTATCTAAAAATATTTGAGATAAATGAATTTTTTTAGTAATGCTTCATTTCTTTTGATGAATGCAACCTTTTAAAAACAAACAGCATTTTTATTCTTAAAATACAAATAGAATAATTATGAGGGATTTTAATGAATTCTTTTGCAAGTGGTGTTTTAAATTTTATGCTGAGAAATAATATTTGAAAAATAAAACTATATAGTGTGTGGACTAAAGTAGGTTTACAGTTGTTCGTATGGAAAATTATAATAATAAATAATAACACAAGACCCCCGCCACTGTCGCTCAGTGGTAGAGTGTCAACCTATGAACCAGGAAGTCATGGTTTAATTCCGACTCAGGGCACATGCCTGGGTTTCAGGCTTAATCCCCAGTAGGGCGTGTGCAGGAGGCAGTTAATCGATAATTCTCTCTCATTATTGATATTTCTATCTCTTCTCCCTTCGTCTCTGAAATCAATAAAAATATATTAAAAATATAACACAAGAATAAACTTGCCTACTCACAACTGTAAGCCTACTTTTGCCCCACTCTGTATTTAAATATTTAAGCTACTCCCACACGGTATATGTATAAACTGCTTTACATTTTTCAGAATGTATTTACATTCGTTAACTCATTTGACTTTCACAACATATGTTATATTCTCAAATCATATAAGAAAGCTCATTTTCACTGAGGTTAGGTGATGAGGAGGAAATGCTATTACTTTGTAAACTGGAGACTAGAACCCACATTTCGGTACCTGGTTTGTGTCCTGGTTGTTATGTATGTTGTCAGCCAGTGGATATAACCTACCAATTATTTTTTCTAGGAGTTGAGATTGAATTGCAACTGATTTCACTCTTGCTTGATAATGAGCATTGTACCAGGTTCAGGTTGGTATAAAGTGTGGACAGAGAAATGAGCAGAGCTTGCACCGATGGAGGGGGGTGATCTTAAGGTGACGCTCTGTAACCAGTAGAATTACCAAGTACCCATGTGAATAGTCAGGAGCAGTGATGGCTGCTTAGAGTTTCCTGCACTAGCATCCACGCATTTCCTTTATATCATGTGTGAGGGGAAATAAGACTTTAAGGCTATGGAGATTTTGTTTATTAAACTTAATTCATATTTATTCATATTCGAGGGGAATATTGTAAAGGTTGCTTTAAAATGGCATAAAGATTATAATGGAAAATAAGCTGTTTATGTTTTTAAGGGCACACCATGAATTTGTCAGAAAACAATCATGCTTCTTAATTATATGCCATTATATTTGTTACGTGTGAGCCTTATTGTATATTAAATGTGAAAAATTGTTAAAGGCACATATCGCTAAGAGTTTTATTTTAATAAGGTCATATATTTTACTATATTCAAACAACCTTCATTTCTAAATGGAACAGTTATATGTAGGTCATTGGGTGCTTTTTATTGGCTGTTACAGCTTGGGGGGAAATGGGAATTAATGGCTGCCTAGTTGAATTTCTTGTAGAACATTACTATTTGTTATACGGATCAACAGTCGTTCAAGGTGGCACCTCAAATTCATTGCATCTTCATTAGGAGAAACGGAAAGCCTGAGGCTGAAGAAACACCTAAATGGTGGATGACAGTCTGCCACCGCAGCGGGAGCGTGTTAAACGCCCTGTGCGCACAATTTAACCCGGACAATGTGTGACATGTAGATACTAACAAGGGACAGATAAGGAAACTGAGACTAACTTGACCAAGACTAGCAGGCCCGTGAGGGGCCGAGAAGTTAGACCTTGGGAAACACGTCGTGAAGCTACCTGAGGCCCCAGGGCCAAAGGCAGCGGCGGCTCAGTGGGTCCTTTAACTGGCCTGCGGGCAGCAGCCTGGCGCCCAGCCAGCCTGGCGGGCTCGGATTAAAGTCCGCCTAAAGCAGGCCCCGCCCCCGCCCCCGCCTAAGGCAGGCCCCGCCCCCGCCCGCGCAGGCCCCGCCCCTGCCCGCGCAGGCGCTGCCCTCCCGCCACGCCCTGCCACGGCCCTGCCCCTCTGCGGGCGCGGCCGCCTTCACTCCCCGGCGCCGGGTCGCTCGGGTGACGTCACGGGCTGCGGCCCTTGTCATTGGCCCATTTCAATAGTCGCGGGATACTTGAACTGCCTGAACAGCCGCCGCTCCGGCGGGCAGCTCGCTTCTTCTCGGTGTGTCCCAGGCTGTTCACCCCGGCCGTGCCTGCGCTTTCGCAGCCTCCTCGGCTCTCGGCCATCCCGGGCGGGCCGGGCTGAGGCGGGCGCCCACGGCGGGAGCGTTCCTCGGCGCGGCCGGTCGGCGGGAGCGAGTGCACGCTGCTTGGCGCCGCAGGCGGATCCCGCCGCGGCCTCGGAGCAGTGATGTTGGGCTCCTCTGCGGCCCGCGAGGCGGGCTCGGCGCCGCTCACCTTGCAGCAGACGGCACCCCACGAGGACCAGGAGAACATCAACCCCGAGAAGGCCTCTCCCGCCCAGCAGCCCCGGACCCGGGCCCGGCTGGCGGCCCTGAAGGCCGTGAACCAGCGGGCTCCAGCGCCGCCGCAGAGGCCCAAGACGCGACGGGTACCGATGAGCGTGGTTCTGCCGCGGGTTAGGCCGGGGAGAGGGGCGAGAAGGCACGCTGGCTTCTGGGGAGGTCTGGGTCTGCGGTCCCCCGATCCCCGGTTTCTGGCGTGTTGGGAGGCCACTGGGAGGGAACCATGACTCCCACTGTGTGTTTGCTGCTTGTCTGTTCTCTGTTGGGTTATTTTTCTGCAGATAATGGGGTCAAACCAAGCCCTGCCGCATGTGTGGTCTGTGCCCGCCACCACGCCTTACTCTTAGCTTTTAAACCCTAGGACCTCCTTCCGCCTCCCCATAGAAGGAAGTTAGGAGGTTACCTCTACTTTAGGAAAGGATATAAAAATACTGTGTTTGGGGTAATTTCCGCCATTTTACCGGATTTGCTCTGTTGCTCCACCCCGGGGTGAACGTGGTGACCAACATGTTTTTGCCATCTCTTCCCTAAGCTTGTCATCTTTGGCCTCTCCATCCCTCTTGTGGCCTTGATTAATTTTTCATATTTCCACTCAGTGTGACTCCCTCTAACCTTTGTATACGTGCCTGTGACAAATTGAACCATCCCTTCTTTTCCTTGATTACCCAAACTTCCTTGCCTAGATTTTGCCCCAGAAAGTTTCTTTTCCTGATGGAGTAGTTGGGAGTAGAAGCAGTGGCTGAGACCCATAAGGGGAAGAAAGCAACACTCCATTTAATAAGCTCAAAGTCAGTTATTGGTTTCTTCTTAGGTTGCACCTCTGAAGGACCTTCCTGTAAATGATGAGCGTGTCATTGTTCCTCCCTGGAAAGCAAACAGCAAACAGCCTGCATTTACCATTCACGTGGATGAACCCGAAGAGACTCAGAAGAGCTCAGGCGAGTCTAAAGAAACAGAATGCGAAGATGTCCTGGCGTTTAATTCAGCTATTGCTTTACCTGAACCAAGAAAACCACTGGTGCCTCTTGATTATCCAATGGAAGATAGCTTTGGTAAGTTTTAACGAACATCTGTATCAAATCGATGTAATCATGATTATTAAATAGGTTGGGTTAATGATATTTTGCATTGTAAGGTATCTTACCTTATCCTTAACTATATAATGAGTTTGGTTTAATGTCACAAGTTTAGAAACTGATTTATCTCAGACCTCACAGCTAATACATGACCCAGTGGCCGACAAAAAGACCCAGATCCAAATTGGGTGCTCCTTCCAGTACACTGCCAGTGTCATCAGGTTAACTAGATCTCAAACCCAGGTTTTAATCTGACCCTAGAGATGTTCCCAGGTTGGGAGAATAGATTTCCGTTCTATTCATTCCTAAGACTCCCTTGGTGCATTCCACTGCAGAGAGTGCTGTGTGAGCGTGCAGCTTGACCTGCCCTGATATCTAACATCTCTTCTGGCTGTAAAATTTTGTTTCTGTGAAACCAGTCTGAGCCATCCTCTGACACCAGCAAGGAACGCTGTCCTGTGAGTCGGGTTGAACCATAGGTATTTGTACGTAACCACCTGTAAGGAGAGTAGTGGATCTATAGTGGATCTAAGCAGCTGTGCCCACAGTGGACTGCTTCTGTACCTGGGGCTGTTGAATCACTGGACAGCTCACTAAATCCAAACTCATTTCACTTTTAGTTCTGCTGGTGAGAGGTGGTCCTTTAGAATTAAAATAATTTATGTATTTTTATTTAAAATTTGCAATAAAATTTAACCTCAAAGTGAACCTTGAAGTGAAAACAAAAATGGATGATATTCTTTGCTTCAAAAGATAATTTAAAATTGAAAAAGATGAATCACTTGTTGAATGTAGTGTTGGCCCTGCTTCTAGTTATTGCCTAGATCAGTGATGGCGAACCTATGACACGCGTGTCAGCACTGACACGCGTAGCCATTTCTGATGACACATGGCCGCTGAGGCGGCTGCATGCCAAGGATGAAACATTTGCTTCTCCTGAGGATGAAACATTTGCGACTAGAGTCTTGGAGCTCCCCTATTAGACACTCTGTGCCGGAGGTCTGTAGGCCAAAACAACAGAAGTCCGGCACAGAGCGTCTAGTTCTGGGACTTGCGGTTAAGCCGGGGTCTTTGCCCTCACTTCCGCCGGCAGAGCAGGGAGCAGCGGAACGCAGTGGGGGACGCATCTCTGGGGGCCCTGCCATTACCAGTAACCAAATAACAGTTAACTACAGCAACCATTATCTACTGTTCTGGGGTGTCATGGATTTCTAATCCATCATTACTGAGATAAGTGAGGGGGAGGCTGGGAGATGCGAGGGTTTGTGGCGTGCTATGGGTGCCGTTTACCGCCATTAGAAATAGCGGCAGCCATTTTAATTCACATAAGGAACACCATCTTGCTCCATAGTGCAGACTCCATTTCACCACTATTACTGTTGTGCATCCTTATTAACCCCTATTTCTGCTTATTAACCCTGCCCTTTCCTAAAAGACAGTTATATGCACCATTTTGTGGTTAGTTAGGCTAGTTAACCCCTAATTGCCTGCAGGCCTAACAAGCTATCTATAATTCTATCTTCTGTCACTGCCCCCCTAATGGAGAATCCAAAAAATAAAAAACTAAGGTTAAGTAAAGGAAGTGGTAGTAGCAGAGGCCGACCCTTTCAAGAGACATGGACCAAGATGTATGGCTTTATAGAAAAAAATGGCAGATCATTTTGCATTATATGTACTGAAACGGTAGTTAGCAGAACGTGAAATATAAGTAGATATTTTGAAACTAATCATTCCCAGCTCTTGGAAAAAAGTGAGGATGAAAGGAAGGAATACATTTCCAGGCAGCTACACCTTTATAAGAGCCAATCTAATTCCATCCTTAAATTTATGAAAGGCTCTACAAATTTAACATCTGCAAGTTTGAGCATTGCTCACTCTATAGCTCGGCATGGAAAAGCGCTCAGTGAGGGAGAATTTATTAAAGAAACTCTCCTAAGATGTGCACCAGTTCTATTTCACGATATGCAGAATAAAGATGCAATTATTAAGAGAATATCTGAGTTACCACTCAATAGAAATATCATAAAAGACCGAATAATGAGACTGAACACAAACGTACAACATCAATTAAAGAGACATAAGGAAGTGTAAATATTTTTCGATCTCTCTTGATGAAACTACTGATGTCACATCACATGCTCACTTGGCCATTATTGGTCGATATTCTGATGGTCTCACAATGAGAGAAGAGTTGATAAAGTTAGTATCAGTGTCAACAAGTAAATCAGGAAGCGAAATATGTAAGGTTGTTATACAAACATTTCGTGACCTAAGCATTGATATCTCTAAAGTTGTGTCAGTGACGACAGATGGGGCACCAAATATGGTGGGGGGAAAAAGTCGGATTTGTCAAATTGTTTACAGAAGCTATTGGACATCCGATTGTGCCTTTTCATTGTATTATCCATCAGGAGGCTTTATGTGCCAAGGCAGGATTCACCGACTTAAACGACTTAATGTCAGTTGTTACAAAAATAGTTAATTTAATAGCTGCTCACCCCCTTCACAAGCGAGAATTTTCGGCACTTTTACTGGAGGTTGATTCCACCTACAGTGGATTGCTGATGTACAATAATGTAAGATGACTAAGCCGAGGCAAAGTTCTTAAGCGCTTTGTGGAGTGCTTTGAAGAAATTAAGGTATTTCTTGATGATAAGGATCTGGGAAACATTCCTCAGCTTAATGATGATAAGTGGGTCAACACCCTGATGTTTTTTACAGATCTCTCTGTTCATATTAATGAACTGAACTTAACCTTTTGCACTCGGATGTCGAGTGTGACTCGACACAGTTAGCATTAGAATAAAGGAATCGAGAAAAAAGCAAGCGAGTGCAAAGGGTTAAAGTTACAAGGTTTTGGCAAAAGTATTGACGTTATGTTTGGATACATAAAAGCTTTTGAAAGTAAAGTTGAAATTTTCAAGCGAGATGTAGAAACTAAAACTTATAAGTATTTTCCTCGAGTATCAAAGTATTTTGAGAAGGCCAGTGCAGCTGTACAAAATGAAATGGAACTCTTGCATATGAAGTACCAGCATGTTTTAGACTCGTTACTTGACCAGTTTAGTGATAGATTTAGTCAATTTAGAAGTCTAGAACAGACCATGAAAATAATTAAGTATCCTGATGTAGTAGTCTACAGTAGTTTGGAATTAAATGGTTTCCAATGGATGCAAATTGATGATTTGGAGATGCAACTTGCAGAAATTCAAGACAGTATCTGGGCTTAGGTGTTTGTCGACTTGAGGTGAAAGCTTGAGAATCTGGAGAGGTGCCGCTTGGAGAATCAAGAGGAGTGCCACTACGAACAGGAAATTTGGAGTGCCTGGAACCGACTACCAGACACTTTTAGCACCCTGAAAAGTATAGCAATGGCTTTACTCACAATTTTTCCCTCTACATACTTTTGTGAGGCCTTATTCTCAGCGTTAAGTAATATCAAAACCAACAAAAGAAATAGATTAACAGATGAAGTTAGTAGCGCTTGCTTGGGCCTGAAGTGTACAAAATACCAACCTTCAATTGAAGATTTAGCCAATGAAATTCAGCAACAAAAAAGTCACTAATAGGCAGGTTAGTTAAAGAATTCCCCCTCCCCCTCACTTATCTTAGTTCAGGGCAACCCACACAAGCTAAATAATATCAAGACCAACAAAAGAAACCGACTGACGGATGAACAAAGAAGTCACTAAGCAGGTAAGTTAAATATTTAGGTTTTGGTTTATTAAATACGGTTATATATAACAATTATACATGTATGTCATTTAAACTATAAATATCGTGAAATAATGTTTTTTCCTCAAAGTGACACACTACCTGAGTTATGCTCAGTTTTTTGGTGAAGTTTGACACACCAAGCTCAAAAGGTTGCCCATCACTGGCCTAGATTGTGCTTTGAATGCATCTGACTTGGGGCTCTGCAAATTCTTAAGAGCAAATCCTGTGTGTTATCTTAGAACTTGGATTTTAATCCTGTCCTAATAGAACCACCATGCTACTGTTTCTCTTGGAAGATGAGTGATACTCTAACATAATACCTGTGATTGGCTTATCATTATTTTTTCTTATTAATTAAATTCATTCTAAAGCTAAGTAGACAGAGTGAGGTAGTCTGTATACTTTTTGTCATCAGTGAAATAATTGCTTTGGCAGTGTGGGACACCTACAAGGGCAATCACTTTTGGCAATTAAATAGAAAATTAAACGAGGGCCCTAGCCGGTTTGGGTCCCAGGTTCAATTCCCGTCAAGGGCACATGCTCAAGTTGAAGGCTGATCTCCAGTAGGGGCATGCAGGAGGCATCCAGTCAGTGATTCTCTCTCATCATTGATGTATCAATCTCTCTCTCTCTCCCTCTCCCTTCCTCTCTGAAATAAATGGAAATATAAAAAGAGAAAATTAAACGAGGAACTTAATCGTGCTTTTGAATTCTCCCAGAGTCACCACACGCTATGGACATGTCAATTGTGTTGGAAGAGGAAAAGCCAGTGAGTGTTAATGAAGTCCCAGACTACCATGAGGACATTCACACATACCTCAGGGAAATGGAGGTAAAGGCTCTGAGGACCACTTTCTATGTTGTTATTTACTCGGTGTGGGAAGATGGCATTGAGGGCGGTTGTGAGCTTTTTTAACTTCCCGTGCAGAACTGCAATGCTGTACTTGGGTTTCTAGCATATAGCTACTTTGCGAGTGTAGAACAATGTAACTGCATTAACACTATGCTAAGTGACTTTCTCAACAGATGAAATGTAAGCCTAAAGTGGGCTACATGAAGAAGCAGCCAGACATCAACAACAGCATGAGGGCCATCCTCGTGGACTGGCTCGTTGAAGTAGGAGAAGAATATAAACTACAGAATGAGACCCTGCACTTGGCGGTGAACTACATCGACAGGTTCCTTTCCTCCATGTCTGTGCTGAGAGGAAAACTTCAGCTGGTGGGCACTGCTGCTATGCTGTTGGCCTCGTAAGTTCGTTCGGTTAAAAGGGATCAGTACCTTTCTGTGCATGGAACTAACGTGATTTTTAACATGTGATAATACTACACAAGGCAGAGCGTCGGTGCCTACTTCAGTGGTGACGGGTGTGGATGAAACCTGCCTAATTTAGGACATGACTTTTCCAGACCTGGATCCCAGGGTACCTTGTTGAGTGAACATGTACACTGGCCACATTTTCATACTAGATTACAAAGTTTTAACGTGTGGTCCCTTCCATTAAAAAGTGCTTTCCAGCATATGAGCAAAATCTCATTAAGACATGAAAACTAAATTTTAAAACTAAAATGTAAAATGTTTATTTTCCTAAGAAAATTTCCTAAATTTTCAGTTACGTGGTGTCCTTGGGAAGTCTCATGCTTCTCACTTATTTCCTTTGACTGCACTGGGAGAAAGATCTTAAAAGTCCTTCATTGATCTGGGTCTTATAATTAGCATTTACCCAGTCTCCACACAAACTGGATTTCTGTGTAATCTGCTAGAGGGGTTTCAGAATTGGGATATTCCTGCTTGCTTCTCTTTTAGGACTGATTACTTAAAACTTTTTTCCTTGTAGAAAGTTTGAAGAAATATACCCCCCAGAGGTAGCAGAGTTTGTGTACATTACAGATGATACCTACACCAAGAAACAAGTTCTGAGAATGGAGCACCTCGTTCTGAAAGTCCTTTCTTTTGACTTGGCGGCACCAACTGTAAATCAGTTCCTCACCCAGTACTTTCTGCACCAGCAGCCTTCGAACTGCAAAGTTGAAAGTTTAGCGATGGTAAGTTCATTTTGTTGATGCAAGATTGTTAGGTCACAATTAGGGACAAGCCCTAGTTTTATTATGCAGCTCTGGTCAAGGGATTTAATATTCCAGGGACAGATTCATGCTGCAGTATGCAAGAAAGACTACCATTGGCAAAAGATAATAGAAATAAAGTCTTGGGAAATGGTAGCCAGATTATTTTTAAAGTTATTAAAAGTGCTCTGGCTGGGTGTCTCAGGTGCTTGGATCTCGTCCCGTACACCAAAACACCCAAAGGTTGGGGGTTCAATTCCTAGCCAGGACACAACCTATTGATGTTTCTCTCACATAGATGTTTCTCTCTCCCTTGGGGATTTAAAAAAGTGATTAAGAGGAAAGTGAGGGAGAGAATGGAAAACACTTACGATAGTGAATGTATCTAAAGACGAGGCTATGGGAATTTTCCCCGCTGGTTGCTCTACAATCAGTCTTCAGGGGAAATAGGTCAGAAGGCAGAGATGTGAGGTTTGAATTCTAGAGCTCTTATGACCATAAAGCATGTTACTTTTCATTCCAGTTTTTGGGAGAGTTAAGTTTGATAGATGCTGACCCCTACCTTAAGTATTTGCCATCAGTCATTGCCGGAGCGGCCTTTCATCTAGCACTCTACACTGTCACGGGACAAAGCTGGGTATGTATTACATCATCACACATACACCTTGGGACTTAACCGCTTGGGCCATTAACTGACTGACCGGGGAAAACTTTAACATTAACACAGTTTAAGCGTGTTTGTTAGGTAGAAAGCTTTGTTGTTGCTTGGGTTTAAAAGGTGTGTTGAAAGCATTGCCTCCCAACCTGCTGCAGGGAAAGTAGTCGAAATCGATCCAAATCAGCATAAAAGCGTTGGAATGCCAGCTTAGAAAACTCGTAGACCTGTCAGTTGCTGTTGGCACTGAAATTTACAACTGCAGCTCAGTGCCAGCTGTTAACTGTGGCTGCTCCTGAAACCAACCCGCCGTGTTCTCTCTGCAGCCGGAATCCCTGGTACAGAAGACGGGCTACACCCTGGAGAGTCTGAAGCCCTGTCTCCTGGACCTGCACCAGACCTACCTCAGAGCACCACAGCACGCGCAGCAGTCCATCAGGGAAAAGTACAAACATTCCAAGTAAGACGGAACATGAGAATTTTTTTTTCCTATATTTTCATTGATTTCAGAGAGAGAGGGAGAAACATTAATGATGAGAATCATTGATTGGCCGCCTCCTGCACACCCCTTACTGGGGATTGAGCCCACAATCCAGGCATGTGCCCTTGACCAGAATCGAGCCCAGGACCCTCCAGTCCATAGGCCAACACTCTATCCACTGAGCCAAACCTTGTTGTTAATCCTTACTTACCAGAGGATATTTTTTCCATGGTTTTCAGAGAGTTCAAGGGAGAGGGAGAGATGGAGAGAAACATCGATGTGAGACACATTGACTGGTTGCCTCCCACATGGGCCAGGACTGAGGCACATGCGCTTAACTGGAATTGAACCCGTGACCCTTCAGTCTGTAGGCCAACGCTCTATCCACTGAGCCAAACGGGGTAGGGCAACATGATTTAAAGGAGCTGGCTTCCCAGGGTGTCGTATGGTTCCGAGATCCATGACATTTGACCTTTATGAAAGGGTCCACGAATTGGGCACAGCCTCCTTAGGGGCTGTTCTCTTGGCAGGGCTATGTGTCTGTCCTGTATTTGAGGGAGAAGAGGGGAGGGGCATGTGTGTATGTGTTTTGTAATCATTGCTTACTCAGGTAGAAACAGCACTTTTGAGTTCTTTGTATATTCATTCACTCAATGAATATTGACTAAAAGTGGATTTTCCCCCTGCTTACAGGTATCATGGTGTTTCTCTCCTCATCCCACCAGAGACACTACAGGTGTAACAGTGAAAGACTGACTTTGCTTTCTAAGAGTTAAATCAAGGTATATGGTGTACAGTTTTTAAAGTTTTAAATTTACAATCATTTCTGAATACAAAAGTTATGGTCAAGTACAAATTATGGTCTCTATTCCTTTTTAATGGTTTTAATTTGTATATCTTTTGTACATGTACTATCGTATCTTAGATATGTGGCTGATTATGAGTGGTTTTGTTAAAGTATTAATGATGCCAGCTGTCAGGATAATAATAAGAATTAATAAATTGATTTGAAAAACTTAGTTTGTAAGTCAAATTTAATTTGAAGTAAAAATTTGACTTGAGGGTTTCACAGGAAAGTAAATTTCTCCCATGGGGACTGGAAAGGGTTCTCATACAGTTAGTTTCGGGAAAACAGACAGCAGTTCTGACATTCACTTTCCTGAGCATCCGACCGTTTGCTGGCTCACGTAACCAGCGTGTCTGGAGTGGGTCTGCTTGCTGACCAGTCATGGTCCTTGGTGCACACCAGCAAAGTGCTCTCCGCTCCTCGTTCACCTGGACACAGCTGAAGTGGCAGTTATTTAAAACCTGTTATGTTTTCCAGAAGGTTTATTAAAAGCATAATGTAAAAGCGAAGGAAATGACTAGATTTTATAATGGATTTGTGAATAAAAAATGTTCAAGGTTGCTAGCACTTAAATAAATATCCTTTTAATAGTTCTGTACACAAATACAACCATGTGAGCTTTAATTAGCAGTTCTCTTCTTTCTTCTCTTCTTCACTGCTGTTTTACTTGGTGCTTTTTCTTGTTTTGCACTGATGGTCTGTGTTCTGTGAATAAAGTCAATTAAGAGTTTACGAACAATACTAGTACCAGAAGCTGATTCACCCCACTGTGCTTGTTAAATTCTGGATCATAAAAATAGGAGGCCTTACTTTTTCCCAGTAGGATATATATAACATTTGCCAACTATGACAGTAAAATAGTGACTAATTCTATAGAATTAGGTCCTAATGTTTATAGACTTATAATGAGAAAGAGACAACTCTTTGTTTATAGTAGGTAAGATGAGAATAAAACCAGAGAAATAAACCAGAAACTGTTACCTTATTTTCTTCGGATTCTTGTCTGGTTCTAAAATGATCGTTTCTTCTTCTTCACTGTCCGACAGCACGATAGGGGCCTCTTTAAGGAAATGTTTAGGAAGCAATGTAAGTACAGGCACCTGGTTTCACTGTATTCAGAAAAGCTATTTCTCCTACAGGCTCAGGTGATGGTTAGCATTTTTGAGCAATAAGTTGTTTTTAAATTAAAGTAGTAACTCGCTGTATTGTGAAGATCTGGAAGCAAACCCTCCGTATATCTGAGGTGGGCCTGTGATCTCTTTAAAAGTTTCCAAATTGGTTTCCATAGCAGCAATTCTAAAACTGTTTCATACAACTCGAGCCCAGTTTACTCTGAGTGCGGGCGGCCAGGCCTACTTGGTTCTTTCCTTCCCTCAGGTAACTTCTTGGAGCTTTGAAACAGTATGCTTGATTCCCCAAGTATGTCTTTAATTACATCATCATTCTGTACATTCATAATAGAAAAGTTAGGGGAAATCTATCTATCTATATATCTATCTATCTATCTATCTATATATCTGTGTGTGTGTGTGTGTGTGTTATACACACACACACACACACACACACACACACTGAGTGGCCAGATTATTATGATCTCTGAACGTATAATAATCTGGCCACTCAGTGTATATCCTATATAATAAAAGGCTAATATGCAAATTGTCCCCTCGGCCAGGAGTTCAACCAGCAGGCTGGCGGCCAACTGCCCATGTCCCCTCCCCCTGGCCAGGCTGGCCGGACACCACCCATGCACGAATTCATGTACCAGGCCTCTAACTCTCACTCACACACACACACACACATACATATACACATATACACACATACACAAGAGGCCCGATGCACAAAGATTCGTGCAAGAATGGGCCTTCCTGCTTCTGGCACCGCCTTCACTCCACCTGGAGCTGCCTTTCCACTCTGGCCCCAAGCCGCCTTTCTGCCTTCCCATGCTGCCCAGAGGCCCGGAGTGGCTGAGGTGGTGCGGAACGCCTGCGTAGTCACCATGGTGACGACGCAAGTGTCCCAACCCGCTCCTGGCCGCTCAGAGCTTGTGTATGCAAATTAACCCACCATCTTTGTTGGGTTAATTTGCATACTCCTGATTGGCTGCTGGGCATCACAAAGGTACAGTCAATTAGCATGTTACTCTTTTATTAGTGTAGACATATATATATGCTGAGTGGCCAGATTATTATGCGTTCAGAGGTCATAATAATCTGGCCACTCAGTGTATATGTATAAGTGTGTATATATCCTCTTGTAGAACCAATTTAGAAACAAGCCAAGATGCCATTCAAAGTGCTCGTGCCACTCTATAAGGTTCCACAGTTTATCTTAGAATTTGTTAATTTTGGAGATCTAAATTTTTCATTTCTCCCTATTATAAACACGGTAATGGAAATACCTAGAAACATAGTGGTTGGGCCAAAAGGTATATATACATTCCAAATGATACTGCCAAACCCCATAAATATTGTTCCAATTTACATTCCAAGAAATAGTCTATGAAGAACCCATTTTCTCATACAACCTTGCCAACGCTAGTATTTTTAATATTGCCCAATACAGCAGTCACAAAATGCTCTTATCTTTTTGCTTTGAATTTATTTCCTTTATTACTACCAGGGTTGGCATATGTAACTGGCCATTTATATGTGAGAATTACTTTGTAGTTTTCTCCTGAGCCTTCATTAATGATACATAATGTGGATTATCCCTTTCCCCAGTTGGCTGTTGGTATATCAGGTTTTCAGTTAGTTTCTCACTTTGTTTATAAGCTTTAGAAAGGCTTTACCTGCTCTGTCCTCCCAACTGGCTTAAGTCCACCTTTATTATTCAGTTGAAAATATTAATCTTGAAGCTAGCAATTGAATATTCTAGCAGTTAGTCTTATTAATCTTAGAAAAACAGTTCACAAATATGTAAAGGAACATATGAAAGGATGCTCACTGTAGCACTGAAACAGTATATCAATAAGGGAATAACTAAACCAACTAGTAACATTCAACACTACAGAATTCTATGCAGCATTAAAGACTGACTGATGAATATGTAATTACATGGAAAGTCTAAAGCTTCATTCATGGTCTCACTGTGGAAGCAGCGTATATGCTATAAATATATCCTATATAATAATAGGTTAATATGCAAATTGACTGAATGGCAGAATGACTGGTCGTTATGACGCACACTGACCACCAGGGGGCAGATGCTCAACACATGAGGAGTGCCGCTCAGCCAGAAGCCGGGCTCACGGCTGGCGAGTGCATCGGTGGTGGCGGGAGCTTCTCCCACCTCTGTGGCACTAAAGATGTCCAACTGCGGGGAGCGGGCCTAAGCCATAAATTGGACATCCCCCGAGGGCTCCCGGGCTGCAAGAGGGCACAGGCCGGATTGAGGGGTTCCCCCAACCCCCCGCTGAGTGCATGATTTTCATGCACCGGGCCTCTAGTAGTAAATAAATATCTGGACCAAGCTCTGGAAGAGTGATGCCAAACTGATCCCTGGGAAAGTGAATAAAGGTCCCAATCAATGGGGATGTTTTTTCTACAAAACCCAGCAAGCTCAGTCATGCTCACAGGCACTGAATTCCTCCTCAAAGGCAGGCTGGACTGTGCATCACAGACTGTAAGTGCATCCTTTAGTTCCCTGCCCACCTAATGCCTATATTCTTCCTCGTATGATTTGTTTTTACTACATAAAAAACAACAACTCGTGATTATTTTCTAGTGTGGGCCAAGCAAGAAGTTGGTTTTCCTGGAAGACGAAACACCCACAGGTAAAAACAATTGCTCCAGTTCTATGTATTTCAGAATGCAAGAAACACCTAGGACTACACGTTTTCCAGGTACTAGGATTGTGTACCAATGTAGGAGCCAGAACTAAATGTTAGAACTCAGCCCTGGCTGATGTGTCAGTGGTTAGAACGTTGGCCCTTGCACTGAAGGGTTGAGGGTTCTATTCCTGGTCAAGGGCATGTACCTGGGTTGCAAGTTCGATCCTGAGTCCCAGTTGGGGCTGGTGCAAAAACCAACCAATCAATGTGTCTCTTTCACATCTATGTCACTGTCTCTCTCTCCCTCCCTTCCTTCCACTCTCTAAAAATCAATGGAAAAAATATCCTCAGGTGAGGATTAACAGAAAAATAAGTAAACTTTAGAATTCAATTCCTCAGTCACACAAGCCACATTTCAGTGCTCAACAGCTGCATGTGGGTGGCTAGTGGACCTGTTATATGAGACAGTGTAGATGTAGGACATTTCTGGTACTGTAGAAAGTTCTATTTGAACGCACTAATGTTACAGGTTTTATATGTTTCACTCTTAAGAACTACAAAGAAAAAGTAGCATGCAGGAATAAGATCTTTAAGAAACCTCCTTAAAACTGGCCCAGAGAGAGATACATAAAAGAGAACAAAACATTAAAAATGCAACTACATTTACATATCAAAGAGCTACCACTACTCCACAAACAAGCATATTCCTTTAGAAAAGAATTGGAGTTAATAGTGGGTTAGCTTCAACAGTTTAGTTGAAATTCAGTTCCTCTAAAAACAGGCACTGCTAATATAAAAATAATCCCTATCTTAGTGGTACTTTATAAATAGGGATAGATTCTATACACATATAACTACATATATAATTTACATGTCTACATCCTATATATAATACAGAGGTAATATGCTAATTGGTCCTAACGGTGTCCGAGTCACGATCACGACCAGTCAACGGGTTGCGCACGCACAGGAGCTGGAGGGCAGGGACGGGGGCGGGGACTTCTGCCCCCAACAGAGGCACACCCAGGCCTGCCCAGCCCTAACGTCTCACCCAGCGCTGAGGTGAAGCTGCCTGCCTGTGTCCCTGACCTGGGACGTGACGCTGTCTGCCTGTCCCTGACCTGGGACGTGACACTGCCTGCCTGTGTCCCTGACCTGGGACGTGGCGCTGCCTGCCTGTGTCCCTGACCTGGGACGTGACGCTGCCTGCCTGTGTCCCTGACCTGGGACGTGACGCTGCCTGCCTGTGTCCCTGACCTGGGACGTGACGCTGCCTGCCTGTCCCTGACCTGGGACGTGACGCTGCCTGCCTGTGTCCCTGACCTGGGACGTGACGCTGCCTGCCTGTCCCTGACCTGGGACGTGACGCTGCCTGCCTGTGTCCCTGACCTGGGACGTGACGCTGTCTGCCTGTGTCCCTGACCTGGGACGTGACGCTGCCTGCCTGTGTCCCTGACCTGGGACGTGACGCTGCCTGCCTGTGTCCCTGACCTGGGACGTGACGCTGCCTGCCTGTGTCCCTGACCTGGGACGTGACGCTGCCTGCCTGTGTCCCTGACCGGGGACGTGGCGCAGAAGCCGGTCTCATGGCTGGCCAGCGCAGTGGCAGGAGCCTCTCCTGCCTCCACGGCAGCACTAAGCTGACCAATGGCTTAGGCTCGCTCCCTCCATTAATCAGACATCTCCTGAGGATCCCAGGCTGCCAGAGGGATGTCTGACTAGCAGCTTAGGCCCAATCCCCCGGGGAGCAGACCTAAACCATCAGTTGGACATTCCCCAAGGGGCCCTGACTGCAAGAGGGCACAGGCCAGGCTGAGGGACCCCGCCCCCACCCTGAGTGCACGAATTTTCATGCACCAGGCCTGTAGTCTATAATAGTAAAAGGGTAATATGCTAATTAGACAGGACATCATTCCGGACAAAGCCAGGGCCAGAGGGAAGCCCGGATCCCGGGTGCCTGCTGGTGGCCAGAGCAAAGCCCAGGTCCCAGGTGCCAGAGGGAAGCCGGTACCAACAGCTGGGGGAAGGAAGGCCTATTCTTGCACCATTTGCATGCATCGGGCCTCTGGTCTAATACTAAAAGCCATAAAGTACCACCCACCTTGGCTTCCAGTATTGGAGACTTCTATCCCCACGTCCATCCTCACTCCATCAAGAATGATGGCTTCATCGCTGCCGCCTTCATCCTCATCTTCTTTCTCAGAGTCTTCAAGGTCACCCCAGGAGTTCTCTACTCCTTCTCCAATCTGGGCAGTTCCAGGAGTCCAGAGCACAGGTTTAGAAACACTTAACAGTTAAAGGAAGTTTTCTTTTTAAGACAGAAGTGTGCCTCAAAGTCTTAGGAGAAGAAATTTACTAGCTTATACTATAGGTGGCTGAACAATGAAGAAAAAACATAACTCAAGATTGTTATGGACATAATGGTGAGAAACATCAAGAGACTGGCTCTGAACATTTTAGTTGTATACTAATATATCTGGTGAATGTAGAAAAAATTCAAGAACAATGTGTAATAGTGTAGAATGCTTGACCGTGCCATTGAGTTTTTCAAAAGAAAATGAAACGCTATAAATTGGCTTAGAGATTTTCTGGATTTTGTAGGATAGCTGAAGAGAAGGTGGACATTAGACCATCAACTTACTGACTCTTCACTACCTGGTATCTTAAATGTTTTTTCTAACAAAGTCTAGTGTTTCAGAGAAATGTCAGTATGTACCCTCCACAGCCTCGTAAGGCCCCAGTGGAATGAGTCTTGTTGCTCCTGGAAAAGCAAACCCGGCACCAGTAAAGATACACGTCTGGGGGAGGCTCCGCTTCAGCCAGGATCTCTTCTGCTTTCTCCTCGACGTCAGAGGTGTCAACAGGGGCCTTTTCCATTTTAAATGCTGTGATCCTTTGTTTTGCTATAGACTCTGCAAAGCCAAACTTTCCACCTTCTTTCCTGTGTGTGGTATTTGGGGGAAGAAAAGGGGAGGGGGTGGATGATAGATGGACGAGAAGACAAAAAAGAAAAAAATGTTAACTATTATACCCTTTGGTGAGACTAACTTATCCTCACCAATTTATTATGCCTATCAAGAGACATAATACAAGTCCCTGTAATTACCATGTATTGAATCATGTGCTGGGCACATGCCAAGGGCTTAAAGTAGGTTATTTTCTAATCCTCAAACCAGCCATACAGGCAGGCATTAACCTCCACGTCGCAGAAGACACTGATGCGGGGCTACAGGTCCGGTGTAATGTCACATGGGGAGAAGATGGGAATCAGCCCAGTGTGTGTCCTTTCAGTTAATCTGCGTTACCAGATTCTTTTTCCTAAGAACATGTTTATTTTTTTAAAGAAAAATATTATGTGGCTTTTCAATACAGACTGTTTAAGTTGGAATACAATACAACAAACAGTTCAATCAACTTTCAAAAAACATTTAGTATATTCAACTGAGATTAACAGATAAGGAAAGTGTGTGGTTACCCCTGTGCAAGAAGAATCCTTAACAGAAAAATCTATATAAAGACCACTTGGTTCTAACAAAATTAAACTTACCGAACTTTCTGGTCATTCTCCAAAGCCTTCTGGATTAGCTCTGTGATTTCCGCCACTTTCACACCAGCTATTTTACTGCATCTCAAAACCTGTTTATAAAAATGAGCTGTTATTTAACGACAACAAACCAAATAGCTTTCTCTAACAAAACCAAGAACGAGATTAGCTTTTCTAACTTTACAACTTAAGCCTGCCTTTGTTTCCTAATGTAATGTAGACAAAATAAAGCAAGTTGTGGGAGTTGTTTTAGAATATTTGAAGGACTCTGACATTAAGGAAACAGACCCAAAAACATCCCTTCGGCACTAACAGACCCCAGGAAAGGCCAGGACGCACACATGCTCAGTGCACTGACTGCCTCTGTGTGAGTGAGCGACGTCAACAGGCCACAGAGCATCCCTGGAGCTTTCAGAAAGCAAGGTTCTCGGGAGTCGGCGCCTAATGGATGCGTCTCTGGAGTTAGGGCGCTGGGAATGGCAGTGATGAGAAAACTTACATTTACTGCACACTTAACGTATGCTACAGTGTCACACGCCTACTTACCTTTACATTCTTCTACCAATAAAGTGTCACTAGGAACTTACTCCCTATTTTACAGATGAAGAAGTGGAGGCATGAAGATCTGAAATTATTGGCCAAGGCCAGTCAGTCTAATGCAGAGCTGGAACTCCAACAAAGCAGGCTGTGCCCAAGCACCTGCACCTACAGTACCTGGCAGCCTCTTTTCTAAAAATCGGTGGGAATCTGATATGGTGCTGGGTTTGAGAACTGCTTATTATATCCAAATTCTACAAGTACTTTACTTTTAACCTCACTCCTATGTGTGACACTTTTTTTTGGGTAGAAATATGAACCTCGTTCTTCCCTGGAAAGTACCGTGTCTCTCTACCCAGAGAGGTTAGACTCTGGAGGCCATGCATGGGCGCAGCAGGGAAGAGGAAGGTAACTCGTCTCATCAACAGGGTGATGACAGTACTGAAACCGGATTCCAATACAGCCAAGGATGAATCACTGGAAATGCCCTTGTTGGATTTTAGTTAAAAAAATGAGAAAAAGCTTCTAAATGGGATGTTAACCACAGCACTAACCTGCTCATTTAGCAGCATTATCCCACCGCTGGACTGGATGGTACAAATCTCTCGGTGCTTATTCACGGCAATCACCAGCAAGCCATCCATGACACGCTCCTCGCGCTCGCTGGGATCCACCAGTAAAAATGTTCTGAAAGGAATGTTAAACGGACCCGAACAAATCATGTCAATTTTAAGATAATGGATATTTTTTTAAAGATGGCATTAATAAAGTCCTAAGCCTGTGAATTTGAGTCATTTTAAGGGGAAAAGATACAAGAGAATTTGTTTTATGGATCCAAAATAACACTGTGTATATTGCTAGCTATCACAGTAAAATCAAGTTCATAATAGTTTTTTTTTTTAAATAATATACAATCAAAATCTAATGCTATCACTTGGATTAAGTAACTTGTGGCTCATTAATAAAAACTTGATAATCTGGTTAATCTTAGAGTCTCCTTAATGGCCTGTGCTCTGAATGTCTCTCAGGTTCTGGTAATGGCTCATTTAGAAAACACTACTTCTGTATGTCTAATGGTAGCCTCAGTCACTTGTTTGCTGAGCCCTTCTAGTGTAGTGAGTCCAAGCTAAGTGCACAATACTGGAATTCGAAGATTTAGTAGAAATAAAATGTATTTCGTGAACAAATTTAAGATAATGATTACATATTAAAATAAGGTAATACCTTAGATATACTAAGTAAAATTAAATATATAGAAATTAAATTTACCTATTTTTACCTTTTTAATGTCTGGGAAATTCTAAATTACATGTATGACTCACGTCTTTCTTTTTTAAAAAAATATTTTATTGATTTTTTACAGAGAGGAAGGGAGAGGGAAAGGTAGAAACATCGATGAGAGGGAAACATCAATCAGCTGCCTCCTGCACACCTCCTACTGGGGATGTGCCTGAAACCAAGGTACATGCCCTTGACTGGAATCGAACCTGGGACCCTTCAGTCCGCAGGCCGACACTCTATCCACTGAGCCAAACCGGTTAGGGCAGACTCACATCTTTCTGCCTGATGTTGCTGGTCCATTTCCCTCTAATGAAATTCTACACTACAATGACGGAAAGGTGAAAGCTTTCCTCTGGTTCTCATTCATAAAACTGTTAAAAATATGTATAGCTCCCTTTGTTTCTACAAAGATGTAAGGCCCAGGCTTTCATGTGAAGGCACAGGCATGGCCCCAGGCCCCCAGGTTTGCTGCCGTGGGAGGAACCAGCAGGGAGTTGTGAGGAAACTGGGAGCCGAAGGAGCCGACTTTCCCAGGCGAGAACCGTTTCCCATGCCTGATCCTAGAACGACACCCCTGAACGTATTCCAAAGTCCTGCTTCCGTTAATCCTGATTCTCTCCCCACTTCCCCAAATCAGAGCTGAGCATACAATTCTCTAAACACCTACATACCTCCAGGAAACAGAAGCTGCTCCCAAGTGGTAGTAAATTCATAAATTTATGATATACCATGAAAAGAAAAATGTCTCTTCTATGGAGAAAGCTCTTTTCCAACTACAGCTCTTACAAGACAGGGCTACAGTGAGAAATGCAGTTCTTTCTGGGCTGTGAGGTGCTGTAGTACGGAAGGAGGGTTGGCCTATTTGCCCACAGCACATTTCCCAGCTGCGATGCTCACTTCGGCCACGAGAGGAGGAGACTCACCCCTGCTGGAAGAAGGCAAAACTGACGCAGATGGGCATGTGGTGGATGCTCAACGGGACAGGGTCCCGCTCTTCCGGAGTGTACTGTTTGGAAATAAGAGAACATACAAAAATCATCCTGTACATCAAACGTAAAATAAAGAATGAACTCCCCTCAATCCTCAATGAGTACTTAAATAACTTTCTATTACCTATCTGCCTTTGTCGCTAATGTTCCTTAAAACTTTATGCATTTGGCCCTAATCGGTTTGGCTCAGTGGATAGAGCGTCAGCCTGCAGACTGAAGGGTCCCAGGTTCGATTCCGGTCAAAGGCATGTACCTTGGTTGCGGGCACATCCCCAGTAGGGGGTGTGCAGGAGGCAGCTGATCGATGTTTCTCTCTCATCAATGTTTCTAATTCTCTATCCCTCTCCCTTCCTCTCTGTAAAAAAAATAAATAAAATGTTAAAAAAAAAACAAAAAAACTTTATGCATTTGTCAAAAAGCGGTATTGAGGTATATTTTACATAAGTCCACTCATCAGAAGGATAGGATTCACATTTTAGTACCTTTCTAATACATTTACAGTTATGCAACCATCACCCCAATCCAGCTTTTTAACATTTCCATGACCATCCTCCCCCTACAACCTTCCTTGAGCCTGTCTGCAGTCAATTCTCACTCCCAGCCCCAAGCAACCATCGATCTACTTCCTGTCTCTATAAATCCGCCTTTTCTGGGCATTCCCTATAAGTGGAATCAAACAATTTTTAGTCTTTCGCATCCGCCTCCTTTCAGCTTAGCATGTCTCACCCATTCTTTGGTATGTATCAGCTGGTTGGTGCTTTTTACTGCTGAATTGTAGTCCATGGTACGGACAGACCACATTCTGTTTCTCCATTCTCCAGTGATAAACATTTGGATCGTTACCAGTTTGGGGCTATTACAAATATGCTATGAACATTCACATAAAAGTCTTTGAGTGAACATACGCTTTCCTTCCCGTCCTCTTGAGTAGATTTCCAGGCATGGAATTTCTGGGCTCTATACGTTTACACTTCGATTTTTAAGAAACAGCCAACCTTTTCCATTGTGGCTATACCATTCTGTAATACCACCAGCAATAACTTTCCAATTTGTTTTTCTCTTTCTGCCTTTAAAATTCTTTGTCTTTAATTTCTGGCATTTTAATTATGATGTGTCTGGGCATGGGTTTATTGGTTCTTCTTGCTTGGGGTTCTCTGTGGCTCCTGAACTTGTGTGGCTTTTTCCTTTTATCAGGTTAGGGAAGTTTTCTGCCATAATTTCTTCAAACACCTTCTCTATCCCATTCTCCCTTTCTGCCTCTTCTGGCATACGTTATTCTAATATTGTTATGTTTCACATTGTCCCACAGCTCCCTTAAGCTGTCCTCCAGTTTTTTAATTGTTTTTTCTTTTTGGTTCTCTAATTGATTTTTTTCAACCCTGTTTCTAATTCACTGATTTGATCCTCAGCTTCCCCTAATTTGCTGTGTATTCCTTCCATTGTGTTCTTTGTGTTATGTCATTCTTTATTTCCAACTGTTCTTTTTTCAGTTACTATATATTTTTTTCATGCTGTTGACCACCTTTATCATCATTACCCTGAACTCTGTTTCAGATAAAATTTCTTATCTCTGCTTCATTTATTGTTCTTCTGGAGAATTCTCTTGTTCATTGGGTTGTTTCTTTGTCTCCTTATTTTGGCTGTTTGTTTGGGTTTGTGACTATGTATATATTAGGTAGATTTTCTACGCCTCTCAATCTCTAGTGCAGGACAGTGTCAAACACTAATTCTACCTAATTAGATCAGTCAAAGACTCAAAACCTCCAGAGACCACCTCTACCTACAGACTGATAGGATTCTGACTTGAACTGCCCCCAAGCAATCATCCTCAGTTGTGGCGAGTTTTTTCAACAGGGTGGGGCAGTTGCTTCTGCCTGGAGGCTAATTGTTACTTTTAATCTCTTAAGTGGCCAGGGCAAGGTGTTTTCCAATAGGGTGTGTCCACTGTCTTCCCCCCAGGCAAGGCAGATGTCTGCTGGGAAAGATGTCCTCCGGCTGTGTGAGGGAATGACTCAGCACAGGAAACTGGGGGGTTGTCTGCTTTCTGAGCTCTAACCCTCGAGTTCTCAATCCTGGCTTCTGCTCACACAACTCCGGTCCACTCTGCCCTCCCTCTGCCGGAGCACAAGGTGGGTGGCTCCACAGGGAATTTCATGCATTGGCCCTTTAACAGGGTGTGTGAATTTTCAGCTGTCACTCCCTGGCAGACAGCAACCCCACTGCTTTTTACAGACAGGTGTTATGTGGTTACTTTCTCAGTTGTGGCTCTTTGCTGGGGGGACCAGCTTGGGGATTAGATCCCAGAGTTCTCAGTGGCAACCCCCCACAACTGAGATATCTCTCGGGAACTTCAGTTGCTGTCTGTGGGCACCCTGCCAGCCCTTTCACGCCTCCGCCCCTCCTATCAGTCTCTATGCGATCTGCACTTTCGGTTCTCGGGTATTAGTGTTCTCTCCTGCGAGTCTTGTGTTGATTATTCAGGAAGTTTTTCTGTATTTTAGTTGTAATTCCAGTTTGGTCCTGGGAGCGTGTCTGTGCAGCATCCACTTACCCTGCCACCATTTTTAATGCCCCTCTACAGTATTTTTAATTGATACCTTTTTTTTTGTCTACTAATCACTTACTTGTTTTTACTTCTTTATACCATCTCCCTCCTCTAAAAGACCACATCTCTACTGTCCCTACTTCTAAGTCTTTAATAAATCTGCTCCCCTCCACTGCCTAAGAGCAGCATCATGAATGACTGCTTAGAGAATCTGGACCTCTGATGTTTCCTTTTATAACTCCAGGACTCAAATTACCACCACATGCACTTTCACAATTCTAGCATGTAATTTACATAAATTAAAATGGACATACTCAACAGTGGTTTTCAAAATGTGGTCCTTGCACCAGCAGCATCAGTATCACCTGGGAGCTGATAGAAGTGCACTATCCTAGGTTTTACCGCATCCTCCTCTGAGGGTGGAGCCTAGCAATAAGTTAGAACAAGCCTTACAGGTATTTCTGAAGAACTTTGCCACACAAGCATCTCACTGTGCTGAGACTCATGTATTTTTCACACATATGGTCTAAACGTAAAACAACTAGTTCACCTATGCTCAATCCAAAGAAGTCATCTAGTTCTATTCTAGAAAGCCAGGCTACGGTGTGCTTTTACTAACAGATACTTCACTATAGGATATTTAAGAGATTTCAAGGACAATTTTGACGATACGTAGTTTTTGCCTTGCAAACATATTTTATAATATACCTATTTCCATCTACAACAAGACCTGACCAACAAGTTGCCTGCACATCAAGGATATTCACTCATTCAGAGGGGAGCATGGCTCACATCGTGGGAGCTTACCAGTGTTACTTCATCTCCTTGGACAGACACGTCAGGTCTTCGGAAGTGACACAAGGCTACAATGGCTGCAATGCTGGCGGCATCAATAATATTTCCGTCATGATTTAATAAATGTAGGTCCACACGTATCTGCCAAACCTGAATGTGAATTTAAAACAAAAATAAATCCTAACTGATCACAACCAGTGGCTATTTAAAAGTAAAAGTAACATTATGTGCCAAATTTTCTCTTGCTGTTAAAACAGGGTTATTTCTTCTCTTGCTATCAATAAAACTGTATTTAGAAAAATGTTAAGTCAGACCAACATCTGAAATACCAATAGTTTACCGTTCTTTGAGTCATTTGACAACAGTAAAATATATGCTCAAAATATACAAACCATTCTACATTTAATACTAAAATTTCCCTAACAAGCCTAATTATATTTTTATTGTGTCTCCTAACTCAAAAACCTCAACCTCTTAGGTTTTACTTGACAATATTTATGATAACCCTACAAGTAATTCGAGTAGTGTCACATTCAAGCTTGGAACGGGGAAAGGCTAAGGGACTTTCTGAAGTAAAAAAGGTGGTCAAAAGTCCTAGCTGGTTTGGTTCAGTGGATAGAGCACTGGGCTGAGGACTGCAGGGTCTCGGGTTCGATGCCAGTCAAGGGCACATGCCTGGGTTGCCAGCTTGGTCCCCAGTAGAGGACATGCAGGAGGCAGCCAATCAATGATTCTTTCTCAACATGGGTGTTTCTCTTTCCCTCTCCCTTCCTCTTTAAAATCAATAAAAAATATATTTCTAAAAAAGGAAGATGGTCAAAATACCCTAATCAAGAATAAAGTTCTAGTACCATCATGCACAACAATAAGATTTCCAATACCAGCCTGCCACTGACTCACTGTGTGGCCTATCCAGATGAAGGACTGAATCTGTTCTTCAGTTCTTCATCCAATAAGGAAAACATTACCTGCTTCCATCAACTGACTTAAATAACATAAGGAAATAAAAATATATGAAAAACCAGTTCTCTGAATAAGACATTTTTACACAAATTCAAGTTGCTATTTTCACAATGTTTTTTGTCCCTTCAGAAAGAGATGACACGAAATTCTAGAGGTGGCACCCAGGAACATTTGAACTAAAGTGAACCAGTATAAAAATAAGTCAAGTGAAACTCTGAGAATGAATGTAGAGATACAGGGATCGATGAATCAACAATATTCATCCTAACTAAGAATTTAGGGCATACTCCCCACCTTTTCACCAGCAACAACACAGAGAGATTCAGTGTCTATACACTTCGAATTTCTTAGACATCTTTCCAAGAGACGATTCAACTTCACCAAGAGGTCTGACTGCCTATGAAGATAGGAATGGGCTAATGTCATGAATATGACACTAGGCATTAGAACAATACCTGGCCGCTGCTCTCGTCTTTGGTGAAAGCAGTTTAAGAAGGAGATTTAAATACCTGCCAGGTTCAAATGCCGGGGCAGCCATCTGAGAGAGCTCAAGGTTAAAAAAGAGTATACCTTCAGTTGCCCTATTGAGTTTTGGAGAAACAAGTTCACAGGAAACCTGTCCAAGAACTCTGCAAAGACAAAGTACAAATCTGTTGACTAAATACATTTCCTTTCCAATTAAAAAAATCTAAAACAAATACTAATTAAGTTTCAATCTTACTCTGAGTAATAAGACACTCGGCAGGATACATCATTAGAGGCTTTATATTACATATAAAGTATAGAAGTAGAATATATACAGGAAAAAAAGTGCATATTGGTGTACCCAAAGAGATACAAGAAAAAAAATCTCTTATTTACAATACTGATTATTCTACAGATCCTTAAAAAAAAAAAAAAAAAAATCAATGACCTTACCTTCTCCTTTCTAAAATAAGTATCTATTCATACAAGATACCTTGAAAACTTGAGATTTCTTAAGAAATAAATTTTCCTATGGCACCGGTTCACCAACATTATCTGACCAATGTCCTCACAACTTCCAAATGAGTATTAAAAACCGAATTCTCGGACACACCAGGGCCATGAAGGCATGCGGAGGAAAAGTCCGGGTGAAGACACAGGGAGAATGCATTTATTTGTAGCCAAGAAGAAAAGTCTCAGGAGAAATCAGCCCTGCTGTCACCTGGATCCTGGACTTTTGGCCTCCACAACGTGGGACAATACATTTCTGTCATTTAAGCCACCCAAGCAGTGGTATTTTATGACAGCCCTAGTAAGCTAATACACACCTTTAAAAACACTCCAGAAAAAAAAACAAAAACAAAAAAACCCAATTCTCATGTCACTCAGGAAAAACAGGTAAGTAGGATCTACTTATTGACACGACATGCAGGAAACTCGGTGCAATCAAGAACTATAGGATACCCATGTGGCAGGAAATATAGTTACGATTAAAAATTTTAAGTGCGACTATAAGTAAAAAAATAAATCTTGCATTAAAGGAACTATACTTATTTTTGGCAGCTAAACAAAGTACAGTCCAGACTTCCTAGCTGCTCGGTCAACAACTGAGTCAATTACGTTCTTTTAAACTTCCCGCCACTGAGCTGCTAACGCGAAGGCTCTGCTACCTTGTTTTCCCGAGCTCCACGACACAGCACCCGTAATCCGTCCCAAACGAGATCCTGATGTTCCTGTAATCGTAGGTTTGTCTGCCGTCCAGCCGCTGAAAGCACAACATTCGCTCGTTTAGTTCCTGGGCAATCTTCAGCGAACAGCTACTCGGAGCGGGCCCTGGGCTGGGCTCCCGGGGGAAGCGGGATCCTGACCGCCCCACAGCGGGAAGAGGTCGTTTCTTAGTTCGGAGCCAGCTCGAGCCTCGAGAAGAACCCACTGGAGACAAAACCCGGGGCACTGGGAACACCCCCCAGGGGTTCCGAGGGCCCGGTCCGCGCGCGGCCGCGCCACCCAGCGCCCGCGCAGCCCGAGGCCCCCGGGGCCGTCTACCTTCCTCTCCTCGATGGCGCGGAGGAGGAAGCGGCGCTCGCAGTTGGAAAGCGGCGTCTCCTTCATGCTGCCGGGGCGCGGGACCCACGGGCGCGGAAATCCGTGGGGAAAGGGGAAGCCAAGCCTCGGCACGCGCGTCCCGCTCGCTGGCGGCGCAGGTATTACGTCACCAGAGCGGCGCAGGCGCTTTGCGTCACCTGTCTCGGCGGCGGCACGTGCGGAAGCCGACGCTGGGAGGCGCCGCTGCTCACGCTCAGAGCGACGACGGCGCGGGCGCCAGGGGCCTGAGAGCCCCGTCGCCCAAGGCTGCGCGTCTCTGAGTGGAAATATCTCCCCTTTTCTCATAAAGTGCAGGGGCGGAGGGGACCCCAAAATAAGCACCAGTCGTAGAAATGAACACCAGCGCCGCGCTCTCGCCCCGCACCCTTTCCTCAGTTCTAGCGGGGCGGGCTGGGCAGGTGTCCCTGCGCCCCACCGGTGAGGACACCGGGGAGGACACCGGCGAGGCAGGCGCGGCAGGCGCGGTGTGGCCGCTGGGACGCGCGCGAGGCGGCGCCGGAACGGGCGGAGGGGGAGGGTGGGGAGAAGGAGGCTGCGCTGGGGTGGGACCGCGGAGGCCCGAGAGGGCGATGAGCACTGAGAATGTCCCACTTCGTAACCAGTGATGTCGGAACCACCCTTGGCTGTTAAGTCTTCCAGTCTCTCCAGTTATTTTTTTTAAAAATAATTATCATTGCTACCTGTTTTTTAGTGCGTTTTTAATATGTTTTTATTGATTTGAGAGAGAACATCAACATGGATGGGCTGCCTCCTCCACGCCCCCTGCTGGGGGATCGGCCGAATACCTCCTGGTGCAGGGTTCGCGCCGCCCTGGCGGGCTCTCCAGTTATTTTAAACACATGGACGTACTTTTGTGGGCACGGAGGAACCTTGGGGTGTCGGTGCCGCCAGTCACTGGGCTTTTTTGGAGAGGCAGCAACTCCAACCACCTGGGCTCAGATTCAGACTCTGCCATGGGCTCATTCTGTGACCCCAGCCAGTCAGCCCAGGTGTTTCACTGGACTCATCTGCAGGATTGGAGTGCCAGGAGTGTTATTATGAGGGATAATAAGGGGATGCATGTGCAATGCTTGGCAGTGCCTGGCATGGCGTAAGCACTACTATTGAAGTGTTTGCCTAGTATTACTTTGTTTCCATTTGCACTAGTCCGCCTACACTGGCTCCATTCCGTTTCTTTGGTCTCTTTTCACACTTTTCCCCCCTCTACTGCGAATACAGTGTGGTCTCACTTTGTGCCGCTTGCAATTTCCTACATTATTTGAGAGGGCCTCCTGTGTCCTAAGAATAATTCACGTGCTGGAGAAGCGAGGTGGATCCTGTTCCTTAAGGAATGTATTTATATTCTCTTTGGAGGAGACAAGTAGTAGAAACAAACAAACAAACCAAGTTCACATGCTAAGTGCTGAGCAGGGGACGCTATTTTAATAGGGGTTTTTGCAGGAAGAGCTCACTTTGTAGAGGTGGCATTTGAATGAAGTAAATCCTTACTGATGAGCAAGCATGACATCGTCTGGAGGAAAGGAAACGTGTTTCAAGCAGAAAAAGCAACCTGAGCCAAGACAGGATGAGCTCCACGTGGCCTGGAGACAGGCACTGCCGAGGAGGAGGAAAGTGCACAGAAACTATGTCCACATGCTCTGTTGGTGTTCAAAATAAAGGAGGGGATTACAGGGTACAGGGCATTTAAGTTCTTTAACAACATGCATTCCTATTTATATTACATTTCACAACAGATCTGGCTAAATTTATCATTTAAACCCTTGGGTTCTTTTAGTGCACACTTAGGTAATTTCTCTTTCCCTTCAGAAATGAAGTAGGCCACGGTAGCCAGGGATAGAGCGTCAGCCTGCTGACTGAAGAGTCCTGGGTTGGATTCCAGTCAAAGCACATGCCCAGGTTTCGGGTTTGATCCCCAGTAGGGGGCATGCAGGAGGCAGCAGATCAGTGATTCTCTCTCATCATTGATGTTTCAATCTCTCCCTCCCTCTCTGAAAGCAATACAAATATATATTTTTAAAAAAGAGTATATATTTTTAAAAATGAAATAGGCCTTTATTGAAACAGTCTATCCTTTCCTGGGAGGCAGCTGGACTGTGGATGAATTAAATAATCCTGAACTTTAGCTTCTGTATCCTTAGGTTGGGAATAATTACTTTGTGTTAAGTGGTCAGAATGACAGCAACTAATACAATGTTCCGGACACAATAGCTATTGAAATGTTTCCATCCTTTTTTGCTTGACAGGGCTTCCCGTGAAACTGCCCACGTTCGCCATGTCAGCTTGCTATCCTGAGCTTGCGCTTGATTACCTGGCCCTGGCTTTCCTTCCCCTTTGGTAGAATTTCCATGGTTCTTTCCTACTTTCACTGTTATAATTGTAACGCTGCAGCACTTGCCTCTTGTTGAAGTTAATCCAAAGGTGTATAGCCCATCCCCACTCACATCTGCATACCATCGGAAAATAGATTTACTTTACAGCCTTGTTTTTAGTAAGAAAGTTGAAACAGTAAAGTCTAAACATAACCTGGTTTTCTACAGAATATTCGAGTACACATCTCTCTTTATTGGACATCTGTTGCTTTGTCTTGACCAGCGCCTTCTGTTTCTTGGAGAAAGGCCTTTTCTGATGCTATGTGATCCTCATGTCACTATTAACAGTGGACATGGGTATGACTAGGCCTCGCCAATCATGACGCCCATCCCTCTCTTTAACTGTTCCCCCAGGCAGGGCCGACAGAGTGCTCCGTCAGGCTTGACCTGTGAACTCTGGGAGAGCATAGGTCTCTCCTTTTCTAGGATTATAAACCCTAAGGACCACACAAGTCTGGAACTGTCAGGGGCCATCTTGCCACCACATGGAGAAACCCTGTTTGATGATACTGAAGCATAGTAACCTCCATCTATAAAATGAAATTCTCTGCTATTTTTAGATAGTCCCTTGTTCTATATAGTCAACTCTGTTATTTTTCAGACAGTCCCTTATTCTGTAAATGAATGTTACTTTTTAGCTTGAGTGAATAATAGGGAAGATAGAGTTAGCTGTCTGACCTTGCAGGCTAGCCATCTGACATAAGGGGCTGATGCTACTCCCTATTAGTTATGTACTATGCTCAAGGTTACAAGCTGCAAAAATAACTTACACAAAGCCCTTTGCAAAGTCTGCAGAAGGTCCAGAACCCCCTTATTTGGAAAACAAAGAACTAGAAGCATATAAATAGGGAGAGCTTCCTCCATGTGTTGGCCCAGGATTTGAAAGACATTTTTCTCTGAACCCACCGGTGTAATAATAATAAAGCGTAACTCCATTTCTCTAAGTGTTGCTTCGTTTTTCTCCAGTCTTCTGTAACATTAATGGTCTCCTGTCCGGAAAACCAACTACACTGGCCTTTTGGCCTCCGGTGAGTGGACCGGATTTGGGGCGAGGGGGGCGGGGGGTGTGTGCCAGATAGGCCTCCGGGAGGCACCTCTCTGCTGACTTAGCAGAATTGAACCGGAGGACTCCGGCACTCCCGGACCTCAGCCTAGGACCCGGCCGGCATCTGGAGAAAGTGAATGGACACTTCTGGACCTGTCAACAGAATCAGTAAGGTAGGGGCCCCAGTCAGTCAGGCCCACTCCAGTGAGTGGAAGGGGAGCTTGCTCACCTCCCGGGAAGTCATACGACTTCCTCAGGTAAATCAGTCAGGAGTCGGGTGGACTGTTTAAACTCTGAGTGAGTGTCTACTAAAGTGCAGTCCAAGTTCAGGCATGCCTTTAGGGGCAGAAAAAAAGTAGCTGAACACTACCTGGGCAAAATATTTGCCTCAGGGATTTTCTGTGGGTAAAAGTCAAAACTCGAACTGTCTGGTGTGCAAATGTAAGTGTGAGAGCCTGTGTGAAGCAAAAGCTACTTTGTGCTGTCTGGCTGTACACATGAGAGTATTTGTTATACCTGCTACCTGCCTACCCTTCCTGATGGATTTACAGTGGGTCTCTGTTAGGGACAGCATCCGCCCTGACTGGGGGAGGAAGAGAGCTGAAAACTGCTCCGGAGCGGGTGTGAGATGGGGTAGTGGCGGTGGGATTCGCTGGGTAGGGTGGTGGGCTCTCGGCCCGCTAAGATGGAAGAACCCTAGGCTGGGGGGCAGGGGATGGTCGGAGAGATCAAAAGTGGTGAAGAAGGAGGATTTGAGATCCTCTGGGGGCTTAGAGTAAATAAGGAAAAATCTGGAAGGGAGAGCAGCTGTTACAAACAGAAGGATGCATCCTTAAGTGTAAAAAGCCTGGATATACAGGATCTCAGACCACCTGCCTTGTTTCCCCTGCTAAGGACAGAGTAAATTGTTAATGCAGGAAGGGGGAGGGGGCGTCGATGGGGAGAGCAGGGAGAGATATGTTTTTGTTGATTTTTGCTGGCTGCAAGCTGCTCTGGTTTGGTTTCTTACCAGGTATCTTATCTGAGCTATGCTGGACTCAAGGCCACAAGCTTTCTGCAAAGCACAATAAATCTTTCTCTGCCCCGTTTTATTCTCTTTAACCCTTCCAATACACATAGAAAAAATCTCATTGTCCGAGCCTGGCAGGGTGGGGCTACTGGGTACTTCTTGGGCTATGTTGGAATGTTCAGCAAAGGAACTTTAAGATATAATATCTTTAATGTTATAACTGGTTTAAGTTTTAAAAATCTCTCAAAAAGAAATAATTTTGAACTAAATTAGACTGATACAATATACTTGAAATTGCATAAGGAAGAATGTAGCAGTTTTTACTAGACAAGTTTTAATTTACCTTCTCTTAGTTTTATCACAGAAGGTCTCTTGTTCTTTGTTGAAGGTATATTTTCGTGAAAGTAAGACTGTGTTTAGAGTGTGTTCATAAATGTTAATAAGAAATGCTGACTGTTTACTTTTTGGTAATCATTGAAAAATTAAAGTTTCTAAAAGTGAAGAATTATACTTAATGGAAGGACTGGGGCATGGTTATGCATTTTTGAAGGATATAGAAAGAAGGTTTGAAGGCTAATTTGAAAGTATGAAATTTGTGAAGGTTGTGTATGTGATAAAAAGGAAAAGAGAAATGTTAGAAGGAAATTGATTAAATAATACAGGCCAGTAAGCCAGGAAGAGTAAATAATTTACATTCTGTCTCCCTAAACAAAGGATAAATAACTTATATCAAAGTACTGAAAAAGACTAATGGGAAAAATCCAATCAGTGTCATTTGCTGTCCACACCCAGGCCACCTGCAGCCACCTGGAGAAGCAGAAGCGAGAAAGTGGGGGGTGCCAGGCAATGACCTGACACCCAAGCTGCTGCCCAGTGAGTTATGAGTGTTTTACACACGTAATAAAAGACTTAAGCATTTGGCTTGCTGGTTAAAGGGAGACAAGCAATGGGCCCTGGCATCTGTGAAAGTGGCCGGGGATGAAGCTGGTAAAGTTTCCCATTTGTAACTGTGCTAAAAGGGTTAAGACTTCAGCAGCAACTTCTGGTACAGCAAGGAGTTAAAGGGAGAGACGACACTCCTTTGAGTTGGAGGGCTCAGGACTTTGAGCTCTCCCAGAGAAGTGGAAAGAGTTAACCTCTTAGACCAAGGGGTAGGCCAAGGCACCTGGTGGCGGGGGGAGGGGTGCCTAGATGCCACATTCCTACAAGGGACCGCAGGAGAGGCCACAGTCGCTGCCAGGAAGAAGGACAGGCGGCATAGTAGGGTCTAAAGCTCAAGCCACCACGGCAGGAGCGCTTTGCTATGTGCAAACTGTCTCTCCCTGCAGCCCTGGCTGTGTTTGGCTTGCCACTAGGAGCCAAGCAATGGTTGGAGACAAGGATGGCAAAGCCCTGTAACTGGCAAACAGGGTTTACTGCAGAGGGCGGAGGGAAGGCATTCTCCCTGAACAAGAGAGCTCAGAGCAGCTCAGGACTTTCAGACTCTCCCAGAGAGGAGGAGTCTGACTGAGGGACTGGCCGAGACCCCGTTGGGTTAGGAGGACTGGAGGCTGCATGTTGAACTTGTAGATTGCAGTTTGCTGGGCAGAGGTGCAAGCCCGATGGTGTAGGGGTTAAGCTGCCTGTGTGCAGCAAACCACTTTCTCCCGTGCCAGAATGCATTTTAGGGAAATTGGACAGACTGTATTTGTGGCTAGAAAGAAAAACTGGCCACCATGCACAGCCCTGACAGTGGTCTGCAGAAAACTGTGTAATAGACTTAGATAATACCTACATCTTCACGGACATGACTCCAGAGAGACAAGGACAATTTTGCTTTGTGTGGGAAGGTCAAGAATAGACTTTAGTCACCTCCCTGAGATGTTTGTATAGCCCTACCATGTGTGATGTTTGGTAGCAAAAAGTTTGGCTGCCTGAAGTAGCCACAGTGCCAATATTGTTCTTCATTATGTTAATCCTATCTAATAAAAGAGTAATATGCAAATTAACCATCACTTTGCAATAAAAGATGGCGGCACCCACAGCCAATAAGGAGTGAATATGCAAATTGACATGACAAAGATGGTAGCACCAGCCAGAGCCAGTCGGAGAGCAGGCGGGAGGTGTGGCTTCCTTGGTCGCCCCAGCCGGCTCCGTGGCCGCTGCCCAGACAAAGCCATAGTGGCAGGGCCAAGGCAGAGGAGGTTAGGGGCGATCAGGCCAGGAGGGAAGGGCAGTTGGGGGTGATCAGGCCGGTTGTGGGGGAAGTTGGGATGAGCAGGCCGGCAGCGGGGGCCAGTTGGGGCGAGCAGGCCAATGGGGGGGGGCAGTTGGGGGTGAGCAGGCCAGCAGGGGAGGCAGTTGGGAGCAATCAGGCTGGCGGGGGTAGTTGGGGGTGAGTAGGCCAGCAGGGGGGTGTCAGTTGGGGCCAAGCAGGCTGGCGGGGGGGCTGTAGGGGGTGAGCAGGCCAGTTGGGGGCAAGCAGGCCAGCAGAGGGGGGTCAGTTGGGGTGAGCAGGCTGGTAGTGGGGGGCAGTTGGGCATGATCAGGCCAACAGGAGGAGCAGTTTGGGGCAAGCATGCCGCCAGCGGGGGGGCAGTTAGGGGTGAGCAGGCCAGTAGGGGTGTGCAGTTGGGGGCAATCAGGCCAGCAGGGGGGGCAGTTGGGGCAAGCAGGCCAGTGGGGGGGCAGTTGGGGTGAGCAGGCCAGCAGTGGAGGGGCAGTTGGGTGTGATCAGACCAGTGGGAGAGGCAGTTTGGGACAAGCATGCCGGCAGGGGGAGCAGTTGGGGGCAAGCAGGCCAGTAGGGGGGCAGTTGGGGGTGAGCAGGCTGGCAGGGGGACGTAGGGGGCGAGCAGGCTGGAAGGGGGAGAATTTGGGGGTGATCAGGCCAGCAGAGGCGTGCTGTTGGAGGCAATCAGTCCAGCAGGGGGGGGGCAGTTGGGGGCAAGCAGGCTGGCTGGGGGGAGGGGGGGAGTTGGGGGTAATCAGGCTGGTGGGGGGGCAGTTGGGGGCAATCAGGCCAGCAAAGGGGGGAAGTTGGGGGTGAGAAGACCAGTGAGGGGGCAGTTGGGGGTGAGCAGGCTGGCAGGCAGAGTGGTTAGGGGCAATCAGGCAGGCAAGCAGGTGAGCGGTTAGGAGCCAGCAGTCCTGGATTGCGAGGGGGATGTCCAACTGCCTGTTTAGGCCTAAACCGGCAGTCAGACACCCCCCAAGGGGTCCCAGATTGGAGAAGGTGCAGGCCGGGCTGAGGGATAACCTCCTCCCCCCCCGTGCACAAATTTCATGCACCGGGCTACTAGTATGTTATATTAACCTTTGATTCTGTTACAGATTTTAATGCATCTGCCACCAATTACTATAGACCTATGTTGGTCAACAGCCTTTAGTAGTCTTTGGGAGTAACGGGCGAGTGTAGTTTCCCACACTGAGCACCATATTTAATGGCCATATATTAGCTATCCTAGAAGGGGGTTACACATTTTAAAGTTCTTCTTGTCATTTAAAGACAGTTACTGTTGGGTTATAATACATTAAAAAAATATATATATATTACTCTGAAAAGTCCATAAAAGGACTGGCAAGGAAAAATCAGAAGATCTAAAAGCAGGTCAATATATATTTTTCTCCTTATATAATTCCTCCACAACTTGGCAATACTTAATAAATAAATCATGGCAATACATTTCTTTGCATAAATTCAATAAAACCGGTTTCCAATAGTGGTTTTATTGACTGAAAACTTTGGCTGGAGTATCATGTTTTAAAGAGCACTGTCTGAACTCTGAAGACTTGAAGCCAATAAGAGTGCCACGGAGAAAGCCTGGTATCCTGCTTGGCAGCCCTGAAAATAGCTGGCACTGGAGCGTCAGGCTGGACACCACATAATTAAGATGTGAAAAGGTTTTATACATTGATAGTTACTATGCTCTGAATGTCTGTGTTCCCCCTGTTCATATGCTGACATCCTACCCCCAAAGGTGATGGAGTGAGAAGGTGGGGCCTTAGGGAGGTGAGGGGGACGTAGGGGGGCGAGCAGGCTGGCAGGGGGGGCAGTAGGCGGTGAGCAGGCTGGAAGGGGGAGAAGTTGGGGGTGATCAGGCCAGCAGGGAGGTGCTGTTGGAGGCAATCAGGCCAGCAGGGGGGGCAGTTGGGGGCGAGCAGGCTGGTTAAAGGGGGATCTGAGTGGGATTAGTGATGTTATGAAGGCAGTCCCACCGCGCTCCCCAGCCCCTTCTGCCAGGTGAGGACACTACCTCAAGGCTGTGGCTCCAAGGAGAGCCCTCCCCCAACAGTGCTGGCAACCTGGTCCCCAACTTGCAGCATCCAGAACTGTGAGCAATACATTTCCGTTGTTTATAAGTCACCCGGTCTGTGGTTATGTGGTTTTAGCAGCCCCCAGGGATTAAGATAACAACAGTTGAACACTGATAATTAGATGTAGTATGGTGTAGTGTATATTTCCCTTCCATATTTTTTTCTTCATATAATAGATACTTTGTTTTGGTGGGGGTTTTTTGTTGTTGTTGTTGTTTGTGTGTTAATTTTCACCCACGGGTATTTTTCCATTGATTTTTAGAGAGAGTGGAAGAGGGAAAGACAGAAATATTGATGTGAGAGGAACACATCGATTGGTTGCTTCCTGCACACACCCTGACGAGGGCCTGGGCAGGAGAGAAGCTTGCAACTGAGGTATATGTCCTTGGCTGGAATTGAACCCAGGACCCTTTGATCCTCAGGCCAATGCTTTATCCATTCTGCTAAACTGGCTAGGGCCATATAATAGATTTTTAAAACCCTAGATTATCTAGTTCATGTCTAGTTTCTACTGAGTGTTAAAACGGCTTCCCCCTTCATTCTTATCTTACTTGCTATGCTCAGGAATGTGATCTCCTATGAGTAAGCTTTTTCTATTTGTGTAGAGCAGTGCTTTTCAATCTGTTCCATCTCACGGCACACATAGACTAATTACTAAAATTCTGCAGCACACCAAAAAATATATTTTTTGCTGATCTGACCAAAATAAGGTATAATTTTGGTTCATCCACACCAGACAGTTATTGTTACATTGGCTGTTGTCATTTTTTTTTTAATCTGACAATCTAAGGGAAAAGAGGTTGGTGCCCCTGACCAAACAGGTATTGCCTGTTTTGAAAATTCTTGCAACACACCTGTGTGCGGAGGCTCATTGGTTGAAGATCAGTGGTCTAGAGGAACAAAAAATGATTAGTATTCAGGTTATAAATACAATGAATGAGGGGGAAGGGAAGCAGGGGACATTTTGATTTCCTCTGCACTCAGACGGTTGTAGAATGGTAACCCTGGACACGAAGAAAATTAGGCAAATGGCTCTATCTCAGGCACATGACTGAAGTCATTTGATCTATTCTCATGGGTGAAAGGAAGATTCAGGCGCATTGATAAAAAGCTGCAGGAAATTATGTGACTTAGTATCTAAACAGTACGTCCCAGATAAGTTCTGTGCCATTTAGTTTCTACAAATAAAATCCTATCTTAAATAGAATTATAAATAATAAAAGTAGAATGTGTTATTGTGGGCTGAACTCATTGTCATGCAAGTAACTATTATGGGGTATGTTGTAGGCAGAATAATGTCTCCTCCGGAAAGATGTCCTCATCCTAACCCCAGGAACTGATTTAAAACAAAACAAACACCCTGTAGGGCAAAGATTATTTTGCAGATGTGGTTGAAGATTTTGAGATGGGAAGATTATCCAAGTGCACCCAATGTAATTACAAAAGGTAAGGAGGCGGTACAGTTAGAGTCACAAGGATAGAGAAAAATGAGAGGATGTGACAACAGAAGCAGAGGTCAGGGAGGAGAGAAGACGTGATACTACTGGCTTTGGAGACAGGAAGGGCTCTCGAACCAAGGAACACAAGCAGCCTCTGGAAGCTGGAAAGGCAGGGAATGGATGCTCTCCCAGAACCTCCAAAAGGAACTAGCCCTGCAGACGCATTTTAGGTGATGACCTCCAGAACTGCAGCATAATAAAGTTATGTGCCTGGAGCAATTAAATTTGTGGTCATTGGGGAAACCAAGATGGCAACATAGGTGAACACCTAAACTGCTGCCTTGCACAACAATTTCAAAACTACAGCTAAAAGACAGAACGGACATCATCCAGAACCACAGGAAAGCTGGATGAGTGGAAATTCTACAACTAGAAGGAAAGAGAAAAGCACTCTGAGACTCAGAGGAGCTGCAAAAGGCTGAGGTACGGAGACACGGGCGTGGAGAGGATGGGTGGTTGAGTGCCTGGCTGGCTTTCTCTAGCGGGAGGGAGACGGAAGCTCCTGACTGCACTGAACCCCAGTTCCGACTGCACTGAACCCCAGTTCCGGGTGAGACCCTGGGGACCCAGACTCATACGGGGGAGTCTGGACTGTCGGGAAAAGAGAGGAACGCACAGAAACTCAGGGGAACTGAGAAAGGCAGAGGTCTGTAGGCGTATGCTCAAGTGCGTGCAGAGAGGACTGCAGCGATTACTGAGGGACACTGAGACTCAGGGGCCTCATAGGGCAGGGCTGACAGGAAGCCAAGGCTGTCTGCTCAGCCCTGAGACTCCGCCCCATCCAAGCTGAGCACAGAGGCTTTTGCAATTTTGCAAGTCTTGTCTCATAAGCGTGTCTCCAGCACAGAAGTTCTCCCAGCATAGACACAGCTGATCCTCACAGTCAATTGGCCTGGAGGTCAATTCCTCCCAGTGATACCAACAACAATCAAGACTTAACTACAACAAGGCTGTACACACAGTCCACAAAGGGGTGCACCAAGAGTGTCCACCTCAGGTAACTGGGGAGGCTGAGCCACTGGGCCCTATAGGACACCTAGCACACAAAGCCACTCTATCAACTCAGGGAAGCAGTGAAAATGCAGAGACAAAGAAACAGATCACAAACGAAAGAAGTGGAGGAAAACAAACGACTGGATATAGAGTTCAAAACCACGGTTATAAAGTTTTTCAAGAATTTCTTAGAAAAGGCCGATAAATTTAGCGAGACCCTCTAGGATATGTAAAAGGACCAACTAGAAATTAAAAATACACTGACTGAAATAAAAAATATTATACAGGACCTAACAGCAGACTAGAGGAACGCAAGAATCAAGTCAAAGATTTGAAATACAAAGAAGCAAAAAACACTCAACTGGAAAAGAAAAAAGAATCCAAAAATTTGAAGATAGTGTAAGGAGCCTCTGGGACAACTTCAAGCGTAACAACATCCAAATTATGGGGGTGCCAGAAGAAGAGAGAGAGCAAGATACTGAAAACCTATTTGACTTAAAACTTCCCCATCTGGTGAAAGAAATAGACTTACAAGTCCAGGAAGCGCACAGAACCCCAAACAAAAGGAATCCAAAGAGGACCACACCAAGACACATCATAATTAAAATGCCAAGAGCAAAAGACAGAGAGAGAATATTAAAGGCAGCAAGAAAAAAACAGTTAGTTACCTACAAGGGAGCACCCATACGACTGTCAGCTGATTTCTCAACAGAAACTATTCAGGCCAGATGGGAGTGGCAAGAAATATTTAAAGTGATGAATAGCAAGAACCTACAACCAAGATTACTCTACGCAGCAAAGCTATCATTCAGAATTGAAGGTCAGATAAAGAGCTTCACAGATAAGAAAAAGCTAAAGGAATTCATCACCGCCAAACCAGTATTATATGAAATGCTGAAAGGTATTCTTTAAGAAGTGTAAGAAGAAGAAAAAGGTAAAGATTAAAATTATGAACAACAAATACATATCTATCAACAAGTGAATCTAAAAATCAAGTGAATTAAAAATCTGATTAATAGAATAAACTGGTGAATATAATAGAATCAGGGGCATAGAAAGGGAGTGGACTGACAATTCTCAGGGGGAAAAGGGTGTGGGTGATGTGGGAAGAGACTGGACAAAAATCGTACACCTATGGATGAGGACGGGGGGAAGGTAAGGGCAGAGGGTGGGGTGGGAACCGGGTGGAGGGGAGCTATGGGGGAAAAAAGAGGAACAATTGTAATAATCTGAACAATAAAGATTTATTAAATTAAAAAATTTTTGTGGTCATTGTTACAGCAGCAACAGGAAACTGCCAAATAAATACAGACTGCCAGATAAAACTCAGGATGCTAAGCTGCAATGAATTTCAGATCAACAACAAAATGTTTTCTTTAAGTATGTTTGATTTTTCCTAATATTGCCTGGGATATGTACTAAAAAATTTCTGGATTGATCATTCCAACTTTCTTGCCATATTTGAGATTGGTTCTGCTGTTTGCTCTGTCTTTTCGAACTGTGTTTTTTGTCTTTTAGTATGCCTCACAATTTGTTGTTGAAAACCAGGCATCATCTATAACAGTGGTCAGCAAACTGCGGCTCGTGAGCCACATGCGGCTCTTTGGCCCCTTGAGTGTGGCTCTTCCACAAAATACCACGGCCTGGGCAAGTCTATTTTGAAGAAGTGGCGTTAGAAGAAGTTTAAGTTTAAAAAATTTGGCTCTCAAAAGAAATTTCAATTGTTGTACTGTTGATATTTGGCTCTGTTGACTAATGAGTTTGCCAACCACTGATCTATAATAATAAAAGCATAATATGCTAATTAGAGTGGACGTCTTCTGGACGTCCTTCCAGACAAAGCTGCAGCAGCTGCGAGAGCTGAGGTTCAGGCAGCCGTAGGCGGCAAGGGCTGAGGCTCAGGCCGGCAGTGGCAACAGCAGTGGGGTAATGGGAACAGTGCCTTCCCCTGATCCACCAGATCGCCTCCCACAGAGGGAGGCCAGACTAGGGGCTGAGGCAGAGGCAGAGGCAGTTAGGGGCAATCAGGCTGGCAGCGGGGCAAGTTAGGTTGATCAGGCCAACATGGGGGCAAAGTAGGGGCTTTCAGGGTGGCAGGCAGAAGGGTTAGGGGGAGATCAGGCAGGCAGGCAGGCGAGGGGTTAGGAGCCAGCGGTCCTGGATTGTGAGAGGGATGTCTGACTGCCGATTTAGGCCCGCTCCCATAGGGCCTAAACCGGCAGTTGGACATTCCCCGAGGGGTCCCATATTAGAGAGGGTACAAGCCAGGCTGAGGATCCTCCTACCCGTGCACAAATTTCGTGCACCGGGCCTCTAGTCTATAATAATAAAAGCATAATATGCAAATCAACAGAACAGCAGAACGACCGTCTGGATGACCATGCTATGACATGCACAGGCGCCAGGCCAGCCAAGGCAGGTGCAATGCAATTGGTGCGGGGGGGGGGGGCGGGGGGGGGGGCCCAGCCATCGCCCCACAATCGCCCAGCAGAGGGAGGCCCAGGCTACCGGCCAGTGGGGTGATAGATTGGGGGATTCTGTGATCACTCCAAAGAGGGAGGCCCAGGCCACCTTCTGCAGGGCAATCGATGGAGGGGATGGGGGGTGGAGAGGGGACTCGGAACTGGGGAACTGGGACGGGGGGTATGGCTGTGGACGTGGGCAGTGTCAGACCAAGGCAGGTGCAGGCAGGGGGCCGGCAGCCGGGGAAAGGAAGGCCTACCCTTGCATGAGTTTCATGCATCGGGCCTCTAGTATACAGAATAAAAGGGACTGGGTTACAGGGGCCCTTAGTGATGTGTTGGTAAGGTGTGGGGACAGGGAAGTATTCTGCAGTCCTGTGATTTGCTCAGTCCTTTAGTGAGCCTGGGTTCTTGGTCCGTGACCTTTACAGGCTGTTCTTAGTCTCCCCAGACACTCTTCTTATGCTGAGACAGGAAGTCTGGAGAGTAGGGGTGGGTGTAGACTGAGTTGAGTCTTCCTCTTCTCCCAGGCCAGTTAGGCTCTGGCAAACCCCCAGTCTGCTGCGCTTTGGTGTAGATTCTCTTAGGGCAGATCTCGTTAAGAAGGGAGTGCTCGGGCCCTGTGTCACAATGGATGCTTTCCCCTCCCTTTGCCAGAGCATGAGATTCCCCACCCCACCCCCAATCTTCACTGTGAGAGCCTGGTAGGGCTTTTGGAGACAAAGCTCACGAAGTGTGGGAGCCACCCTGTGAGTGCTCCCCCACCCCCGCAACTGGGGTTGTAACTGACTTGTCTACACGGAACCTCCAGCTACGAGTCCACTGGGCTTGGTTTCCTGCCCCTGGTTCATGGAGTGCGCTCTGTGCGTGACCTGCTCTGGTGAGTTGCGTTTTCTGTACCTGCCGCCTGCCTCCTTCCAGATCTTGTGCCAGTGGTTTGTCCTGTGACCTCACTTCTGTGACGGGTCTAAGAAAAGTTGTCGATCTGCAGTTTGTTCAGTTTTGCTCCAGTTGTGTGGACAGGGATGACCATTTCCAAGCTGACTACACGCTGGACCAGAAACGAAGTCGCATGAAGTGAACGCCTAAGACTGACTCTCTTGTTTAACAAACATGCAGGTAACCCTTATTGTGTGTCAGGCCCTAACCTAAGCACTTGTAAGCCATTCATCCTAATAATTACCCCGTGAGGTCGGCAGAGTTGTTATTTTACGGATGGGAAAACCCAGGACACAGAGAGACTGAACAGTGTGCTGAGGGTCATACAGCCGGTAGTCACCGGAGCAGGACCCGTACCCAGGCAGCCGGTCTCAGAGGAGAGGGGAGGGGAATATGGTCAGTAATATTGTGGTAAGTTTACACGGGGACAGATGATTACTAGATTAGTAGGGTGACCACATTGTAAGGTGTTAAATCACTATATTATATACCTGAAACGAATATAACTGTATTGTATACCAGCTATACTTAAATTTAAAAAAATTTTTTTAAAGAGACTGTATTTATAACCACTACACTATGCTACTCCTCATAAATGGGAGATTCACCTTCACACTGAACCAGCTCATTTCCTTTCTCGGTGAGGATGGCGACCTCCTCTCTCGAATGCTTTGTAATTGACATCTATTTAGAGAGGAAAGTCGCTGTTATTACAGTGCCCGATCTCCATTTCTCGTTCTGAGACTTGACGCGCAATTAGATGTACAGTCATGAAGTGGGGCTCGTTAATGCAGAGACCAGGAGCTTGCACACAGGCAGGAGTGAGATTGGCATGGAGCTCTTATTAAAAGCAATAGACGTTGTACGTGCAAAAGTACTGTTGGCTCTTGATTGAGAGACCCTTACAGAACGCGTCCTTCGTACAACCATAGCCATTCTCCTTGAGCCCCAAAGCCCCGGTTGCTGCATCTCTGTCCCTGATCACTCTTTATCCAAGTTACTTTATTCCTTGTTTTCCTCGCCCTAAAGGTGGCCAGGAAGGGGCTTAGGTTGTTTCAGAAGCAGCCGCTTCTGCAGAAGTGGGCAGATACCAAATGATGCGGACTCTCTGGTGAGGCCAGCGCTGGTGTCAGGCGGGCCGCCTCTTTAACAAGCAATGCGGTATTATTCTGAGAGCGGAAGTCAGTGGTAGGCAGCCACTAAGCTGGGCCCTCTGGTTCCCACCCTCTGGAGTTCAGGGCCTCTATGATCCTCCCCCTTTGGGTGATGTGCCTGTAACCAGTAGATATCTCAACATGGAGAGGATGGCACCTCTGGCATTAGATTACAAAAGAATGTAACTTCCATCTTGCTAGAAGATTCTCTCCCTTGCTGGCATTGATGAAGCAAGTTTCTGTGTTAGGGGGGCCCACATGGCAAGGAACTAAGGGTGACCCCCAGCCAACAGCCATGTAGGTACGGAGGCCTATGATCCACAGCCCAAACGGAATTGAATTACAGCCAAGGTCACATAGGTGCGTTTGGAAACAGCCTTCCAAGTGGAGCTTTCAGGTGAGACCCAGCAGTAGCTGACAGCTTCACCCGCGGCCTGCCAAGAGGCCCGTAGGCAGACCCGTCCGCTGTGCCTGGTTCCTGACTCAGAAGCAGATGGTGCATGTGTGGTGTTTGCGCTGCTGAGAAGCAGTAGGCAGCGAGCGCAGTTTCCAGCCCAGCTCTTCGGGGGCCGCGTTATTTCTGGAGTTCTCACTTCCCTGGCCTATTCCCATCTTGTTGTCAGTGCAAAGAAAATCTCCATCTGCATTCTTGCAACCTCTGAATCCCTCGGAATGCTGCTAACATGTTTTGGGAAGGAATTGGTAGCACATAAAATGCTGGATGGGTAACACTGACGTGTGCTTTCTTTAGTGACCAGGAAACTTTGAAATGGTCTCTGAGGTTGCCTGAAAGAGAAGCATTATTTGTATCGCAAGGATCTTGCTGTGGTTGAGTACTGCCGGGCTAGAACTAGTGTCCACCTCCGGGAGTATGAAATGCAGGGAAATGACTTCTAACGTTCAAGTGGAAAAGCCTGGACCAACTTTGCTTTTCCTTTAAAAAACAAAATAAAACACCACAAACTGAGCCTGCAAGTACGGTTTGTTGAAAGTCATTAACAAACAAAATTCCATTCAGCAATGGACTTTTTAAAATCTGATCTGATAGCGTTATCTACAGGAAGAATGCATCTTGGAATCTCAGTTATGAGTACTTATCTGGAAAAAGAAATGCCAGTGTTGATTAAAAACAGGGACCAAAGGGAAGATGGAAATGAATAGAGATTATATATTATGACTGATGGTGGCATTTTTCTTTAACTATTGTTTCTGATGTTACTGATAAAGATCACATTGTGTAACAAGTAAAAATCTGTAAGAGTCCAGTCACTTTTGTAAATATTTTCTGTGAACCCACTATGTGCCGGGACAATGCTAAGCACTGGGACAGTACAGTAAACAAAATGGCCTTGAAGCTTATGTTATAGAGGCGGTGGAGAACAGTAATCTGCAGAGAAGCAATGAGTGATGCCTGGCTGTGAGGCACGATACAGAGGAGAGTCAAACCAGGCAGTGAGAGGGGCAGGAGGTCACTGTGCAGACGGCATAATCTGGGAGCAGCCAGTCTGATGAGCAAACCTGGGCAGTGGGGATGAAGGATTGAGTAAGTGGACTTTAGGATTCAGAGTGATCACCGAGGCTGTGAGCAAGGTTACTGGAGACAAATAGGTGACTGTTTGAGGTTCTTTGGCAAATACTTCTCATACCTGTACATGGTTTCATGAGTGGGAATTTCATGGATGAAGAGGCCAGGCTTGGTTCAAATTCCAGCTCTGCAGTGTACTAGCTGGGTGGCCTTGGGCAAGTTGTAAACCTCTCTGAGAAGAAATAAAAAAATGAAAAGGCCTCAGTCCATATTTAGCAATAATAAACATTAGCTACTGTTCTTACTGAGTTTCCTCTATTATGATACTCTTTTTAAAAATATATTTATATTGATTTCAGAGAGGAAGGAACAGGGGAGGGAGAGAGAAACATCAATGATGAGAGAGAATCATTGATTGGCTGCCTCCTGCACCCCCACTACTGGGTCGAGCCCACAACCCAGGCATGTGCCCTTGACCAGAATCGAACCCAGGACCCTTCAGTCCGCAGGCCAGCAGGCCAACGATCTATCCATTGAGCCAAACCAACTAGGGCTCTATGACAATATTCTTAAGTGAGGTCAACACATGTCACTCTCCTGAGATACAGCAACATGCCTTCATGGATATGAGGGCTGTGTAGCCTTCAGATTTGCAAACTCAATGTCCTAAGTCGCTTTCCTGGCCTCTGGGCAACTTTCAGCACAGGAGCCAGACATAGCTTCCCAGACACATTAGGCATCACATACATCATTACACAAGGTGTAATGAAGTGGTGGGTCCTTTGAAGTCATCTAAGAATGCCACTAATTTTTAAAAATGTGATTTTGTAGGAGATCATGCAGGAGCTTTGAAATCAGACAGCCCTGGTTAGGGGGATCCTGGCCTGGAGCCTGAGGTGTTGGGCCCATCACTCACCTCTCTAAATGAGCTGTGAGAGCTGACACTCATCCCAGCCAGTCTCTAAGATGTTTATATGTGTCAGCTCATTTAATCTTCACAACCCCTGTACAAGGTAGGTTCTGTCTTCATCATCCCCATTTTACAGCTGAGCAACATGAGGCAGAGAGCAAGTGGCTTTCTCAACATCACAGCCGTGTAAGCGACAGTGTCAGGACCTGAATGGATGCTGTCTGGTGCTTCTTGATGGTAACAGTTTCTGCCTCACAGAACGACATTGAAAGAGGTGGCTATAGCCCTCAGCATAGTGCAAGATACAAAGTAAGAGCTCAGTCAATATTTGTTGAATGATTGACTATGCAACGTCATAGTAAATTATGTCATTGTAAATAGAATACCTGCATACTATCATGGCTAAATAGTTCAATTATTTTTCACCTTTTTAGGGTCCCTGTATCCCATCAGCCCTGTAAGCCCATTAATGACCTATTAATAACCTATTCTGATAGGACATTGGATTACCTGGCAAAATGTGTTTGTACTGCACCCATGCTGGCTCCTGCTGGTTACCTCTTACATTTCTAAATGCTCACAGACCGCCTGTGTGAGGAGCTGGTGGAGGATTTTGCTGGCAAGCTCATCTCCATCTTTGTATTTTTAGAACTTGGGAAGCTCCCAGCCCTCTTCAGGATGGGAACGTGGCTCACATTACTGGTGATGGAGACCATTAGAAATTGTCTGCATAGTTTCAGATTTTTATTAAAGTAACTAGAGGCCTGGTGCATGAAATTCATGTAGGAAGGAGGGTCCCTCAGCCCAGCTTGCACCCTCTCTAACCCGGGACCCCTTGGGGGATGTCCAACTCGCAATCCGGGACCGCTGGCTCCTAACTGCTTACCTGCCTGCCTACCTGATGCCCCTAACTGCTCCCCTGCCTGCCTAATCACCCCTAACCACCTCTGCCTGCCTGATCGCCCCTAACTGCTCTCCCCTACCAGCCTGATTGCTCCTAACTCTCTCTGCCTCAGCCCCCACCACCATGGCTTTGTCCAGAAGGATGTCTGGAAGACATCTGGTCTTTCTGGTCTAATTAGCATATTACACTTTTATTAGTATAGATGGGTTGATTACATTGTACTCACAGAGCATTTGAATCATACAACTCGCAACCCCTATTTCAACCCATAACTGTATCAAATTGTGAGGTTGATCCAAGATAAAATAAGATTACTCATCACAAGAAATTTATCTAGGATATGAGTCACATAATCTCACGTTCTTCTGCTATCCAAGTAAGTTTTATTTCTTTTAACTAAACCATATGTTTTAAAAGAAAAAAAATGAAATGTAAAATTTTTATACATTGAAACCCTTAACCAATCAGCCCTTTTATACATTTGCATTTCTGAGTTATACTTGGACTTTGAAATAGGTCCGTCATTTTCTTTGCAATAAACCTTTCCAGCTGCATTTTTCCTTAAGTAATTTTTTAAAAATATATTTTATTGATTTTTTTATAGAGAGGAAGGGAGAGGGATAGAGAGTTAGAAACATCAATGAAAGAGAAACATCGATCAGCTGCCTCCTGCACACCTCCTACAGGGGATGTACCTGCAACCAAGGTACATGCCCTTGACCAGAATTGAACCTGGGACCTTTCAGTCCTCAGGCCGACGCTCTGTCCACTGAGCCAAACTGGTCAGGGCCTTAATAAGTAATTTTTGATCACTTAAATAAATTAAGCTATGCATATTTTAATTTTTTTTCTCTGTCTAGATGGTTTGTCTAAAGCAAAGCTAGTAGTAAAAGTTCTGAAATATTAAAGTGCATAGTCCATGATCTTAAATTTTCAAAGGTCAGTTGAGTTGTTAGGAAATGAGAATTAAACTTTATAACTTTATTTGGACAAGTTAGCATTTCATCTCTATAATTTACATTTAAAATGATAATTTTATGTTCCACTGGGAGGTTTCGGAACAGCAGGTAGAATCCGGGTCCCACTGAAGTGGATTTAGCCAAGGTCACAGAACCCGAAGTCGCCCCTCTCCCGTTCTCTCTCCTCTTGCATCTGGCATGGTGGGGGCAGCGGGTGAGCGGCAGTGAGCTGCAAAGGGTGGGCAGAAAGAAGGAAACTGCAAGCAGATCTGGGTGAATCTCAGAGGAACACTAACCTGCTATCTGAGGATTAAAGGCTGTGAATGTGTGTGAGCATGTCAGTGTGTCTGTGCATGTTTGTGGAATTTAGATGCGCTTACACCTTGTTCTTGAAAACAATAATTGGGTCTCTTACTTGATTTTTAAATATCATTTGATATCATTTGCCTTCTTGAGATACTTTCCCTGTGACTTTCATGACCTTCCTGAAATACTCTTCTCCCTTGACTTGGTGACCTGATTCCCCTGATCTGTCTGTTTCCCGTTTGGCCATTCCTTTTCAGTCCCTTTTGGGGATCTCTTTTCCTCCGTTCATCTCATAAGTGTCAGTTTCATGAGATTCTGACCCAGAAAGTGTCTCTCTCTATATCGCCCCCTGGTTTTTCACTACCGTGGTTTAAATTACCAGCTAGGTGCTGATTACTCCCCAATATACTGTACCACCCCAGGTCCCTTCTGGATTCGGGATGTCTCCAGATGCTCTGGACATTTCAAACTCACTCTTATCTTTCTCCCCAAATTCGTTCTTCCTCGTGTTCCTTCTGGTGAACAGAAACCCCAGTGGTCAGTCAGCCAGGCTGACTGCTTTATCACCACACACCCCCTTGCATACATCACCATGTCCAGTGGAGGCCACTGACTAACCCCCTCAGCCACCTACTAACTCCAGTCCCATCGCCATGGCCGTAATCCACGTCACCGTCATCTTTTGTGTACATTATTGTGTCAGCCTCCCAGTCTCCAGCCTTGCCGCCTCCACTCATTTTCCACATTATGTGTGATGCTCCTAAAACACAAATCTAACCGCGCTGTTACATACAACCTTCCGTGACTCGTCATGGCTTTTCGGATAAATCACAAACTCTACCCCGTGTTTACAGGGCCTTGTATGACCCCGTCCCTGTTGATTTCTCAGTTGCATCTGTAAACACTCCTGTCCCCATCTAATCTTCAGCTTCATTGAATAATCTTCAGTTACTCAAAGGCTCCAAGTTCTCACTCACCTCCAGGCATGTTTTGGGGTTCTCCCCCAGCCTGAAATACGTTTCCCCGCTTTTTCTGTCTGGCCAACTCCTAACCATTCTTCCCGTGCTCAGAGAGAGGAGGGAGTCTTTCCTGAGACCTCAGACTGCCGAGTGCCCTGTGCTCGAGGGGCATCTAGGGCAGACACTGCGGGCTCGCTTGCCTGGCTGTGTCTCTCCAGGCTCCAGGGGAGGATCTCTGTGCTTCGCTGTGACCCACGCACATGGCAGGTGCTCGGTGACACTGACACATGAGAGCGAGCTGGAGTGGGATGACGATGAGCACGTCTGCCCGCAGCCACAGGCCTAGCCAAGGCAGCTTCAGTCACCTTGCATTCCTACTGCGTCCCGGGCGCTGTCCAAAGCAGCTTCCAGACATTCAATTTTTTCAAAAATCCTAAGTAGATGAGGATTTTGATGCTTCGATAAATATGTTAACTTGCCAAACTTCAGCCATTTATTTATTTATTTTAAATATGTTTTTTTAAAAAATTGATTTCAGAAAGAAAGGGAGAAGGAGAGATAGAAACATCAGTGATGAGAAGCATCGATCAGCTGCCTCCTGCACACCTCACACTGGGGATCGAGCCCACACCCGGGCATGTGTCCTGAACAGGAATTGAACCACAACCTCCTGGTTCAGAGGTCAACCCTCAACCACAGAGCCACACCAGCCGGGCAAGTTTAGCTGTTTATTACTGTGGTGCTTTCTGCCCTCTGGTAGGGGAGCCGTGAGTGTACACTGTGTCTAACAACATAGGTCATTAATCATGTTTTGCAAAAAAGTACCAGTAACATAACTACAACAGACTTCAGATTGGAGCCTCAGGTTCTCTGAAACAAATCATCAAACACCTTCCGTCTCTAAATTAGAAAGTCATTTCACCATACATCCTTGTTACGAGAAAACTGTCCAACAAAATTCTTTTCCAGAATCTTTGCCAACATTCTATAGATTATTTAAAACTTTAGCGAAACCACCTTCCTTTATTCAAAATAGTTTCAGAGCCTTCCTGAGAGGGACAGGTGGTGTTTTGCCTTCTGCACTCAGATGAAGGACACCGCAGTCAGCCGAGGCCCCTGGAGCATCGGGGCCGCCACGCCAGGCTGCTGCTGACGGCGCATCAGGAACTGTGTGCACCCCTGGCCCTAGCTCAGCTGGTTAGAGCATCGTCCTGCTACACCAAGGTTCCAGGTTCGAGCCCAGTCAGGGCACATACAAGAATCAACCAGTGAATGCATAAATGAGTGGAACAACAAATCGACGTTTCTCCCTCTCTCTCTCCAATCAATCAATAAAAAAATGCTCATACTTTAAAAAAAGAAAAAGAAATGTGTTCAGAATGGGAAACTGCAGAATCCAAACAGCCTCACAGCATGTTAGCCATCCAATGTGTATTTCACAGGCTGCTCAGTGCCTGTTTTTCCACAAGAGAGTCAATATTTTGGTAATCAGGTTTCAGAAGGCAGTTTGAAACTACTTTCCACAGAGAAGTTGTGTCTGTTGATGGTTTTATATTTTTATTTTCTAAAAGGAGTTATTTCTTTTTTTATGTTTTTACTAGTGGCCCGGTGCACAAAATTCATGCACATTAAAAGGGGATTAATTAGAGGAAATATTTTAATATTGTTATTTGCCCTTTCTCTATAATAGAAGTGTCAGAGATGAAAGAAAATTAGTAAAATGTATATGAAAATCTTCCTCCTGTCAGAGTCTGGGTTGCGTCACGGGACCCAGAGTCAAGTCCCCGCCCACCTGCAGCGCCTCAAAATCACGTGAGACCCAGACCTGGCCGGCCCCACCCTTGTCAAGCCCCACCGGGTGGGGGGGCACAGCCTCAGGTCCCCTGGCCTGGCGCTGGGTGGGGGGCGCAGCCTCAGGTCCCCCGTCAAGCCCTGCTGGGCGGGGGGTGCCGCCTGATGTCTCCTGTCAAGCCCTGCTGGGCAGGGGGCACGACCAGAGGTCCCCAGCCTAGCCCTGGGGTGGGGGGCATGGCCTGAGGTCCCCTGTCAAGCCCCACCGGGTGGGGGGTGCAGCCTCAGGTCCGCTGCCCCGGCCCAGTGCCACACAGCCTCAGGTCCCTGCTGATTGCTCGTTAAGGCTCGTTGCAGGAGCTCAGCCTCCGCTGTGGGTGCCGCCATCTTTGTGACGGCATGAGGGCCAATTAGCATATTCCCTCTTTACTAGATAGGACTAGTATCATTAGTTTCCAAGAAGCTTCCTGGTGATGCCAACCTGCCAATCCATGGAAAACACGGAGCAGCCTTCATGCAGCTCTCTGGTTAGAAAGAAGGTGCAGGAAAGGGAGCAGGGTGAGGCCAAGGACTGTTCTTCGGAGAGCCGACCACCCATATCCCCCATCGCAGCAAATGTATGAAAACAGAAAGACAGAAAGAAACCTATCTGTATATCCTATGTGCATTGTTTTAAATTTTAAACATTTTATTTTCAATTCAATTCCGTTGATTTTAAGAAACATTTACAGAGCAACTACTGGGATAGCTGGGTTCATATCACATACCCTTTGTACTCTGCACCCCTAGACACGCACATACACACACTGCCTCGGGCGGCGAGGGTGGAGGCAGGTGGGGGGAGGGGCAAAAGCTAGCAAGCACTGTAGGGTGCGCTGCAGGTTGTTTGTTATCACAGTCCCCTGAAAGCTTTTGGAAAAACGATTCCTTTTAAAATGCTTTAAATTGACATCTAAAAATTTTTATTAGAAATTTAAATAGTAGCAAAGGATGTGGTTACGGCATATTGCAAGTATCTATACTTTAAAATAAAGCTGTTGTATCACTGCAGTGGTATAAGGACCACAGAGACTTGAACTCAACCATTAAAACATCAATAAACAAGCTCCTCTCTTCCTTTTCTCCCTCAACTTCCGTTTCTGTTCCGCCGCTCCCGGAGCGTCTTACCTAACACATAGGCTTCAAGGTTTCGTCTTTTACTGGCACCTTCTCCTGCTTCTCCACATCAGATGTGTGTTCTCTAACCATATGCGTAAAGCAGTATTTTCTTAAAAATATTTTTATTGATTTCAGAGAGGAAGGGAGAGGGAGAGAGAGAGAAACATCAATGATGAGAGAGAATCGTTGATTGGCTGCTTCCTGCACGCCCTCTACTGGGGATCGGGCTGCATGTGCCCTTGTGGGGAATCGAACCCAAGACCCTTCAGTCCTCAGGCCGAGGCTCTATCCACTGAGCCAAACCAGCTAGGGCTGAAGCAGTATTTTGGATTGACTTATACGTATGTAATACACACTGATTAGAAAAGCATAATTATGTATTTGAGAAACAGTTATTATATGCCTATTGGTTGGCACAAATACCAGAACGATACCCAGAGGAGGCGTAGAGCAAGATTTACCGGAAGCCTTCCCGCTAAGAGCCCGCAGCGGACCGTGGGACCTGCTGCTGTTTCTGTGCCGCGGGCGGGCCGGGTCGGCGCCGCCATCGGGTGCTGATACCTTGGGATGTGAAATAATACTAAGAGTCGTGGTTAGCATGTATTCAGCGCCACCAGTGTTCCGAGCTCTTTACATGTATCGGTCTGTTTACCCTCACAACAACCCAATGTTGAGGGTATTGTTATTACCTCCATATTACAGACAAGGTCATTGAGTCACAGATGAGGTCATTGAGGTCACATGCTGGAGGCATGCAGCCCGCCGGCCGCGGCGAGTTTGACGTGCTTGATTTAGAGGAAGCCTTTTTCATGTAATAGTTCACTGAAGAAACAGGGATATTTTATCCTGTGTATACTCCACCAGCTGGAGAGCATAATTTTGACATCTTTTCAAGGCTTATTTCACAATTTAATGTTAGGCTATTTTTAAAAATTACAGTGTGTAGAATAGCTTCAGAAACACACTGCCACTATGCACAGATTACTTTTCAGACATGATCACCAAAATAGTTCATCATGGAATGATGGGCAAACCGTTGTCCTCTACGTTAATATTCTGCTTGTGTCGAAGTTGAAAGCCATGTTGTCACATTTTTTTCTTAGCAGAGGAAATCTGCAGACCTCATTAGAAAAAAAGCATGGCTACCACATGCATTACAATACTGTCGTGAAATAATAATTGTGATGTTAAGGAAGGTATAAAATAATGGATTGTCAAGGGCTTGATAGCAAAAACACTCTGTCTCTTTAGGATGGAATAACCTTTAAGATAAGATCAATCTGTCTTCCAAATTAGATGGGAACCACCAAAGCCTTTCCCTGACCGGGGAGAGAGGGGGGGGAGAAAGCTCCATTTTAAGGCTGTGCAGCCAGTTTTACTTAGTTTGGAAGAGAATACAGCCAGGGCCTGCAGCCCACTGTGCGTCAAGTCCGTCTTCAGCGGCCCACCGGGAGGTCTGAGCAGCAGGGCAGCTCTCCTCGCCCTCTTTCTCACTTAGAAAGAGTCGGGCTTGCTCTGAGGTCTGAACTCTCCTTCCGGCCGCCCTTCCGGAACTTCTGTGTGGCTGAGCCCCGCTCTGGGGAGTCCTTTCTCTAGAGGAACCGTGTTCTGCTGAGTTGGGCTTCACTGTTTGCACACAGTGCCAGGGGGTTGCAGAGGGCATGCGGGGGAACCATGACAGCTGCTTACTCGAAGGGCACGGGGTGGTGGCTGGGCGGGAGCAGGGAGCAGGGTCACCTGACCTCCTCATTTCAGGTGCCAGAGGCCCGTCCCCAGCAAACCGCTTCCCTGAAGAAGATGCTCTGGGTCTTTATGGCAGCTGGGAGCCCCTCACCCGCGCTCTCTCCCTCTCCCCCGACCCTGGCTTTGACAGTGAAGCTGAGAAGTCATTTGGATTTTGGAAGTAGGAGGGACATGGAGGTAATTGTGTTCCCTCTGCTAATCTAGGGAATGGAAGCACAGGGAAGTCAGAGCCACGCCCAGCGTCACAGGCTCCTGCTGCAGGGGACCGGGACAGCCCGGCCTCCCCAGCTTCCGGCCAGCGGCCTCCCCACACCCAGGGCATCGAAGAAACCTGGGGAAGAAGGAGGAAACACCGTTCTGGTAGACACAGTGAGGGGTCGGCAAAAGGATGAGACTGACGTGTGGCTGTTTTCCTCTTGCAACAGACTCTGTTTTTCATCCCACAAAATACATGAGGCGGACGAAAACACCAAGAACCAGAAAACGTGCAGGTAGCAGGCGCTGAGTGTTGTATCCTGGCTGCGTGTCCGCCTCTTCTCTGAGTTGAGAACCGTCCAGCCCCCACGGGGTGGGTGGAGAAACAGCCTGAGGGCGGGGGGGGGGGCGCAGCGGCAGTCACAGCCCCGGCTCCCCCAGAGGCACCTGGAGAGGATGCGGGCCCCGCGGAGCCCGTGCCTGGGCCACAGGGTCAGCGCTGGCTTCAGAGCCACCCAGCTTGGCCTCCATTCCTGAGGAATCGCTGCAAGGGCACCACGTAGTCTACACCGCCCCCCTACCCGCCCCCCCCCCCTCCCCCCCCAGCTGCGACAAGGAAAGACAAGCGCAGGACGCGAATGTTCTGGTGCCACTGGTTTCACAGGCCCTGACCTTCTCCCCGCGCTCCGGTCCTGGGAGATGGCGGGCACTCCCCTCAGGGCTGGTTTCCAGCCCACAGCCTTGGAATTTGGGAACATGTTAGAGCTCGCCGTCTCTAGGGTGCTGACCGTGTTGGTGTTCCTGTCTGATGCGCTCCGCTGAAAGGGAGCACGAGGAGAGGGTGGTGGGCAGAGCCTGCCCCTCCCAGCCGCAGCCTCTGGAGCAGGACTTCGGGGAGAGGTTTCCGAGGACCCCTGGGCGATGCAGAGTGGCTTCCAGACAGCGGGCGCCGAGGCCCGGGGGGCTGGGCACAGCCATTCACTGAGTTATGGTGGATGACAAAGGCCTTAGATCTCTCACCAGGAGTTTCTGTTGTAGATTCCTACCGTTTCATGGCAGCGGGCTCCCAATAGATCGTGTGGCAGAGGCAATCAGACCAACCCATGCCTGGAATTGGCCCCTCCGCATACAGGAGCCCCCAGGAGGAATGTTTCACGTACTAAACAGCATGTGAGCAGGTTTCCTGCTGGGAGCAGATTTCAACTCTGCAGGAGGGATGTGTGTGCCTTCCTAAACCGACCGCCAAAGTAGGTTTTTACTGTTGTAGATCCTATGGGAAAGCCCCGGTTTGACTCAAAATAAGTGAAAGGTATTTACGTGTGGTACATAGTACATACATGCGATGGAATATTGTTGGGGCCGCCAGATCTTACAAGCTGGCATGTCACTAGGGGAGGATGGGTCACAGACAAGCCCTCCACGTTCCCAGCTCCTTTCCGGGGGCAGTCCAGTTAGCCCCGTGTGCGCAGGTCCTCTGCAAGCCCACCGCGCTGACCACGTCGCTCCCACGCCTCCGCTCCCGGTTCCGCCGCCGCTCCTGCCAGCGCAGGTGCTGACAGAGGATGCTCCTCCCGCTTAGCACTGAGCACGTCTAGAGCCACATCGTGCCGGCGCTCCTGCGAACTTACTGGAAAGAGACTACGGTAATTTAAAAATAGTGCTTGGCCCTTACCACATCTGTCACTTAATGTTTTTCTTTTTCAATATTGGACAGACTCGGGCATCTTCTGTTGTGATTTGAGACATTCTAAACCAAGGGCAGGGTCTAGAGGGTTTTGTTCAGAGGCTGCCCACATACGAGGATCCCCCACACACCCCTCCAGTAGTTTCCTGCTTAGGTCTCCCTCCCTCCCTCCCCCCCTCCCTCCTTCCCTCCCTCCCTCCCTCCCTCCCTCCCTCCCTCCCTCCCTCCCTCCCTCCCTCCCTCCTCACGGGAATCTCTGAGTGGTATGTGAGATGAAGCAGCTTATCACATCCATTTGCTTATTTCCTGCAGAGTAGCTCATTTGGGAAGCATTGCGTAACTGCTGAAGTCACTCCTTTGAGGCTGGAGGGAGAAGGTGAGGGTGTGAGAGGTGACCCCCTGGTGGGAGGGCACAGTAACTGTCCCTGAGGGAGAGCGACCCACTTCTCCGCTCTACGGCAGCCAGTGTTTCAGACTCTCTAAGTCTTCTCTGGAGGCCATGGGTGAGAAAGGGGGTACAGAGAAGGCTCTGGAGGTCATGGATGAGAAAGGGGGTACAGAGGAGGCGCTGCAGACCATGGGTGAGAAAGGGGGTACAGAGGAGGTGCTGGAGGCCATGGGTGAGAAAGGGGGTACAGAGATGAGAAAGGGGGTACAGAGGAGGCGCTGGAGACCATGGGTAGAAAGGGGGTACAGAGGAGGTGCTGGAGGCCATGGGTGAGAAAGGGGGTACAGAGGAGGCGCTGGAGGCCATGGGTGAGAAAGGGGGTACAGAGGAGGTGCTGGAGGCCATGGGTGAGAAAGGGGGTACAGAGGAGGCGCTGGAGGCCATGGGTGAGAAAGGGGGTACAGAGGAGATTCTGGAGACCATGGGTGAGAAAGGGGGTACAGAGGAGGTGCTGGAGGCCATGGGTGAGAAAGGGGGTACAGAGGAGGTGCTGGAGGCCATGGGTGAGAAAGGGGGTACAGAGGAGGCTCTGGAGGCCATGGGTGAGAAAGGGGGTACAGAGGAGATTCTGGAGACCATGGGTGAGAAAGGGGGTACAGAGGAGGTGCTGGAGGCCATGGGTGAGAAAGGGGGTACAGAGGAGGCACTGGAGGCCATGGGTGAGAAAGGGAGTACAGAGGAGATTCTGGAGACCATGGGTGAGAAAGGGGGTACAGAGGAGGTGCTGGAGGCCATGGGTGAGAAAGGGGGTACAGAGGAGATTCTGGAGACCATGGGTGAGAAAGGGGGTACAGAGGAGGTGCTGGAGGCCATGGGTGAGAAAGGGGGTACAGAGGAGGCTCTGAAGGCCATGGGTGAGAAAGGGGGTACAGAGGAGGCTCTGAAGGCCATGGGTGAGAAAGGGGGTACAGAGGAGGTGCTGGAGGCCATGGGTGAGAAAGGGGGTACAGAGGAGGTGCTGGAGGCCATGGGTGAGAAAGGGGTACAGAGGAGGTGCTGGAGGCCATGGGTGAGAAAGGGGGTACAGAGGAGGCTCTGGAGGCCATGGGTGAGAAAGGGGGTACAGAGGAGGTGCTGGAGGCCATGGGTGAGAAAGGGGGTACAGAGGAGGCTCTGGAGGCCATGGGTGAGAAAGGGGGTACAGAGGAGGTGCTGGAGGCCATGGGTGAGAAAGGGGGTACAGAGGAGGCTCTGGAGGCCATGGGTGAGAAAGGGGGTACAGAGGAGGTGCTGGAGGCCATGGGTGAGAAAGGGGGTACAGAGGAGGCTCTGGAGGCCATGGGTGAGAAAGGGGGTACAGAGGAGATTCTGGAGGCCATGGGTGAGAAAGGGGGTACAGAGGAGGTGCTGGAGGCCATGGGTGAGAAAGGGGGTACAGAGGAGGCACTGGAGGCCATGGGTGAGAAAGGGGTACAGAGGAGATTCTGGAGACCATGGGTGAGAAAGGGGGTACAGAGATGAGAAAGGGGGTACAGAGGAGGCGCTGGAGACCATGGGTAGAAAGGGGGTACAGAGGAAGTGCTGGAGGCCATGGGTGGGAAAGGGGGTACAGAGGAGGCTATGGAGGCCATGGGTGAGAAAGGGGGTACAGAGGAAGTGCTGGAGGCCATGGGTGAGAAAGGGGGTACAGAGGAGGCTCTGGAGGCCATGGGTGAGAAAGGGGGTACAGAGGAGGTGCTGGAGGCCATGGGTGAGAAAGGGGGTACAGAGGAGATTCTGGAGACCATGGGTGAGAAAGGGGGTACAGAGATGAGAAAGGGGGTACAGAGGAGGCGCTGGAGACCATGGGTAGAAAGGGGGTACAGAGGAGGTGCTGGAGGCCATGGGTGAGAAAGGGGGTACAGAGGAGGCTCTGGAGGCCATGGGTGAGAAAGGGGGTACAGAGGAGGTGCTGGAGGCCATGGGTGAGAAAGGGGGTACAGAGGAGGTGCTGGAGGCCATGGGTGAGAAAGGGGGTACAGAGGAGGTGCTGGAGGCCATGGGTGAGAAAGGGGGTACAGAGGAGGTGCTGGAGGCCATGGGTGAGAAAGGGGGTACAGAGGAGGCACTGGAGGCCATGGGTGAGAAAGGGGGTACAGAGGAGGCTATGGAGGCCATGGGTGAGAAAGGGGGTACAGAGGAGGTGCTGGAGGCCATGGGTAAGAAAGGGGGTACAGAGGAGGTGCTGGAGGTCATGGGTGAGAAAGGGGGTATAGAGGAGGTGCTGGAGGCCATGGGTGAGAAAGGGGGTACAGAGGAGGTGCTGGAGGACATGGGTGAGAAAGGGGGTACAGAGGAGGTGCTGGAGGCCATGGGTGAGAAAGGGGTACAGAGGAGGTGCTGGAGGCCATGGGTGAGAAAGGGGGTACAGAGGAGGTGCTGGAGGCCATGGGTGAGAAAGGGGGTACAGAGGAGGTGCTGGAGGTCATTGGTGAGAAAGGGGGTACAGAGGAAGTGCTGGAGGCCATGGGTGAGAAAGGGGTACAGAGGAGGTGCTGGAGGCCATGGGTGAGAAAGGGGGTACAGAGGAGGTGCTGGAGGTCATGGGTAGAAAGGGGGTACAGAGGAGGTGCTGGAGGTCATGGGTGAGAAAGGGGGTACAGAGGAGGTGCTGGAGGCCATGGGTGAGAAAGGGGGTACAGAGGAGGTGCTGGAGGTCATGGGTGAGAAAGGGGGTACAGAGGAGGCACTGGAGGTCATGAGTAGAAAGGGGGTACAGAGGAGGCTCTAGAGGCCATGGGTGAGAAAGGGGGTACAGAGGAGATTCTGGAGACCATGGGTGAGAAAGGGGGTGCAGAGGAGGCTCTGAAGGCCATGGGTGAGAAAGGGGGTACAGAGGAGGTGCTGGAGGCCATGGGTGAGAAAGGGGGTACAGAGGAGGCGCTGGAGGCCATGGGTGAGAAAGGAGGTACTGTTCTAAGGAGGACCAGCTTTTGTCTCCTAAAAATGAACATGGTATATTTGTGTTTGGGGTGGGAGCAGCAGGGAGATGGGGTGTCAGAGGAACTGGATAGTATGGCTAGGGGGTTGGGGGCCACTAAGGTTGCCAGGACGGAGCTTGTGAGGGCCTGCAAACGTCCACAGCGTACAGACTCGTCCCCGGCATGTGCGTGGCCGCTGTAAAGGGCATCCGCTCTAAGCAGCACCATCTGGCCGTTCTGGTCCAGGTATATAAGAACCCCGTGTTCCTAATCACGGTCAGCCACGCATGTTGAGGCCAGAGCACGGTGCAAATTATTTCTTCCTTTTCTTCTGGGTTCACTTCAGGCCAAATCCAGTCAGCGTAGAACTTACCTTTTCCTTTGCTCTCCCACTCTTACCCCGCCCTCGCCTTGGGGACGCGCCTTCCATCCTGCAGGGGCCTCCTGCAGGTGCGTCCAGGGAGTGCCCTCCTGGGTTGGGAAGCAGATGTGCACAGCCCTCCTGGGTGTCTCCTCAGGCCTTTAGACTCTTATTATTATTATTATTTTTGTTAATCCCAACCGAGAATATTTTTTCCACTGATTTTTAGAGAGAGTGGAAGGGAGCGGGAGAGACAGAGAGAGAAACATCCATGTGAGAAAGACACATCAATTGGTTGCCTCCTGCTAGTGCCTGGATCAGGGCTGGGCTCAAGCCTGCAACCAAGGTACGTGCTCTTGACCTGAATCGAACCGGAAACCCTTCAGTCCGCAGGCCGATGCTATACCCACTGAGCCACACCAGCTAGGGTGGCCTTTAGGCTCTTTAGAGAGCGTATTTACACCCTCTGTGGCTGCGGCGAATCAATCCTCCTAAGTAGCTGTGATGCTTGTTATGATGGTAGACCTGTCCCTTCCGGAGGTGAGGAGTGGCGGCAGGGGGTGGCGGGGGGAGGGACGGGCGGGGGGGAGAGCAAAGTAGGCAAAGGCCTGGAGAACCCCGGTCTGATACACGCTACAGACGTGTGCACCTGGAGCAGCCCGGCAACACTCCAGGTCTCTGAGGCCTGAGGGGACTGAGGAGTTGGAAGATGCGTGAAGTGTGACTGTGCGTGGCGGAGAGGCTCGCTGTGTCACGTGGGAGTGTACGTGGGGTCCGCTCTGGGCAGTGTGAGGTCTGTAAGGACACCTCCCCCCTCCCTCCTCCCAGTCCGTGCACCTGCTGGGACCAGCCACGCTCTATCTATAGCGACTGTCCTTTCTTTCTGCTCTTTCAAATGCCTAGGATATTTTTCTATGGATTTCCATTATTGTGCATAATTAGGCAGAGAAAGATTGAGTCTTATATCTGTGGAGTCATTTATAATAACATAAACTAAAATTCAGACCACCTTATGAGGTGCATAAATTATGATCAGAGGCTAAAAAGCATTGGGAGCGTCTAATGTAATAAGTCATTTTTGTGACAGCATCATTACTTCATACAAATGCTATTGGGAGTGAAGATGAGGGTTTATTAGCTAATATTTACAAAGCCAGTGAAGCCGCTCAGGTAGCTGGGTAGCGTGAGCAGTCACGGTCAGGAGGCCGAAGTGGGCTTGAGCTTGGCACCACCACCTCCGCCTCCGCCTCTCTCCCCAGCATCCCGCCGGCAAACACGGCCCCTCCGAAGCCTCGACCCGCAAGATTTCAAAGGAAGGAGCTGAGATGTATGTAGGCAGAAGGTATGTGTCTCTTGAAGTTTGTCTCTTTCACGTTGGAAAAATCAGGGTCATCAACCTGATGGTCACGCAGGAGAAAGGGAGCTTTTCCCTGGAGGCGCCTCTGGGAGGGGGGGCGTTGAGAGTGCAGGCTCCGGAGCCAGGCTCCCTGCCTCACATCCCAGCTCTGCCACTCGCTGGTGGCGTGGCCTGGGGCCGTGCCTAACCTGCCTGCACTTCCGCCTCCACCCCTCGATGGCCTGGACGTCGGATGGCGGTGTGCCGACAGGCCCGCGCTCGCTCTTTTCCACCAAACACCTTGTTGATGACGAGCACTCGCGTGTGCGAGGTGTGCAAGCCAGCGTGCTCTACCGGTCAGCGTGCTCACGTGCCCGCTGCCACCAGCCCGTGCCTGCTGCTGCTGAGAGTCGCTGGGGAAGCAGCGGCAGCACCCAGAACAGGAGAGGGCAGGAGCGAAGGGTGCTCTGCAGGCGGCCGCCAGCCTGGCCACCCGTCCCTTCTGCACTGGTCTGGCTCTGGGAGGGCCTCCGCCAGGAGTGGCATCTGACCTCCAAGTCGCCGCCTGCCCTGCCCGCTGCCAGGCGGCAGGCCCTGGCACCAGGACCGTGGCTGTGCTTCTGGCGCGGCTCCTCTTGTCCTCCTCCAGCACTGGGTCAGGAGGGGGTCAGAGGTGTACCGCCCCCGTGGTTTCCAGTACGAGGGGCCGTGGAACAGTACCCGGGACCAGTCCTCTTGCCAAGATGTAAGAGGGAGAAGGCATCCCACCACAGGAACGCCGGCGCTGAGTGGAGTGTGCCTCCAGGCAGTGAGGTCAGCCAGCTCTGCTCCCTGCGCTGGACTCCACGCGTCCGCCGCGCCGCGAGCAGTGGCGTGCTGGCAAGCCTTCAGCAGCGGCTCCGGCTGATAGGCAGCGTTCGTGCGCTTCCACAGGGCAGACACCCCAGGGTGGCCGATTTCAAGCTGCTCACATGGCATCTGCACACGGGAGGGGGGCGGGGGGGGGGGGGACGTGATTACATGTCAGAGTCTCAGCCACACGCTCCAGCACCCCATAGGTGACAGTGATGTGTCCTACAGTACCTGGAATTCATGAGTTTTGAGTACTTATTACTTTTGTTGTTAGCATAATTTATTTCATTGCAAGTTTATATGATTTAGTTTGTAATAAAAGCTATATTTTAACAATGGCTTGCAAAGTTTTGGGGTGGGGAATGTATGGCCAGCACCAGTGCACCACTGCAGTAATGCGTGTGCGTGCGTGTGCATATGTGTGAGAGAGAGAGAGAAAGAGAGTGAGCGAGCGAGCGAGAGCCAGCCTCACACAGTAAGGTGCTTGGGGAAGGGCCCAGGACCTGACGTTTTGTCCAGTAGTCAGTAAGAATTATAACAGCACCTGACATTTACCTGGAAAAACACGTTCTTATTCAACCTCCACTCACCTTCTATCCTCACAACAAACCCAAGGGCAGGGAAGCAAGGTGTGTGACCAGGGAGAGATCGAGAGAGAGAGCAGACGGGGACCACAGAAAGGGGCTGAGAGGAGAGTGGGGGCCCTGAACCCGCCAGCTGGCAGCTGCTCCCCACCATCCTGCTCCCTGAGCCCTGCCCTCTGTGGGGCCCATGAAATAACCCGGGACGTGTGCGCGGGGCCTTTCTCCCTGAGCTCACCCAGGGCCTCCCCTGCATCCTCACAGACGCGGCTGAAGTTGGGTGGGAGGCCCGAGTGGGCGAGGACTGTGGTAGCGGCTCTGATGGCCAGCGCCCAGCCCGGCTGCTGCAGTGACCAGGATGCTGTGTGACTCAGGCCATTGCGGGAGGGAGGCTGTGGCTCCCGGGGCAGCCGCAGCTTTTGCCTGGTCTCGTGGGCGACTTCTCCGGGGAAGCGGCACCGCGGTGAGAGCACCCAAGCCGCCGCGGGGGGAGCCCTCCCCAGGGACCCCCCAGCAGCCGCACTGCTCGCCAGTCCTGCGAATGGGTCCTCAGCCTCCAGACCACCCGGCCCCGCTGACATCTGTCACCTCCTGGGACACCCCAAGCCAGAATCGCCACTGAGGGCCCCTAAACTCTTACCGCAGAAACTGGGGGTGACCAGCGTTGATGTTTTAAGCCACCAAGTTGGGGTGAGGGGTTACACAGCCCAGGGTAACCCGGCTTTTTCCTGAGAGAGGCGTCAGGGCCTGGAAGGAGCGCTAAGTTGTTTGTCGTTGTGTTTTGGTTTTGCTTCCCATAAAATATATTGAATTTCAAGCCGACACTGGAAGCTCTGTACCACATGCCTTTGGAAATGCGCTTTGCTGTTGATGTGTCTCTACGGCCGCTGCTGTGCCTAGAAAAGTGGGCTGGCGGGGGGCTGGGGGGTGGGGGGGAGCGCCTCTGCCGTCAGCATCGCCCGCCCTCGCCCTCGGGGAGAGCCAGGGCGGACGCCGGGGGAGGGTCGGAAGGTTAATTGCAAAACACCAGCTCGGCCCCCCTGGGCGGCTGGGCCGGGACCTCTCCTCCGGTGTCCCCTCCGCGAAGTCCGCGCGTCCCCAGGAGCCCGGGAGAGGACCTCGGCGAGGCAGGCGGGAGGCTCTGCTGCCGGGGGCGCCGGGCAGCATCGCACCAGCTCGCGGGCTCTTCCCGGCGCGGCCGGAGGAGACGGCGGGGGAGCCGGGCGCGCCCCTCCCGCCCGCGGCACCTGGCGGAGCGCACGGCGCCGAGCCTGCCCGCAGGATGGAGTGGGAGCTCAACTTCCTGCTCTACCTGGCGCTCTTCTTCTTCCTGCTCTTCCTGCTCTTCCTCCTGCTCTTCCTGCTCATCAAGCAGCTGATGAACTCGGCGGCCAGCACGGCCGGGGCGCTGCAGCCCGGGCGCCTCTCGCTGCGGGAGCCTTGGGGCATCCCCCGCGAGCAGGAAATGTGACCTGCGCCGCCGGGCTGGCGGGAGAGTGCGGGCTGCGGGCGCCGCCGGGGCTCCCCGACTCCGTGCTCGGCTGCCGGGTTCCAGGGCCTGCGGCTGCGGCGTGGGCAGGTCTGTTCCAGCGCAGGGTGGGGGCGGCGAGGGGGCGGGCGTCTCCGCTCCCCCGGGAGGCGCAGGCTCAGGCCCGCTGGGTGCGGGCAGCAGGTGCGCGGGTCTGGGCTGGGCGGGTGCTGTGCTCCGAGGGATGGACCGAGCTTTTCCGTTTTGTGGGGCGGGGAGAGATGCCTTTGCAGCCAGCTCTTCTTCCAGGTCCAACTGGAAAGAGCTTGTACCCAAGGGGCGGAAAACTAAACCAGGTAGTTGAGTCCAGCCACTTACAAACAAAATCTAACGTCAATCTAAGTACCCACGTTACAAGAAAGAATGTGGTTTCGGGTGGGAGGCGGGAGGAAGCAGGGCGGGCTTCAAGCATCGCCAACACTGCCTTACCGTCTGGTCTGTGCGCTTGGTGGATGCTAATGGGGTGAGGCCTGCGGTGCGGGGGGAGAGGAGTCAGTGGCCGGTGCTTATGGGGAAGCCGGTCCTCCCCTTAACCCCCTCCTGCTGTGGCCACCAGCGCGTTGGTGCGGGGTGGCCGCGGGCGGGTTCAGTCTGGAGGCTGAGCACAGGGCGTGCCCGGGGTTCCTAGGAGGCTGGGGAAGAGTGCCCTCTGTGCACCGCGGGCCCAGGAGTGGACTTCCCTCCAGTCGCCCTGGGCGCCTCCAGGCATTAATTTGGGAAATCACCTCTTCATCTTACAGATGCCTTTTCTTCCATTTATGTGGTCTCGCTCCCCAGCCAAGCGGCTGCCCTGGGCAGGTGTGCCCAGGACCAAGCCTCAGTGACAGCCGGTGCCCCGGGAACCTGCACGGAAGGGTGGGAACCACCAGTTTTCCACAAATGGTAAGCAGGGCCGGGAAGGAGGGTGGAAGACCAGGGTCTAAAAAAGTGAGAGGTCGGGAGGGAGGTGAGAGGTCAGGGTGGAGGTGAGAGGTCAGGGTGCAGGAGAGAGATCAGAGTGGAGGTGAGAGGTCAGGATGGAGGTGAGAGGTCAGGGTGGAGGAGAGAGGTCAGGGTGGAGGTGAGAGGTCAGGGTGGAGGTGAGAGGTCAGGGTGGAGGAGAGAGGTCAGGGTGGAGGTGAGAGGTCAGGGTGGAGGAGAGAGGTCAGGGTGGAGGTGAGAGGTCAGGGTGGAGGAGAGAGGTCAGGGTGGAGGAGAGAGGTCAGGGTGGAGGTGAGAGGTCAGGGTGGAAGTGAGAGGTCAGGGTGGAGGAGAGAGGTCAGGGTGGAGGAGAGAGGTCAGGGTGGAGGTGAGAGGTCAGGGTGGAGGAGAGAGGTCAGGGTGGAGGAGAGAGGTCAGGGTGGAGGTGAGAGGTCAGGGTGGAGGTGAGAGGTCAGGGTGGAGGTGAGAGGTCAGGGTGGAGGTGAGAGGTCAGGGTGGAGTGAGGGTTTAGACCTGTCTCTCGGCTGGTGCTACTGATGCAGTTTCCTACGAAAGGACGGTTGCCTTTCTCTGTGCCCCGTGCCACTCTGTGCCCTCCTTGTAATCTAATCCAGCCATTACTCCGCTCCCATCCACCCGCCCTCCGCCTGGAGCCGGCCCTGTGCTCTGAGAGGCTGGGTTCTCCTCCGCTCTCAGAGCTGGGTGCCCGGTCTCCTGCCTGCTTTTGAAACTCTGACACCTGCGTATGAGCCACCTTTTCCTAGTATTTTTCCAGTCATTGTTTTTCCTAAACCCAACATAGACTGATTAGAACTACTTCTGAACTCACATTTTTGCTCCCTGTGTACACTCTCCCTGGAAAGCTCTGACCGCCAGGAGGGTCTAGCTCCAGGCCGCACACCTTGGCGGCTCTGCCCCGGCCACGCCCTGGCCTCCAGCCTTTCACACACTCACTTGCCTCAGCTCAGACTGAGCCAAGACCTGGAACAGAGGTGAGACGGAGTGGTGAGCGTGGGCACAGCCACGGCCCGTTCACCGTCCATAAGGAAACGTGTCCCCGGCGTCCCACGTGAACACTGCGCCTTATGAAGACGGTGTCCAGACGGGCTCGGGACCGTGACGTCTGCAGAGTCAGGCGCGGTTCAAATAGCTGCTCATTATATCGTGGGACCCAGTCATAGAAGACCCCTATGTTTTATTTCCAATAAAAGGTGTTTAGCCATGTTAGAAGCGGAGTTGAATTTCTTGCATTATAAGGAAATGGGCCATAATTCGATCAGTATGTAATGCTAGTATTTTATTTCAAGTGTTCTTATTTCATTACTGTTTCTGCATTCCAGCTGTTGGAAATGACTCCAAATCTTATTAGGGTGACCTTGAGTGTTTCACCGACAACCAGATGTGTGAGTGCAGCGAACTGCCGTTCTCCGTGACGGAAACCCACTCGCGTTGACACCGCTGCACGCCTGCAAAACCTGCCCTGTCCGGTGGAGGGGGCCCCGGTCGGGACTGCCGTGTGGGCGCCGCCGCAGGAGAGGATTCGCCGGAGCGCCGCGCAGTGCCGGGCTCTGTGCTGCCTCCCTCGCGGGGTGGGAACCTGGAAGTAGGTGAGTGGGAATCTGCAGCCTGGCTTTCGTGTTTCCAGGTTGGTCTGCACACGTGCAATCGTTACATGTTTTAAAGGGCCACGTTTTCAACATTGTGAACGTTTAAACCATTTAGGACCGTGGGAAAGGCTTGTTTGTCTGCCTCGTGCCTGCCCAGCTAGGGTCGTGTAGAGCTGTGGTCGGCAAACTGCGGCTCGCGAGCCACATGCGACTCTTGGGCCCCTTGAGTGTGGCTCTTCCACAAAATACCACGGCCTGGGCGAGTCTATTTGGAAGAAGTGGCGATAGAAGTTTAAGTTTAAAAAATGTGGCTCTCAAAAGAAATCTCAATCGTTGTGCTGTTGATATTTGGCTCTGTGGACTAGTGAGTTTGCCGACCACGGGTGTAGAGCACCGTGGTGCTGTGTGTGCACGGGAAGCATCTGCTGGGCTGTGTCTAACGCTCGCAGCTCCTCTGAGGTGCTCACTGAAGCTAGACCCCAGTGAAAACGCCGGGGTCATTCGGAATCACCGCCAGGTGTGTGTGTCCCACACAGGGGGGAAAAGTCGAGTTGCAGAGCTTGGCGTTGATTTTTGTTTGTTCATGTGAATCAGTGAAATACATTCTCAGTTCTCCATTTCATATGTTGTTCTCACGAAGTGAATGAAGTTAAACATTAAACGGTGGTCCATGAATGGTCTGCGTGGGAGCATCTCACACGTAGGCGTTGGGGTGAGCGCCGGGCAGACCCGTGTGCGAGTCACCAGAAAGGCGGCTACTTGACAGAATGAGCCGAGGGTCTCCGCCGCCTGGCCTGGCGGGCGCGGTGGGGCGAGTTCACACGCTGTGCCGAGCTCCGGCTGGGTGGCATGGCCTGGACTCACTGGCACGGACTGCTGTGCACAGATTCCTCAGGGAGATGCCTTTTACTTGCAGGTGGGGATCTCGCTTTCCTCGTGGCGCCAAGGCGGATTGCTCTCCCGAAGGCCCTGGTCTGAGCGGTTCCGTCTGTCCCCCTGAAAGGAGGAGTGGGGGAGGCCATGCGGTGTCGCTTCAGCTCACACGTCAGGTCCAGGTGGCCCCTGAGCCTCCCTGGCTTTTCCTTTGGGTCCCGGGAGAAGGCAGGGGAAGCCCACGGACACGCCGGGTTGCTGGGCTCCCTTTTCAAGCTTTCTCGGCCGCCCAGCAGCCTTTGCTTCCGTCTCCCGGCCAGATGGGGTCCGTGGCGTCTGCAAAGCTGCCTGAGAAATGGAGATTTTGTAGCTGGACATACAACTGCCTTCTACAAACATCTGAGTCCTCTTTTTAATTTATTTTTATTTTTTATTGATTTGAGAGAGAGAGAGAGACATCAGTGTGAAAAAGAAACATGGATTGGTTGCCTTCTGCACACTCACCGACTGGGGGATTGAACCTGCAACCTCTTGGTGTACGGGATGATTCTCCAGCTAACTGAGCCACCCAGCCAGGACATCAGATTTCCTCTTTTAAAAAAATATAAAACATATTTGTATTGGTTTTAGAAAGAGAGGAAGGGGAGGGAGAGGAGAGAGAAACATCAATGTGTGAGTGGAACATCAACCAGCTTCATCCTGCATGCCCGCCCCCTACCAGGGATTGAGCCTACAACCTGGCCATGTGCCCTGACAAGGAGTTGAACTGGCAACCTTTTGATGCACAAGACCATGCCCAACCACTGAGCCACACTGGCCAGGGCAGACTTCCTTTGTAATGGACAAGTCTAACGGGGATTGAAGTATCTTTAAAAAATGCCAAATGGCTCATTGTATTCAGACGTGGGTGAAATATGAGGGCAGTAATGGTAGTGGGTGCCCAACCCACTGAGCCACACTGGCCAGAGCCTTGATAAGGAAGAAGGTGATGGTGGATCAGGGGTGCACAGCTCGCAGTCTGCTCCCGGCTATGGAATGCACTTGTAAAGGAGCACAATGTTTGACAACCGGCACCGCGGCTCTGCTCAGAGCGTGTACGGGAAGACGCGCTCGGCCTGCTCTCCAGCATCGCCAGGGCCGCCATCTCTCAGCCAGCGCACTGCCCACCCAGGGCTTCTGGAGGCGGGCCTGGGGACCCTGTGTATGGGGGCATCGCCTTCTCATGGAGCCTGGGGTGGAGAGCCCCCCATCCTACCTCCACCGCGGGCCGCTCCCCCATCCGCTTCACTTACCTCTGCTCCAGCTTTCCCGACAGGTTTTGGGAGGAGTCTGGCCGGTGCAGCCCCTCCCACACAAGGATCCTCCTTTCACCACAGGGGAGGGCGTTCTCTGTAAAGAAAGCTACTTTACCCCGTTTGTGACTCCATCGCCAACCTGGGCTATTCTGGGAGAAAAGTGGCTTCTCAGAGCTGCTTCCACATGCAGCCTACACGCCGGCTGAGCGAAGGGAGAAGAATCCCTTCCCACGACCAGCGCCGTCCACGGGCTTTCTGTGCTCACAGGAAGGTCCTGTCTGCCTCCCAGCGTGCCCCCTGTGTGACCGGGGAAGGGGGTTTTAATTTCATTCCATTTCTCAATAAAATGTATTTAATTTCTAAATAATTTAAATAGCCGCATGTGGCTAGTGGCTACTATATCATACAACACGGTACACGTCTCCATCTTTCTCATGTTGTAGAACTAGCCGGGAGGGGTTGACCGAGTCACATGCTTGTGTCCCGTGGTCTCACTGCTCCTGGAGGCTGGCCCGTGAACTTGTCTTCCGGAGGGAAAGGAGAAAATGGAGCTAATTCAAGATGCTGCCAGAGGTTAGCCTGACAGCTATACACCTTGCAGGTGTCCACAGTGGTCTCCTGGGAGCAGGTCCTGTGACTGACGTTAGTGATGCTGACAGCGGAGACCTGTGGTCCTGGGTCCGCTCGTCACTCCTGGTGAGCACCTTCCTCGCCAGGCCAGCGGCAGGCGGCCAGGCTGTTCTGTTCTGCTCTGCAGGCCATTCTGTGTCCCTTTATTTTGTGACATTGTGGCTGCAACATGATTATTTCGTGAATGCTTCTCAAAATACTCAGTGGTTTATGTTTTTTAAAAGGCCGTGAAATAAAGACATAATTATATGTAACTCAGTTTTTTTGTGTGAATTATAATTAACGATATTTTTAGAGAGTTAATTAGGATGAGATTAATGGATGAGGAAATGTTTATTTTTATATCAGATTTCCTTTTTTAAAACTCCTCACTTGAGGATGTGTTGTTGTTTTTTTATTGATTTGAGAGAGAGAGAGACATCAGTGTGAAAAAGAAACATGGATTGGTTGCCTTCTGCACACTCACTGACTGGGGGATTGAACCTGCAACCTTTTGGTGTACGGGATGATTCTCCAGCTAACTGAGCCACCCAGCCAGGACATCAGATTTCCTCTTTTAAAAAAATATAAAACATATTTGTATTGGTTTTAGAAAGAGAGGAAGGGAGAGGGAGAGGGAGAGAGAAACATCAATGTGTGAGTGGAACATCAACCAGCTTCATCCTGCATGCCCGCCCCCTACCAGGGATTGAGCCTACAATCTGGCCATGTGCCCTGACAAGGAGTTGAACTGGCAACCTTTTGATGCACAAGACCATGCCCAACCACTGAGCCACACTGGCCAGGGCAGACTTCCTTTGTAATGGACAAGTCTAACGGGGATTGAAGTATCTTTAAAAAATGCCAAGTGGCTCGTTGTATTCAGACGTGGGTGAAATATGAGGGCAGTAATGGTAGTGGGTTCATTCTTGTAACAAGCGTCTGTTGTTTGTCTACACTGGGCATCGCTTGGTGTTGCTTCTCTGCACGGGCCGTTTGGGGCGCTTGTCTTTTACGATTGAGCCGTGGGAGTCTTGCTGCACCCTAGACTCTTCCTTTAGGAGCTCTGTGCTCTGCCATGACTTCCTCCTGGTTTGTAAGTAACGTGTTCGTTTTCTTAACTTTGTTCTGCGGTGTTAGGTGCTGTGGAAACAGCGGGAACAGGGCAGGTGAGGCCCTGCTGCGCTGAGTGGAGTCACCTTAGTTAACCCCTGGTTGTCTGCGGGTCACGATCACCTGACACTTCGGGAATGTTGGCATTGAATTATGAAACGTGTTACTTTTCCTTCTTCACCCCTCAGCCTGATGCTTTTCTTTCTAAATGGTGCTCTAGCCCGGCCAGCGTGGCTCAGTGGTTGAGCGTCAACCTGTGAACCAGGAGGTCCCCTTTCAATTCCCAGTCAGGGCACAGGCCAGAGGTTGCAAGCTCGATCCCCAGGGTGGGGGGTTCCCAGTGTGGGGCGTGCAGGAGGCAGCCGATCAGTGATTCTCTCTCATCACTGATGTTTCTATATCTCTCCCTCTCCGTGCCTCTCTGAAATCCATAAAAATATTTTTTAAAAATGGTCCTCTAAAACGAGACACAATAGCTCATTCAGGAAAGTGCACGTGTTTGGGCATTTAAGTTCCCGTGCAGCTAAATGTTGCGCACCACACCCAGCAGCGTGGGTTTTGCTGTGATTTTGGACGGGTGGGTGGGAATGCTGCATCCATGGGCTCCTGTGGCTTTGAGCTTTCACTAAGGGCTGGCCGAAGTGAACCTGCATTACAGGACTGTGCGAGGGTAAGGGGAACCTGCAAAGGCTGGTGAACAGCCCCAGGCACAGCAGCAGTGGGGAGCCAGAGCTGCCCCCTCCAGGTCTAAAGGGGTGAAGGGAAGTGCGGTTATAGGACCCAGGAGAGGGACAGCCACCCGTGGTGACTCAGCTGGGAAATGGAAGAAACGCTCAGATTGCACAATCTCCTCAGCTCTGCATTTCTTACCAGTGCCCCCCGGCGGCCAATCCAGCCCGAAGCCGGAGGACAAGGGGGCTCATTGATGCCCCTTTGGGGACACAAGGCGGGGCCCTCAAGGGTGAAAAATAGATCCGGTCCAGCTGGTGCAGCTCAGTGGATGAGCGCTGACCCAGGTACCAAGAGGTCGCCGGTTCGATTCCTGGTCAGGGCACATGCCCAGGTTGCAGGCTCGATCCCCAGTGGGGGCTGTGCAGGAGGCAGCAATTTATGACTTCCTCTCTCATTGATGTTTCTATCTTTCTATCCCTCTTCCTCTCTCTCTAAAAAATAAAAAAATAAAATCAATAAAAATATATTAAAGATAAATAGGTCTGAAGGGTCAAATGGGATATAACCCAGCACACAGATCTACTTCAGGATTTACATGGCTGCACGTACTGCGTTGTACCTGGTGCCACAATTTACATCACAAACCCGCATAGTGTTCCCAATTTTTCTTTAGTACAGTGAACAGAGTACCTCTGGAGGCCCTCAGCTAAGTGGCGTATTCCATAATTGTTTCCTTAGGATAAATTCCAGGAAATAGAATTGTTGAGCTAAGGTATGCACACACTCTCTATTTCTGTGATTGTTAGATTTATTTCCAGAAATCTTATACCCATTGATGCTCATACCCAACAGTGCATGCATGTGTCCATTTCCTTAGAGCGTTGCAAAGAGGTTTTGTTAGTCTTTTGTATCTTTTCCAATCTCATAGATTAAAACAAACTCTATTTGTAGCTTATTGATGAGATTGAACGTCTTTGTATAAGTTAATTGGCTATTAGACAGTTTTTACCTAGTTCGTTTTCTTAACATTGGGGTCCAAACAAACAAACAAACAAAAAATGAGTAAAAATGGTTGCATTGTTACAATTGCCTTATGAGATGGTGTCAGCTCCTTAGCAAAAATGATACCAAGCAAAATAGGTATTTTCTATTTTCGGTGGATATTTGGTCCCTCGGCCATTGCACAGGTAGCTTCGGTCCCGAGCTCTTCAGGGCCAGGTGGGGCCACAGAGTTCAGACCAGGTGCGCCAGGCCCTGCTGGCCCGGGGGTGCGCCTGGGGAAGCAGAACGGGACCCACACTCCCGGTGACAAAGCCTAACTTGGATTCTTCTTTCACACGAGAGCTTTTTAAACGTCTCTCTGCTGGGTTCTACAGAGGAAGATCTGAGAGGATGGCCCTCTCCGCCGTCCTGCCTGCTCTCCCGGGACGCCCGCCAGTTTGATCAGATTCCGCGGTGGGCGTGGGCGTGGGCGTGGGCAGGCAGCGCTCCCAGCCCCTCCGGTGGGAGTGTGAACTGGAACAGGAGGGCAACCTGGCAGTTTCTATGAACAGTTAAACCCACGTAAGTGGTGACTCTGTCCTCCCCCGTCTCTTGCAGAGAAATGCACAGACGTGCAGGAGGTCCGCTGGGCATCGGGCCGTCGGTCACTTGCGGCGGGCCAGCCGCTGCCGCTTCAGGACGCTGCACCCGTGGACCTGAGCGAAGGGCGGCCTCCGGGACAGGCAGGTGAGAGAGCAGGGCAGAGAGGCCGAGTCAGAGGCTAGTCATGCGGTTCAGGTCAACCCGGGGATGAACAGAAGTAGGCTGAGGCAGATGCTCCTCCCGGCTCCTGGGGACAGGACTGGTTCCAGGTTCCCCGCTGCCAACTCTGCCAGCGTGCTGGCACGGCTGGGACTCTCTAACCTGGCGGGCACAGACGCCAGCCAGGAAAGGCCGGAGTGAAGGAACCGGAAACCTCTGACCTACCTCTGGAATATTCCCTGCACCCTGGCAAAACGTACAGTCTGATGGAGTGGTCCTCCGATGGCGTCACTTCTAAATGCTCACAAATATTTTCATTTTTGTGTTCCAATAAAACTTTATTTCTATAAGAAGGCAAACTGTATTTTAAATGCAGGATTTTGATGTGCATTGATGCACTGACATCACGCTTCCTTTCTGTTCCACACGCCTCTCCTCACCCACCCGCTCTGCCTGCCGTTGGATAAAGGGCTGAGGGTGAATTCCTTCCAGGTCATGCACAAGGCGTCTCCAATTCACCGCAGCCTTGGGCCCCCGGGGGGAGTCCACGGAGGGGGGTACCCACCGTTGCCCCCCATTTGGGGAAACATTCCCAGCCTGACCTCAACTTTTTGTTCGGCACGTGAGCCCTGTGGCCACCAGGGGGCAGCATCGGAATTGTAAAAAAACTCCAAAAATAATCTCCGCGTGACCGAGGAGCTGGGAATTTATGGGTGAAGATGCCTGTCAGGATTGAAGTTACGCTTCTGTGAAAGCACATCTTAGCTATTTCGGGACCAAAGAGTGCAGAATAGAAAGATGGCATTTTGAAGGTTTTCTGGATGGAGCTCCACACCCGCCCGCGCGTTAGCACAAACATTTCAGACATACGGTTCTTACAGTTTGTTCTGAGGGTTCACACAGATGCCTAGAGTGGCATTTCCTACTTCTCACACCTGCTCCGGGCGGAGGGCGGGAGGAAACGTGCCCCAGGCCCGGGGGCTCGCCTCGGCCGTCCTCAGATGACATCAGGCCCTGGAAGCCTCGGGAGAGCCCAGGCCTGTGGCGTGTGTGCACCTGCGCTGTGCTCCACGCCAGGTGCCGGTGTTTTGCATTACGGAAATGTCCGGAAGGAACGTGGACGTGGCTGGGAACGTGACCTTGTCCCAGGTCAATGGGAGCCCGCGCTCGGGCTGCTGGGAGGCCAGGCGGACTAGCCAGGCCTTGCCTTCTACATGGAAGCCCGGCGTTCCTTGGGCTTGCTGCTTGGGTTGTCTTTCCTCCCGTGTCTGGGGGGAGGCCGAGGACCCGCCGGTGCTGCGTGTCGCTGTCCCTGGGACCGCAGCACCACAGGCTGCAGGGCGCTGTGGGGAGCAGTGCCCGCTCTCTGGGGTCCACCTGCGCCCGGCGTGTTCGGGGGGAGGCAGCTGGGAGCAGACAGATGCTGGACTTGGGGCCAGGTGACCCGCCTGCTGGTGGGTAATCTTCAGCCTCACTGAGCCCCACTTCCCTCATCTTTTAAGAATGGGAATAGCGATCTCTCTCATAATTGTTTCAGAAATGAACAGAAGCATTTGCAGTGGATCTTTAGGGCAGTGAAACGACTCCGTGTGATACTATAATGTGGTGCCTGTCGTGATACACATGCCCAGACGCCTAGGATGTGCAACTCCGTAAGCGAACCCAAAGGCAAACTACGGGCTCAGGGTGAAGAGATGGACAGCGGGTCCGTCAGTGACAGCGAATGTGCCGGCTGCCGGGGATGTAGGTGCTGGGAGGCGCTGGGTGGGAGCGGGCAGGAGGTGTGGACTAACGGCTCCACACAGCAGTCTGTAGGAAAGAGGCTTTCTGGAGGCCAGGCATGTGTTCAATGCTCTGTGTGTGCAGAAGTTGGCCCAACATCAGCCACATCCTGCTCAGAGATGGCACAGCTCATTCCAGGTGTCACTGTGTGCTGAGCACCTGGCGTGGCTTCTTACTCCCAAAAGCTTTGGTGGGAAGAACCATGACCCCATGTCAGAAATTCTCCCGCACTATTATTATTATTACTAGAGGCCTGGTGCACAGATTTGTGCACTGGTGGGGTCCCTCAGCCTGGCCTGCGAAGATCGGACTGAAACCGGCTCTCCAACATTCCCCGAGGGGTCCCGGATTGCGAGAGGGCGCAGGCCAGGCCAAGGGACTCCACTGTTGCATAATCAGGGCCAGGGAGGGACTGCGGGAAGGCTCCAGGGCGTGTCCGGCCCATCTCACCCAGTCCCGATCGCTGGACCCCAGCAGCAAACTAATCTACTGGTCGGAGTGTCTGACCCCTGGTGGTCAGTGCACGTCATAGCGACTGGTCGAATGGTCAAACAAATGGTTGGACATTTAGCATATTAGGCTTTTATTATATAGGATTATTATTGTTAATTGATTTCAGAGAGGAAGGGGGAGGGAGAGAGAGATAGAAACATCAATGATGAGAGAGAATCATTAATCTGTTGCCTCCTGCACATCCCCCACTGGGGATTGAGCCCACAACCCAGGCATGTGCCCTGATGGGGAATTGAACCGTGATCTCCTGGTTCATAGGTCGACACTCAACGACTGAGCTACCGAGGCAGGGCTTCCAGCACTATTATTTATAGGGTATTCTTGTTGCCTAGTGGTGACAATCATGCTAATAACAGTGGTGTGCCTGCATTTCTCTCTGTTTCACATGGACCAATTCAGCAACCCTAGGAAGGAAGACGGTTACCAATCCCATTGACAGATGGGCTGAGACACAAACAGGTTAACTGCAATGTCACATGGCTGCAAAGTGGGGAGCGGGACCTGAGAGACACAGCCCCCCGCCCCCCCCCCCCCCCCAGCACATCTCAACCACGCCTCGCTGTCTGGTGGCTCCTTGCTCACTCACTCAGCCTCGCTGTCTGATGGCCTCCTTGCTCACTCACTCAGCAAACACGCGGACAGTTAGTTATTGTTCCAGGCAGTGACTGCTTCCCGTCCTCAGAGTTCAGTCTCGTTGCCAGACAGACGTGTAAACAGATGATAAGAACAACCTTGGACGCGGTGACAGGGACAGCCTCGCACCCAAGTCGCAGTCCTGTCTCCGGGTCATGTCCCCCTGGGAGAGAAAGGGGCCCCTTGAATGAGTAGCCTCTACGGTAGGGGTCCTCAAACTTTTTAAACAGGGGGCCAGTTCACTGTCCCTCAGACCGTTGGAGGGCCGGACTATAGTTTAAAAAAAACTATGAACCAATTCCTATGCACACTGCACATATCTTACTTTGAAGTAAAAAAACAAAACGGCAAAAACACCCGCATGTGGCCCGCGGGCCGTAGTTTGAGGACACCTGCTCTACAGCATCGAGGACCCAGCCGCCGGCCTGGCTGCTCACACACAGGAAACCCCGACCAGCCTAGTCTGACACCGATTCAGAGCTGAGAAGCTTGTAGTGGTCACTGGGGCCATTATGTTACCCCCTGGATGACCGTCTGTCTGGGAAAAGAACGATAATAAAAATACTACAGGACCTAGAAGCTAGGCTGTTGCTTCTGTGTGTTCTCACTATCACTAAAACGGATAAGCTGTGGCCGGGGCCGGTGTGGCTTGGTTGGGTGTTGTCCTAGGCACAGAAAGGTTGCCGGTTCGGTTCCCGGTCAGGGCACATGTCCTGGTTGGACTGGATCCCCAGTAGGAGGCGTGCAGGAGGCAGCCAATCGGCATTTGCTCTCTCTTCCTCTCCCTCCCTCTCTCTCTAAAAGTCAATACAAAGATTTAAAATCCCACACAAAACGGATGAACTGCGAGGCAGGCAATCAGCTTGTCCTAAAGGGTAAAAAGCATCCTGCTCTGATGTGCGGGTGCTCTGAGGAGCCTGTGTCCCAGGGTCAGACCGCCAGCCGTGACCTGGAGCAGGAGGGAGTTAGAAAGAACTGTCTCCAGCCAGCCGCTCCCCCTGCCGCCGCTTCCCGTGCTGAGTGCTGCGTGCTGAGTGCTGCGTGCTGAGTTGTTGGGAAAATGTGAAGGGCAGGGCCTCCGGGAAGGCTCCACTGAGCACTGGTGCGCTCTCCTCCTTTCCGCTGGCGGCCCGGAGGGGAGTGTGGTCTTGCAGAGAAAGCCTTGTTCCCGGAACGCCCGTCTGCAATGCCCTGGCCCCTGGCTTCCGACCAGCAGGCCACTTAGGGGACGTGCGCTGGAGCACTCTGCCTGGGTGGGGGGGGGGCGGGGGGGGGGGGGGGAGGCTGCAGCTGGGCCGGCCTCCCGCCAGGGCTGTGAGTGGAAGGAACTTCCTGTGTACATCGCCTGGGAGCTGGTTAAAATGTGTCCAAGGCTCTTTTCCGGCTGGAACCATGGAGGTTGCAGCAGGGAAGGAGAAGGTTCCTACGGTGCCCGAAACCCTCAAGGAAAAGCGAAGGAATTGCAAGCACAGAGCTGAGGATCAAGCACCCGAGAAAGACGTTTGCCCAAGAGATGCTTCGGAAGGCAAGAAGGAAGCTCATCTATGACAAAGCTAAGCACGGTCACAAGGAACACAGGCAGATGCACAGAACAGAGATTCGGACGGCTGGGGTGGCAAGAAAAGCCGGCAACTTCTACGTACCTGTCGAACCCAAATTGGCATTTGTCGTCGGGATCAGAGGCGTCAGTGGTGTGAGCCCCGAGGTCCGGAAGGTGCTGCAGCTTCTTCGCCTTCGCCCGATCTTCAGCGGCGCCTTTGTGAGGCTCAACAAGGCGCCAGGAACATGCGAGGGTGGAGCTGTACCTTGTATGGGGGTACCCACAGCTGAAGTCAGTAAAGGAATTGATCTACAGATAACTCATTGATTGCTCGATCTCATGGTAAATATGGCATCATCTGCTTGGGAGATCTGAGTCGTGAGATCTACACGTTGGAAAGCGCTTCGAAGAAGTGAACCACTTCCTGTGGCCCTTCCCTTATCTTCTCCAGGAGCTGGGGTGGAGAGAAAGACCACCCACTGTGTACAGGTGGAGATGCTGGGACAGGGAAGACCAGATCAATGGGCTGATTAGAAGGATGAACTAAGGTATCTACCATGGTAATTTTTATAATCTGGCCAATTAATAAACTGAGTCCTTTGAAATTGAAAAAAAAATGTGCCAGAGGAGTTTGAAGCATTTTATGTTATTATTATTTTTAATATATATTTTTATTGATTCCAGAGAGAGAGAGAGAGAGAGAGAGAGAGAGAGAGAGAGAGAGAAACATCAATGATAAGAGAAAATCATGGATCGGCTGCCTCCTGTGCACCCCACACTGGGGAATTGAGCCCACAACCCAGGCATGTGCCCTGACCAGCAATTGAACTGTGACCTCCTGGTTCATAGGTCAACACTCAACCACTGAGCCACGCCGGCCAGGCGAGTTTGAAGCATTTAGAAAGCCACTCCCAGCATGCCGCAATGGCCTCCGTTATGGAGTGCTGTGAGAGGAGGTGGTGCACGGGTGGGATGTGAGACTGGCAGCGGGGCTGTGGCAGGAGGACTGAGGAGGCAGGAGGACTGAGGGGGCAGGAGGACTGAGGAGGCAGGGAGGACTGTGGGGGCAGGAGGACTGAGGAGGCAGGAGGACTGAGGGGGCAGGAGGACTGCGGGGGCAGGAGGACTGAGGGGGCAGGAGGACTGCGGGGGCAGGAGGACTGAGGGGGCAGGAGGACTGTGGGGGCAGGAGGACTGAGGGGGCAGGAGGACTGAGGCGGCAGGAGGACTGCGGAGGCAGGAGGACTGAGGGGGCAGGAGGACTGCGGGGGCAGGAGGACTGAGGGGGCAGGAGGACTGAGGAGGCAGGAGGACTGAGGAGGCAGGAGGACTGCGGGGGCAGGAGGACTGTGGGGGCAGGAGGACTCAGGAGGCAGGAGGACTGAGGGGGCGGGAGGACTGCGGGGGCAGGAGGACTGAGGAGGCAGGAGGACTGCGGGGCAGGGCCCTGGAGCACGAGCCAGGCCTTCCTGGTGTCCTCACCGACCCTGGCACTTCGAGAGCTTTGACAAGTCTAGGTCAGCGCAGCGCCACCTGTTCTTCCCTCTGCTCCAAACAGACCCAGGATGTTTGTTGTGGAAGCTGTTGCAGGGCCGGCTTCAGGAACCTGGGGGGGTGGGGAGGGAGGGCAGAGGAGGGAGCAGGGAAGGAGGAGTGAGGAAAGGAGGCAGGGCAATGCCCCTCAGAAGCAGACCTGCCAGGTGAGCAGGATTCACCTCCTCAGCCGACTGGAGTCACCATTGCCCGGGCCCCTCCCCTTGGGACGCCTGTGACCGAAGCCACCCCTCAGGTCACGCTGGCTCACAGGCGACCATTCCTGCACATCTGGTGGCTCCGAGTCTGTCCTCCGGGATTTCCCAGGGCCTTCTGCTCTCCCTTTCCACATCGTGGTTCTTCAAATATTGGGAGCAGGTCCCCCTTGTGGGCGAAAAGTGACCACATGCTAACCTGACTAGCTCAGGGGAGGCCCGCATGGCAGCCTGGCAAACTCAGACCTACAGTGACCACAAGTGTGAGAATAAACAAGTCATCTTTTCTGTCATAGAACAGTTTAGACAGTGGCCATTTTGGACTGTGTGACTTGGCAGCCACCATGTTGGCCGCATGGCTTGTATCTCCCCTGGGGGTCGCCATCTTAAAACCCCAAAGGCCAACCCCTCCCTTTGAATTAGCCAATCTCGAAAGACTGTGCGCCTGAGCTCCAATCAAGAGCAAAGGACAGGTCATGTGCATCAGGGATTATAAAGCCGAGCAGACCACCTGCTCGGTGTGCACGTGCTTCCAGATCATGTGTGCGCACCCTTCTACCCAGAAGTAAAAATGTTTGCCTTGCTGCCTGGCTCCCGAGTGTTTTGTATTCTACCAGGACCCCTGACTTGGGGGCCTCGCCTTATTTCTAACACAAGGATGGGCTGAAATGAAAGCTTTTTAATTGAAAAACAGTCTATGGTGGATAGTCATGTCCTAGGCCAGGATCTTCCCCGACAAAAGTCAATCTTTACCTTAACTGAGCCTGTCTGTTGTCTTTTGCATCTATGATCACGTGTTGTTGGAATGTCAGGGTAACTTGTCACTTCCCTTTTTCTGGACCCCTCAGGGCACAACCAATGCACCAAGGCGCCAGGGCGGAGGCGCCAGGGTGGGGACCACAAATGCCCTCATTGTTATTGTTATCATCTCAATTGTTGACTTAACTATCCTGCACCCACCTGGGTAAAAGAAGCATGATCATCATTTTACTTTTTATCCAATCCCAGAGGTTTCCACCCCCGCTTTGCTTTCTCCCACTTCCCTAATCCATCACCAGTGGATTTCATGGAACCCACTTACGTCTCCTCCTTTGATTGTAATATATACCGGTAAAACAAGATAAAAAAACACCATTCTCCAGAGCATTATCTCAATACATTGAGATTCTGCTTCCTGGCAATTGTTGACAGTTTGGCTCAAATAAACTCACAAAAATTGCAGCTTTGAATTTTTTTATGTTAACACTAGGGGCCCAGTGCACGAACTCATGCACCTTGAAAGGAACTATGGGCCGAGAGGCTGCAGTGGGCACAGGGGCGGGTCTCGGCCCATCCTCCACACCCCCTACAGAACCCTTCCCTCTGCGGCCCCCAGCCCCTGTCTGCCGCTCCCATGCTCTGACGGTGCGGAGAGATCCAGGCTGATGCCAGCAGAGGGTGCAAGCAGCAGCTGCTTCCCTGATCACCTCTCAGGAGCAGGGGGAGGTGGAGAAGCCCTCAGGGGCGATCGGGGCTGGCAGCCGCAGCTTGCACCCACTGACAGCACTGAGCAATCAGGGCCAGCACCGGGTACCGGCAGCAGGTGCGAGTGGCGGCTCCGGAGCCAGCTGCGGGTGTGAGCAGGGCCGTCGCTGGCAGCGGATTCGAGAGGCGGCTGCCAGCCCCGATCGCCCTCAGGAGCAGGGGAGGTGGAGAAGCCCTGAAGGGTGATTGGGGCCAGCAGCCACCGCTGGCACCTGCTGATGGCACCGAGTGATTGGGGCAGGCGCTGGGTGCCGGCAGTGGGTGTGAGTGGCGGGCAGGACCGCAGCGCGTGGGAGCAAAGAATTTTCAGTAACCACCAGAGGCCCTCCCTGATGACAGCAACTGGCACCTCACCTTGTTCTGGCGCCCCCGCTCACCTGCTCCACCATCCTGCTGCAGCAGGTGCCCTCCATGTTCCGCACTCTGCCACCTGCTGCCAATGCCCTCCATGTTCTGCGCGCACCCTCTGGTGGTCAATGCACATCATAGCAACTGGTTGTTTGGTCGTTCCGCCGTTTGGTCTATTTGCATATTAGGGTTTTATATATATATAGACTAGAGACCCGGTGCACAAAATTTGTGCACGAGGGGATGTCCCTCAGCCAGACCTGCACCCTCTCCAATCCGGGAGCCCTCAGGGGATGTCCTACTGATGGCTTAGGCCTGTGGGTCTAAGCTGCAGTCTGGCCTTCCTCTGCAGGAGGTGACTGGGCTGATCCGGGGAAGGCGCTGCCCCCATTACCCCGCTGCTGCTGCCACTGCTGGCTGCCGTAGCCACCAAGGTGTTTTCATCAACACGGATTCCAGTTCCTTCTCCACAAAAAAACAACAACTTTCTTTAGGCATTTTCAAGATGTGTCTTTCATAGGATATGACTTTTCTTTCTTCCTTTCTTCCTTTCTTCCTTCCTTCCTTCCTTCCTTCCTTCCTTCCTTCCTTCCTTCCTTTCTCTCTCTCTCTCTCTCTCTCTCTCTCTCTCTCTCTTTCTTTCTTTCTTTCTTTCTCCTCACCTGAGGATATTTTTTCATTAATTTTTAGAGAGCATAGAAGAGAGAGGGAAAGACAGAGAGAAACATCAATGTGAGAAGGACACTTTGATTGGTTGCCTCCTCCATGAGCCCTGACCTGGGCCCTGGCCAGGGAGGAGCCTGCAACCTAGGTACGTGTTCTTGATCAGAATTGAACCTGGACCCTGCGTTCAGCAGGCCGAGGCTCTTTCCACGGAGCCAAACCGGCTAAGGCAGGATATGACATTTCTTTTTTTCGTTTCTTTTTTTTTTTAATAGTTCATTTTCTTTTTTTTTCATTTTTTAAATATATTTTATTGATTTTTTACAGAGAGGAAGAGAGAGGGATAGAGAGTTAGAAACATTGATGAGAGAGAAACATCGATCAGCCGCCTCTTGCATACCCCCAACCGGGGATGTGCCCGCAACCAAGGTATATGCCCTTGACCGGAATCGAACCTGGGACCCTTGAGTCCTCAGGCCGACGCTCTATCTACTGAGCCAAACCGGTTTCGACGGGATATGACATTTCTTAGCCCCTCCAGCAGCGGACCTTAGTTTTTTCCTCCAGGAGTGTGGTGGAAAAACCCTATATCACCTTCTTGGATTCTTATTACCCAAGTTACCAAGAACACTGCGAGTGGCGTACGGGGAGCTTAGCCAATAAGTAGTCAGAAAAGGTGTTTCCTCTGCAGCTCACGCACAGAGGTGGGACTGCCAGCGTGCCGTAGCTGGTAGGCTCTGTTCTCTGGGGGCTGCACCATCCGTGGCTGGCCTCACCGCGCACAGTCCCCTCCCGCCCACCTGCACACGCAGCCTCCTCCTGAGCAGTTGTGACATTATGGCATCCCGGACAATTTGCATATTACCTCTTTATATAGATAGATTACTTGGCATAGTCAGCAGGATTCTAAAGAAGCTCCCCCAGGACCATTCCATGGACCCAGACCCGGTGCTAGGATCCTGCAAGGGGCCCATTGAGCCTGCCGGTTCTCTGCCCATTGGGTGAACTTTGGTGAGCTTTTTCTTGGATCCAGGACCTTCCCTTGCTTTTTGATAGAGGGTCTGACTTTATCTGAGCTGTATTTTTTAAATTTATTTCAGAGAGGGAATGAGAGAGAGTGAGAGACAGAAACATCAGTGATGAGAGAGAACCATTGGTCGCCCACCTTCTGCATACCCCACCCTGGGGGTTGAGCCCACAATCCAGGCATGTGCCCTGACTGGGAATCGAACCGTGCCCTCCTGGTTCATAGGTCGATGCTCAATCACTGAGTCATGCCAGCTGGGCTGAGCTATATTTTTAAAATCCTGGAGGTGGAACTAAGGTTAAGGGTTGACAGAACCCAGGCTTAGGAGGGAGTAGAGGAAAAAAATGGGTGGCTGGATTTGATTTTGGCTTTTCAATTGGAATGTCTTTCTGAGAGTCTGAGCAAAACAAAAACAAAAAACCCCATAAAACACGTTGCTGTATAAATAAATGAGAGCTGAACTCATTTAGCTCCAAAGATAAAGGGACGAGTCCGCCCTCCAGCCCGATTCTCAGGTGTCCTTAGGCAACTAAGAGTCTCTGTGGAACGGCCATAGGTCATTCCTCACGACTGCAGGAGCCCCATAGGGCAATCCCAACTCAACTGTAATCAGCTGACTGGCTCCAGGGGGCCCCATAAGGGCCCCGAGCCCTTCCAGTTGTCTTAGACAGCAGGGAGAGAAACTGAGGCACGTAAGAGAGCTGAATGTGAATTGAGGGGTGAGAGCCTGGTGGAGCTCAACACATAAGCAGCACACTCTGACCCACAACGTAACATCCCCAGAAAAGCTTCTCACACTGCAGCTCTCCAAAAAATAAAATAAAAAAATAAAAAAAAAAGAACATGGGAAATGGTGCCTGTAAGGCCGGCAACTCCCAAACCCAGCCCTCATCTGATACTCCTGATAGGAAGCCTTGACTTGCAAGTGCTATACAGAACGGGAAGATTTAACTAGAAAATACCAACGTTAAAAAATGGCCAAAATGCAGTTGTCTGTGGGTACCTGCGTTAATGTTCTGCCTGCAGAAAGCAGAGAAATGCCGGCTCTAAAATGAAACCGAATGAATACGTGGGAAATTAGAGCTTCCAAGGAGAAGCACAGAAAAAAATTTTTCAAAAAAAAAAAAAGGAAATTAGTAAGAGATTTTGGAGACTGCCTGGGAACTATTCTGAAGCTCATGAATGCTAGCACCCCACCCCCTTCTATAGCTCCTCCTCTATGTCCTTCGCTCTCTGAGCTCCCTTGTCGGGACCTGCCCTTTCCCCTCCCTTCTTCCTTCCCTTCCGCCTCCTCTACCACCACTGACTTGAGGGAAAATGAGAAGAGGGATTCCAACAGCTCCCTTTGGAAAAAGCTGGTCTCAGCTAGAGGGGAACCAGCAATTGTTCCCAACTTTATCCCGATCCCTGAGGGATTCCCACAATGTAACTGTTAGGATGTGTAATCCTGGCTATTCTGACCTGTTCCAATGAACACACCCACTGGTTCCTGAGAGCAAGGCCACAGAGTTGCCCAGGAAGGTGTGCTGTGCAACGGTAGAGGAGAGGAGTCTTTTGCTGTAGAAGCCAGGCCACCATAAGAAGGATTGGAGAAAAACTGAAATGGTTTACAAAGGAAAACAGAAGCAAACAGGGCTGCTCCAGGACGGTGAGAGGTATTTTCCCCTTCTCCTCGCTTATACTTCAGGGCAGTGGTCGGCAAACTGTGGATCGAGAGCCACATGCGGCTCAGGAGCTGCGGTTTGCCGCTCTGCTGACTAATGAGTTTGCCGGCCATGGAGTTAGGGGCTTAATCACAAGGAACAACAACAGCCTGTAATTATTGGAATCAAGAGTCTTAGGTCAGTGGTCGGCAAACTCATTAGTCAACAGAGCGGCAAACCGTGGCTCGCAAGCCGCAGTTTGCCGACCACTGCTTTAGGGGAAGTTGAAATTTATCATAAAAAGGTAAGTTACTAAGGCCCTTGTAGATACCTTATCTGTTATTAACCCTACCCACCTAAGTGTCCCTCCCCCTCGGAGTGAAGCTTATGGTGAGGTATCTAGGCAACCGACGGCTGTTTTAAAATCAGAACCTGTCCCCTTTCAACTGGGGCATGTTATGGGCAACAGATACTTTCCTGGTCAAATCGGCCCCAATTCACCTGATAGGAAGAGGGTTTTGTGTTTTGTTTTTAATCAGTGATGCCCACATATATATTTTTTTTCAGAAGGATAATATGTTTTTAGAACTAAATGAACCAGATACTGAACCAAGAGGAAACTAACCTTGAGGCTGACCGAACGTTTGCTAACCACCTTTTCTTCACGATTAACTTCCATGAGAGCCTGAGATACCACTTAGTGGGGCCGCCCCGCCCAGAATGGCCCAAACGGAGGCTGGCAGAGGTGCACTCCCCTCTCTCTTTCTCTCTCTCTCTCTCTCTATCTCGCTCTCTCTCTCTCTCTCTCTCTCGGCTTGCTACTCATCTCTCTGTAGATGGGGAACCAGGCTGCAGTGCCTTGAGAGTCCCCTTTGTGGGGGTACATGCTCTCCAACTGGGAGAAACTGGACTCGGGGTCCCTCAAGAAAAAGGCTAATCTTTTGCAACATCACCTGGCCCCAGTATAAGATGGACAGTGGAGAGGTTTGACTGGTTAGCGCACCATTAAGTGGAATGCTACCCTGCAGCCAGACCGGCTTTCCCATTCCCAGGGAAGTGAATGCAGAAGGAGGCGCTGGGGGCTGCAGAGGCGGGTGCCTCCGGGACTGGATGGTGTCAGACATGAGGTTGTAAATCTTTCCATAATGATAGCGAGAGAAGTTAGCTTGACAGGCAGGCAGACGGGGCAGGGGTCCAGTGGAAACCAGGCAGGTGAGGCATAGGCAGGGCAGACGTGGCAGTTGGAGCAGCCTGACCACAGGAACCGACCAAGCAGAAATAATAGAATGCTTCTGGACTCAAAGCGGGAGGCGTGGGAAACCAAGGGAGGGCCTGCAGCAAACCAGATGTAGGAACACGGAGAAACAGAGAAAGTTCAGGAGAGGAACAGAGAGAAAACACACAGAAACAGGGAAAGTTCAGGAGAGGAACAGAGAGAAAACACACAGAAACAGGGAAAGTTCAGGAGAGGAACAGAGAGAAAACACACAGAAACAGGGAAAGTGCAGGAGAGGAACAGAGAGAAAACACACAGAAACAGGGAAAGTGCAGGAGAGGAACAGAGAGAAAACACACAGAAACAGGAAAGTGCAGGTCCATTGCTGGGCAAGAACAATTGAGGGAATCAATCAGGTGAGGACACAGGTAGACATAGAGCAGGCTTGTAGCAAATATATACCCTGGGCTACACGGCTTTAACGGGTCCCCAGTAATGGGCTGCCCGTCTGAATCTACTTGTAATGAATTCCCACACTTTTGCTTAAATCTTCTGTTCCTTGTAGCTCATTCTTAGGCTCACCGTTCAGGTTCACTAGGCAGTTCTCGGGACCGGAGGATGGACCGCATTCCCATGTGAGCTCCCTTGCCCCAGGGAGTACGACTCCCAGCCAAGTGAGAATGTGCTTTCTCTAATCAGAACAGAACCATCGTGATTAACAGCATGATTAATATTCCTTATAATTGTAGCTGGTCCCCAATATTCTGTTTCTGCCCCAAACAGCTACAGAGCCTGAGAGGAAAAAAAAAAAACTCAAATGGAAAGAAACATTTCAAAAATGAGTGAATGAATTTGTTAGTCTTTTGCCAACATTTGCCAATCCTTGAGGAATTAAAGTACTGTCCTTGTTTTACTACCCAGTCTTTACAGGTCAGAGGTGTGGCTCCAGAATATCAAAGCTCACTAAATCCTTTTATATTCTCCAAAACCTCCCCTGGTCAGCTCAAAATGCTTATAGATAGTTTTCTTTCAAACCAAAGTCCCAGGACCTTTGAAATGCAAATACCAAGAACTCTTGTCTGGGCCATTTTTAAAATATATATATATACTAGAGGCCCAGTGCACAAATTCGTGCACCAGTGGGGTCCCTCAGCTTGGTCTGCAGGATGGGGCTGAAACCAGCTCTCTGACATCCCCTGAGGGGTCACAGATTGTGAGAGGATGCAGGCCAGGCTGAGGGACCCCACCAGTGCACAATTGGGGCCGAGGAGGGACGCAGGAGGTTGGCCAGCTGGGGAGGGATTGTGGGAAGGCTCCAGGGAGTGTCTGGCCCATCTCACTCAGTCCCAATCGGCCAGACCCCAGCAGCAAGCTAACCTACCGGTCAGAGCATCTACCCCCTGGTGATCAGGGCATGTCATAGTGAGCGGTTGAGTGGCCTTAGCATATCATTAGCATATTATGCTTTGATTGGGCGGAGACCACAAATTCCTTAATTGTTATTGTTATCACTAGAGGCCCAATGCACAAAATTCATGCAAGGGGCTCAGCCCTCGCAGCCCTGGCTTCGTCCAGAAGGTCATCCGGAAGGACATCCAGAAGGTCGTTCAGCTGTTCTGTCTAATTAGTATATTAGCTCTTTATTATATAGGATGGTAATTGTTGACCCACCCAAGTAAAAGAAGCTATGTTTATTATTTTACTTTTTATCTAATCCCAGAGTTTTCCCTGCTTTGCTTTCTCCAGTGGGTTTCATGTAACCCACCTACATCTCCTCCTTTGATTGTAAGGTATGAAACAAGGTAAAAAAACCACCATTCCCTGGAGCATTAGCTCAATGCATTGAGATTCTGCTTCCTGGCAATTATTGACAGTTTGGCTCAAATAAACTCACAAAAATTCTTTACAGGTTTGAATGTTTCTTACGTTAACACCCTAAGACTTCTCTTTTCAGATTAAGCTTCTGCTGCCTTTGTTTACCCATCCGACACTCTCCTCCCTCAGGACCCCGCTCTGTGCCAGGCCAGGCAGGCAACCTGCGGAACAAACCAATGGCATTCTGTCTGCTACTCGCGTGTCTGCACCAGAAAACCAAAGAGATCTCGGGTCAGCTCAAGCCAACTCCACATTCAGACCTGGAACAAGTGCAGGTTCAGAGCCACACAAGCTGTGGTGGGTAAATGAGGACCAAATGCACGTTTCTGAACTCTAAGAAGGCAGGGCTTGTGCCGGATCACAGTCCCGGGCAACATGGCACCAGGCAGCACACCAAGAATAACGGGGCAAACCAGCAGAGGAGGGGCCTGCGGCCCACAGCCCATCTCCGCGAACGCCCCATTGTTATATTGTAAATCAGAAGACACCTTAATCAATACACCAAATTTATTTGGAGTCCTGTTCGCTAGCGCTAGCAGGCCCAGAGGAAAATCTTGATTCTCAAATTCTGGGCCCAATATGGTGGAAGTCTCCCAAATTTATGTTTTTCAGCTCTTTGTCTCCTAAATTTGGAACGAGACTTCCGGACCTTCTGGGAAAAAGTCCCATGTGCTGGGACAGGGCTGTGAGATCACATCTCAAAGCCTGGCCTGTCGCCAGCACTGACAACTCTGTCTGGGGCATAGTTTATGGCCTCTCTGGAATGGGAGTACTCTTATTTTTCCCTATTATTTAAGCAAGCAAGCGTTTACAGAAGCCAGAATAGCAGGGTTACATTTTAAACAGCAGTTTTTACCCAAGACGGAGGTAACTATGCTTCACCATCACCCCATCACTCCATTGCTTAGACTCGGACCGTCCCTGACCTGGGATGTCTGTTTCTCATCACTAGGCCCTGGGTGGTTGTTTTGGTGATGAAATGCTCACCCCCAGAAGTGAGCTGCTTTACCCTTGTGTTTGGTTGGTCGTATTTTTACCTTCAAAGATGTAACTCTGTGGTTACAACTTATTTCCAAAATTGAAGGATCCTTAAAGGACCAAATAATACTCAAGGTGGGACCATATGACATAGCAGCTGTATCATTTACTCTGAAGGAAGGAGAGAGAGAAAATTCAAAGCAGCATTACTGGTGTGAACATTTTGCCAGGAAATACACAAAAAGGTCATGTGATTTTTAAAAAATAAGTTTTTAATTTTAGAATAGTTTAAGATCTACAGAAAAGGTTGCAAAGGTGGTACAGAGTTCTCTAGCCCCTTCACCCAATTTCCCCTTTTATTAACATCTTACATGAGTATGGTGCCCACAACATAGTGAAGGAATCACATTGACACATTATTATTCACCAAAGTCCTTTCTTTATTCAGGTTCCCTCTGTTTATCTCCTGTCCTTTTTCTGCTCCGGGATTCCATCTAGGACAACACGTGACACGAGTCATCACATCTCAGGTTTCTCTTGGAGCGGCTAAAAGTTTCTTAGCCTTTTCTTGTTTTGTCTTTTAAATCTTTATTGTTGAAAGTATTACATATGTCCCCTTTTCCCCCCATCGACCCCCTCCAGCCTACCCCACCCCCGCCCCAGGCCCTCACCACCCCACTGTCTGTGTCCATGTGCTATGCATATATGCACACAAAGTCTTTGGTTGATTACCTCCGTCCACCTACCCTTCCCCGCCTTCCCTCTGAGATTCCAAATTCTATTCCATGCTTCCATGTCTCTGGATCCACTCCATTCATCAGTTTATTTTGTTAATTAGATTCCACATATGAGTGAGATCATGTGATACTTGTCTTTCTCTGACTGACTTATTTCACTTAGCATGATACTCTCCAGGTTCCTCCATGTTGTCTCAAAGCCTTTTCTCGTTTTTGATGACAGTGACCACTTTGAGAATTATTGGTCAAGGGTTTTGTCTCTCAGAGGACCTGTCTGATTTTTCCCTTGTGGGTAGACTGGGTTTATGGGTTTCTTGGAGGAAGACCACAGAGGTAAAGCATACTTCTTGACAAATTGTATCGGAAGTTGAAATGCGGAAAATTGAACTGGAACACATGGTGTTCCTCTGGGCAGGATGACTCCGGTCCTTGTCCAGGTGGAGTTGAAGAATGAAGCCACGGACAAAAAGTGGTACTGGAAAAGACGGAAATTTATTGAGAAACAAGCACAGACTCCCACATGGGGAGGGGGCGAGTCCCACTAAGTCCCTTTTTTCTAAGGTTTATAAAGGCTGCCATTCTTTGTGTCCTGACATCCCCTCTGATTGGTCCCTGTAGCAGCGTCAGAGCTCAAGCCTCACCTGAGGTTCCCCTCTTCTCCCTATTGTGTTCCTGTTACCTTTGGCTTTCCTCTTCCCTCTGGGAATGAGTGGCTTCCTCCCCTTTATTCTGTGAATGTGTACCTTCTGCGGCTCCCAGCTCCCTTATTCTATGGAAATGTGTACCTTCTGCAGCTCCCAGCTCCCTTATTCTATGGAAATGTGTACCTTCTGCAGCTCCCCACTTTGCAGCCCTGTGGACCCCTTACTTCCTAAAATTTCCTAAACCTGCCTATTTTACCCCTAAGAACTCCTTTCAAAGTGATGCTATCGCCATGACCTACAACTGTTGACGTTGACCTTGAGCCCCGAGCTGAGGTTGTGTTTGTCAAGTCTGTTCCATAAAGCCACTCTTTCCCCCTTTCCACACTGCATTCCTTAGAAGAAAGTCACTACATGAGCCCACACACCTGGTGACCCTATGGTGACCCCATGACCCGCTCTGAGTGACTGTGATGAAATGTGTGAAGTCTAATTTTATTTACTTGTGCATATGGATGTGCCATTGCTGCAGCTCCGTTGAAAGGCTGCCCTTTCTCCGTCGAATTGCCTTTGAGCCTTTGTGAAAATCAGTCCACTATGTCTGCGTGGGCAGTTCATTTGACATTGAGGGTACACTGGAGAGTGACTCTTGAGGAAATTAGTTGACTTTGATTTTACTTGCACTAGTTTGTGTAACTAATTTCATTAATGACTTCTATCTCCATAGGCAGCTGTCATCTCAGCCGGTGGAAGTGGCACTTCTAGGTAAGAAACAAAACGTCTTCACTTTCTTCTCCCGAAGGCAAGAGTGATGGACACCAGGGTGAGAATGGGCGTTAGAAGCCTCCTCTAACCATATTGCTCATCCTGTGAGAAAAGGCAGGATGCGAATGACTCGCTCCAGGCCACACACCCGGTAAGTGACAGGCTCACTGGTCAGTGCCCAGTGGCCCACTGAGGAACCCAGCCAGGCGTGTCCCTCTGCGTGGCCTCTCGTTTAAACAGAGCTCCTGCCTTTTTAGAGCTCTCGGCCACACTCGTTTGTAGCTCCAGCCTTCGCGGGTGACTCAGCGTGGTGTCATCCACACGGCTGAGCAGAAAACCAGCCCCGGGGAATCAGAGAAGCCGGCTGCCGAGAGCAAGGCACTCATTAGGCCAACTCCCGAGTTCTCACGTCCCAGGAGCCAATGCCCTTAGTTTGGAATGATAGCCAAACTGTTCCTATGAAACCTCTTCGCCAGCTTGGAAAGGTTAACTCTGGTCACAAAGGAAACGCGGTGAGAAAGTGCTGGATTGTATGTACAGCCCACTGCTGTTACTGGAAAAAATGGCTCAGGGGGCATATCCTGCTGCTACTGAGCCAGGAAGCTGGGTTTCATCGGAGAAAGACCCACCCCTGTGTGCTGGGCATGTGTTAGGTGGTTGCTTTGTTCTCAAGTAAATGGACAGGGATTGTGGGTCACTCGATAAATGGAGAGAGATTTTAACTACAGACTTGACATTCCAATTCCACCGAATTTTTTTTTTTAATATGTTTTATTGATTTTTTACAGAGAGGAAGAGAGAGGGATAGAGAGTTAGAAACATCGATGAGAGAGAAACATCGATCAGCTGCCTCCTGCACACCCCCTACTGGGGATGTGCCCGCAACCAAGGTACATGACCTTGACCGGAATCAAACCTGGGACCCTTGAGTCCGAAGGCCGACACTCTATCCACTGAGCCAAACCGGTTTCGGCTCCACCGAATTTCTTAAGTGCACGAAGTAGATTTGTAAGGTTGTGAATACGTAGGCCTGTAGGCACGACAGTTAGCACCCAGGATGCTCCCAGCCCTCCGTCCGTCCCCGAAGCGGCAGAGGCTGCTGGACCAGGACCTCCAGCTCTGTGAACCGAGGGGCTGATTTTACTCTTTTACCAACTTTATTCGGACCTACCACCATCACCGTCCTGCCGGTTCTTTTCAAACACATTTGATTCCTTTACATTTCTCCATTTCTGCCAAAGCCATTACAGTGCATTATAAAGTCAGCTCATTTATTAAGCACCTACTGTGTGCCTAATATTATCCTGTGCATATTTATGTTCATAATTCTCATGCAATCCCCACAGCAATCCTGTGAGGAAGGCTACATAATTGTTTTCACTTTGTAGTGATTAAGAAAACAACAGCAACCCCGTGGTTTATGTTCAAAAATTGTCATGACTTGTGCTTACCGCACCCCAGTCAAAGCTTCAAGTTCCCACTGCTAACGGAACAACGTTCAAACCTGTAAAGAATTTTTGTGAGTTTATTTGAGCGAAACTGTCGACAATTGCCGGGAAGCAGAATCTCAACGGATTGGGATAGTGCTCCGAAGAATAAATGGTTTTCTCATCTATTTTTATACATTGCAGTCGAAGGAGGGGACGTAGGTGGGTTACATGAAATCCGTTGGTGATAGACTAGAGAGGTGGGAGGAAGCAAAGCAGGGGACCCCTGGGATGGATAAAAAGTAAAATGATAGACACATACTTAGGTGGGTGCAGGAAAGTTAACAGTCAGCAATTAACATGATAACCATAACAACGAAGGAATTTATGGTCTCTGTCCTGGCGCCCAGGGCATTTGGTTGTGCCTCAGGGGTGGGTAGGTGGTGGGGGGGAGAGATAGAGACAGTACATTTCATAGGTATGTTATCTTAGATGCAAAAAGAAATAGGCTCAGTTAAGGCAAAAAATTGACCTCCGGGAAAATACTGGCCTAGGACCTGACTACGGGCCCTCATTGCTTTTAGTTAAAGTTTAATTTCAGACCATCCTTGGTGGTGACTTTAGGCCTCTGAGTTTGCAAGACCGCCATGCAGGCCTCCCCTGAGCTTGTCAGGTCAGCATGTGGCCTTTTTATTCTGTCCTCCCCAATGTCCCTGATCACAGGGAGCTGCCGGAGAGACGTGGTCATTTCATCAGCTCACACGGAGGTAAGAATGATGGCCAGTGTTTGGTTTCTCCTATAGAGGGGATTGGAGAAGGGAAATGGAGGGGCAGGTTTTTCTGATGGTGAACAGGCGTCGCTGGGAAAGGGGGTGTGGGAGACAGAGAGGCTTCCTGCTGCGGACACCACTGTCCTTTCTTTTTTTAAAAAAAATATTTTTATTGATTTCAGAGAGGGAGGGAGAGCGAAAGAGAGAGAGAAACATCAGTGATGAGAGAGAATCATTGATCGGCTGCCTCTTACACGCCACACACTGGGTATTGAGCCCACAACCCGGGGATGTGCCCTGACCAGGAAGCGAACCAGGACCATCTGGCTCATAGGTCCACACTCAACCACTGAGCCACACCAGCCGGGCTCCACTGTCCTTTCAGTACATTCTTCAGACGGCGCCTGGCTAGACGGCAGAGCAGGCGTGGGTGGCCGTCCACAAACCAGTGCGTGTTTGGGGTGGAGACGGCTATTCTGGGAGTGCCGGTGGAATTTCTGCCAGGGACCCGCCCGGGCGGGGTCAGTGAATGAATGAACTGTGGTTCTTGCAGCCAGGACTCAGAGGTGGCGATTTTAATACTTGCAGTGTTCAGGCCGAAGTTTACAGAGTAGAGCTTAGACGGCGGTCAGTGCTGAGCACTGTTTTTGGTCAAATGCTACATGCTTGTTTTTATTTTCTATTTTCAGTCTACTTAAAATCACACACTTTTCTCGGTCTCCCACCCCTTCAGCAAACTTTGGGCAGCGTGGAGTCAAGAACACAGTTTAGGCTGAATGGAACTCTTACTTTCTTGTGAGAAAACAGCAAACATCTTGGTGACCTAAATAATTTGAACAGCCTGGGGTCTGTGTCCCTTTAACCACACATTAGGACCCTCTGGCTGCTGTGGTTGTGGGAGAAGCACGGCATTAAAAGCGAGGGCTCTGCGCTGAGGACCTGAGCTCAGATTCTCCCTCTGCCGTTTACCAGGTATTTGAGTCCTTAGCCCTCTTGTACAAGCTTTTCCTCATTTGTAAAGCAGGAGGAGGGCAATAATCCTACTTGTTTCACAGAATTGTTGTGAGAAATCAATGATCACTTGGAACAATGCCTGCCTGGCACAAAGTCAACATTCAGGAAGCCCGGAATACTATTATTCTGACCTTTTTCATATACGCTGCACTTCAAAGCTCATGTCTGTATTTAGTTTTAACTGATATGTTCTTTCCAGGTATTTTTCCTGAGCATCTTAACCATAGGTGAATGTTTCTCGATAACTTAAACATCTGGATCAATGTATCTGCTTACATTTTTTCTGTATGGTTTTTAGTAATCGTTTCTGTCTCCTGGAGTGCCTGGTAGGTGTTGAACCAATGCCAGACATTGTGGTTCAAAATTTATAGAGGCTTTGGGGTGCAGTATTCCTCTGGGGGCGTACCCCCACCTCTGCCAGGGGGCTGGTCACCCCAATCCCATCGGAGATGGAGCAACTGTAGGCAGATTGCAGGGTTTTTATTTTTTATTTGTTTATTTTTTTAAATTGATTTCAGAGAAGAAGGGAAAGGGAGAAATAGAAACATCACTGATAAGAGAGAATCATCGATTGGCTGCCTCCTGCACGCCCCCTCCCCCAACTGGGGATGAAGCCCACAACCCTGGCGTGTGCCCTGACCAGGAGTCGAACTGTTACCTCCTGGTTCATAGGTAGATGCTCAACCACTGAGCCATGCTGGCCGGGCTGATTGCAGGGTTTTTGTTTTTACTTTATTTTTTGGAGCAGTTTGAAGTCCACAGAAACAGTGAGCAGGAAGAACAGAGTTTCCGTGTGTCCCCTGCCCGCCCATGCACAGCCTCCCTCCTCAACACCCCACCAGAGGGGTCCTTTTTCTTTCTTTCTTTTTCTTTTTTTAAATATATATTTTATTGATTTTTTACAGAGAAGAAGGGAGAGGGGTAGAGAGTTAGAAACATCGATGAGAGAGAACCATCAATCAGCTGCCTCCTGCACACCCCCCACTGGGGAGGTGCCCCCAACCAAGGTACATGCCCTTGACCGGAATCGAACCTGGGACCCTTCACTCTATCCACTGAGCCAAACCGGTCAGGGCGCTACTTTTTCTTTTTAACCAAGAGTGACTGCACGTTGACACGTCATCACCCACAGTCCACATTCACATCAGGGCTCCCTCTGGGTGGCGCATTAGGATGTGTGACGTCATGACCCCCCGTGGTAGCATCTCGAAGAAACACCCCATCCCGTGCTCCTGCTGCTCACCCTCCCTCCCCGAGTCCCAGCAACACTGGCCTTGTCATTGTCCTCAGGGTCCTGCCTTCCTCCACGGTGCGCTGCAGTCTTCATGAGGCGTTTCCATCTGACCCTCCCCGCTCCGAGGGAGGAGCCTTTGAAGCATGGTAGCAACCATGCTTGGGTAAAAATTGCTGTTTAATATTTTAACCCTGCTGATTTGGCTTCTGTACTTATTTGCTTGCTAAAATAATTGAAAAGTTATTTTGATTTTCTGAACTTAGGTAAGTTATCCCATTCGATTGAATACCTCATTGATTGTGGTTTGAATATCCCATTGATTGTGATCTTACTGGTCCTTCGAAACACATTCCTCTGCACCTGGAGACCAGGACAGCACAATTACTCTGAATTGCCTCAGTGGCTCCAGATAATGTGTTTCCGTTGACTCAGTGGTCCCAAGACCCGAAACTATAATTAATCTTTGTAGATAACTAACTTGCTCAATTTAGCTTCTGTAACTGCATTTTGCAAACCAGGTTCCTCATTCCACACCTTGAGATGTAATCAAAACCTTGTGATATTTGCCTGTATAAGTCTGGTGTTTCGGCCAAGGGGGCACTACGAGATTTGGAGAGCATCTGCCCCCTCGTCGTCACCGGCTTATGAAATAAATGTGGCTCCTTAATTCGACTTCTTGAGGCATCCTTGTGTGGTTCGAGGGTACACTGCAACACCTTCTGCTCAGACTAGATGTTTATGTCCCCCCCAAATTCATACTTTGAAATCCTGACCTCTGGTGTGATGTATGCAGAGGTGGGGCCTCTGGGAGGCGCTGAGGTCAGCAGGGGGAGGCCTCCTGGGTGGGATCAGCGCCCTGATAACAGAGGCCCCGGAGCTCCCTTCCCCTTCCATTGGGGGGGGGGGCGGGACACAGCAAGGACACGGCCATCCATGACCAGGAAGCCGCCCTCCCAGGCCCCGAGCCTCACGCTGACCTTGGACTTCCCAGCCTCCGACTGTGGGCTGTTTGTCAGAGCAGCCTGACCTGACCTGGCTGCGGCAGCATCCCAGGTCAGCCTGCACCCCCCCTCCAGGTGAGCTCTGAGCCGGCAAACTCCCAGCTCCCCCGTGCAGCCACCCCCTCCCCACCTCGGCCTCCTAACACCCTGCTCCCCCGCAGGCAGCCTGGGACTGGGGAGAACGGGTCGGTGGCAGGCAGACGCCGATTTCCAACCCTCTCCCTGGCGTCCCAGCCTCACAGATTCCCTTTTCCTCCCCAGCTCCCCAAACTGCCCCGCATTCTGCTGCCTCTGTCCCTGTGACCTCCTGCCCAGATCTGCGGCCCGGATTCCGGGCTCCCGCCCAGGACTGGGAGGGCCAGCGCCAAGTCCCTGCAGAGCGCCCACTCCCCCAGTGCTCCCTCCCAGGCCCTGTTGCTCAATCCCCTCCCAGCAGCCGGGCGCCTCCAGCCCCACGCTGTTCTGTGCACTTCATCCAGCTTCTCCAGTCCTTAGTGCGAGCTGGCCTTCGTCTCCGCGGAGACAGGTCCTGCCGCGCGCCCGACAGGTGTTTCTCCTTCCCCGCGTTTGCTCGGTTGAGATGAGCAAATGATGCCGTTTGGCCACCTGCTGCCTCACCGCCTGTGGGCCCTTTCCATGCTCCAGCGCCGTGAGCACAGGGGCGTCTGTGTGTAAAAGCTTAGGAAGCTTTTATAAGATTTAACATCAATAGCTGCTCATGCAACTTATATGATTTTCCACCAGCCAACAGAGGCATTGGGGAAATGTAACTTTATTACAGTATATTTTATTGGGTTCAGAGAGGCAGGGAGAGGGAAGAGAGAGATAGAAACAATGATGAGAGAGAATCATTGATGGGCTGCCTCCTGCACGCCCCACTCTGGGGATCAAGCCCGCAACCTGGGCATGTGCCCTGACCGGGAATCGAACCATGACCCTCCTGGTTCATAGGTTGATGTGCAACCACTGAGCCAACCAGTCCGGCTAATTTTATTTTTTTATAACTCACCTTAATTTCAATCTTCAGCTCCCCTTTACTTAAGTGGCAGAAACTTAAGCTCAGCCAGTTTGGGGATCTCCTGAGAGTTGTGTTTAAGTAACGAGGGGCTTACGTGGTGCAAAGCGTCAGGCTGGGGAGGGATCTAACGCTCCGTGTCCGCTGTCTGGGATGCACCCGCTGACGGGCTTCATGCTGCCTCCTCCAGGGCCCCAGTCTGGCATCTCCTGACCTTCATTCTTACCGCAGGGCCGCATTAGACGCACTGGTCGCACTGGTCTGTCCGCTTACCACGTCCTCATTCTTGAATGCAAAGGAGGCTTCCAGGAGCTTCCCAGCCGTTCCCCCGCCCGCGTGAAATGGTCCCAGGGGCCGGCCACACGCTCTGTTCTTCTAGGAAACGCTGCTGCCTCCCTGAGCGGAGCTCCAACTTCTCAGGGTCAGCCGTCCAGGTGCAGGGAGAGCAGATGTCGGTGTCAGTGCTCGCACAAGCTTCTGCCCCATATTTGCTTAGGCCACAGCCCTTTCAATTTTACTAAAGAACTAAGGTTCTGAAACAAAATCCGGCATAGATTGCTTCCTGCTGTCCACGCGCCCCTGAAGCGGTGGTTGCGGATTAGCCTCGCCAAGGAGGGGAGAGAGAAACACTGGAGGGAAACAGAGCAGGACACTGTCAGTATTTCACAAAACGACTGCCTACGAGTGAGCATCCATTCCAAACCCTCGCTTACGCATTAGCCCCGTGTGCCAGGCAGCGTGCCAGGCCCGACAGCCACACCAGGGCCAGTCCGGCCCTCGCTGCCCCCAGGCCACAGGGAGCACACACAGGCGAGTCCACGCTTCTGTTCATAGGGCAGAGAAACACGCAGGCTCCCCCTCCTCCCAAAGCACAGGCAAGTGACGGCACAGGGTTTCCAGGGGAAACAATGGAACACTCATGAGCGGAGGCTGTGGCGCCCCGGAACGTTGGAAACTGGGAGGCAGATGACTGGCAGCCAAACCGACTTCAGAGCGGAGCTCACAGGGGCACGGGGGCTGCGGCAGGGCCCGGCCGAGCCACAGTCTCTGGGATATTGAGAAATATCAGAGCAGGAGCAGCTGGTGCACTAGCTGCAGGCCTGTAAGGAGAGGCGTGGCAGCCAAACTTGGCTTCCAGGCGAGTGTGGCTGAGGCCTCCTCTGTGGGGAGCTGGCTAAAAGCAGAAGCAAAGAAACAAACAAGATACAGCGAAAGGACCCAGCCAGATCGCCCGAGGGCAGCAGGAGCTTGGTAATTAGTTTGTGAGTGACATGAGTTGGAAACCGCTGCCCTACAGGGCCGTGTACCCATCTGTTCCAGCCACTTTTTAAATTGCTTTGTTTTAAAATATGAGCCAAGGGCTACCGGCCAGTTAAGGAGAGTCGGTGCCAGGACAGACAGAGGCAAATCTAGCCAACAGTGGGCGGCTAGAAAGGACCATGGAGCAGAAGGAGACTCACCGACAAGCCCTCCCTCTGGCCAGTGTGCTCCCGCGGCCAGCAGACCCAGCTGGGAAAGGATGAGAGCAGCTACAGAACAGAACACCCAGGGAGCCGATTACATGCAATAGAAAGCTTCCCAAGCAAGTTGGGAGATATTTCAGGAAATCTCCCAGAAAGTCAATCAAAAATAAAGGACCATGTTAGCGTGCAGGAGGCCCAACACCCTGATAAACGGAGCTGCAGCACCAGGGGATGCAAGCAGAGAGGCACCGTGTTTCTGAAGAATGGTTTCCCTGAGCGGAAGGAGTGTGCTTACATCATTGAGAGCTCACTCTGCACCCTGCACATCCCTGCAGAGAGAGAAACCATTCCCAGGGCATGCGTGTGGACTGTCAGAGCCTCGGGCATGAAGGTCCCGCACTCCCAGAGGTCAGCGACCTGAGCTCCAGGCCAGAGGCACCAGGCTTCTCACCCTGCAGCCCCACAGGAAGCTCGAGGCCGCAGTCCCTTAGAAGTTCAGATGGGAAATGACTTCAGACCTTGATCTCGGTTCTCTGTCACATTTTCTGACAAGTGTGAAAGCCAATCAAAGACACTTCCGACACACAATTACAAATGCCTTTACCTCCTTTTCGGAAAAACACTGGAGAATGGGATCCACAAAATGAGGACATAAACCAAGAAAAAAGAGGACCCAGGAAATAGGACCTAAAACAGGAATGAGGCAAAGGGGCGTCCAGGTAGGTGGACCAGTCATTCCAGTCCGCCTGGGCCTGCAGGGCCCGAGGTGGGGCTTTCAGCGTTGAAACTGGGCCCACCCCTGGCAAATGGAATGAACTGGTCGCCCTCTGTCCAGGATAGCAGTGAGGGGACTCCCACGCGGAGAGCTGGCCGCAGATATAGAACAATTGGAGCAGACAGGGAGAGAGAGTGCGCCAGAAGGGAGGCCCGGAAAACTCGTCCAGGGGAAACACACACTCACACACACACACACACGTGTGTGTATGTGTGTGTGTGTGTGTGTGTGTGAGTGTGTGTGTGTGTGTTTCCTGGTGAGTTTTTGGGGAGAGTTTCAAGATAAATAGTTGTAGGCACACAGTCGGTGAAAGCAGTGAGGGTAGTGGGATGACAGGGAGAACCAAGCCCTAGAGGAAAGTGAGGTCAGAGCACAGTAAACCCACATGGCCCTTCGTGAGTGACTGACTGTCCACGTGCTCATCATGTGAGCACTGAGCATTGCTCCACACAGAAATGAGAGCAGCTGACATGGGGAGAGGGAGCCTGTGAAGAAAGCTCACAGGCCGTTATCACGGGTCATTTCTCCCACGGTATGGAGTTAATAGGTGCTATCCTAATGAGAAAAAAAAAAAAGAGGATGATATTTGAAAACATGGACGCCAATTCCAGAAAAAAAAAAAAAAAAAAAGAAGTTTAAAAAGTTGAGAAAGTCGCCCAGCCAGTGGGGTTCAGTAGTTGAGTGTTGACCTGTGAACCAGGAGGTCATAGTTCGATTCCTGGTCAGGGCACATGCCCGGATTTCAGGCTGGATCCCCAGTGTGGGGCGTGCAAGAGGCGGCCAATCAATGATTCCCTCTCATCATTGATGTTTTTATCTCTCTCTCTCCCTCTCTCTCTCTCTCACTTCCTCTTTGAAATCAATAAAAAAAAATAATTTTGAAAAAGTTGAGAAAAATCTACATGGAGAATGGAAATTAATAGTGGAACCAAGTAAGGCAAGAGACTTTTAAAATTGAAAACATATTAGAAAAACCTGACTTTTAAAATTGTGAACAAGAACATCTTTGAAAGAATAACCTATATATATAAAAGCCCAGTGACTGTTATGGCAGAACAACCAGAATGACCAGTTGCTATGAGGCACACTGACCACCAGGGGGCAGACGCTCAATGCAGGAGCTGCCCTCTGGTGGTCAGTGAGCTCCCACAGCAGGAGTGCTGCTCAGCCAGAAGCCGGGCTCACAGCTTGCGAGGGCAGGGGCAATGGATGGAGCCTCTCCCACCTCTGCAGCAGCGCTAAGGAGCAGCGAGCCAAGTGGTAAGGAGCGAGCAGGCGGGCGGTAAGGAGCGAGGGATCCCAGATTGCGAGAGGGATGTCTGACTGCCAGTTTAGGCTAAACCAGCAGTTGGACATCCTCCAAGAAGTCCCAGATTGTGAGAGGGCACAGGCTGGGCTGAGGGACCCCTCACCCCCTGCCCCCTGCATGAATTTCGTGCATCGGGCCTCTAGTCCTATATAGTAAAACCCTAATATGCAAATTGACCGAATGGTGGGCCCAAGCTGGCAGGCAGACATCCCCTGAGGGGTCCCAGACTGCGAGAGGGCACAGGCTGGGCTGAGGGACCCCTCCTCCTCAGTACATGAATGTTGTGCACCGGGCCTCTAGTATATTTTTAAAAGAAGTAGTTACAGTCCTAGCCAGTGTGGCTCAGTTGGTTGGGGTGTCATCTGTGTAGCAAAGGGTCACATGTTCAATTCCCGGTCAGGGCACATACCTAGGTTGTGGGTTCAATCCCGATTGGGGGTTGTACAGGAGGCAGCTGATCGATGTTTCCCTCACATCGATGTATCTCTCTCTCTCTTCCCCTTGCTCTCTCTCTAAAATCAATGAAAAAAAAGATGAATTACAGTCAGCAGCTTGTATTTTAGCATCATTTATATAATATTTTATCATCATAACTTTTTAATTTTAATGTAGTCAAATGTGTTAGTGATCTTAATATCTTCATTAATATAACACCAAAACACAATGTAGAGTGAAAGAATTGCTCGAGTCTGAATAGTACATCACTAATTATATGAAATTTGAAACATACCAAGCAATGCTGTATATATTGCTCTTTATTAGATACATAAATAACTAAGATACATAAGGAGTAATAATGGTAATACTATTCTGTGTCTGAAACATTTTATTTATTTATTTTAAAATCTGTTTAATTAATGAGGTATCTTTACTAATAATAACCTAGGTGGTGTCTTGCCCTCACATTGTCACAAGATGGCCGCCACAAGATGGCTGCACGCACAGCGGGGTGGAGCCCAGTGGCTACTCCGCACAGTAAGGCCTGCAGGTCCCATGGCTCTGCGTGGCATGAAGGAGGCCGGTCCCGCCGTCTCCGCCGCCTCGTGCAGAAGAGGCGGGTCCTGGCGGAGGAGGCGGGTCGAAGCAGGGGAGGGCAGTTGTGGGTGATCAGGCTGGCAGGGGAGCAGTTAGGCATCAATCAGGCCAGCAGGGGAGCGGTTAGGAGCCATCGGTCCTGGATTGTTGAGAGGGATCCCAGATTGGAGAAGGTGCAGGCCAGGCTGAGGGACACCCCCCCACTGCACAAATTTTGTGCACTGGGCCTCTAGTCAATTATAAGAAGACGCAATTGGTAACAAAATACCTTTTTCACTTTTCTCTAGTTTAAGATGTTTCACAGTTAAAAAGAAAATCAACAGGCAGCCGCAATACACGAAGGCAAGGCTTGCCTAGAGGAAGGCACTTGGTCCTGGGGACCCATAGAAAGCCCCTGACCCAGAGGGCAGTGGGCCCTGAAAGGCAATGGCATCACGGCGTCACCCTGAGGGACCCTTGGCAGAGGCGGCTGTGGGTGGCCAGGGTGTGGAGCTGAATTTCCCTGAGAAAGGACGGGGCACGGCTGACGTGTGTTGGGGAAATAGTGAAACCCTACACACCATGTCCCCCCTGTCTGGGCCTCAGTGTCTGCATTTAATTGGTAGCAGCTTGAATTCTGTACATACAGGTTTCTCCCCACAGGACGCCTCTGGGCCTCGAGCCCACAGCTTTCCCTTTTCTGCCTTCCCTGCCGCAGTGGGAGTTTCTGGGGTTACCTGCTGTAGCGCCTAACCTCTGCCCCCTTGGTCCTCGGGCCCCTGGACCTCCCGACCCCCGTGTCCAACGCTCCCCGTCTGTCCCACGGCGGCCCCGGCTCACAGCTGTGAGGCCTTGTCAAGTTTTCCCCTTTCCTCTTCTTCCTATGCTCCACCCCTCCTCCTCCACCCTGTGGGCTTCCCGGACCCTGAGTCACAGAGCCCTCTGCCCACTGCCCTGGACTCCTCGCCTGCCCGCCTGGCCTCTCCGTGTGCGTGTGTGTGTGTGTGTGTGTGTGTGTGTGTGTTGAATGTGGTCCCTCCTCCCCCCCAAATCCAGATGGAGAGAGGGTGCCGCTTGTGCCAAGAATCAGAGGGTATTGATCGGGCTCGGGGGCCGAGGGACACTTTCTCAAGTAGTTCTTGGAAAATATTGGGGAATACTGTTTCGCTTGTGTGATGTGAAAGCTCTTCCTGTTTGGTGTCTTGAATCCCCTGTTACATCTTCTAAGCGGGAAACGTAACTTGATTTTGCACTATTTTTTTGAGTGTCTTTTTTGGATTGAGCTGAACTTAAATCTATTGATTATAAGCACAGAGTAACACAATCCAATTGTGCAGATAAGTTAGAGGGAGGAGAACGAAGAGGCCGTGGGAGACTGTGCTTGGCAGGTGGGCAGGCGGGGGCCAGTGCAAGACAGGAGCCGTTGTTAGAATCCGCCACCTTCCCCTCCACGTGGTGGGCGGGGCGTGAGGGAAACAGAGGGATCCAGGGACTGCAGGAGCCACGCATTAACCTCGATGCTTAACCAGGACGGCGATGTGGGAGACAAAGTCACTCTGTAGCCCACACTCAAGGGATAAGGAGTTACGCTCCACCTCCTGTGAGCCAATGTGAGTTAATGTTGTGAAATGTGTGTGAGATCTGTGCCCAACTACATTCATTCATCCTTTGCATATGGACGTCCAATGGTTGCAGCTAGTCTTGGCGCCCAAGTGATGGGCAGGCTTGGGCATGCTGGGTGCAGTTGGCTGTGGGTGTCTAGCTGAGACCTGAGCAGCAGGGTGGGAGATGTGTGAGCCTGGAGGGGAAGTGGAGTGTCCTTTGTGATGGCCAGGCCTGCTGCAGGCTGGGTGACCCTGGAGCTGGAGCTGTGGCTCCATGAGGAATCCTATATAATAAAATAATAAAAGCCTAATATGCTAAGTGTCTGGTCGTCTGGTCCGTCCATTCAACCAATCAAAGTGTAATATGCTAATGATATGCTAAGGCCACTCAACCATCCGCTATGATGTGCACTGACCACCAGGGGGCAGATGCTCAATGCAGGAGCTGCCCCCTGGTGGTCAGTGCGCTCCCACAGGGGGAGCACGGCTCAGCCAGAAGCTGGGCTCACGGCTGGTGAGTGCAGAGGCAGTGGTGGGAGCCTCTCCCACCTTCATGGCAGTGCTAAGGATGTCTGACTGCTGGCTCCTGGACTGTGAGAGGGTGCAGGCCGGGCTGAGGGGACCCCACCCCCCAGTGCATGAATTTCGTGCACCGGGCCTCTAGTCCTTACATAAATTCCCATGACTCCGCTGTCACCCACTGAGTCTGCAGGCTGGGTGCCCTCCTGGACAGTCTGTGCACCCTTTTTTGTAACCTCAGTGCCTGTCACAAGGTCTGACACAGTAAAGCTGTTGAGTGACTGAAGAAGTGCCAGGGAAAGAAGCAGTGCTCAGAGGACCGTACCGGCCCCGGTGGGAGTGGGCTGGGAAGCTGGCCTGCGGCATGGCCCGTGGGGTCACTGAGACTGCTTTTTCGTGTTTGAGTGGGATGGGTGGGGCCGAGTCCTCAGCATGGAAATGAGGGTGGGGTTTGGTGGTGAGAGTTTTTGGAAGAGAAAGCGGGATGAGAAATGGAAACCAGCCTTTCTGTTATTTCTAGGCATTAAACAAGTGAGCTCATCTAGTCCCCATCACCACCCGAAGCAGGGAAATCAGAGCGCTGTCCAGACAATAAAACAAACTTTATTCCCCCAGAACGAGTCCTCTCCGGAACGAGGCCCTGTCTGAGCACACACGTCTGTCCCTCTGCTGCCATGCTTCCTACAAGGCTTCCTTTGGACTCGTTCGCATATCTTCCTCGTCATCCTGAGTATCAGTGGTTTGCAGTTAATAGCAGCCATTGTTCAAGATAAAAACCGCACACCAACCACAGTGGATTCGATCACCCGTCCCTCTTCCACTTGAAACACTCAGGGAGCAGCGACTTGGCCTCAGGGCCAGGCGGGGCAGGGGTGGGCAGGGGCGGCAGCAACAGGCCAGACCCACCCCGTCCTGTGCAAGGGCTGAGCACTTCTGTGGCTCCTTCCTTCCGCTCACAGCCCCAGAATCTTCCTCAGGCGCAAAACATTCCACCCTGAAGAGCCCCGTGGGAATCTTTCTCACTAATTATTTACCCAAGACCCACAGTCCAGCCGCCTGCTGGGAAGGTGACTTGTGTTTCACTGGATAAATACAAATATTGTTTTGAATAGAAACAGGGGAAGGACATCTAAAGCTAAAACTCCGAGGAGCCTGCTTTTAGTTTCCGGTGAGCACTGGGGTCCCCGGATCGGGAGGGTAAGTCGCCTCCTCGTGGTTCAGCCCTGTTGGCGCAGGATGAGGTTCTGAACCAAATCTGGATCCATCTCCCCAAAGGCCTCTGTAACCACTTACATCTGAAGAGCAGGTGGGATGCCGAGACCTCAGGGGCCGCGGGGACGGGGCTGGGACTTAGAGGCCAGGCAGCAGGAGGCGGAGGCCGGCGGTGAGAAGAGGCTGGGCGGGACCTGGGGAGGCGACCTGGGCGGGTGCGCGTGCAGCAGCCCCCACGCCGCTCCGCTCCGCTCCGCCGCCCTCCCCGCAGCGCCTTGGTCGGGCCTCGCGGAGCCCGTGCTCACGCGCGCAAGCAAACGAGAACTTGCAGGCAAAGGGCCACACCAGTTCTCCCTTCACGATGACAAACCCCTTCCGGAAATCGAGCAGATTCTTGTCTCTGACCCGCAGGCGTGGCCCTTGTCACAGGCCCCCTCCCGGAGTGGCCTCGAAGGCTAGTCCTGGGCCCGTGGCCACACCCTGTGCCTCCCCGGCCCCGGAGTCCGAGGAGGCGCCCTCTCCAGCTCTGTCCACGCCGGCCTCCTACTCCACCCCGCCGTCTCTCTCTCATCTGGGCTCACATTGCATGAGTTCGCGGGGGACATCCATCAAGTTTAAGTGATACTACAGCTTTCGGCTGGTTCTGAAAAGGAAACTGGCCCCGCAGAGGTTTTGAAATTTCCCTCCTAAGACACGGAGGCTCTACATTTAAGAGAGGGCTACTGGCACTTAAAGAGAAAAAGAAAAAAAAGACCCATAACTTAAAAACAAATTGGGAAACGGCCCTCAAAGCTTCACGCTTTTTCTATTCCAAGGTCAAAGATGTCCTTGGCGCAGTGACTAGCTGTCCCTGCAAATGGTCACCCACGCGCCGCGCTGCCGAGCAGCCGGCTGGGACCCCCGTTTCCGCGGCCGCGGAGGCCAGGGAGCCCGGGACAGCTCCCCACGCCCGCCCCGCTCTCGGGAGCGGCGCCCCGTCTGGGTCCCACCGCAGCCGCAGCCGCAGCCGCAACCCCAGCCCCACCCGCTGCCTGGCCGCGCCCCACGCAGGCGCACGGAGGCCGGGGGCGGGGCGCGGCGGGGCGGGCCCGGCGGGGGGGCGGGCCGGTCGGGGTGTTTCCGTTGCCTGGAGCTGGAGCAGCGGTCCGAGCGCCCTGCTGGCATCCCTGACCGCCTCGCCGCGCGCCGCACTCGCCGCTCTCCCGGAGGCTCCTGCTCCTGCTCCCTCTCTTTGGTGAGTGCGCGCCCGGCCCGGGAAGGGGCCCTCCGAGGGGAAGAGGGGGGCACAGACCCCGGGCGGAGGGCGATCCCCGGCCGCGGAGGGCGGGTCTGCCTCCGGGAACCAGCGCTGGCCCCTGTCTTGCAGGCCCACGTCCCTTCGTGTCTTCTCCGGACCTGAGCAGTCGCCATGGCGCAGGTAAGGCCGTGCGCCCCGCGCAGCGCCCCGGTTCAGCGCCTTGGTCAGCGGCGCCCAGGGAGCTCTAGAATGTGTGAGAGCCGAGAAAGTTTGGGAGTCAAGAGACTCTGCCCCGGGGAACGTGCACGTCCCTGGGCCCCTGCCGGTCCGCGGGGCTCCCTCCCGCCGGTCCCGGACCTGCCCAGCCCCGCGGGCGCGGCCCGGGTGACGTGGCCGGGTTTGCGCTCTGCCTCGTCGCGAGTGAACGTGGAGAAGGGGCCTCCCCAAAATCCGAAGAGTCGCTAAAATTAGAACCAGAGCAGGAACAGCCCAGCGCGGTCATGTGAGGGGAACGCATTTTTTTTTTTTTTTCTGGCTTCCTTCGTTTTTTTCCGCCAACTTTCCTGCATTTTAATGCCGTGGATGGGCGTCGGCTTTCCCTGCTGAGCTTGCCCGGCTTTCCCCAGTTGCTCAACCCAGTTTTACTAAAAGGAACTGTTCGTCTCAGGCACTGATTTTTTTTTTTTTTTTTTTTTTTTTTTTTTTTTTACCATGCAAAACATGAAACAGAAAAGCCGCTTAAGTAATGAACTCGCGGAACGAGTTCTGAATTGAATTTCGCTTGGGTCTGTTTCAGAACGGGATGACCTAATATCAGCTTTCTTGTCTCCTTAACATTGATCAGAAATGTAGGGAAGAAAGTCGTGTGGTTTATAGAACAGGCTTTAAACATGGACCACGTTACGCCGTCTTTTGTGAATGAAACATCGCTGCCTCGCAGCCCCACCCAAAACTACTCTTACAGACCTTATCCTTCCAAATGGCTTGTCAGAGTCCAGGTCATTTTTTTAAACAAGCGTTTTCATTACTCAAACAATGCCCTTTCTCACTGAGAGTCTTTTTTAAAAAATCAGATTAACTTATCAAAATTGAGTTAGGTTTCCTAGCCCTTTCCAAGAGAAAATGGGAGGATTAAGATGGGTTGGCAACTATTAAATTCACACAGTACTCCATTCTTACTTCCTCTTTTGCACTTAAGAAATCTTACAATAAACCGATTCTTAACGTTACTTCAAGTGGAAACTTTGGTTTAGGTTCTTCCCCATGGAAAGGATACTTTTATGTGGAATTAACTTTCCTGAGAATAATTTGCCCTCTCTTGAAATGCTGGTGTGGTGATATAAATGATGAGTGAGCAAGTTTCAAAGAATAATTCTCTTTATCCTTGCTCATTTGCTGTTTCTTGAATCTCTCCTGTACGTTTTCCCAGCGATGTCTGAAGTTTTTCAATCAATGCCTTTTAATTATGTAGACACTTGACCCAAGAGAGCATCAGTGAGCACATTTTCCCGGTGCGGACATTAATACCTTCAAAGAATGGAACTAGTGTAAGGGCCCTTTTCTGTACAGAACATGGGAGAAGGCTGGTTTGTATTATAAGATGATGTATGTGATTTCTATGTCAACATAACACCAGGCCTGTTTCCAATCAAAGCCACATTTTTTAGTTATCATGAAAGTTATAGCTATTAAAGATACAGTGTTGACTTCACACTGGCTTTGTCATTAGTTATCCTTGAGAGCCATTCAAGCAAAACATTTTGGTAAAATATGTAATATTGCGATGGACTTTGGTTGTCTGTACTTGCATTATGGAATTGACTTTCCTGTCTGCATGTCCTCTGGCCCCAGGGCACCTGAAGGGGGCTTCCTTCCGTGTCAGGTTCAGACCGTTTCCGGGGCGGTTCCTCGTGTTGACCTGTGGGTGTGGGGACCTGAGACCTCACTCTGTGGCCACCTGTAGTAGACTCATGCGATCAGATGCCCGAGTCTCTCCCAGGTGCACATTTTAGCAATTTAAAACATATTAAAAATCAGTGTCTCTTGCCCAGCCGGGTGTAGCTCAGCGGTTAAGTGTCGACCCAGGAACCAAGAGGTCACCGGTTCGATTCCCGGTCAGGGCATATGCCCAGGTTGAGGGCTCGATCCCCAGTGGGGTCGTGCAGGAGGCAGCCAATTAATGATTCTCTCTCATCATTGATGTTTCTATCTCTCTCTCCCTCTCCCTTCCTCTCTGAAATCAATAAAAATATATTTAAAAAAATCAGTGTCTCTTTTTGAAAAATTAATATGTAGCCTTCCACAGTGGCAGTTTTTAAAAAATTGATTCAGAGAGGAAGGAAGAGGGAGAGAGAGATAGAAACTTCAATGGTGAGAAAGAATCATCGATCGATCGGCTGCACGCCACACCCCACACTAGGGATTGAGCCCGAAACCAGGCCATGTGCCCTGACCGGGAATTGAACCGTGACTGCCTGGTTCATAGGTTGAGGCTCAAGCACTCAGGCATGCACAGCGGCAATTCTTCATGTTTATGAACCATCTTCCGAACCAGTGTCTTCTCTTTCTACTTAACATTGGAACCTCCCGATTTGCTCCCATGGGTTTTCCATCTCACTAGTTAGCTAGAGCCAACTTTTCCCACAGATAGTCTAAGTTACTTTAAATACATTCTGCACTCTTGGTTTGGAAAAACAAAAAATCAAGATTTGGCTGTATTTCATAGATGAATGATCTATTTAACACATTTTCATTCAATTTAAGGCTTTTATCTTTAATTTTCTTTAAGGTGATGGAACTTTAAAATATTATACTGGGGCCGTCAGAGCTTAGTTTCATTTATAAGGTTGTTTATAAAGAGTGAACATATTCAAGGGCAGCAGGAATGTCATCAAGGCAAAATCAGGCTCCATAATTTTTCTAGAAACTTGATGAACATCGGAGTTCATGATGTGAAGGTTGGATTAGGAAATCTTGGGTTGGTTTGCAGTCCCTGAGCCGTGGTGATTTACAAAGGGCTGGCGTAGGGGCAGGGGCAGTGTGGGCGGGGAAGCTGCGACCAGGCTCAGTCCAGAGGCGATGCCCGCATCTGATGCACTTTCCAGGCCCTGCACCCGAAGTCCGATCCCTCGGTGGCGAAGGATTTCCCCTCGGGTCTCAGGTCAGGGTTATCCGATACCCCTGGCCTGTGCTGCTTCCGCCTAGTCTCACTCAGGTCCCCATTCCTTTGAGTCTTGTCTTTGTTTTGGATCCTTTGGAAGAACTGGATCCAAAAGGGCTTGGCTGCATTGCAAGCCCTGAGTTCCCTGGCAGTCGGCCCTTCATGCCCTCCTGGCAGCTCCTGCCCGGGAGACCTGCCCAGTGGCGGGCGAGTTAGAGGTGGCCGTCGGTGATGACTTCTCTTAGTGACTTAGAAATTTAACGTGGTAGAAATGTCACAACATTTTTACATCATAGATCCATTCCTGGAGTAAATTCTACTCCTGTAACCTGACTACTATTCTAAAACTTCACAAACACAGCAGTTGATTAAAAGATAAATAAATTAGGACTCCTGAGACCTTTCTTTGCTTTACTAGAATGTGGTTTTTGGACCCAGCCTTTCTGTGTCTTTAAATTCTGTGTAAAGAGCAACCCTTCCCTTGCTCTTTGGTTTGATTTTACCCATTTTATTTTGGCGTGCCTGGTCTGTGAAGGCAAAGAACTTTCCAAAAAAGCCAACAAAATGATAGAGCTGGAGGAGCGGGTAATTTTGAAGGTGAGCGTTTAGAGTGAATTGTATGTTTGGCCAGGGATTGTCTGAGAATGTGTATAGTTCCCTGTGAGGGCACTGTGGCCGGGGACGCGGTGGCTGAGGTGACAGCATGGCTGAGGGACAGCACCTGGTGCATTGAGCTCTCCCGGGGGAGACCCGATGTGGGCCCCCGGCAAGCGGGCGCACAGGACGGAGGGAAGCCCTGTCTGAGTCACGGGAAGTCACCCTGCCCAGCGCAGCCCGCTCCGTGTGGGCGGGGCGGGCGGGGGCAGGATGTCCCCACGAGGGCTGTGGCCTCTGACTCACGTCTGTGACTCACGTCTGGTCCCTATGGGGCTTTGCTAGCGTGGACGGTGACTCTGGCCGTATGGAATGTAGCAAGTATTTCCCAATTTCTAGAAAGCTCTCTAGCCAGCAGTTACTCATTCCTCCTTCAGAGCTAGTGGCTGAGGTTCTGAGGACACTTCTCTCCCAGCTTTCCCCGGTGTCCTTCATCTCAGGGGTCACAGGTCTCTTCTTTTTAGGCAAATCTCTGCTGTCTCCTCTGTCGTTCACCTCACCCCTGCGTTAACGGCTCTGTTTGTAACTCCTCCCTAGCCCTTAGACGGGAAAAGTGTTTTTAAGTGTGTTTTTAATGTTTTACTTATTTGTTGATGAGAAGGAAGAAGGAATGCATCAGGAGAGAGAGAGAGAGAGAGAGAGAGAGAGAGAGATATCTGTTCCACTTACTGATGCCTTCATTGTTTGTTCTTGAATGTGCCCTGACTGGGGATCTAACCTGCCACCTTGACTTCTCTGGTCGACGCTCCAGCCAGCTGAGCTACCCGGCCAGGGCCCGAGTCTATTCTTAAAAGCATGCTTTAATAAACCACCGTTTGTAAGATGGGGGCTCCCGGAGATGTCCGCCTTCTCTTAGTCCCCCGCTCCCCCCCCCCCCCCGCTCCCCCTCCCTTCACTGCTTGGTGTCTCCAGTCCATTGTTCCCGCCGCCAGGACCCAGTCTCCCAACCCAGGCCCTGTTCCCCCAGCCCCCCTCCTTTTCTTCCTCTGTTTTGGACACGTTTCCCTCCGGCCTCCATGCCAGGGCCCTGGTGAGCCGTGCAGGTGCTGGCGGCCTTCCAAGGGCAGGTGACGTCCCCTCTCCTGTGCTCTGGTTTCCGTCCCGCTTCTCCTGTTTCTGCCCTTGGTGACCGCCTCCTCCCCGGCTCCAGTTCCCACCCACGTGCTGTCACTCACAGGCCTGCTGTGGGGAAAGGAAAGCAGCCGCCCGCTTCCCTGCCAACAAGGAGCCGGCCTCCTGCTTCCGTCTGCCGGCCCTGACCCCGTCTGCCGGCCCTGACCCCGTCTGTCCGGCCCTGACCCCGTCTGTCCGGCCCTGACCCCGTCTGTCCGGCCCTGACCCCGTCTGCTGGCCCTGACCCTGTCTGTCCGGCCCTGACCCCGTCTGCCGGCCCTGACCCCGTCTGTCCGGCCCTGACCCTGTCTGTCCGGCCCTGACCCCGTCTGTCCGGCCCTGACCCTGTCTGTCCGGCCCTGACCCCGTCTGTCCGGCCCTGACCCTGTCTGTCCGACCTGACTCTGTCAGTCTGGCCCTGACCCTGTCTGCCAGGCCCTGACCCCGTCTGTCCGGCCCTGATCCTGTCTGTCCGGCCCTGACCCCGTCTGTCCGGCCCTGATCCCGTCTGTCCGACCTGACTCCGTCAGTCTGGCCCTGACCCTGTCTGCCAGGCCCTGACCCCTTCTGTCTGACCTGACCCCGTCTGTCTGACCTGATCCCGACCTGACCCCGTCTGTCCAGCCCTGACCCCGTCTGTCCGGCCCTGACCCTGTCTGTCTGTTCCTTTCCACCTCAGCGGCTCCTGACATGGAGTCTTCCACCTTCTTGTGCTGGTAGCTCTTCACAGTCTTCCCAGGTTTGCAGGGTCCGTTTTGTTGTCTCCACCGCTGCCCTGGTAACTGGGTGCTGAGTGGCTGCTCCTCCCGAGTCCCTGAGGGCTGGCCTGGAGCACGGAGGAAGCCAGCATTCCTGAGCTGACCTTCCAGCGCCCCCACGGGACCTCCCCTGGTTGTTGAAACACTCACCCTTCACCAGAGCCGCATTCTTCCTGGTTTCATGCTTCTGAAACACCTCCCTGCACTTCTCCACTTTTCCGAACCTGCCTGGTGTCGTCACAGGCCACTTTCAAGGCATTTTGGGGAAATTTTTCCCATTTCTTCCCACTCTTCCCACTCAGTCCCTCCCCGAGTGCTCATGTCACCCCGGAGAACCCTCTGTGTGTGTCCTACTCAGTCATACCCTCTTGGCTGTAGAGGTCCCAGCATTTTCCTAGTGAGTGTACAGTGCCCGGCATGTGGGAGGCATTCAGAAATGGTTGTTGCTTAGCCGGCATGGCTCAGTGGTTGAGCATCGACCTATGAACCAGGAGGTCAGGGTTCGATTCCCGGTCAGGGCACATGCCCTGGCTGCGGGCTTGGCCCCCAGTGTGGGCAAGCAGGAGGCAGCTGATCAGTGGTTCTCTCTCATTATTGATGTTTCTATCTCTCCCTCTCCCTTCCTCTCTGATATAAAGTATATATCCTATATAATAAAAGCCTAATGTGCAAATCAACTGAACGGTAGAGCTACTGGTCGCTATGACACACACTGACCACCAGGGGACAGATGCATAATGCAGGAGCTGCCCCCTGGTGGTCAGTGTGCTCCACAGGGGGAGCACTGCTTAACCAGAAGCCAGGCTCACAGCCGGGGAGTGCAGCTGCAGTGCCGGGAGCCTCTCCTGCCTCCTCTGCGGTAGGAGGTAAGGAGGGAGGGGTCCCAGACTGTGAGAGCCCTGGACTGCGAGAGGGATGTCTGACTGCCGGCTTAGGCCCAATCCCTGGAAGGGATCCCAGGTTCTCACACTGGGAGAACGCGTGTGTTTCCTCGTTGTTATGACGATGCTGGTGGTGCCGGCAGAGGGTTTGAAGCAGCCCCACTAAGCGGCTGCACGTGGCCCGAGAGCAGCCCCACTAAGCGGCTGCACGTGGCCCGAGAGCAGCACTTTCCCTCCCAGTCCGGATGGGCCTTCTTCCCAGCCTTCCCAGCTTATCTCCTAAGCGGTGCTCCCTGTGACCATGTAGGACCACCTGATGTTGCCCGTATCAGCCGCCCGGTTTCTCGTGGCTCAAGCCGTGGAACCAGGGGAGGGGACCTGTGGCTCTTTGTGCATCTGCCGTGTTAGACAGCTTGGTGGGGCACATTTCCCGGGGAGGTGGGGGGAGTGGAGAGCTTTGACGTAGCTTCCTGGCCTCCCGATGAGACTCGGGGGATGGGCTGCCCCTCCCCTTCCCTCGCTGGCCACACCCTTTCTTTAGCTCGGGGATGAGGAAGGAGCTGCTGCCAGCCTACGCGCCGGCCTGGCAGTCATGCGGGAAACAGCCCTTCCTCCGGGCTGTGTTCTTTGGGCCCCAGGAGCACAGCCCTGAGGTCCCCTGGAGAGTCTCAGGGTGACTCCTGTTGCGAGGAAGGACGAGGAGTTTCTTCTTTCCTTGAATGAGAGGAGGGACAGGAGAGAGGGTTATCCTGACCCCGTTATGGTGGTGAGGGAGACTGTTCAAGACGATTGCAGTGGGGAGAGAGTGGGTTCGAGTCTGAATACAGCGAAGACACTGGGGGTGCAGTAGGGGAGGGGTCAGCAGGTGGAGATTACCGAGAAGGGACACCCAGGGCAGGGGGTCTTGCTAACCTGGCCCAGGAGGGTTCTTGCTGGAGACAGCCCATGACTTACTCCTCAGAGGGGGGCGTGAGGGCCGGACAGATGTGGAGGGCGGGGCTCTCCCTAAGCTGACTCAGCAGGTCCCTGCTGCCCCGGGGAGGGACCAGGCCTTGCCATTAAGGGGCTCAGAGGAGCCGCCTGAGGGGGTCAAGGATCTGTGCGCTGCTCTTTCAGGAGGCGGAGCTCGGCCCAGAGGAGCGGCCGCCAGCTGGCCTTGGCGCTGTGTCCTGTGGCTGCTCTCGGCTTCTGTGTTGTTTGGCTGGTGTAGGATGTCGCTGGCCAGTGCAGCGGTTGGAGGCTGGGGTGGGGAGGGGGTGACCGGGCTTGCCTGTGTTCATAACCCAACACGTGTGATTGCAAACCCGACGGGGGTCCTCTCCTCCCCTTAGGGTCCCTCAGTTTCAGGTGGAACCCTAAGGGGAGTTTGGAGGGACTTTGGAGACATTTGTGGGTAGAAGGAAATGCTGCAGCCTCCCTTTATCGTAAGGTAAATGTTTGGCTCAGTGTTAGTAGCCTTTTTCCGCTAAAGATCGGCTGATGTACAGGCATGAAATGTGCTGATGCTTTAAGTGCTGTGTGTATGATCAAAGGATGGGTAGCAGGAAACCGTAGAGAGAATCTCCCACAATGCACCTTTGTCATTCAAAGATTGCCTTCTTCTGGCGCACACATTTCCCGTAACTTCCAGGTGTTGCCAGATTACCTTAAAGTCCCTAATAAGAAATAGGGCTAGATGCAAAGTCCTGTAATGAGAGCATGGAGCACCTGGGGTAGGGCTTCCAGCTAGAATGCGGGCTCCGCGGGCTCCTGGATCAGGGGCCAGAGGCTTCCTGCGAAGGGGGCCTGGGAGGAGGTGAGTCAGGAGGTGGGAGTGGGGGGGTCCTCACGGGGCCACGCCCCAGGGAAGCGGCCTCCGGAGCCGGCCTCCGGCTGCAGACCCTGAATTGTCCTGCTGCTCCGCCCATTTCAAATAGGATGACTGCTCCTGTGCTTGCTTTGTGTAGAGTTACTCACACTGTGAATAACGCCCTGTTCCCGCCTCAGGCTCTCAGAGGCACCGTGATCGACTTCCCCGGGTTTGACGAGCGGGCGGATGCGGAAACCCTCCGGAAGGCCATGAAGGGCCTGGGTAAGGCCCCCTTCCTTTTGTTCTAAAGAAACGGGACCATTGTTTTCCCAAACAACACGTCATCGATTCACAGGAGGATTGACTTTGGAATATTTTGATCTGGAGAGAGGTGCACTGAGATAAGGGAATCAAGCGCCTGACCCCCCCCCCCCCCCGCCCCCCGGTGTTCAGTGTCTGCACTGAGCAGCCGCGGTCTGCAGCCGCCAGCCAGCTCTTCTGTGGCGGGTGACGGGCAGAGGAGCAGACCTGCCCCAGGCCCACCCTCTGCGGTCTTCCCTGTCCGTGCCCAGCACCACCCGCTTCTTCACGCCTCCTCCATGCCCGTCTCCTCTGTCCCAGCCTCCTTGCCAGCCGCTTAGTAGCCTCTGTCCTCAAGGATTTCCACATACACTGTTCCCCGTCCCCAGGCCCCTGCTCCCCGTCCCCAGGCCCCTGCACCAGGTGCTCCCCGTCCCCAGGCCCCTGCACCAGGTGTTCCCCGTCCCCAGGCCCCTGCACCAGGTGCTCCCCGTCCCCAGGCCCTGCACCAGGTGTTTCTTGTCCCCAGGCCCCTGCACCAGGTGCTCCCCGTCCCCAGGCCCCTGCACCAGGTGTTCCCCGTCCCCAGGCCCCTGCACCAGGTGCTCCCCGTCCCCAGGCCCCTGCACCAGGTGCTCCCCGTCCCCAGGCCCCTGCACCAGGTGCTCCCCGTCCCCAGGCCCCTGCACCAGGTGTTCCCCGTCCCCAGGCCCCTGCACCAGGCGCTCCCCGTCCCCAGGCCCCGTGTTAGGACCCACCTTTCTCAGTGTGCCTCCCTTGGGGAGGGTCCCTGGTGGGGCAGGGGTGGTGGGGGGTTCTGGCCTGGCCAGGCCTCCGTGGTACCTCCACCCGCCTGTCTGACTCCTCCCCTGGTCTCTGAGCCGCGCTGTACCTGCTGTTCCTCCTGCTGCCCTTTCCTCTCTTCCCAACAGAAGCCCGTCCTCCTTCCTCCTGGCCTTTCGTCCTTCAAGACTGATGGCTGCCCCTTTTCCCAAGCCCTGCCCACCTCCTGTTGCTCGGATAACCTCCTTGGGACCCCACTTAGCGCCTGGGCCTCCCCTGGGCCGTGTCGCATTCTGCCGTAGCTCACGGTTGTGTGTGTCTGTATGTTCCCCTAAATAGTCGGTCACTTGAAACCGGGGTGTCCATCTTTGCCTCTCTCAGTCCCTGGAAGGCCCACGGCTTTGTGCGTGGGAATAGCCACTGTTTGCTGCAAGGAAACCGGTGCCCTGAGTGTGTGAAAGTCAGGAGTGTTTCCCGCCTGCTTCACAGTGACAGGGTCGAATGTGCTGGCAGTGTAACATCGGCTACGTGGTCAATGCTCCAGTTTATTTTATTTTTTAAATATATTTTTATTTTATTTCATAGAAGAAGGGAGAGGGAGAGAGAGATACATCAATGATGAGAGAGAACCGTTGATCAGCTGCCTCCTGCACATCCCCCTACTGGGGATCGAGCCTGCAACCTGAGCACATGCCCTTGACCGGAATTGAACCCTTCAGTCCGCAGGCTGACGCTCTATCCACTGAGCCATGTCGGCCAGGCTCAATGCTGTAGTTTAATGCTTTTCGTAACACGACATGTTGTATGAGGTGAGGCCCCAGGGCCCTGGGCGGGTGGGTGTGCAGCCAGGCCTGACTGAGCGCCACCCGCAGGCACCGACGAGGAGAGCATCCTGACCCTGCTGACCACCCGCAGCAACGCGCAGCGCCAGGAGATCGTGGCCGCCTTCAAGACGCTGTTCGGCCGGGTAAGACATGCCTCCCCATTCACTGCCGGCAGCTGCGAGTTTTAAGATGAGTTTGAAATCTGCTGCATTCTTTGGCAGAAATCGTGTATTTAACGATTCCAGCTTTCCTCCTCCCCCACCCCCATTTGCTTAATTAGCAGCTGTTGGTGAACAGTGCTCACCTGCTTGTCCCCACACATTGCCCTTCCTGCCTGAGGCTGGACCCCATCCCCCTGTGCCTCCCCAGGGTGTCCCACATGGTCCCATCCTCCCCAGGGTGTCCCACGTGGTCCAGGCTTCCCCAGGGTGTCCCACGCGGTCTCATCCTCCCCAGGGTGTCCCACGGGGTCCAGGCCTCCCCAGGGTGTCCCACGGGGTCTCATCCTCCCCAGGGTGTCCCACGGGGTCCCATCCTCCCCAGGGTGTCCCACGGGGTCCCATCCTCCCCAGGGTGTCCCACGGGGTCCCATCCTCCCCAGGGTGTCCCACGGGGTCCCGGCATCCCCAGGGTGTCCCACGGGGTCCCGGCCTCCCCAGGGTGTCCCACGGGGTCCCATCCTCCCCAGGGTGTCCCACGGGGTCCCGGCCTCCCCAGGGTGTCCCACGGGGTCCCGGCCTCCCCAGGGTGTCCCACGGGGTCCCGGCCTCCCCAGGGTGTCCCACAGGGTCCCATCCTCCCCAGGGTGTCCCACGGGGTCCCATCTTCCCCAGGGTGTCCCACGCTGTCTCATCCTCCCCAGGGTGTCCCACGGGGTCCAGGCCTCCCCAGGGTGTCCCACGGGGTCCCATCCTCCCCTGGGGTCCCGGCCTCCCCAGGGTGTCCCACGGGGTCTCATCCTCCCCAGGGTGTCCCACGGGGTCTCATCCTCCCCAGGGTGTCCCACGGGGTCCCATCCTCCCCAGGGTGTCCCACGGGGTCCCATCCTCCCCTGGGGTCCCGGCCTCCCCAGGGTGTCCCACGCGGTCTCATCCTCCCCAGGGTGTCCCACGGGGTCCAGGCCTCCCCAGGGTGTCCCACGGGGTCCCATCCTCCCCAGGGTGTCCCACGGGGTCCCATCCTCCCCAGGGTGTCCCACGGGGTCCCGGCATCCCCAGGGTGTCCCACGGGGTCCCGGCCTCCCCAGGGTGTCCCACGGGGTCTCATCCTCCCCAGGGTGTCCCACGGGGTCCCATCCTCCCCAGGGTGTCCCACGGGGTCCCAGCCTCCCCAGGGTGTCCCACGGGGTCTCATCCTCCCCAGGGTGTCCCACGGGGTCCCATCCTCCCCAGGGTGTCCCACGGGGTCCCAGCCTCCCCAGGGTGTCCCACGGGGTCCCGGCCTCCCCAGGGTGTCCCACGGGGTCCCAGCCTCCCCAGGGTGTCCCACGGGGTCTCATCCTCCCCAGGGTGTCCCACGGGGTCCCGGCCTCCCCAGGGTGTCCCATTATCCCCAGGGTGTCCCATGGGGTCCTGGCCTCCCAGGGTGTCCCACGGCATCCCGGCCTCTGTTCCCCAGCTCTCGGCATGGGCCATGATGCGTGTGGTCAGGACACAGGCACAGTCTCGATGGAGAGTGGCATTTTGACGATTCAAATGGAAATTAAATTTGTTATGAAATGAATGGGTGCCTACATAAACCACTTAGATGTCATCTTATCATTCTGCAAATTTTCATTCGTCCTTTCGTTTAGAAACAAATGCAAAGCCAAAAAAAAAAAAAAAAAAAAGGAGAAGCAGGTACTTTGAACCCAGTTTCCCAGGAGGGGTGGGAATCCTGCTCTCCTCCTCACCCTGAGCGCGTTTCCCACGGTGCAGGCCCCGTCGGGGGCACAGTGCGTCCTCTGTGACATTGAGAGGAAAGACCGATGTTCGTGTAGGACGGGCCAGATTTTACCCTTTGTCAAAATACATTTACGATTTTTTTGGGGGAAGTTTTTTTTAAAGCTACATGTGTTTCTCAGAACATTTTTTTTTAAAAAAACAGAATTTTATGTGTCCTTTTAAAGTTTTTATTTTTTTAATTCCTGAAGGAAGAGAAACATCTCTTGAGAACAGCGACCTTGACATGGAGGGCGTGGCCTTGCTTTCCCTCAAGCCCCGGCCGGGCAGGCGCAGCACTTAGAGCCTGGGCTTTGGCTTCGCTCCCCGCCTTCTGCTGGGGAGCCCTCAGAGCGCCCTCTGCTGGGGAGCCCTCAGAGCGCCCTCTGCTGGGGAGCCCTCAGAGCGCCCTCTGCCGGGGAGCCCTCAGAGCGCCCTCTGCTGGGGAGCCCTCAGAGCGCCCTCAGCCGGGGAGCCCTCAGAGCGCCCTCTGCCGGGGAGCCCTCAGAGCGCCCTCTGCTGGGGAGCCCTCAGAGCGCCCTCTGCTGGGGAGCCCTCAGAGCGCCCTCTGCCGGGGAGCCCTCAGAGCGCCCTCTGCTGGGGAGCCCTCAGAGCGAGGGCTGCCATTCACAGTGAAGAAGAACCGCAGCGTGTGCGCCCGGTAACGCGTCTGTGTTCTCTGTGAGCAGGACCTTCTGGACGACCTGAAGTCGGAACTGACGGGGAAGTTCGAGAAGCTGATCGTGGCTCTGATGAAGCCCTCGTGGCTCTACGACGCCTATGAGCTGAAGCACGCCCTCAAGGTACAGGCGGCGCCCACGCGCCTCCCCGATGTGGTGACCATCCCTTCTTCATAATAAAAATATTCAGTTATTCCTGCGAGGGTTTCCTGGAGAACAGAGCTGTGGGATGCCATCGGGGAGAGGAGGGAGGCAATTACTAGTGTGTCCTTTAATCCTTCTTGTATAGTTTACTCAATACTAGTGGCTATTTACATTAAAAATATATATATAAATATTGTTATTGATTTCAGAGAGCAAGGGAGAGGGAGAGAGAGAGAAACATCAATGATGAGAGAGAATCATGGATCGGCTGCCCCCTGCACGCCCCACATTGGGATTGAGCCCGAAACCCGGGCATGTGCCCTGACCGGGAATCAAACCAGGCCTCCTGGTTCATAGGTCGATGTTCAACCACTGAGCCATACCGGCTGGGTGCTATTTACATTTTTAACATTTTTACAGCCTTTTAGATCTTTTAAGCCTGTTTCTCATTTTGAGATGTGTCTGTTCAGGTTAGGTATTTTGTCTTATAAAATAGGAAGTTGGCGGGTTGGGGAAAACAGTATTGTTAATCATTAGAGGTTAAACAACGAAGCTTCGGGAATTTTCAGATCAGAAAGTGTTGTTACACCCTTCCTAGGAGTATCGGGTAAACTTGTTATACTGGCGTTGTGGCAGGTAACTCACTGCATGTGTCCTCGGGCGCTGGAGTATTGTGTCAGTCTGGCTACACTGAAACAGTGGTTTGGACCGATGGCACTGGAAACTTCATTCATTAGCAGCTTTGAGTTGGGAGGAAAAAGGAAACAGATTGAATAACAGAGAGATAATGTGGCCAGGGATTCTCCGTGGGAGTGGAGGGAAGAGGGGGGCCAAGTCAGGGCCTGCCTGGGCTCACGCCCGCATTTCCCTGCCGCGGCTCTTTGGGAACAAGCTGTCCAGGGCACTGGGGGCAGGTGTCTCTGTGGCGTGCTCTGCAGTGGTAGCAGCAGCTAAGGTTCTGCCAGAGCGTAAATCCAGGTCTTCCAAGGGCTTGATTTTTGGTAGAGAAACAGAGATATGAAGAGAATAATGCCTAAATATACTACCTTTTAAAATTAAGTTAGGTTATATCATTTCTTGTATCTTTTAATTTATCAGTGTCGTTATGGCTTTTATAATCAGAAAAAGGAAAACGGATTACAATTATTTTTCAAAACTCCAGAAAGCAAGTCCCAATCCTGTTACTGATTCAGTTCCTGCTCGCTGAGCCACGCTGCTCAGACGTCCCTGTGCGCCCACAGAGACCCGAGTTGGGGGCAGGGCTGATGTTTTGAGATAGATTGTTTACGTATCAGGGCTTCTCTATATAAGTCCATGTAAGAGTTATATTTGCATTATTTCAGCCTTTGTTATTTTTCCGTTCTTCATGAAAATGTTTTACTTTTGAACTATTTAGAATTAAGCCGATAAAATTGCAGGGTTGTGTACCCTGCTATCTCTGTATGCACACTGACATACAATGAAGCTTGTTTTTCGTTAGACAACAAGGGATAACATTGTCTTAGGAAAGAAAATTAATTTGAAGTTTCTTATTTCTGTAACCAACGGAACCCATGCAATGCAGTGAGTGTTATGTTGGGCACTCTTTATAATTCTGCAGTTTGGGTAATGTCTGTTCTAGGAAAATCACTTTCTTTTTAGTCTGTTGACACATTCTTTTTATTACAAATTAATCCCCACACAGGGAGCGGGGACGGATGAGAAAGTCCTGACGGAAATTATTGCTTCCAGGACCCCCGAGGAGCTCACAGCCATAAAGAACGTCTACGAAGAAGGTACAGGCTTCAGCCTGCGTTTCTCCTCTCCACTGCCCCCCCTTCATTTCTCTAGCAGCGGTTCTCAACCTTCCTAATGCCGCGACCCTTTAATACAGCTCCTCATGTTGTGGTCACCCCCAACCATAAGATTATTTTCGTGGCTACTTCATAACTGTAATTTTGCTACTGTTATGAATTGTAATGTAAATATCTGTGTTTTCCGATGGCCTTAAGCTCTACAGCAGCGGTTCTCAACCTGTGGGTCGTGACCCACAGGTTGAGAACTGCTAGCAGGGTCGATTAAGACCATCGGAAAACACAGATAGCAAACGGTTAAAAACCTCCCCAAGGAGAGGATGCAGAGAGGGAGGGGAGGGGAGAGGGAAAAAGGGCAGTTTTACTCTGTCAGCAGAGAAGCCTGCAGTCTCAGGCTGGGAAGATAAAGTTGCAGGTGCTTCTCATGAATTCTGGGAAGGGGCCCGTGGTCACCTGAGAGCCGTATTCCATGTCACAGTCAGGTAGCTCTTTCTGACACGGAAGGGTGAGCCGTGTGCCGCCCGTGGCTGCCGGGTGCCTCGAGGGCACAGTGCTGCGTGTGGTTCCCTGCCCGGCAGCGGCGCCCTGCAGGGGCTCTGGGTCTGGCAGCCTGTGGGCTGTCGCGAATGACTGGGAAGGTGCACCCGGCCTAGTTGGCCCTCAGGGCGTTTGCTGCCTACTGAGGGGTGACAGGACGTAGAGAAAGGGCAGTAATTACAGGACAATAAACTTCAAACTGAAGCGAAATACCCACAGTCTTTAATGCAAGAATTCACTCAGAGGAGAGAGGCTTTGGGTGTTGGGAGGGTCTTCAGGTGTAGTCAGGCGTTGGGCAGGGTTTCGAGACGGGTGGAGGGTAGGGGGTGGGTAGGGGGAGGAGGAAGGCAGTTTTGGTCGCCCCCGGCTTGCCGTGCCATGGAGACCGGGCTGTGGGAAGTGTGTGGAGGGGTCAGAACCCGGCCGTGTGGAGGAAATGCGTGTCCGGGTGGAGAGAACCTGAGCAGCTGAGGTTAGGCTGTTCGAGGGGGATTTCCTGGCGGGTCCGCAGGTTGGCCTTGGTTAAAGGCACAGCGCCTCCCGCGTGGGCGAGGGGTATGAAGGACCAGGAGGAAGGATCTGCCTCAGGTGGCCGCGTGTAAGCCAGGCAGATCCCACCCATCCAGGTGGGTGCAGGTGGGGGCAATGACTCCTAGGGAGACACGTGTGAAAGGCGTTGGGGTAGAGGGAGCGAGGAGAGTCCTGCGGGTTTTGTATTTGGGTAACGGATTGAAATAAACATGCAACGCTCTTGGACCTTTCTAAATAGAAGTTTCAGGCTTTTAAGTGTTGGCTGCTTTCAGATAACGATGACGTATTTAAATGCCTTGGAGTCTTGCCTCCTTCCTGCCGGGGCGCTGCGGGCTCCTGGGTCCGTGCTCCCCTGCCCTCGGCCGCCGGGGAGGAGCCGAAATGTGTGGCGGGCAGCGGCCTCGGTTAGGCGGTCCCTGCTCTCCCTCAGGGTGCACTTTATTTGCTGCGGAGGAAAAACACCCTGTTAGTGGAGGACGGCCATTCCCCGAGAGAGAAAACAGGACAGCGCAGCAGCTTTCCTCTGGTGTGCCGCACGAGTGTTCAAACATGCAATCCTGACCACTGAGCCGGGGGCACTGACCTCTCCCCTTGGACTGTCAAACGAAAACATGACAGCAGCCACACAGCACTCGCCGGCCGGTGTGAACGGATCAGGATGATGCCTCCTTCTGTGTGTGTCAGACTGGCAGGAAGTAGCATATCTGCTGGCGTGATTCGTTTATGCCGTGAGACGGGGGAGGTTGAAAACCGCTGGTCTGGAGGGCGGGAGACCTTTGGGACCGGAAGGAAGGGGGCAGTTGGCTCGGGGTCGCTTGCGCTGGAGGCTCTGGGTGCCGCCGTGTCCGCGGGCTCACAGCGACAGCGCCCGGAGCACTTGCGAGCGCTGAGTCATGGCTCAGGCGTGGACCGAGGGCTTCTGGGAAACCGAATGCCTCTCCGTCCGGCACTCACTCAGAGCCTTTGCTGTCACAGTCTAGAGCACTCAGAACGGAGGAGAGAACATTTATGCTACTCAGATACTTAATGTTTTTATTGATTTCAGAGAGGGGAAGGGAAAGGGAAAGAGAGAGAGAAACACCAGTGATGAGAAGGAATTATTGACCGGCTGCCTCCTGCACGCCAATCCCAATCACCATTTCAGGCTTTTAAATGCCGCCTGCTTTCAGATAACGATGAGATATTTAAGTGCCTGGGAGGTACCGCCTTCCTTCAGTGGCGGCTGCACGTTAGTAACCAGGGCTGTGGCTCCCGTGGTCCTGGATGGAGCCTGCAACCGGGCGTGTGCCCTGACCGGGAACCGAACCGCGACCTCCTGGGTCATGGGTCACGCCCGCTGGGCTGATTGGGCACGGCTTCCCGTGTCTCCTCCGTGGGCGAAGGGCGGGATCTCTCTCCTGCCGACGGAGCTGTAAGTAAGCCTGACGTTGTTCTGTTACAGAATATGGCTCGAGCCTGGAAGACGACGTGGTGGGGGACACCTCGGGGTTCTACCAGAGGATGCTCGTGGTTCTCCTTCAGGTATCGGTGGGCGCGCTGCAGTGTGGCAGTCAATCCGACGCCAGCCTGGCCTGATCCGTTAGGCGAGGCCACTTACAGTTCTGTCAGTCATTTCTGGTGCCTGCTGGGGGCTGGCTGTGTGGTGTCTGTTTGCGTCAGGCCTGACCGGAACTCCCCATAGCTAACGGGTAGTTTTCTGGGGTGTCACGTCCTCGTTTCCTCATAGAATGTAAAACCGAGAGGATCGGGTTGGGTTGGACCGCGGCCAGCAGGTGGAGCCATTTCCCTTTCCTGGAAACTCAGGGATGTGTGTTCTCTCTCGCAGGCTAATCGAGACCCCGACGCTGGGATCGACGAGGCGCAGGTTGAACAGGACGCTCAGGTGAGTGGCACCCGTGTGTGACGGCTGCAGGTGACATCGGAGTGACGAGGGCCCATGCTCATGACATCCTCCGTGTCGTGTCGCCATGGCCTCCGTCTGGTCTCTCAAAGCACAAGGCCCGTGTACATTTCTCTTACTTCGATGTGGCCCACAAAGTCTTCTATCCCAAAGCCGAGGTGAAGTGAATAAATGACATATAGAGTGAGGCGCACCGAGGTGCAGTTTTTCTGGGATCATGGGACACCCACAAAACGGAGAATTTGACAAAAACACTACCCCAGGTATTATTGATCCCCCTGCCGAGGAGGCGGTAGGTCTGGGCAGGGGGATAAGAAGAACGTGTTCTAGTGCTGAGTGGTGTTTAGTATACAGCAGGTGACAACTAATTGTAGGATGGGGAGGTTGCCCCCTCTCCTCTGATGGAATTCTGCCGAGTGGATGCCATTGTCACCGGTGTCAGTGCCGTCGCTCCGCAGAGCGCTCCCTGTCTGTGCGTCTCAGACTCATCGACCGGGTGCCCGGCCCCCGGGCCCTGAGGGGCACCTGTGCCTGAGGGCGGGCGGCGGACTGTCCCTCACGGGCTAAGATCTCCGTGGACAGGAAGCAGACAGCTCGGCCCTTCACAAGCGTGTGACGTGTTCTCTCCTGGTCCCCGGCCCGAGCGCGTCCTGTGTCTCAGGACTGGGTGAGCGTGCTGGGGAGGCCGCTGGCCTCGCACGCGTGCACGTGGTGCCGAGCTCGCCTCCTCCCCGCGCCCCTGTGCTCTCTCGGAGGCGGTGGCCCGGGAGGGAGGGGAGCAGGGCGCGGTGCTCACTGAGCGTGTGGGTGACCTGCCGCCCCGGCGTCCACGGCGGAGCCTGTGGAAACCGTCCTGCTCCGCAGGTGGGGACCTGAGGCTCCAGGAGACATCGGGGCCTCGTCTCAGGCCCACAGACAGGACCAGGGAGGGGGAGGGGGAGGGGAAGAGGGAGAGGGAGGCCAAGGCCTTTCTGACTCCGAAGCCTCGTACTTGGCACTGAGCCAGGGGTTCCCCAGCTGTGCTTGGGCAGATGCAGGGGGGGGGGGGAGGCCCCTCACCGACAGCCACGTGTGTGGATGCGGCAGCCTGGGGGGGGGGGCGGGGGGAACAGACCCGCCCATCAGAGCAGGACGCCGCGCGGCTTCTCAGCGTCTGCCGTCCATGAGGCGCCCTCATCTTATTGCGGGATTTTCTGCGAGTAGCTATAGAACAGATACCGATCCAGACACAGTTCTTCCACGAAAACCAGGATCATGCAGTTAAAATAGCCGTTTCCCGTGATTCCCGGCTGCAGGCGTCACCGCTCCCTGCCTGCGAGGGAGCCCCCCTCGAGGTGCGGGGGTGGTGGGGAAGCAGGGCTCCCGGCCGGCCAGCGACAGGGTGCAGGCCCCGCCTGTTAGAGTGTGTGCGTGTCTCCTCTGTGGGAAACGCAGTAGGTGGCTTTACGCCGCTGGTATTGTGGTAATTTAATTTCATGTATGTTTTCCTGTGTTTACAGCACTCTTCAGGGAACACGTGTTGTTTCTGTGAGGAGATGTGCAGGCTCTGCTGAGGGGTCTGAGCACCGGGTTCTAAGCTGGAGCTCAGGGCTGACCGCCGAGGGTCTTCCCCATTGTTGTTGTTTTAAAAAAATACTAGAGGCCCGGTGCACAGATTTGTGCACTGGTGGGGCCCCTTGGCCTGGCCTGTGGGGACTGGGCTGAAACTGGCTCTCCGACACCCCCCGAGGGGTCCCGGGTTGCAAGAGGGCACAGGCCAGGCCGAGTGATCCCGTGCACGATCGGGGCCGGGGAGGGACCACAGGAGGTTGGCCAGCCAGGGAGGGACTGCGGGAAGGCTCCAGGGTGTGTCCAGCCTGTCTCGCCCAGTCCTGATTGGCCAGACCCCCAACAGCAAGCTAACCTACCGGTCAGAGTGTCTGCCCCCTGGTGGTCAGTGTGGGTCATAGTGACTGGTTGAATGAATGGTCAGACACTTAGCATATTAGGTTTTTATTATATAGGATTTTTATTGATGTCAGAGAGGGAGAGAGAGAAACATCCATGATGAGAGAGAATCATTGATCAGCTTCCTCCTGTACACCCCACTGGGGATCGAACCGTGACCTCCTGGTTCATAGGTCGGCGCTTGACCCCTGACCCATGCCAGCCGGGCAGATGTTCCCCATTCAAAAGCACGTGCTCACAGGCCCAGGACTGACGCTCTTCATTTTTATCATTAAAGTAACTTCAGAATTGAGTGTAAAGATGGAGCTCATTTGTCTCGTGCTCTGGAGATGACCTGCAGTCTCTATCTCGAACACAGTGTGGCTGAAATGCCCACGTGCCCACGTGCCACGGCCGCCGCCTGGCCCCGTTTGGTGTGCCACGTGGGGGACGCTCGGCCAGGGCGTTCCTCCTGGCTCCTGGGTGTGCTGCCGGGAAATGCGTAACCGAGCGGGCAGCACGGACATTGTGAAGGTCGCTCCTCTGGGTTTTAAAAGTGTCCAGCTCAGTAGTGGGCTCTGGTTTAATGCTGACGTCTGTACGTACTGTCAGGCTTTCCGTAATTACATGGATCCTGGGAGGCATGCACTCCTTCCCTGTGCAGAGGTACATGTGGAACATGAGTGCCTGCCCCACCCACAGCCTCTGACATTCATGGTGATCTCGCAGCCACGGAGGAGAGGGATGGTCTGTGGCTAACGGTCAGGTGTGAAGAGAAATCAGGAAGTTACTTTCTACCAGGTGTCACTGAACACTGAGCAGGAGAGCAGAAAAGGCAGGGGACTCCGCCCCTGGTCCGGCCGCTCCCTCCCGGCCTGAGAGTGGGCGCTCGGAACTTGGCCAACCCCGCCGGGGCCCCGGAAAGACGGTCACGGCCTCACTGGGGACGCTCACCTCGGGCCAGTGCTGCCTTAAGCTCTGACCCATCCGTCTTCTGTGGCAGGTCATCCTCAGGGTCCCAAGTAGCTCCAGACTCAGGTCATGGGTTCAGAACAGGAAACATTAGAGTGGAAAAGTGCCAGACGAGGCACCGGGCGGGTTAATGTTCGGGGAGAGAAACCCAAGTGTGATGCAAGCGAGGAAGGAGCCGGGGACTGACCGAGCGGGACTCTTTCCAGACGCTGTTCCAGGCCGGAGAGCTGAAGTGGGGCACGGACGAGGAGAAGTTCATCACCATCTTCGGGACGCGGAGCGTGTCGCACCTGCGGAGGGGTGAGTGCAGGGAGACGCGGAGGGAGGCTGCGGTTACCTGCGAGTGCGCCTGTGGGATGGGTCCGCGCCTGCTTGCTTCTTGGGGACCTTGAGGCCTCGCGGCATTCTCTTCGCTGCTGCGGTAGCTTTTTTACAGCGAGAGCTCCTTGTCCGCCCCTCGCTCCAGGAGGCTCGGGGTTGTCGCTCTCAGTCACAGACCCTGAGCTGTGGGCCCTCCGGGCATTCCCTCCCACAGTGGTAACCTCGCCCTCTTCTCCGCATAGGTGGGCGCTCGATGTCTTCTCTGGGTCTTAATAAGTTGTCCACGATTTATTACATTGGATAGTCCGTGTGGCTCAGGCGCCACGCGGGAATGAGTTCCGGGGCAGATGGCGGGAATCCCTGCCGCAGTGGCCGGCGGCATGGCCTCTGTTCTCCGCCCCAGTCCTCCGTGCTTGGCTGTGACACCCTCATTGTCACAGGATGGCCGCTGTGGCCCCAAACGTAGCGACCGTTTTCACAGCGAGAAGAAAAGGAAGATGTAAATGAAAAGCATGGCAGCTTCTATGACTTTTAGTAAGGAAAGGAAGGTGTCTCGGAATCTTCCGGATTCCCCTGTGGTCCCACTGCTCAGGGGCTGGGAGATCAGTGAGCAGGACAGTCGCCGTCAGGTGTTCAGGGCCCTCTGAGGCTCGGACACCACCAGGCTCCGTCAGGAAGGAAAAGAGCTTTGTGTTCGGAAGGGCGACGCCTGGTGAGAGGAGGTGTCCTCTGTGGGCAGAGGGGGCCTCGTGTGCTGAGATCGTCTTTCTGTTCTCCAGTGTTCGACAAGTACATGACCATCTCGGGATTTCAGATCGAGGAAACCATTGACCGGGAGACTTCCGGAAACTTGGAGCAGCTGCTGCTGGCCGTCGGTAGGTAACTGTACGGTGTCGGTGACATGCGTGGCCTCGAGAGCTTGTCTGTGTCTGAGCACAAACACCGATTCCTTGCGAAAAGAAGAGCTTGTGAGGTTTGGGTGACGCAGGCGCCTGCCTTTCCCGTGTGATGTCTGCTTTGGAGGTGGAAATCCGTGATGGCCTGGTTAGCTCCTGTGGGAATACACAGGGGATGGTGTGAACATCCTTACTGCTTCCTGATGAGCCCGGAGTGTGAGTGTCATCTCGAGGCCGGTCCACGTTATTGCTGATGCTGCGGGACGCCATGCGCTCCCTGCCCCGTCCTCACAGCTCCGCGGCGGCTGAGACACGGCCCGATTTGGATGAACCGGGAGCTGTGACCGTGGTCGTTTGCAGATAAACGATGGGGAATTTCATGTTAGCTGCACATTCAGGGTAATCTGGAAGAACGGGGGAACCGAGTGGGTGCAGTTTCCTGTAGAATCACATGCTCTCCAAGTCCAGGGCAGGCCTAGGTGGTGAGGCCCAGGCCCGGCTCTCCCGCGGGTTCGCGCGGCGCGTCGCTGCACATGAGCGTTACGACGTGTAGTCACTGGTGGCTGGGCTCTGTCTAAGCCTTGGAAAAGAAGTTTGCCCCGCCCCATGGGAGGGTATCTTTGAATCATAAGGGATTTTCATCTAAACGTTCTGCAGCTCAGCAGCCTGAGGGCCGAGCGGCCGCCCCAGGAGATGGAGCGGGCAGGTGCCTGTCCGGGGAAGGTGTCCTTTCTGCCACCTGTTTACCTGGTGTTCCTCGGCCCCGTGGTGTGCAGGGTGCAGACAGAACACCTGTTACGATGGCAGGGCACAGTCCGGGGTTTGCAAAGACCAGGGAGGAGAGTAGTCCGTGTTACTGGCTTGAATGTACTGGAATGAGCCCTCCAGGATGCTTGTGGACTTTCTCGGGGCTGATGAAGGTTGTGCCGTAACAACCAACGGTACCAAAACTGCCAGAAGAGAGGGTGCTGGGAACAGTGGCCTCAGACCTGCCCCCGGCACTGCACCCCCTGCTGGTGAGCGGGGCCTGAGGGAACTCCCCCCCCACCCCTGTCTGGGGAAATACTTGGAGCTCAGCTCCCAGGGGGCTGCGGGAATAAACAGCCGTGGGCGTGAGGGGGCCTGGGACTTCTAATTAGTCCCTTTTAAAAATAAATATATTTTTATTGATCTCAGAGAGGAAGGGAGAGGGAGAGAGAGATAGAAACATCAAGGATGAGAGAGAATCATTGATCGGCTGCCTCCCACATGCTCCACACTGGGGATCGAACCTGGGACCCTTCAGTCCGCAGGCCGACGCTCTACCCACTGAGCCAAACCGGCCAGCGCTGCCTCGTCCCTTTCTGTCAGATTAGCACCTGACCTGATGTTCTCGCTCCTAGTGAAGTGCATCCGGAGCATCCCTGCCTACCTGGCGGAGACCCTCTACTACGCGATGAAGGCAAGTCCCCCTCGCTCGCCTCTCTCTGCTTCTTTCTCCGACTGCGGTTACGGATTAGGTGATGGCCTGGGGAGGTCTCTCTCCTTAAAGCATGTCGCTGCATTCCACTAACGGCTTTCCTCTGCCACGCGCCCAGCTCGGGTGCGGCGTCTGTAAAGGCTGGCCTGTCTGTCCTCTCTGCAGGGCGCCGGCACCGACGACCACACCCTCATCAGGGTCATCGTGTCCCGCAGCGAGGTTGACCTGTTCAACATCAGGAAGGAGTTCAGGAAGAACTTCGCCACCTCGCTCTACTCCATGATTAAGGTGAGGGGCCTTGCTCTGCTCCGAGTAGAAATCCACAGCAGAGCACGTGCACACGTGGCGGGGAGAGCCGGTTCTGTGCTAGGTTTCATGTGGGATGAAGTGCGGGGGGAGCAGTGCGGGGAGGCTGTGCAGGGGAGGCTGGGTGTGGGGGAGGCTGTGCGGGGGAGGCTGGGTGTGGGGGAGGCAGTGGGGGGGGAGGGAGTGGGGGAGAGGCTGTGCGGGAAGTCTGGGTGTGGGGGAGGCAGTGCGGGGAGGCAGTGTGGGGGGAGGCTGTGCGGGAAGTCTGGGTGTGGGGGAGGCAGTGGGGGGAGGCTGTGCGGGGAGGCTGTGCGGGGAGGCTGGCACGCTGTCCCTGGAGGCCGTGATGGCTCTGGTCAGGCCGAGGCCTGAAGAGCAGGGAGCCTTGGTTAGCAGAGGCCACAGATGCCACGGCAGACCCCCCCCTTGGCAGGGTAACAGCGTGTTTGCTCTCTCTGATCAGCTCCAGCGGCCTTTATGGCTCCTCCTGTCTCTCATATCTGAATTCCTTTCTAGTCTGTCTGTCACCACCTTGTCTCTGGTTCATGGTTCAGGAAAGAACCGACCAGGTCATAGGAGTGAGTCAGGGGCTGAGGTGTCGCTACCGTTGCTGTCCTTGTAACAGCATGGGCGCTGCTGCCTAAGTGCGGCTTAGGGCTTTGGCTCTCCCCCCTCTCCCCCTCCCCCTCCCCTTCCCTCCCCCTCCCTCCCTCCCCTCCCCTCCCCTTCTCTTCCCCTCCCCTCCCAGCCAGGTTAGGGTTAGGGTTAGGGTTAGGGTTAAGGCTGCCTCTTCCTCCCCCCTCCCCGCTTGGACAAAGGGGATGCGGCCTGCGTGCGGAGGCAGCCTTCAGCTCCCTGTGTGTGGTGAGGCGGCCGAAGGGCGCCTGAGGCCCGTGCTCTCCTGCTCTTGTGCTCTCGGAGCCTGAAGCGTCGGTCGCCACACACACCCGTGCCCGAGCCAAGCAGAGGAGAGCCTGGCCGCCCTGTCCTGGGGCAGAGCCACAGCAGCCAGGCGTCCGCGTCGCCCTCAGCAGGCGTGTCTGTGGGACACGGGCTCGAGGTGTCCAGACTGTGGTTTGAATGGGTGTGAGGGCTCCTGTCCTCTGACCCCGAGGGAACCAGCTTCTCTGAAGAACCGCGCCTTGGCGGGCCGAGCCGGGGAGTTAGACAGAGGCTGTGTCGGCAGGACACCCGTGACCTCCCGGGGTGACAGTCGGGGGGGGGGGGGGGGGGGGGCGGCCACCGCTGGCTGGTTCTCTGTTCCCTGCGGCCGCCGTGAGGGTGGCGCTCACGGAGAGCCTTTGGGTTTCAGGGCGACACGTCCGGGGACTACAAGAGAGCCCTCCTGCTGCTCTGCGGGGGCGAAGATGACTGAGGTGCCCAGAGGACCCGCCCGCCCGCCCCGCCTCAGCGCCGCTCACCGCTCCGCAGCCCCAGCGCCACTCGCTGCCTGACCCCTGCCCGACGCCCATGCCCCCACGCGTGTCGCAGACGCAGGCACGGGCTTCTGCTCACCCTTCCTCCCTCACTCAGACCAAAGCTGCCCCCGCGTGTCCCTGGAAGAGGTCAGACGGCCCCCTCACGCGGCCGTGGGTGTCACGGCGCTCACCGAGCGGCCGAACTGGACCAGCTGGAAGTTGGGGACCTGGAAGGCTCGTCGGCCGCTGGGCCACCAAGTGACACCTGGAAATCATGCGGTTGCCCTCAAAGGGTCCGCGAATAAACATTTCCTTCCCTGACCCGTGTGTGTGTGTGTGTGTGTGTGTGTGTGTGTGTGTAAATGTAACTGACCTGACAGTGAGGGGTGTGCAGCGGGCCTTGGGGGTGAGACGCCCACACGCAGCCGCCCAGACTGCGCGCCCCCTGCAGCGGGAGTGCGAGCGCCAGTGCGGGGCCAGGGTCTCGGCCCACGGGCAGCGCGTTCATGTGGCACCATTTCCGGGATGCTTACGATGCTTTGTAGAAACGCTAAAACTTCACCTAAACATTCAGAGAGCTAGTTTTCTTCTATGGTTAACTCATGTTTGCTATTTTCTTTTTTTCTAGTCTATTTATTTACTTAAAAATTTTCAATTCCAGCCTTGACCAGTTTGGCTCAGTGGATAGAGCATCAGCCTGCGGACTGAAGGGTCCTGGGTTCGATTCCGGTCAAGGGCATGTACCTTGGTTGCGGGCACATCCCCAGTGGGGAGTGTGCAGGTGGCAGCTGATTGATGTTTCTCTCTCATCGATGTTTCTTACTCTCTATCCCTCTCTTCCTCTCTGTAAAAAGTCGATAAAATATTAAAACAAATTTTCAATTCCAGTTGACATTCAATATTATATTAGTTTCAAGTGTACAGCATAGTGGTTAGACTTTTATTTTATTTACTAGAGGCCCGGTGCACGACATTCGTCCCTCAGCCCGGCCTGTGCCCTTTCGCAGTCCAGGAGCCCTCAGGGGATGTCTGACTGATGGCAGTCCCACATCCTTAGTGCTGCCAGGAGGCGGGCCACTGCACTGTCCAGCCTTCAGCCCGGCTTCTGGCTGAGCGGTGCTCCCCCTGTGGGAGCGCACTGACCACCAGGGGACAGCTCCTGTGTTGAGCGTCTGCCCCCTGGTGGTCAGTGCACGTCATAGCGACCAGCCGTTCTGCTGTTTGGTCGATTTGCATATTACCCTTTTATTATATTGGATAGAATTTAAAAAATATATATCTTACTGATTTTTTACAGAGAGGAAGGTAGAGGAATAGAGAGTCAGAAACATCGATCAGCTGCCTCCTGCACACCTCCCACTGGAGATGTGCCCGCAACCAAGGTACATGCCCTTGACCAGAATCGAACCCGGGACCCTTCAGTCCACAGACTGACGCTCTATCCACTGAGCCAAACTGGTCAGGGCTATATAGGATTTTTAAAAAATATATTTTTATTGATTTCAGAGAGGAAGGGAAAGGGAGAGAGAGATAGAAACATCAATGATGAGAATCATTGATCAGCTGCCTCCTGCACGCCCCCTACTGGGGATCGAGCCCATAACCCAGGCACGTGCCCTTGACTGGAATTGAACCTGGGACCCTTCAGCCCACAAGCTCTCCTCTATCCACTGAGCCAAACCAGCCAGGGCAGGCAGCGGCTTTTGAAGGGTGAAATGTACCTCTTTGGGGGGAGGGCTGGGAGATGGCGTTTCTGGCTGCGCCCTCTGCGCTGAGCTTGGGGTGAGGGCCAGGGAGGAACTGCTTCTTCGTGTGCATGTCGCTGAACCTGTGACCTCCCGTTGGCGCTGGAGCCAGGCTGTCACGGACGTGTCCTCTGCTGGCAGCCACCAAAGCCGGGCCACGACGCGTGCACAGGCTCCTCTCAGAGACACAGGCACCGTGGGCGGGGCGGGGTGGCAGCCAGGCGGGGTGGGGCGGGGCGGCGGGGCAGAGTGGTGATGGCGCCCCCAGTCCCCCTGGTCCCTGCAGAGGCCTGCAGGCAGCCCCTCCATGTCTAGTTTAATTAGCAGCCTGGCCCCCAGGCCGCAGCTACGAAGATAAGCTGGTAGCCCTTTCCCAGAGAGACTGGGGTGCATCTCCCTGTGTGGTCTCTGCTGTGCCCTGGGGGGCGGGGGGGCCGGAAGACCTGTCCTTGCCTGTAGAGGTCCCGTGGGCCCAGGTGCACGAGGTGCCGGCCAGGGCGCCTGTGGGAGGCGGGGGCAGAGTGTGGAGGTGCGCCCGTCTCTGTCCCCAGATGGCGCCCGGGAGTCCCGTGTCAGCGTCCCAAGTAAGCAAGTAGGGCGCTCACGGAGAGATGCCACGAGGACTGTTCCAGGCCCTGTCTGCAGTGTGCCCGCGGGGCTCGCCCAGGAACTGTTGGTTTGGTGTGTCCCACGGGCCCCGGAACCAGGTGGCGGGGGGGCCCTGGGCAGCAGCCACCAGGCGGGGCACCATGTGTACGGCAAGCTCCCTCCCGGAGGGCGCTCGAGCGGCGGGGAGCGCGTGGCCCTGCTGCTTCCCCGAGTCCTCTGGAGAGGACGGCAGCCCTCCCTGTGTTTGGGCCGCTGCTCTCAGGGTACGGGGCACTGGGTGCCTCTGTGGGGCCGTGGCCGGCCAGGAGCGCTCTCCATCTGTCCAGTCCCCGGGACCCGTGAGCAGGAGCCCGCGGCCCCAGAGCAGGCAAAGGACAGGTGTCTCCCGGCTCCCCAAAGTCAGGGCTCCTTCCCGGAGGCCCCGCGGCTCGGTGTGGCCTCCGGGAGCCGTGTTCACTAGAAGCCGCCCTCGCGCTGGCTCCTTAGGATAAGCGTACAAGTCCAGCCGCCGTGCGCAGTGGTGGAGCCTCGACCGATGAGTCAGGTGGTCACGGTTGATTCCCAGTCAGGGCGCATGCCCAGGTTGCAGGCTCCATCCCCGCGTGAGGGGAGGGAAGGGCGTGCAGGAAGCAGCCAATCAATGTGTTCACTCTCATCGATGTTGATATCTCTCCCTCTCCCTTCCTCTCTGAAATCAATTAAAAAAAAAAACAAAAAAGACAAACACAAGCCCTAGCTGGTTTGGTTCAGTGGATAGAGTGTTGGCCTGCAGACAGAAGGGTCGTGGGTTCGATTCCTGGTCAAGGGCGTGTGCCAGGCTCCATCCCTGGCCCCAGTTGGGGTGCATGTGGGAGGCAACAAATCGATGTCTCGCGCATTGATGTTTCGCTCTTTCTCTCCCTCTCACCCCCTCTCCTGTTCCTTCCTCCCCTCCACTCCCTTAAAAAACAATCAATGGAAAAATACCCTTGGGTGAGGATAAAAACAGACAAAAAGAGAAGCATAGGAGCCTCTCCCAGAAGTGGGGGCGCTTTTCAGGGGCTGCCTCTGTGCTGGGCCCCGGTCGGGGCATCTGTGCCGGCCCTTTAAGCTGTTTCTCAGTTCGCCTGAGCCTTGGGGTCTCGTGGACGCCAGCCCTGCTGGTTTTGAAAGCTAGATATTACGGGGGCTTGTATCTCAGGTGCAGGCTTTAAAAGTTGGGGTGCCAGATGTGGGGTTCCGGCCCTTCACTCCTCAGGGAGAAGCTTGGGCTTTGAGTTCCTTCCTGGCTGAGCCCCCCTGGGCTGGGGGAGCTGCTGGTGAGGTTGGTCAGTGTGGGGGTGCCTCGTTGTTCCGGGTGCAGCTTATTCCAGAAGGAAGTGCTCAGCACTCGCTGTGCGTCCGTGTGGCCGGGAAGGAGGTGAGTCACGGTCCTCGTGCCGCTCCGTCTTGAACCGGACTCTGCGTCTCTTCTTTTCCTACTGATAAGGTGAATTGCATCAGTTGATTTTCTTAAAAAACAATTTAAAAAATAAAATAAGCTTTTATTGATTTTAGAGAGAGCGGAAGGGAGCGAGAGATAGAAACATCAATGAAAGAATCACGCCCCCTACTGGGGATCAAGCCCACAACCCGGGCCTGTGCCGTGACGGGGAACCGAACTGGTGACCTCCTGGTGCAGGGATGGACGCTCACCACGGAGCCACGCGGCCGGGCTACGTCCGTTGATTTTCAAATGCGGCACCATGGTGCATTCGCAGGACAGTGCCCTTTGTCAGGATGTGGCATCATTTCTGTATGTCGCTGGATACGACTTTTTTTTTAAAATTTATTTTTATTTGTTAATTTCTTTATTGATTAAGGTATCACATATTTGTCCTCATCCCCCCATTCCCATCCCACACCCCTCCCCTCGCATGGATACGACTTCTGATAGATTTTTGAAAACGATTGTTTCTGTGTTCATGAGGGCTACTGGCCTGTAGTTGTTATTTTTTTTCTTGAAATATTTTTGTTCGGTTCTGGTATCAGAGTGATGCTGGCCACATGAAATGAGCTGACCCCATGACAGTATTTCTTCTTGTTCTATCCTGGGCCCGAGTCTTCATCAACCTGGCATGAAAATTTCCTTCTGTGTTTGGTAGATTTGCTCGTGAAGTCAGTCATGAGCTTTTGTGTGTGTGTGTGTGTGCGTGTGTGCACGTGTGCGCGGCGGCTCCTTAAACTACAAATTAAAACACACACACACACACACACACACACACACACACACACTGGGTGTTCCCCCAAACCACACTTTTTTTTTCATTCCCCCCCCAAAACCACACTTTAACAGTTTATAGCTCAATTGATGTTTCTTTCTTTTGAGATTTAACCCATTGGAATTAATAATTATTCAAAGTGTATATACATTTTTGGGACATTACATACAAACTTTAAAAGATATAGATATCAAATATACATTCATCTATCACAAACTTGTTGGCTTAAAATAACAGATTATTATCTCAGCGTTCTGGAGGTCAGAGGTCCAACCAGCCTCTGGGCGGAGTGAGGTGTGGGCAGGGCGGGCTCCTCTGGAGGCTCAGGGAGAAGTCTCCTGTCTGTCCCAGCGGCTGGAGGCACTGCCCCTCAGCTCCTGGCCCCCCTCCCTGCCCGAGCTGGCCCTGGTCACACCAGTTTCCGCGTTCGTGTTCCGGCCTCACCTCTCTCTGCCTGGGACTCTCCCTCTGAAGGACCCTGCGGATGCCCACCTGCATTAACCAGGTGCCCTCTGCATGTGAGGGTCACATAGGCAAACTCCCTTTTGCCGCATGAGGCCACGTATTCACAGATTCTGGGCATTAAGACGTGGACATCTTTTCTTGGGGGGTGGGGTGAGGCATTTTTCTGCCTACTCCAGGTGGTTTCGAGGAAACTCCTTTGTGGTATGCACAGCATTTCCTCCTTGTTAGGGTAGGAGTGATGCTCTCCATCCGAGGTGTCAGGGGAACTCCAAACAATACGCCTCTAGCTAGTCCATTTGGCGCGGAAATGGGGAAAAACCGTTGCATCACTTGATTCTGTGCTTGTGTCTAGTAGTCATGACACTGGTCTCTCCTCAAGTGGGCGGCAGTGCCTCTCGTGCCCAGTAGGTGGTGCTGTTGGCATAAACTTACTTCCAAGACATTCAAACTGCACTGTGTTTACACTGAAACTTGAAACCTTCTCAGCACCACGGGGTCTAGATTCTTACCCGATCTTCCTCAGCCCGACCCTCGGACAGAAAGAAAATCTCAGCTTCAATCCCCGACTGGGCCCCTCACCTGTGACCTGGTTAGGCTGTTCTGTCGTGATCTGAACGCACCGGCTTGTTGTCCCAGGATATTTTATCGTCGAATCAACGCCCACCTTCCCTCCTGCTCCCCACCCTTCGGTGGAGCCTGGAGCCCCGGGCACGTCTCCTTCCCAGGGAAGTCTTTGGGTATTTCTACATTCTTCTTCTTTTAAAACCTGGTGACCATTAGACACACAGCCGGAGGTGCCATAGGGGAACACCCCCCCCACCCCCTCCCCATGCAGAACGGATTAACCCCCTGGGTTGTGATATTTGAAATGAAGGAATGTTCAAAAAATTTAAATTCGTTTTTCCCTGTTATCTTCTCCTACACAGATGTCTAAAGCTACTTCCATCCTGAATCCCACGGGCATGGTGCCTACCCAGACTTCCTGTTTCTGGTAGTGGCTCTACTATCCTAACACTCATCAGTTTCAAAGCTTTGGGAATGTTTTCATATCCTCCCTCCCTTTGTCCTTCCTGTGTAGTTAATGACCAAGTCCAGACCGTCTTCCCTCATTATATCTACCCCACCCGCCACTCCTTCCCGTTCCCGCTGTGAACCTGTGTCCGGAATGACGTTATTTGGACTACATAAATGACCTCTTTTTATTAAAGAAAAATTCCTTATTTTTATCAAAGCAGTAACGACACCAGTGTAAAATGTCAAATAGCCCGAGAGTATAAGGAATAGAAGCCCGACCCGCTCACTTCCCCAAGCCCACGGGGTGGGTGTCACAAGCCTTAAACGTTATCATTTTCCACGTCAGTGTTTTCCAGGCCGATCCTCCCGCTTTTCTGAGTGATGAGTGTGTCTCTATGGACCACTCCCTCCCTGGTTCAGTGCAGGTCCCCGCTGGCTTCCTGCTGCAGTGGGTGGAGAGTAAGCCCCTTCCCCACTCGCCTCTCAGCACACTGGTTACCCTTCTAGCTCCTCTCACGTTAATGTTACTGCTTGTTCCAACACTGTGGAGACAGACTCCGCCTGTGGACAGGGGAGGGCACGGGGACTCCGTCCTTCACGTCTCCTCACCCTTTTCCTCTGCCAACTCTCACCACTGTAGCTTTGCGTTTTTAAAATTTTTTAAAAATATATTTTTATTGATTTCAGAGAGGAAGGCAGAGGGAGAGAGAGATAGAGACATTAATGACGTGAGAGAATCATTGATCGGCTGCTGCCTTCTGCACGCCCCGTACTGGGGATCGAACTGCAACCTGGGCATGTGCCCTGACCGGGAATCAGAACCAGTGACCTCTGGGTTCATGGGTTGATGCTCAACCACTGAGCCACGCTGGCTGGGCCATTGCTTTGTGCTTTTGATCCTCCTGCTTAGAGCTTTCTCTCCGCCAGCAGAATGTCAGGCCTCCAGGAGCCGCCCGGAGCCCTGCACACGCCCCTGCACCCGCTCACCCAGAACAGTCCCGTCAGGAGGCACCCACACTGTTTTGGTTATTGAATTACTTTGAATTTTGATGAGCAAAAGCCCAAGAATATATACTGAAGAAGACATAATAGGAGGAAACGTTTTGATGGTGTGAAGTATTGGATTTATGTGCTTTTTAAAGAAACAAAATTCTTCATCTTCCTAGTGAAGGTAACGAACACATTTATGAACAAGAACTGTGTGTGGCAGACAGAAACCAGGAGTCCACAGGAGCCACGGGCCATGGCATTCTCATTCCCTTTGTCTGAAATGATGACCACAGCCAGACTGGCGATGGTGGTTAGAGCCACATGGAGCTTTAGAGACCATAGTCGCTTTACCGTCTCAGAGCGTAGCTGCCCCAGGAGATGCCCTGCTTGTGGGACGCATTCTTCTCTGCTGAGGAGGATTCACAGTCCGATGGGGGCGCCTGGCTGGCGGGCGTGTCCAGGGACCCGATGAACCCCGTCTTTGGGGCTGGGCTGGGCTGGGCTGGATTACCCACCTGAAGACTAAGCTCCTAAAGGTGCCGGGGGGGGGGGGGGGAGTGAGGAAAAGAGAAGAGACGGAGAGAGGGGGAAGGAGAGGGAAAGAGGGGAGACAGCGATCCAACATCAATAAACTTTTGTAGAATTTTTGTATCTGCCAATTTAGAACACGATGATTTTCTTAGCATTGTGTCATTTCTGAAGTACAAGCTGTGTTTTCAGCACTTAGTGGGTGGAAATGTGGGGCAGGGGAGTGAAGAGCGGGGCCCTCAGGTGGGGAGCCTGGAGGAGGGCTGGGCTCAGGTCCATGGGCCTGCGGGGGAGGGGCTGCTGGGGCCCAGGACAGCGGGGGGGGGGGAGGGAGGGAGGGGTCGGGTGCACGAGGTTCTGCACCCCTTGCGGCTGGGGTGCTGCCTTGGGGAGACACCTGCCATCTCGGAACTCGGGGAGAGGCTTGCCGAGCCCGCCTGCCCAGCGGATCCCCTCCTCCACCAGCCACCAGCGCTCGACTCTGCGCTGGTTCTCCTGACTCAGTTTCCTCTTGTGTGAAGGGAGGATGCGTGTGTACTTCATTGAAAGGACACGAGTTAACATTTGTAAAGGTGCGCTGGGCACAGTCCGTGCTGCACACGGGAGGGTTTAACCCCTGGGGCTGGCTGGCAGGTGGGGGGGCTGGCTGGGAGGTGGGGGGATGGCTGGGAGGTGAGGGGGATGGCTGGGGGTGAGGGGGATGGCTGGGAGGTGAGGGGGATGGCTGGGAGGTGGGGGGATGGCTGGGAGGTGGGGGGGGCTGGCTGGCAGGTGAGGGGGATGGCTGGGAGGTGAGGGGGATGGCTGGGAGGTGAGAGGGATGGCTGGGAGGTGAGGGGGATGGCTGGGGGTGAGGGGGATGGCTGGGAGGTGGGGGGATGGCTGGGAGGTGGGGGATGGCTGGGAGGTAGGGGGGATGGCTGGGAGGTGAGGGGGATGGCTGGGAGGTGAGAGGGATGGCTGGGAGGTGAGGAGGATGGCTGGGGGTGAGGGGGATGGCTGGGAGGTGGGGGGATGGCTGGGAGGTGGGGGATGGCTGGGAGGTAGGGGGGATGGCTGGGAGGTAGGGGGAATGGCTGGGAGGTGAGGGGGATGGCTGGGGGTGAGGGGGATGGCTGGGAGGTGGGGGGATGGCTGGGAGGTGGGGGATGGCTGGGAGGTAGGGGGGATGGCTGGGAGGTAGGGGGGATGGCTGGGAGGTGAGGGGGCTGGCTGGCAGGTGGGGGGATGGCTGGGAGGTGAGGGGGCTGGCTGGCAGGTGAGGGGGCTGGCTGGGAGGTGGGGGGATGGCTGGGAGGTGGGGGATGGCTGGGAGGTGGGGGATGGCTGGGAGGTGGGGGATGGCTGGGAGGTGGGGGGATAGCTGGGAGGTGGGGGATGGCTGGGAGATGGGGGATGGCTGGGAGGTGGGGGGATGGCTGGGAGGTGGGGAGATGGCTGGGAGGTGGGGGATGGCTGGGAGGTGGGGGGATGGCTGGGAGGTGGGGAGATGGCTGGGAGGTTCAGGGATGGCTGGGAGGTGGGGGGGCTGGCTGGGAGGTGGGGGATGGCTAGGGGGTGGGGGGATGGCTGGGAGGTGGGGAGATGGCTGGGAGGTTCAGGGATGGCTGGGGGGTGGGGGATGGCTGGGAGGTGGGGGGATGGCTGGGAGGTGGGGGATGGCTAGGGGGTGGGGGGATGGCTGGGAGGTGGGGAGATGGCTGGGAGGTGGGGGGATGGCTGGTAGGTGGGGGGCCTGGCTGGGAGGTGGGAGGATGGCTGGGAGGTGGGAGAATGGCTGGCGGGTGGGGGAGTGGCTGCCAGGTGAGGGGACTCCTGGGACATGGCGGGGATGGCTGGTGGGTGGGGGCGGGGGGGCGGGGCTGGGAGGTGGGGGTGTTGCTGGCTGGCAGGTGGGAACGTGTGGTGAGTTCTGCTGAACAAGGTTGGGGGAGAGGAGAAGCTGGGCCTGAGAGGGGCTGGAGCAGTGATGGCGGCCCTGGCCCCGCAGCTCTGTAGGGAGATGAGATCTTAGGGGAAAGGAGTGGCCACTGCTGTTGGGGTCTGTGCCAGGTCCGGCCTCTGAGTGTGTGTGACGCGATGCTTGCTCGTCCTCACTCCCCCTGTCGCTGCTGCTGCTGGAGGCTCACCTGAGGCGGTGAAGACCTGGTGTCCCTGCAGCCTTGGAGGGGGGTTCCCTCAGGGTCTGAGCGGACAGCAGCCTCCCTGCTTGTCTCCACGGGAGGCGGGCATGGAGGTGGGCTCAACCCTGAGTGGAGGGCAGGCCTCGGTGAGGGAGAGGCCCACAGGGGCAGGGGGACAGGGGTTCCTGAGGGGCTGGGCTTGTCCCCCACTCCTGTCCCGGTCCCATGAGGAGCTGGGGGGCTGGCAGAGGGACGGGACCTGGAAAGTTCTGGAGCTGCCCTTCAGATGAGCCCCCAAACTTGTGTCCTCCTGGGGAACTAGGGAACGCTCACCGGAGCCAAAGACATTTTCTCTTTTGTGTTGTGAGTTATGTAAGGCCCCGCCCCCTAGTTTCTTGTGTGCCCTTTGCGGGGTGGGTAATGGTGCAATTGGAAATTCTTGCCAGTGTGGGAGCTGGCATTCAGATGCAGATTTAATTTGGTCTGAGATGGAGGCCAGCGTGAGCCTCTGCCTCTCGGCGGCTTCCTGTGGGTCACAGTCACAGCAGGAGGACCGAGCGGGTCGCCTCTGATGACAGACATCGCTTTGTAAACCTGCAGCTCCAGCTGTGTACTCGGACCATTTTCTCCGCGGAGCTGGCTGCTGCCGGTGTACGTTATCATGAAGGCAGACAGGTAGCCGGGAACGTGCCCTAGTGATGTGAACAGACGGCCTTGCTGGGCGCTTGTTGCAGGGGCTATTCTAGGACGTTCCACACGCCCTCGTGCTCCGTCAGCGGCTGCCTCCGAGGCCTCCGTGGGCCGCAGGACAGGCAGGCTCACTCTCACTACGCTGCTTCGTCCTGTGGCTCGCTTTCCAGACCTGTTTCTCAGCTGTGTGCAAGCCCTGCAGGGCGGTCCCGCGGAGGAGGGGGCCCGAGACCAAGGGGATGCTGTGTGCTCCCTCGCTGTGAGTAACGGAGAGCGGTGTCTCTGGCCCAGGGTCCACGTCTCCTGCCAGCACCTTGAACAGTAACAGGCTTACTTATCAGCGTGGAGGGAGGTTCAGATCCCGGATGGACCAGCACTCTGTCCTTTCTCCCGCTTGGTGTTCGTGGTCCCTCCCACGGCGGCCGTGTGGACCTCAGGCACCACACACAGACACCACACACCCACCTGCATGTTCACCAGATCCCACAACTGTAGGGATCCCCCTTCCCCATAAATGCCTGTCACAAGGTTTGCTAGTGGGTCTGCTTCTCTGACCAAACCTGATCGTTCCTGCCCTAACCGGTTTGGCTCAGTGGATAGAGCGTCGGCCTGGGGACTGAAGGGTCCCAGGTTCGATTCTGGTCAAGGGCATGTACCTTGGTTGGAGGTAAATCCCCAGTAGGAGGTGTGCAGGAGGCAGCTGATCTATTTTTCTCTCTCATCGATATTTCCAACTCTTTATCCCTCTCTTTTCCTCTCTGTAAAAAAAATCAATAAAATAGATTAAAAAACAAAAACAAAACAAACTTGCTCACTCCATGCTGCCTCATGGCCAAGCCGTCTCCTCGGGTCCCCGCCCTCCAGGTTCTGTGTAAATGCCATCTTTACTGCTCTGGGGGTTGTAGGCACAATCCACAGGCCTTAATTTTTTTTTTTAAATATATTTTATTGATTTTTTACAGAGAGGAAGGGAGAGGGATAGAGAGTTAGAAACATCGATGAAAGAGAAACATCCATCAGCCGCCTCCTGCACACCCCCTACTGGGGATGTGCCCGCAACCAAGGCACATGCCCTTGACCGGAATCGAACTTGGGACCTTTCAGTCCACAGGCCGAGGCTCTATCCACTGAGCCAAACCGGTTCCGGCACACAGGCCTTAATTTTTGGCACAAAATGTATTTGGGCAGTCAGTCTAACTGTTCTAAGAAGAAGAGAGATTTGTGAAGTGGAAGCAGATGTTGAGAATAGCTCCCCTCTATCTCAGTGTTACTTTTGTGCACATTTTGGAACACCCTCTGGTGCCCTATTTTGGCATTTCTGCATTGTCTGATTAGAGCTAGAACCCCTGGTATGCACACTATTTGAGATGGGAAGAAACAGCCAATTACAGAAAAATGCAGGCCGTCCTGCTACAATGCCTGCTTTGAAAAAATGACTGGTACATGAAGGAACAACTTGAGCGTGTGTGGCTTCCCGTTGTTTGTGTGTGAAAATGGCCCCCATGCAGAAAGCGCACGTGGCGATGCAGCAGGCACGCACATGCGCACATCCCAGCACCCACTGTCTAGGTGTACCTGTCCCCTAGGCGTTCCCTCTTCTTCAGGTTCATATGGTCTTGCCCTCCATCTGCTGGGAGAGCCCAGGGCCACAGCCTTCAGACTCCGCCTGGTCCTTTCAAAGTTGAGTGCTGCCGAGGTTCTTGATTCAGCATCTTGAAGGGGCTCAGGAATCTGGAGAAGGCGCTGTGTGTAAATTAATTAAGAACCCAGAGACAAAACATAATTTTGGAAGGCATTTGGGGGGCCAGAGGAGCTTGGCTAAAGAAACCAAGTTCTTTCTTGTCTCAGAACCCCTTGCTTTTTATTAACACAAATTGTCCTACGGCAGGGTAGATATACACATCAAAGGATAAAGTTTGGTATACAGAATCCATTGTCAGATTGGAGAATTGCCTTCAGCTGTTCAGGTGTTTGGCCAGCAGGAGGCAATAACATATAGATTGAAATGCCCTCAGCTGTCTCGCAGCAAACAATCATTTATGCATCCTTTTCAGGTTTGGTGAAATGCCCTCAGCCACCTCCAGATGATTCAGCCCTGCTGACATGCTGGAATTGGCTTCCGGCATCTCACCCTTTCTGATTTTATAAATTTAACAAGAATGTATGTTTTAAGATTTTTAAATTCAATGGAAAGGATAGAATTCTATCATTTCCCTTTAAATTGCTGCCAGGCATTAAAGGAATCAGCCTGCAGTAAGTTTCTTTTTGGGCCAACAGTTCTGTGAGTCCCCTTTTTCAATGTCCAACAGTTTTTTATGTGTACATGCCTGCAATGATATTCTAGTTCTGGATGGTGGACAAACGGTGGCAATGCAGGTCCAACCTTCTCTGGTTTGGTCATGGGCAACCTGCAGCGATGCACAGCTGCTGACTGCTAGCATAGCAAGGCATCTTCACCATCTTCATTTCTGGACTGTTTCTCCTCTTGTCTTGGGGGCCACTGCTATTCTGTGGCTGGAGCAATCTGTTCAGTTCCTCTCTGGGATCTATTGTTGCAGGAATGCACAGGGGCTTGAAGGAGTTTTCTGGAAATATACAAAAATATTCTCGACCAATGATTAATAAAGGAATCTTTTTTTTATAAACTAGACTTGGGATCCTTTCATTTTTGCCCAAACGATTTTCTTTTGGCTTATTTTGACACCATGTGTGTCTTCTTGGGTGTCTTGCTATCAGTATTACAAGTGAAAAATAATTTTCTTAAAGTAAAATATTTAAAGCAATTAAGGCTTGATGTAATTTTCTTACAGGGGATTATTCCACTATCCCCCCTTTTTTGATTTAAATATTAGGAGGCTTTTGGAAATTTTACAATGCAGTCTTGATAACTTTTAATTTCAATTTTCTGTATAGAAATATGACTGTTTTGGATTCATTGCATGTTAAGCAATTTTTGAACCATTAGTAAAAAATTAGTTAATGCTTTAAGAACAGTTTCCTGCCCAGTACAATTAAGTTTTCTTGAATATTCACTTATATCAATTAGCCATTTTAAGTCAATCTGAAATAAGGTTTATTTTTTAACTTTACTTGTCCCAGGTTATGGACAGTAAATGACATTAATTAAATTTCTGCTATTAGTCTTTGAGTAACTTTACAAAACTTTGTTTTGGGAGGCAAAATCACAAATTATTTACTTTAGTTTATTAGGCCTAATATGTTGACTTTTAATTACAGTTCTTCAGATGTTTGAAGGAAACCTATATTTATTTCCTTCCAGAATAATTTTTAGGCTATATTTAGAGAGTTTCTTTTAAAAAATCTTTGTCATTCTTTTTTTTTTTAAATTTCTTTATTGATTTAGGTGTCACATATTTGTCCTCATCCCCCATTCCCATCCCACACCCCTCCCCACACATGCACCCACCCCCCTGTTGTCCTTAACCATTGGTTAGGCTCGTATGCATGCACACAAGTCCTTTGGTTGATCTGTCCCCCCTACACCCACCCTCCCCTACCCTCCCTCTGAGGCCCAATAGTCTGATCAATGCCTCCTTGTTTCTGGATCTGTTCTTGTTCATCAGTCTATGTTGTTCATCATTTCCCCTAGATGAGTGAGATCATGTGTTACTAGAAATATACTTATAAGAACCGAATGTGAGACGAGCAATAATAGCTATGCTGACAGGCAAATGAATCAGTTTGTAGTGAGTTTCTTTCTGGACCTACAGTTCTTTTGAGACCCAATTTCAATGTCCACCAGTTCCTTATGTGTACATGTCAGCACTGACTTTTCAGTTCTGGATGGTGGACAAATGGTTGTAATGCAGGTCCGACTCCCTCTGGTTTGGTCTCGCCTGGACCCAGGGGTGCGTGGCCTCACCCGGATCCAGGGGCACATGGCCTCACCCGAACCCAGGAGCGCACGGCCTCACCCGGACCTGGGGGCGCGCGGCCTCACCCAGTCCCAGGGGCGTGCCACCTCACCTGGATCCAGGGGTGTGCGGCCTCCCCCTGACCCAGGGGCGTGCGGCCTCACCTGGACTTGGGGGTGTGCGGCCTCACACGGGCCCGGGATCCAGCCTCACCCAGACCCAGGGGCGTGCGGCCTCACCCGGATCCAGGGGTGTGTGGCCTCACCCGGACCCAGGACTCAGCCTCACCCTGACCCGGGTCCCAGTGGGGCTTCATCTTCTTGATCCCAATTCCTGTCGGTCAATTCCCTCTCAGCAATTCCTTTGGCCATTTTCTCAAAGCTCCAGGGTGGATGTCGCAGAATTCTCTGGGTGGCGGGCTCAGCGAAGCTCCGGTGCACCCTGTGCGTGGTGGTGGGCTGGTCCGAGGTTGCTGCAATGGCGCTCGGGTCTGCAGTGGTGACCAGTCGCCGGGCGAGTGCTCCTGGATCCGGGACCCAGTGGGGCCTCGTCTTCCCGATCCCAACTCCCATCGGTCAATTCCTTCTCAGCAATTCCTCCGGCCATTTTCTCAAAGTTCCGGGGTGGCCGCTGCGGAACTCGCTGAGCAGTGGGCTTGGCAAGGCTCCAGTGAGCCCGGTGTGCGGCGGCGGGCTGGTCCGAGGTTGCTGCAATGGCGCTCGGGTCTGCAGTGGCGGCCGGTCGCCAGGCGTGCGCACCTGGCTGCTTCCGGGGTGCAGAGATTCTCAAAGGACTCAGAGGTCAGCAAGTGCGGAGTCTCCCACCCCATGTCCCCCAGGGGCTCGTCTGTCCATGCTCAGCAGCGAGCGGAGCCGTCCCCTCAGCCGGAGACCGCCGGGGGAACCGCACCGAGCACGTTTCAGGCCGCCATTGTGTCACCAGAGCCGTAGTTCTTAAAGTGTGATGTTTGGCTCACCGGCATCAGCATCATCCCACGTACCCCTCTCTTTTATTCTAGTTGTAGAGCATCCGCTCAGCCAGCCCTCCGGTGGTTCTGGATGGTGTCTGCTCTGTTTTCCAGCTGCAGTTTCAAAATTGTTGTGGTAGGCAACAATCAGGCGTCCGCCCTATGCCGCCATCTTGGTCCTCCCCTGTCTTTCTTTTTTTACACCAAGCAAGAAATGTAACAAACACAGCTGCTTTTTGATGCTGACCATGTAGTCACATTAAATGACTTCCCTTATAATGATGGTGACTACTAGTAATGATCAGATTTGGTGCCTGAATAATAATTTTCAGTAAATATTAGCAGAAGAGATTTTAAATTTTCTCCTTTTTATTAAGCTTAGAATTATATTTTTAACCTTTTGCACTTGATGTCGAGTGTGACTCAACACGGTTAGCATTAGAATAAAGGAATCGAGAAAAAAGCAAGCAAGTGCAAAGGGTTAAAGAGTATCCCCTTTGGCTTATTTGCACATACAGAAGGATTATGGGAGGTCCTAGCAATTTTCTTAGACTTTACTAGGATCCAATTGCTTATAGAAATATTGGCTTCTCATATAACTTAATTTATATGAACCTTGATTATATTTTAAAAAGCTAATTTATTAAGTAATTAAAGTAGGTATCTTTATTAGAAAAGCAAAGCAAGTAAATTTATATGTTTGACCCATGAGGCACAGATGCCGCCACACCCCCAGCCTATTTAAAATGCAGGCTGCTTGGGGCTTTTTGTCTTTAAAATTTAACTGCTGTTGAAAAATTTAGTTTTATTTAAGAATTATTTTGTCCTTCTTAGAGGCCAAAACCTTCATAATATTTAAAGTATATGTATATAAGTAGAATATAGTTATTAATTTTTATTTGCTAAAGCTTTCCATGTGATTTCAAGCATATTAAATCGGTTTGGTTTCAAAAATTTTTCTTTTAAGAAGAGAGAACAAATTCTTTGAAAACATTTCAGGGCCCATGAAATGCTCCAAAATTATTCATTGGTTAAAGCCTTGAAATTTAACTTGGAAAGACCATCATATATATATGATTTAAAGATTATATACCTTTTATAATTATCTTAAATGATATCAATTAAATTTAAACTGGTTTTTGTATTAAAAAATTCAGTTGTGATTACAGAATTAATCCTCTTTTTCAATTAGACCAATGTTGAAATTTTACTACATGGACTATTATATATATATTTAAATTTTTATTGTTCAGATTATTACAGTTGTTCCTCTTTTTCCCCCCATAACTCCCCTCCATCCAGTTCCCACACCACCCCATGCCCTTACCCCCCACCCCACTGTCCTCATCCATAGGTGTATGATTTTTGTCCAGTCTCTTCCCGTGTCCCCCATACCCTTTACCCCTCCGAGAATTGTCAGTCCACTCCCTTTCTATGCCCCTGATTCTATTATATTCACCAGTTTATTCTGTTCATCAGATTTTTTATTCACTTGATTTTTAGATTCACTTGTTGATAGATATGTATTTGTTGTTCATAATTTTTATCTTTACCTTTTTCTTCTTCTTCCTCTTCTTAAAGAATACCTTTCAGCATTTCATATAATACTGGTTTGGCAGTGATGAACTCCTTTAGCTTTTTCTTATCTGTGAAGCTCTTTATCTGACCTTCGATTCTGAATGATAGCTTTGCTGGGTAGAGTAATCTTGGTTGTAGATTCTTGATATTTATCACTTCGAATATTTCTTGCCACTCCTTTCTGGCCTGAATAGTTTCTGTTGAGAAATCAGCTGACAATCATATGGGTGTTCCTTGTAGGTAACTAACTGTTTTTCTCTTGCTGCTTTTAATATTCTCTCTTTGTCTTTTGCTCTTGGCATTTTAATTATGATGTGTCTTGGTGCGGTCCTCTTTGGATTCCTTTTGTTTGGAGTTCTCTGCGCTTCCTGGACTTGTAAGTCTATTTCTTTCACCAGGTGGAGGAAGTTTTCTGTCATTATTTCTTCAATAGGTTTTCAGTATCTTGCTCTCTCTCTTCTTCTGGCACCCCCATAATTCGGATGTTGGTACACTTGAAGTTGTCCCAGAGGCTCCTTATACTATCTTCATATTTTTGGATTTTTTTTTTCTTTTTGCTTTTCCAGTTGGGTGTTTTTTCTTCTTTGTATTTCAAATCTTTGACTTGATTCTTGCAATCCTCTAGTCTGCTATTGGATCTCTGTATATTATTTTTAATTTCAGTCAGTGTATGCTTAATTTCTAGTTGGTCCTTTTTCATATCCTCGAGGGTCTCACTAGATTTATTGGCCTTTTCTAGAAAATTCTTGAAAAACCTTATAACCGTAGTTTTGAACTCTATATCCAGTCATTTGTTTTCCTCCATTTTTTTCATTTGTGACCTTTTTCTTTGTCTCCGCATTTTGGCTGCTTCCCTGAGTTGGTAGAGTAGCTTTGTGTGGTAGGTGTCCTATAGGGCCCAGTGGCTCAGCCTCCCCAGTTACCTGAGGTGGACACTCTTGGTGCACCCCTTTGTGGGCTGTGTGCACAGTCTTGTTGTAGTTAAGCCTTGATTGTTGTTGGTATCACTGGGAGGAATTGACCTACAGGCCAATTGTTTGTGAGGATCAGCTGTGTCTACGATGGGAGAACTTCTGTGCTGGAGACACACTTATGGGGCCAGACTTGCTACAGTGGGGCTTTGGTGCTCACTGAGTCTGCTCCCTGAGTGTGTTCCTTATGGATCTGAGGAGTTGTAATCTGGATGGTCCTACTCTGACGCCTGGGTACACTGGCTCTTGGATCTCCAAGGAGGGGCAAATTTAGCCTCTGCCTGAGGCCACCCAGCAGGAGCTACAGAGAGATCTGCAGATTCCTCTTCTTTGTTTGGGTTTTGGAGGTGCCCAGATGAGGCCCAGCTGTGAAGCAATGAAAGCTGCTGTGGGCCTTGGGCCTTCTTTTGGATGTTCTGGGTCTTTCTGACTCAGCTGCAGTTTGTTAGGTAAGTTTAGATTTCAAAGGACCAGGCCATTCATATGCAAAAACCTCTGCACACAGTTTGGATGGGGCGGAGTCTCAGGGCGGAGCAAACAGCAATGGTTTCCCATCAGCCCTGCCCTAAGAGGCCTCCGAGTCTCAGTGTCCCTTGGTAGTCGCTGCAAGCACCTCTGAGAGAAAGCTGCCCTCGAGTTCCACCCGCTGCCAGGCAGTCCAGTTTCTCCTCATATGAGTCTGGGTCCCCAGAGTCTTGCCTGGAACTGGAGTTCAGAGCAGTCGGGAGCTTGTGTCTCCCTGCGGATTGAAAAAGCCAGCCACGTACTCAGTTGCCAGCCCTCTCTGTGCACATGCCTCTGTACCTCTGGACTTTACTTCCGCAGCTCCTCTGAGTCTCAGTGTGCTTTTCTCTTTCCTTCTAGTTGTAGAATTTCCATTCAGCCAGCCTTCCTGTGGTTCTGGATGATGTCCGTTTTTTCTCTTAGTTGTAGTTTTGAAGTGGTTGTGTGCGGCAGCAAGTTCAGGTGTTTACCTATGCTGCCATCTTGGTTTCTCCCATTGTAATATATTTTTAATTATTGATTTTTCCAGAGAAAATATGAGATTTTCTAAAAAATAAATTTCTATACTTTAGGCATTTAATTACCACAACTATATAATTTCTCCCAATTTAATTTGAACATTAAACTTTTAGAGCTGGCAAGTCAAATATTTAGCATTTCTCAGCTTAAGCTGCTAGAGTTTGGTAGCAGGCCTGTATCCAATCAAATGCAAATTAGTTACATTCTTTCTGCTGGAAATGTGACCAGCCCCAAGGAGGGGAAGCCAGGAAGCAAGCTTGTCTTTAGAAGTTGCTGCAGGCAGGAAACTTTGATTTCAAAAGAGCCACGTTTTTTCTTTAAGAGGTCGCTGCAGGGAAAAAGCTTTGTCCTTGGCTGGTGAAACAAGTTTGGTCTAGCCTGCTCTATTTAAATGTTAAAGAGCGAAGCTAGTTTCTCCCTGGGCTATTGGACCTTCATATTTATCTATGTTTTAGATATTGAGATTCTAGAGCCAATTATAATTATTTAAGGCATTTTCTTTGGCAAATTCTATAACAGAGATAATTTACTGATTTTCTTGGTGGCTTTAAGGTTAACTCTTGAATGCAGTCCATGATTATTTAAATAAACTACTTTTTATTATGGAAATACCAATCTTGTTGCTAGAACAGGTCTGCAACTTCCTTTTTGGGTCCTTTCCACCATTTTTCTTTTGCAGGAAAAAACATTTTGGTTTTATTCTGTACCATCGCAAAGAGAGTTAAACTTAGCTCAAAACTTATCTAATATCCGAAATCGGATGGTTGTGTGCATTTGTTTTTAAGCTAACTTCTCTCTTTACATGTGCACAGAAATCCCAGACACATTTCTAAATTTTGTAAAACTTTTCATGGCGAGGAGACTTTTCCTAGCACACTTGGGAGTTTATGTTATAGGATCACCACGTGTCTCCCTTCCCCCACTTCCTGCTTGCTTTGGGAAATTTTAGCAACTGACCCGGCTGCGTTTCTCTTTCCAATTAAACTAAAGGCATGCTTAATAGATAATGACAGGTCAACAAGATCAAATCAAAGTTCTTTTCCTAAATCTTTTTCTAGTCTGTTTTCCAAAGTAATGACTAGCTTTCAGAGTTATTTTTGCCAACATTTGCTTATCCCAACGAGTTCTTCAGTAATTTTTAAACATAGCATTAGAGAATCTTTTTGCAGGAGAGCTGATAGCTCTGCCCTCTCCAGCCGCCTTTGAAATCAGAAGTGGAGGATCCAGTGGCTTTTTAGAAATTACAGATTTTCAATCCTCAAAACAAATTAGGTATTTTATGATTTGAACAAGAAACCACATTAAAGATGACCACGGCACTCTTTTTTCAGCCTGATTTAAAAAAGTACCTTTTCATATTACAATTTGTTTATAATTTTGCCTTTTAACCAAATTCTTCCCCATTATAATCTGACTTAAACAAAAGAATTACCCACACACTTACGGATCCATGGGCTTCCAAAGCTAAACATGAGTTTTACGCACAGTTAATCTTACCACCATTAATGGTGCTGTTTTATCCACTCAAGCGAATTCTCCTCCTCCAGATGTCCCTTTTCGAGCACCATTAATGCCAGTGGTCTTAATCCATCATCTAGAAGTGGTTCAGTAATCTGGAGAAGGCCCTGTGTGTAAATTAATCAAGAGTCCAGAGACGAAACATAATTTTGGAAGGCATTTGGGGGACCAGAGGAGCTTGGCTAAAGAAACCAAGTTCTCCTTGTCTCAGGACCCCTTGCTTTTTATTAACACAAATTGTTCTAAAGCAAAGTAGATATACATTAAAGGCAAGGTTTAGTATACAGAATCCATTGTCAGATAGGAGGAATGACCTCCGGCTATTCAGGTGTTTGGCTAGCAGGAGGCAATAACACATAGATTTAAATGTCCTCAGCTGTCAGGCAGCAAGCAATCATTTATGCATCCTTTTCAGGTTTGGTGAAATGTCCTCAGCCATTTCCAGATGACTCAGCCCTGCTGACATGCTGGAATTAGCTTCCAGCATTCCTCCCCAGCTGGTTCTGTTAGACTCTGACAAAGAGGGCGCTAGAGAGAACTGGAATTCCAAGAACCACGAAGGGAGAGCCTCCTGTTTGCTTAGCTGGGCTGTTGTCGTGGTACCACAGTGAGAGTGACGCTTCATCCTACCTAATAAAAGAATAATATGCAAATTGACCATATCTTCGCCACATCCACCAGCCAACGCCCACCAGCCAATCTGAGCGAGTATGCAAATAAACCCAACCAAGATGGCTACAGCCACAGAGAGCAGGAGGGAGGCTTGGGTTTCCCAGGCAATGGAGGAAACCAAGCTTTCCACCTGCCCTTGCCGGCCTAAGCCTCCACTCAAGGCTACAAAGTTTCAATTATAGAAGGTAAACAAATCCAAACAGAAATGGCGGCAGCCATGGAGCTGGAAAGAGCAGGAGGCTAGGGTTGAAGGAGGAAGCCAAGCTTCTGCAGCCCTGGCCGGCCTAGGCCTCCATTCCAGGCTACAAAGTTTCAATTTTAGAAGGTAAATAAACCCTAAACAGAAATGGCTGCTGCCGGGGAGCGAGCAAAAGGCTTGGCTCCGCTCCAGGCTACAAAGTTTCAATTGTAGAAGGTAAATAAATTCCAGATACCAGGGCCTCTGCTTGGGTCACCAGGGGGCATGGCTGGCCTGCAAACCACCACAGGCCCCTCGCTCAGGCCGCCCCACGCCCCAAGGGAACCCCCACCCTGATCCGGGACACCCTTCAGGGCAAACCAGCTGGCCCCCACCCCATGCACCAGGCCTCTATCCTATCTAATAAAAGAGTAATATGCAGATTGACCATCACTCCAACACACAATATGGCTGCCCCCATGGGGTCAAAGATCCTGCCCCATGTGGACACAAGATGGTCACCATAAGATGGCCAGCAGGGGAGGACAGTTGGGAGGCACCAGGCCTGCAAGGGAGGGCAGTTGAGAGGGACCAGGCCTGCAAGGGAGGGCAGTTGGAAGTGATCAACCCTGCAGGGGAGGGCAGTTAGGGGTGATCAGGCCGGCAGAGGAGGAAAGTTGGGGGCAAACAGGCTGGCAGGGGAGCAGTTAGGCATCAATCAGGCTGGCAGTGGAGTGGTTAGGGGGTGATCAGGCTGGCAGGCAGAAGCAGTTAGGGGCAATCAGGAAGGCAGGCAGGCAAGCAGTTGGGAGCCAGCAGTCCTGGATTGTGAGAGGGATGTCCGACTGCCGTTTAGGCCCGGTGGGATTGGGCCTAAATGAGCAGTCGGACATCCCTCAAGGGGTCCCAGATTGGAGAGAGTGCAGGCTGGGCTGAGGGACACCCCCCGCCCCCGTGCACGAATTTCGTGCAATGGGCCTCTAGTTGAAGCAGTTGAATTCATGTTGGAGATCTTCCAGCCTTTGAAGAACGAGGTGTCATTGTGCCTTTCAGGGACCAGCAGGGGCCACAAAGCCTCCCTTTGTGATACCTGACTCCCTGCCCGTGGTCAGAGGGGCCTGCGCAGCTGAGGCACAGCCTCTGCTCAGAGGTCTGAGGGTCAGGCTCTGTGGGCCCTCCTCCAAAGTTCTAATGCTACGAGTTCCCTCCTCCATCCTTTGTTCTCCAGCCCCATCTCCAGCTGCTTCCTTGCTTGTTAGTTTCTAACACCTTATTCTTTTTTTTAATATATTTTATTGCTTTTTTACAGAGAGGAAGGGAGAGGAATAGAGAGTTAGAAACATCGATGAGAGAGAAACATTGGTCAGCTGCCTCCAGCACACCCCCTACTGGGGATGTGCCCGCAACCAAGGTACATGCCTTTGACCGGAATCGAACCTGGGACCTTCCAGTCCGCAGGCCGATGCTCTATCCACTGAGCCAAACTGGTTAGGGCTAATACCTTATTCTTTAATCTGTTGTTCTTGTTAAAAAAAATCCTTTTACCTAGTTTAATTCTTCATATGAAACCCTCACTGTTAAAATAAGATGCGATTTTTGTCTCCTAACAAAGATCTGTATATCCTATATAATAAAAGAGTAATATGCAAATTGACTGTCACTCCAAGACACAAGATTGACGCCCCCATGTGGTCAAAGATGGCTGCCCCCAGGTGGACACAAGATGGCTGCCACAAGATGGCCTGCAGGGGAGGGCAGTTGTAGGCAGTTAGGGGTGACCAGGCCAGCAGAGGAGAGCAGTTGGGGGAGATCAGCAAGGGAGGGCAGTTGGGGGCGACCCAGACCTGCAGGGGAGGGCAGTTGGGGGGGGACCAGACAAGCAGGGAGGGGCAATTGGGGGTGACCAGGCCGGTAGGGGAGGGTAGTTGTGGGGAGACCAGGCCCTCAGGGGAGGGCAGTTGTGGGCGATCAAGCAAGCAGGGGAGGGCAGTTAGGGGTGACTGGGCTGACAGAGGAGGGCAGTTGGGGGAGACCAGGTCAGCAGGGGAGGGCAGTTAGTGGGGGACCAGGCTTGCAGTGGAGGGCAGTTGTGGGGGACCAGGCCTGCAGGGGAGGACAGTTGGGGGTGACCAGGCTGGCCAGGGAGCAGTTAGGTGTCGATCAGGCTGGCAGGGGGAGTGGTTAGGGGGTGATCAGGCTGGCAGGCAGAAGTGGTTAGGGGCAATCAGGCAGAGGTAGGCAAGCAGTTGGGAGCCAGCAGTCCTGGATTGTGAGAGAGATGTCTGACATCCCAGTGGGATCGGACCTAAACGGGCAGTTGGACATCCCTCAAGGGGTCCTAGATTGGAGAGGGTGTATGCTGGGCTGAGGGACACCACCCTCTGTGCACGAATTTCGTGCACCAGGCCGCTAGTCAGTGTATAAAACACAACACTGTATTCACTGCTTTTTAAGACCAAGCAGACTTTTTAAAAAGTTCTGAAACCTTAATAAATGTCCTTGGGAATTTACTAGTATATTACAAACCACCGTGATTCTCTATTCGTGTGTGTTCCCTTTGCTGCTCATTATCACCTGGTTTCCAAGCAAAAGAGAATTTTAATTAACAGCGTAGGTTCAAGGTCTTTCCGTACAACCTTTGGGACTTTGCAAATGGAAGCATTCAAAGGGAACAGAATTAGAGTTGGGCATATGCTGGCTTACATCAAGCCAGAAGCACACTCTTACATACATATTGCTGAATTTTGTTTTCATCTTTTAGAACAAATAGAACAAAAGGCTTACTGCTTCTGAGAAGTCAGGCTGCCTGAACACTGTTGTTCGAAACTCAGGAACAAGATCTTCTTATTCTGCTTCACCTTGATCAGCGCTGGGAAAGTGGAACAAGAGGACCGAAGCATGAGCTTGACACGAAACCAGCCCGCGAGACGGCATCAGGGAGCCCGTGACAGAGGCCCACTCCCAGGTCACCCCGTACCACACCTGTGGCAGGAGGACATTCCGAGCTCCCGTCCCGGTGTCTGAGGCTTCGGACACCCTCATTCTGCTGTAGGGGTGGCAGTCGCAGAGCCTCCTCTGGAAGGCCAGGAAGGGCAGGAGCGGACCCCAAGGTGGCGCCCCAAGGCTGACTGTGCTTGGAGAGCACTTCTTCGGCAGCCTCCACACTGCTCCCGCTGTCATTCTGGAGCCCCTGTACGGCAGGCCCCCTCACCGCTCTGGCTCCTGGAGCGCAGAGACAGGCCACGGATGCTGCTTCATAAACCTGGCAGAACAGGGACCCAAGTATGTGGAGCAGTTAATATCACCTCAGCTCTGCCAGTTTCTGACTTGGGTTTTAAAATGATAGCTGAGGCCTGGCCGGCATGGCTCAGTGGTTGAGTGTCGGCCCATGAACCAGGAGGTCATGGTTCAATTCCTGGTCAGGGCATATTCTGGGGTTGCAGGCTCGATCCCAGTAGGAGGTGTGCAGGAGGCAGTTAATCAATGATTCTCATCATTGATGTTTTTATCCCTTTCCTTCTCTCCCTTCCTCTCTCTAAAATCAATAAAAACATTAAAAAAATAAAAAACAAGGATAGCTGACAGTTGGATATCTGATAGGGAGAAGATGGTTAATTTCTGCTCCTGCCTGCCTTCCTCCCACCTTGCCGGCCGCTCCTTGAATCTGTTCCAGCCATATTCAGGACTTGGGGAGCAGCATCAGGAAAATGGAGGGAAAGGATTGGACAACATGAAAAAACCACGGCAACTGGAAGATTTTGAAAACAGTCATCCAGGCAGAGATTAAAGAAAGTGTTGAGGTTTGGCTACGAGAGGTTCTGGAGCAATGTGGATATTCTGGAGGACATGTGTAGGTGATGGAGCATGTATGGATGTCCTGGAGCACATGTGAAGGTGCTGGAGCACATGTGAAGGTGCTGGAGCACACATGGATGTTCTGGAGCATGTGTGGAGTGAGAGGGACTTGTGGAGGGTAGCGGGGGTAAGGATTGAGAAGCCTTCCTGTGGGTAATGCATTCAGCCTCACTTGTGTGCTTAGTGCAGGAAAAGATGCCAATGACTCCTCCTTTACGTCTGGTCTCTGGGCGGTGCCTCTCCGAGTGCGCCTTCATGCAAGGACTGGATTGCTTCTCAGTTTCCTGCAGGTTGCAGTTTGCATGTCTTCATTGTCATCTGTTGTCATGTGAGATCAGGGGACCGCAGACCAGCATGTGCAGTCCTACTGTGTGGGGGACATCTTGCAGCCGTGGCTGCAGCGTCAGGCGTGGCTCAGTGTCTCTCTTCCTGCTCCAGCTCACTGTGATGCAAATAGGTTGTCTGAGAAAACCCGGTCCTGTAGGACAAGTGTTGTGTAGACACAGCCATGGTGAGGCTTTTTGGAATCTACAAATCAACCGCAAGTGGCTTGTGAACCACTGTTCGGGACAGTCCATGGACCCCGGCCAAGAACTGCACATGGGGGCCAGACTCTTCCATCAACCTCTGGTACTCCCATTGGTTCTGTCATTTGCTGGCAAATGGCCTCTTTAAAATGCCCCCCTGGTGAATGGATATCTGGATTCTCCCTTGTCCCTGGTCTGAGTCAGCTGGCGCTTTTACTGCTGCAGAGACCGACTCATAAGCTTGGCCAACCATGACTTTGTTTACCGTGTTCCACGTAAGCCAAATGCCTACTTTGCTGACATTTCCAACTGTGTCACTTCCATGTTTCAGACACTATATTTAATTCACTTGTTTATTTTCACCAGAAGCTTCTCCCTGTTTAGTTTATTACCAGGATGCAGCGTGCGAGCACTTCCAGTGGTCTAACCGAGCGAGAAGTGAGTGAGGAGGGCTGTTCATTTCATCGGTAATTGTCCTTGCAGTGCAGCTATTTTGAACTGTATTAACTGTGGGAAAGTTTAACTTGCTTCCTATGTTCATGGTGAATACATATTAGAGCCAGTTAAAAAAAAAGACAATAGAAAAGTTACCAATTTAACCATTTTTAAGTATGGAATTCAGAGGCAGTAAGTACATTCATTTTTTTTAAAAAAATTTCTTTATTGATTAAGATGTCACATATTTGTCCTCATCCCCCGATTCCCATCCCACACCCCACCCCACACATGCACCCACCCCCCTGTTGTCCTTAACCATTGGTTAGGCTCGTATGCATGCACACAAGTCCTTTGGTTGATCTCTCCCCCCTACCCCCACTCTCCCCTACCCTCCCTCTGAGGCCCGACAGTCCGATCAATGCCTCCTTGTTTCTGGGTCTGTTCTTGTTCATCAGTCTATGTTGTTCATCATTTCCCCTAGATGCGTGAGATCATGTGTCACTAGAAATATACTCATAAGAACCGAATGTGAGACGAGCAATAATAGTTATGCTGACAGGCAAATGAATCAGTCTGTAGTTTCTTTATGGACCAACAGTTCTTTTGAGACCCAATTTCAATGTCCACCAGTTCCTTATGTGTACATGTCGGCACTGACTTTTCAGTTCTGGATGGTGGACAAATGGTGGTAATGCAGGTCCAACTCCCTCTGGTTTGGTCTCGCCCGGACCCAGGGGCGTGGCTTCACCTGGACTCAGGGGCGCGTGGCCTCACCCGGACCTGGGACCCAGCATCACCCAGGCCCCGGGGCGCATGGCCTCACCCAGATCCAGGTGTGCGTGGCCTCACCCAGTCCCGGGATCCAGCCTCTCCTGGACCCAGGGGCGCGTGGCCTCACCCGGAACCGGGATCCAGCTACACCCGGACCCAGGGGCGCATGGCCTCACCCGGACCCCAGGGCGCGTGGCCTCTCCCGGACCCAGGGGTGCACGGCCTCACCCGGACCCGGGATCCAGCTTCACCTGGACCCAGGGGCGCATGGCCTCACCCGGACCCAGGGTGTGTGGGCTCGCCCGGACCCAGGGGCGCGGCCTCACCCGGACCCGGGACCTAGCCTCACCCGGATCCAGGGGCGCACGGCCTCACCCAAACCCGGGATCCAGCTTCACCTCGACCCGGGGGCGCGTGGCCTCACCCGGACCAAGGGGCGTGTGGCCTCTCCCGGACCCAGGAGCGTGGCCTAACCCAGACCCGGGACACAGCCTCACCCGGATCTGGGGGCGCACAGCCTCACCCGGACCCAGGATCGAGCTACACCCAGACCCAGGGGCCCGTGGCCTCACCCGGACCCGGGATCCAGCTACACCCGGACCCAGGGGCGCACGGCCTCGCCCGGACCCAGGGGCGCGCGGCCTCACCCGGACCCGGGACCCAGCCTCACCTGGATCCAGGGGTGCACGGCCTCACCCGGACCCGGGATCCAGCTTCACCCAGACCCAGGGGCGCGTGGCCTCACCCGGACCCCGGGGCGCGTGGCCTCTCCCGGACCCAGGGACGCACGGCCTCACCCGGACCCGGGATCCAGCTTCACCCAGACCCAGGGGGATGCGGCGTTGCCCAGACCTGGGGGCGCGCGGCCTCACCCGGACCCGGGACCCAGCCTCACCCAGATCCAGGGGCGCACGGACTCACCCGGACCCGGGATCCATCTACACCTGGACCCAGGGGCGCGTGGCCTCACCCGGACCCAGGGGCGTGGCCTCACCCGGACCTGGGACCCAGCGGGGCTTTGTCTTCTTGATCCCAATTCCTGTCGGTCAATTCCCTCTCAGCAATTCCTTCGGCCATTTTCTCAAAGCTCCGGGGCAGCTGCCACGGAACTCGCTGGGCAGCGGGCTTGGCAAAGCTCCAGTGTGCCCGGTGCGTGGCGGCGGGCTGGTCCAAGGTCACTGCGGCGGCACTCGGGTCTGCAGCGGTGACCAGTCGCCGGGCGAGTGCACCTGGATCCGGGACCCAGCGGGGCCTCATCTTCCCGATCCCAACTCCCATCAGTCAATTCCTTCTCAGCAATTCCTCCGGCCATTTTTCTGGATGGTGTCTGCTCTGTTTTCCAGTTGTAGTTTCAAAATTGTTGTGGTAGGCAACAATCAGGCGTCTGCCCTATGCCGCCATCTTGGTCCTCCAGAATATTCTTAAGTAACCTTATAAATGTGGTTCTGAACACTGTGTCGTCCATTAGTTTACTTTCCTTCATCCCTTCTATTTGTGACCTGCTTCAGTGTCTTCACCTTTTGGCTGCCTCCCTATAGCTCAGCTTCCCCAATCTCCCTAGGTGGTCGCTCTTGATACTCCCCTTTGTGGGCTGAGTGCAAAGTCTTGGTGTTGTTAAGCCTTGATTGCTGTTGGTACACTGGGAGGATTTGACCTCCAGTCCAATTGGCTGTGAGGATCAGCTGTGTCTATGCCGGGAGACAGCCTTATTCAACTAGACTTGAAAAATTGTAAAAGCCTCTGTGCTCAGCTTGGATGGGGCGGAGTTTCAGGGTGGAGCCTACAGCCTTGGCTTCCCGTCAGCCCCGCCCTATGAGGTTTCTGGGTCTCAGTGTCCCTCTGTACTCCCTGCAAACACCTCTGAGAGAAAGGTGCCCTGGAGTTTCACCCGCTGCCAAACAGTCTAGTCTCTCCCCCAATGAATCTGGATTCCCAGATTCTCACCCAGAACTGGGTTTCAGTGTAGTCGGAACTGGGGCTCAGCGCAGTCTGGCGCTTTGGTCTCCTTCTCACCAGGGCAATTCAGCGGCACAGACAACAGACCATCCTCTGCGCGCATTCCCGTGCACGCCTCCAGTGCTCTGCCTTTTGCCGCTTCTCTGCATTTCTGCCTTACAGCCCAGATTTCCCCAGTATGAGCCTGGCTTCCCAGGGTCTTGCCCGGAACTGGGGTTAAGTGCAGTCGGAACTGGGGTTCAGCACGGTCCGGAGCTTTTGTCTCCTTCCCGCTAGGGCAATTCAGCGGCACAGGCAACAGTCTGTCCTCTGCGTGCATTCACGTGCGCGCCTCTGGAGCTCTGCCTTTCGCCGCTCCTCTGCGTTTCCGCCCATAGCCCAGATTGCCCCAGCATGAGTCTGGCTTCCCAGGGTTTCGCCCGGAACTGGGGTTCAGTGCAGTCGGAGCTGGGGTTCAGCGCAATCTGGAGCTTTTATCTTCTTCCTGCTAGAGAACGCCGGCCAGGCTGTCAGCCGCCCCTTCCTCTCCGGCTCTGTCCTCCCCGCATGTGCGCATGCCCGTGTCTCCACGGGCTTTCACGGCTCCTCTGATTTTCCTTGTGGTTTTCTCTTTCCTTCTAGTTGTGGGCATTTTAGTCAGCCAGCTTTCCTGTGGTTCTGGATGATGTCCGTTTTGACTTTTAGTTGTATTTTTGAAATTGTTGTGCCAGGCTGTAGGTTAGGTGTTTAACCTATGCCGCCATCTTGGTTTCTCCAGTAAGTACATTCATAAAGTTGTAAAATCATTACCATTATCCATAAGCCAACACAGAATTTCATCATCCCACACAGAATTCCATCATCATCCCACACAGAATTCCATCATCATCCCACACAGAATTCCATCATCATCCCACACAGAATTCCATCATCATCCCACACAGAATTCTATCATCATCCCACACAGAATTCCATCATCATCCCACACAGAATTCTATCATCATCCCACACAGAATTCCATCATCATCCCACACAGAATTCCATCATCCCACATAGAATTCCATCATCATCCCACATAGAATTCCATCATCATCCCACACAGAATTCCATCATCATCCCACATAGAATTCCATCATCATCCCACACAGAATTCCATCATCATCCCACATAGAATTCCATCATCATCCCACACAGAATTCCTTCATCATCCCACACAAAACTCCTTTGTCATCCTACGCAGAAATCAGAACGTCTCCATCATCCCACATAGAATTCCTCCATTGCCCCACACGGAACTCCTCCACCATCCCACACAGAGTTCCTCCGTCTCCCACACGGGATTCCATCATTGTCCCATGCAGGAGTCCACCCTCGTCCCACACAGAATTCCATCATCATCCCACACAGAATTCCATCATCATCCCACATAGAATTCCATCATCATCCCACACAGAATTCCATCATCGTCCCACACAGAATTCCATCATCATCCCACACAGTTCCACCCTCGTCCCACACAGAATTCCATCATCATCCCACACAGAATTCCATCATCATCCCACATAGAATTCCATCATCATCCCACATAGAATTCCATCATCATCCCACACAGAATTCCATCATCATCCCACACAGAATTCCATCATCATCCCACACAGAATTCCATCATCATCCCACACAGAATTCCATCATCGTCCCACACAGAATTCCATCCTCATCCCACACAGAATTCCATCATCATCCCACATAGAATTCCATCATCATCCCACACAGAATTCCATCATCATCCCACATAGAATTCCATCATCGTCCCACATAGAATTCCATCATCGTCCCACACAGAATTCCATCATCATCCCACACAGAATTCTATCATCATCCCACACAGAATTCCATCATCGTCCCACACAGAATTCCATCATCATCCCACACAGAATTCCATCCTCATCCCACACAGAATTCCATCATCATCCCACATAGAATTCCATCATCATCCTACACAGAATTCCTTTATCCCCACATAGAACTCCACCATCCCATACAGAGCTCCATCATCCCACACAAAACTCCTTTGTCATCCTACGCAGAAATCAGAACGTCTCCATCATCCCACATAGAATTCCTCCATTGCCCCACATGGAATTCCTCCACCATTCCACATGGAGTTCCTTCTTCTCCCACACAGAATTCCATCATCCCACATCATCCCAGGACCTATTAATAACTTCTCAGCCCCTCTCCACCAACCCCTGGCAATCTGTCTCTACGAATTTGATTAATGTAGTACAGCAGTTTTCAACCAGGATACCTCAAGAATTTAAATTAATTAATTAATTAATTTTTAGAGAGAAAGAGAAACATTGATTTGTTGTTCCACTTACTTATGTATTCATTGGCCGATTGTTGTGTGTGCCCTGACTGGGGATCAAACCTGCAACTTGGGTATATTGGGACGATGCTCCAACCAATGGAGCTACCTAGCCAGGCCCCTGTGAGAAATTTTAAACATGCAGTGCCTGACCATTCAGCCAGGGGCACTGACCTCTTTTCCCTTAAATTATAAAAAAGATGACAACAGCCAACACAACAATAGCCATCCGGTGTGATTGAATCAAAATTATACCTATTTTTTATAAGATCAGCAACAATATATATTTTTTGGTGTGCTGCAGAATTATTATAATTAGTTTATGTGCCATGAGATGAGAAAGGTTGAAAGTTGCTGACCTGGAGTATTAAGCATGGTCCTCCAGAGAAACAGAAATAATAAGATGATATATATTTGTGTGTGTGTGTGTATATGTACATTCATATGTGTGTATATATACACATACACATATACATACACATACACATACATATACATATATTATAGGGTTAGCCCATGTGGTTGTGGAGGCCGAGAACCCCAGGATCTGCCGTCTGCCAGCTAGACACCCAGGACAGCCGATGGTGGAATTCAGTTCCAGGCCAAAGGCCTAAGAATTGAGGAGCCAGTGGTGTGAGTTGTGGTCTGAGTCCCGAATCCTGAGAATCGAGGGCGGCGATGTCCGAGAGCAGGAGGAGATGGGGCCTCGCTCAGCCAGACAGTGACCTTGGTGTCTTCTGCCTTCTTGTCCGGTTCAGGCCGCCCTCAATGACTGGGCGATGCCCCCCACTTCGGGGAGGGGGCGGGGGCGTCTTCCCTCCGTCCACCGGCCCACATGCTGCTCTCTTCCCGGATACTCAGCAACAATGTCTTCCCAGCTCTGCGCATCCCTAGCCCCGACACCTTACCTCTAGGGTAGTGTTAGACAGCCTCATGTAAGTGGAGCCACGCAGTATTTGTCTTTGTCTTTTTGTGCCTGGCTTACCTCACTTAGCAGGATGTTTTCAAAGTTCATTCACGTTGTAGCCCATATCACACTTTATTCCTGTTAAAGTCTATGAAATATATGCATACAGTGCAGTGTACCATGGAGTTTTCGGATTGTGTCCACCTTCCGGCTAGCGTGCGCAATGCTGCTATGAACGTGGGTGTGTACGTATGTGTAGAGTCACGGCTTTCACCGGAAGGGGGGTGCTGGAGCAGGGGGGGTCTGCGGTACCTTTCCCAGGACTGCTCTGCTGTTTCCCAGGCGGCTGCCCGTTTCCATTCCCGCCAGCGCGCCCAGGCGTTCCAATTTCTCGCCTCCTCACCAGCCTGCTGTTTTCCGTTTTTCTGAGAATGGGCATTCTCATGGGTGGGAAGTGTATCTACTGTGGCTTTGATTTATTTTTGCCCAATGACTGGTGATGTTGACAGCTTTTCATGTGCTTATTGGCCATTCGTGTATCTCCTTTCGAGAGATGTCTGTTCAAGTCCTTGGGATGTTTTTGAATGAGCTGTTTGCTGCTGAAGTACAGGTGGGTGTGTCTGCTCAGCCAGAGATGAGCTTGGTTTCCGCTGCCTGTTGTCCAGTTCAGGCCGCCCCCGATGTCTGCCCAAGTCCTTTGTGCAGCTTTGAATGAGTGGCTTGCTGTTGAATTGTACGAGTTCTTTATTCTGAATATTAGCCCTTCTAAGAGGTGTGATTTGCAATTATTTTCCCATTGCGTGGGTTGTTTTTTCACTGTCTTAATAGCATCATTTGATGCACAAAACTTTTAATTTTGATGAGGTCTTATTTATGTAGTTATTTTTTGTTACCTGAGCTGTTTGAGTCTGGAGCCAGGCTTTAAAGCTGGGTTAGCTTATTATAAACCCAGACCATCATTTAAATCCCACCTTCAAGTGTAGACACGGATTTAGAAATATGAATTTATTTTGATAGGAAAAATGGGGCACACTTTACTACTATAATTAACATGACTTAATTAGGAGGAAAAGCTCCATGGATCCGGGTGGGTTCTTTCAACTCCCTTCCCATTGTAAAGTGTCCTTGCCTTTGACGTTGCTGATCAGAAATACTCAGGAGTCCACGAGAATCTAACAGAACACTCTCCCCAGCTCCCTTAGCCCTCAGCCGACGGGGAACTGCGAACTCCCGCTTAACAGAAGCAACCTCAGGACCCAGTGGTTCCCAGAAGGCAGGAGCTTGCCCCCTCCCAGGTGGCGTGACCTGGAATTAGCCGGCCTGGGACTGGGTGCCGATTGATTCCATGATTTCACAGAGACCCGGACTCTACCGTCCTGTTTCCCCATCGCTAACTGTGGCTTTGTCTTCAAGATCATTGCATGATCCCAGAGGGGCTCCAGCTGCCATGTCTGCCTTCTAGAAGGAAGCAAGGGGAGAAGAAAACGGATCTGCTTCTGATGTGTCAGCCCTGCTTACAGCACTGTCCCAGAAGCCCACCCACCATTTCTGTGGCCCAGGCCACGCAGGCAGGGCGGCTGGGAGACACGGGCAGCGATTAGCCTTTAGCCACGCTCATCGGTGCTGTTGGAACACTTTCTGGTCTGTGTGTAAACCTTGGACTTCCCAAATGGTTACTCGTAGGTTGTTGATGCAGTTTGTGTGTGTGTGTGTGTGTGTGTGTGTGTGTGTGTGGTGGGTATATGAAAAGATGTGTATTCAACAGCTTTCTGGAATCCTCTCACCAAAGAAAGTCATTTCTGTCGGCCTTTCCCGGTAAGCCTCCTAACCTGTCTGTGAATAATAGTGCAGACTGCTTTCTACTGTGCCACCCCAATACTGCAGGGGTTTCACTGTAAGAAAGGGAGACCAGCTGCTGAGTAGGCAATCGGCATCTTTCCCACGCCTCCTGCACAGACAGCGATGTCCCCCCGAGATCCCTGGGCATTTTGATGCCTCATTCTCCATCTACATTGCAGAAGCATAACTTCCCTTCTTTTTAACGGCGGCTGCACCATTTCCATTCCCGTGGCGGCTGCCATTAAACCATCAGTTTTAATCCTCAGTTTCTCCACATCCTCGCCAACAGTTTGTTTTCTCAGGACTCGTCCCAGGTCCTGTCCACGGTTAGAGTCCCACCCTGGGACCCCGAACACCAGCCTCCATGCCCAGATGATGTCACTCAGTCCCACTGCCTCTTAGGTTGCCAACTCTTTCCAAAGTGCAGGGGTCAGTACATTTTTCTTGATGTTTCTCTCTGTGTGGGAGATACACCACGAGTCAGACTTAAACAGTGTGGTCACAAAGCGAGAGACCCCATTACTCCTCCTTAAATATATATCTGGGGCCCTGGCCAGGGAGCTCACTTGGTTGGAGCATCGTCCTGATACGCCAAGGTGGTGGGTGTGATCCCCTGTCAGGGCACATAAAGAATCAACCAATGGCCCTAGCTGGTGTGGCTCAGTGGATAGAGCATCGGCCGTGGATTAAAGGTCCCGGGTTCAATTTCGGTCAAGGGCACGTACCTTGGTTGCAACTCCTCCCCACCCGGGCCCTGGTCTGTGTCTCTCCCTCTCTCTTCCACTCTCCCTAAAAATTCAATGGAAAAATATCCTGGGGTGAGGATTAACACACACACAAAAGAATCAACCAATGAATGCATAAAGTGGAACGACCCATGTTTTTAATTTTCTCTCTCCCCTTCCTCTCTCTCTAAAATGAATCAATAAAAATGAAATATATCTAGAGATGGCTCTCTGGGTCATCACACCTCACAGCTGTGCTGAGAATGTACCCCCACAGCGAGCCTGCACTCCCGAATCAGGGGTTGTTCTTTGAAGCCTGACGGGTGCCCCTGGGTCATCTTTCTTTCCTGGGGGTTGGCTTAGTGAGACACAGTCCCCTCTGCTTCCTCGGCCTTTCCTGACTCCTCCCCAGGGGGCAGGTTCCGTGGCCACTCCTCCCCGGGGGCAGGTTCCGTGGCCACTCCTCCCCGGGGGGTAGGTTCCGTGGCCACTCCTCCCCAGGGGCCAGGTTCCGTGGCCATTCCTCCCCAGGGGGCAGGTTCTGTGGCCACTCCTCCCAGGGTCCAGGTTCTATGGCCACTCCTCCCAGGGGCCAGGTTCTGTGGCCACTCCTCCCCAGGGGCCAGGTTCCGTGGCCACTCCTCCCCGGGGGGTAGGTTCCGTGGCCACTCCTCCCAGGGGCCAGGTTCCGTGGCCACTCCTCCCCGGGGGCCAGGTTCCGTGGCCACTCCTCCCCGGGGGCCAGGTTCTGTGGCCACTCCTCCCAGGGGCAGGTTCTGTGGCTGGTGGCTGCCCTGCTCTGCTGGGTGCCTGGCGGGTGCTGGGCTCACTTCCCAATGGTGGTTGCTGGCGGTGCTGCTTAAAACATGTCCTGTTTCACCCTGGCCAGTTTGGCTCATTGGGTGGAGCGTTGGTCTCCAGACTGAAGGGTCCCAGGTTCGATTCCGGTCAAGGGCACATGCCTGGGTTGCGGGCTTGATCCCCAGTATGGGGCATGCAGGAGGCAGCCAATCAATGATTCTCTCTCATCATTGATGTTTCTGTCTCTCTCCCTCTCCCTTCTTCTCTGAAGTCAATAAAATACATTTGAAACATGTCCTGCTTGCCCGCGCCCGGGAAGCTATGCTTTATTCACTGGGACAGGCCCCGGGGGGCTGCTTGACCTGCAAGCTTTGTTCAGGCCCTCACGCTGCCGTCTGCCTTTGGGGACACAGCGGGCACCGTGTGCTCCCCCTGCGTCCCGTCGGCCGCGCCAGCAGGGCGTGTGTGAGAGCAAGTGTGTGAGCCGGCACGTGGGGTCAGCAGGCTCCCTTTAGTTATGCAAGGGTGATGTCTGCTTGCGAAAATCTACGCGTGCAATTCGTCACTATAAAATATTAATGAGGGAGAGTAATTTTTTCAGCTAATACAGAAAATGCACTTGCTATGGTACAACAGTTATTTTAAAAAATTTAAAACTAAGTTAGGAATGCAAGGGAGCTTCCATATGTGCTAAACATTATTTTATCGAACCTCACAGCACATATTCCACTTGCCCTCTTACAGCTGTGCGACGACAACAGGTAATAGAGCCATGGACACATGCACTCAGTGGCAAGGGCCTGCAGGACCGACCGGCGGAATAGGAACCAGCTCTGTGGCTTGTACAAGGCCAGCGTCTTGGGTAAGATGCTCACCTTGGGGGAGGCCGGAGAAAGGCTGCAGTCGCCTGCGAATCAGAATGAACACATGCAGCCAACAGATTCCTCTACACCAACAGGAACCCATAAAAACACAACCAGACTGAGCTACCATTGGTGAGCAAGTGCATCTTTAATACGTCACAGAATGTACTTACGCAAGAACACATACAACTCCGAGTAAATGTTAAAGCACCGGTGAAAGGCGGAGAAGATGGGCTCAGTAAAGAGAGTGATACAAGGTCTTTAAAGGGACCGCTCAGTACCATAAAGATGTGAATTCTCCATGGTCCAAATTCCACTTGGGTTGTTTTGAAGTTCTGGGTACCTACTAGCTACTGAGACTGAAAAACTATGACGGCAGCATGGTAAAAACAAGTATTGGTTCAACATATGACACGTAGACAAAAAATATATACTTCTTAAAACAAAGTACATGCAGACATAGTAAGGTAACATACAGAAATATGGCATCACAGGTAAATGGGGAGAGGACAGGTACATGATATGGTGTAGGGAAAACCGGTTAACTCTATGCAACAAAATACCTGATAGATGCCACATACAGCAATGGACTATAGGTAGAGTAAAGATTTCCCTGTGAAGGCAACATTATAGAGGTAATGGGAAAATATGGTAGGGCAGAGATTCTGTGTAACTAGGGACAAGCCGGAGAATGATTTGCTAAAGAAACTGTAAAAACAAATTGTATAACAAAAATTTTAATTAGATAAAAATGAAGGGTGTTTTTGTCCACTGAGGGATGGTGGTTAAGCACTTAAAGAATGGAGTAGTTATTAATAAATGGACAGGTAGAGGATGGATGATGGAATGGCAGTAAATATTTTGGGTATTAAAAAGTGATCAGGAATTAATAGCTAAAATATTCAAGAAGCTGAAAAATAAGCCCCTGAGAAATGAGCATATAAAAAGTGATCAAAAGACAAATAGTTTATGGAGTGGGAAATGCATAGGTCATCTATATATATAAAAGCCTAAGCGACTGTTGGACAGTTTGACTGGTAGCTATGACATGTACTGACCACCAGGGGGCAGATGCTCAACTCACAGGCATGGAAACATGGACCAGACTGATGAATCTCAGAGGGGAGTGGGGAGGGCAGAGGGTGAGAAGAGATTAACTAAAGAGCTTATATGCATACTAGAGGCCTGGTGCATGGATTCGTGCACTGGTGCGGTCCCTCAGCCTGGCCTGCGGGGATTGAGCCAAACCTGGCAGTCTGACATCCCCCAAGGGGTCCCAGATTGCAAGAGGGCGCAGGCCAGGCCGAGGGACCCCACTGGTGTACGAATCTGTGCACTGGGCCTCTAGTTATTCATATAAAGAGGTGCTCAGACTCTCAAGCAGAGACCTTAAACAGGACTGAGCAGCCACACTGCCATGAAAAGTGGAGATGGGATTTCTACTTCCACCCGGCTTCCACAAAGTCTTGAAGATATTGTGTCATAGATTTTGTCCCAACTTTTAGTTGTTTCAGCCTTCTTTAGTGTTTTTCAATAAATATTTATCATTTTTCCATACATTTCTTGTATGTATTTTAAAATATATTCTTCTATTACTATTCTAAAGAGCATTTCTTTATAAATTACACAGCCTGTCTCTTTGTTATTGCTATATAGAAATGTAGTTGATTTCAAAAATCAATCTCATTGCTAAGCTCTTTTATTTATTCTAATAACTTACCTGTATATTTTATTTATTATTTTTAATCCTCACCTGAGGATGGTTTTCTGTTGATTTTTGAAGAGAGTGGAAGACAGAGGGAAAGACAGAGAGAAATATCGATGTGAGAGAAACACACCAATTAATTGCCTCCTAACCAGGACCTGGGCCAGGAAGGAGCCTGCAACCAAGGTATGTACCCTTGACTGGAATCGAACCCGGGACCCTTCTGTACGCAGGCTGATGCTCTATCCACTGAGCCAAACTGGCTAGGGCTTATCTGTGTATTTTAAAGTCCCAGGTAGTTGAACACACCACCAGTCTGTGACAGTTCATCCTTCTCTTGCTTGAATATTTATTTCTGACTTTAAATCTCCATGTCCTGTTCTTATTCTTCAGTTCCCCTCAATAGGCAATCATTTAATGTCAACATCAATTTTCTGCGTAGACAACCATATCTTTAGAGATCACAACAATTTAGTTTATGCTTTTCAAGCTCTAATACCTCTTACTTTATTTTTTTTTCCTAGTCATTTATTGCTGGCTAGGACCTCTGTAGTCACATTGAATAGAAGAGGCGTGGAGTGCTTCTTACATTCCTTTTTGAATTTTGGAAAATAATTCTAATGTGTCATCACTGAATGTGAGTTTGTCATCGGTTTTTGTTAGAGATACATGCTTATCAAGTTGAAGAAATTCTCGTCTCTTACTGTATGCTAAGAGTTTTATCAGGAATAAAATGTTGAATTCACCGAATGCTGTTTTGTGTCTGCAGAGATTTTTGATATCTCCTTCATTCTGCTAAGGTGCTGAAAACACCCATCAGTGTTCTGAAGGTAAGCCTCCCTTGCAATGTAGGGTAATCCTGACCGACCACATTGTATGGGATGCTGATTGGATTTGGCTTTTTGCTGTTGTGTTTTGGATTTCTACAGTTATATCCATGGGCTTGATGAGTTTTTTCATTTCTTCTATTATCCTTGTTTCGCTTTTGGTATAAGGTTTGTACCAGAGTAGAATTATCTGTTTATTGTCTGTCTAGACCATCCCTCTGGCCTATTATTGTCTTTGTGGGAAGATTTTAAATTACTGACTCAATGCCTTTAATGGCTCGCTGTGTGTTCATATCTGTTATTTCTTACTGAGTCCATTTTGGTAAATTATATTTTCTAAAAATGAATTTCATCTAAATGTTTAGATTTATTAATACAATTGCAAAAATTTTCTTATTAAGAAAATACTGAGTTCAACAGCTGGTGATGATACTAAATAGGCTATACATTTCTCTGAGTTCGCAATTTAAAGTGGGACATCTTGCTAAAATTAAATTAAGTACAATATATAAGAAATATTTATAAAAATTTCCCTTCCATTTGGAGGCTTTCAAGATTATTTCTCAGAAAAAGAAATATTGAGTCACAGCCTTTACCAGATACATAGCTTTTTTTTTCTAATTTCTTTTCTCTCTTAAAAAAAATTTTTTTTTATTGATTTCAGAGACAGGAAGGGAGAGGGAGAGAGATAGAAACATCAATGATGAGAGAGAAACATTGATCAGCTGCCCCTGCAAGCTCGCTACTGGGGATCGAACCCACAACCCGGGTATGTGCCCTGACCGGGAATTGAACTGTCACCTCCTGGTTCAGTTGGGTAGACGCTCAACCACTGAGCCACACTGGCACGGCCCTTTTTGTTTCTCTTAAGCCTCATAAAATAACATATTACAAAACTATAATCTAGTTATTTTAAAATTACTTATTCATTTTCTAACATAAGGCAGATACTGTGTTATACCAAGACACATATCTAATCAGGTTAATGCCTTATATTTCCTTTCTCATGTATTATCTCATTAGATCTTTTAGCTTTATTTTGTTCTTCTGCTTAAAATTCACACTTTAGTTGTAAAATCTGAAGTCATTTTGAGGAGATACTTGGGGAATTCCCTGAGGATAGTTTGCTTAAAAATTCATCAGTTCCACATCAACAGGGAGGAATCTCAAATACACAATTGAATGAAAGAAGGATACAAAAGAAGACAGACCCTCATTACATTTATATAAAGCACAAAAACAGGCAGAGCCAAATGTTCTGATTAGTAGAGGATGCATGTGTGGGAACATAGGAAGTAGAAGCAAGGGATGGATAAGGTAAAGTTCTGGGGAGGGTGCTCTGTGGAGTGTGGAGAGGAAAGACTGGGAGTTAGGGCACACGGAGGGACTCCAAACATTGGCAACGTTCTGTTTCTTAAGCGGATAGCATGTGTGCGTGCTCATTTTATTTCTATTATTACTCTTGTAAATATACACTTATATAAAAAAATTCATCAGTTCATTCCTAATAGAACCGAACTCTGAAGTGCCTGCCTTTAAAGTCTGGTTCTTCAGGCTCTGGAATGACTTGTGGCGCTGACCCGGGTCCCTGAGGGAGAGGGTGGGGTGGCTCACTGTGTGGCCTGCTCGGATGTACTTGTGCGCTCTGTGTTCCTCTGTTCCTGAGAGTAATGCAATGATCGATTCTGAAGACTGTTCCATCTGTTTTATGAAAGTGGTATTGGTGGAAGTGGGGCCCTTGGGGTGCTGCTGGAATAACCATTTGAGGAGGTGCCCTCAGGGGGATGAGATGTGGTAGAAGCTGTATTCCCATGGAGTCCCACTCCTGGGTTTTCAAAGTCCCACTTCCCTTTGACCAGTTGTGGAAGGGGTGTCGCTGGGGTTTCAGTAAAGCTGGAAGCAAAACCAGTGTCCAGCGTGTCCTTCCCATGTTGGAGCCGGGTCCAGGGCAGCATCAGGCTAGTGACAGTCCGTTGGTCCATTGTGGGTGGGGTCCCCACGGCCGTGGGCCATCTGGGGGATGCCGGGAAGCCAAGTGTGAGCCACCAGCCAAGCTTGCCAAGAGGAGCCAAGAGCGAAGAGAGTGAACTCCTTTGTTTAGGGCAGTGATGGGCAACCTTTTGAGCTTGGTGTGTCAAACTTCGCCAAAAAACTGAGCATAACTTGGGTAGTGTGTCACTTTGAGGAAAAAACATTATTTCACAAATGTTTCATCCTCAGAAGCAGCAAATGTTTCATCCTCGGCATGCGGCCGCCTTAGCGGCTGCGTGTCATCAGAAATGGCTACACGTGTCAGTGCTGACACGCGTGTCATAGGTTCGCCATCACTGGTTTAGGGGATTATATATCCCAAATCTTCCTGCACTTGCAGTGGCTACGCCCATCCTGGCCAACATCTCTGTCCCCAGGCGTGACTGACAGCAAGTATCTTCCCTAGTCATCTGACTGTACTGCACATGCGTCTACCTTCCCTTTTTCCAGTCCTCTCTCCCAGTGTTTTGCAGGGAACACACCTATAAGGTCTGGACTTCCCTTTGCTCCTTTCCTATCCTCCTCCTATCTAATAAAAGAGTAATATGCAAATTAATCATCACTCCGCTACACCCTCGAGCCACACCCACCAGCCAATCAGGAGCGAGTTTGCAAATTAACCCAATCAAGATGGCTGCAGCCATGGAGCAAGCAGGAGGCTTGGGTTTCCTCGGTAATGGAGGAAGCCAAGCTTTCCACACACCCTGGCCTGCCTAGGCCTCCATTCAAGGCTACAAAGTTTCAATTATAGAAGATAATTAAATCCCAACAAAAATGGCGGCAGCCATAGAGCTGGAGAGAGCAGGAGGCTTGAGTTGCCCCTGGCGATGGAGAAAGCCAAGCTTTCCGCACACCCTGGCCTGCCTTGGCCTCTGCTCAAGGCTACAAAGTTTGAATTATAGAAGATAAATAAATCCCAACAAAAATAGCTGTGGCCATGGAGCAAGCAGGAGGCTTGGCTCCGCTCAAGGCTACAAAGTTTCAATTATAGAAGATTAATAAATCCCAGATACTAGGGCCTCCACTTGGGTCGCCGGGGGGCGTGGCTGGCCTGCAAACCACCATAGGCCCCCCAGGCTGCCTCACGCCCCAAGGAAACCCCCACCCTGATCCAGGACACCCTTCAGGGCAAACCAGCTGGCCCCCACCCGTGCACCAGGACTCTAACCTATCTAATAAAAGAGTAATATGCAAATTGACCATCACTCCAACACACAAGATGGCTGCCCCCATGTAGTCAAAGATGGCTGCCCCATGTGGACACAGATGGCCACCACAAGATGGTCAGCAGGGGAGGGCAGTTGGGAGGGACCAGGCCTGCAAGGGAGGGCAGTTGCGGGGAGGGACCAGGCCTGCAAGGGAGGGCAGTTGGGGGTGGTCAAGCCTGCAGGGGAGGGCAGTTAGGGGTGACCAGGCCTACAGGGGAGGGCAGTTAGGGGCAAATAGGCTGGCAGGGGAGCAGTTAGGCATTAATCAGGCTGGCAGGGGAGTGGTTAGGGGGTGATCAGGCTGGCAGGCAGAAGTGGTTAGGGACAATCAGGAAGGCAGGCCGGCGAGCAGTTGGGAGCCAGCAGTCTAACCGGGATCAGGCCTAAACGGGCAGTTGGACATCCCTTGAGGGGTCCCAGATTGGAGAGGGTGCAGGCTGGGCTGAGGGACACCACCCCACCCCGTGCACAAATTTCATGCACTGGAACTCTAGTCTGTATATATAAAAGCCTAAGCAACTGTTACAACAGAATGACCAGTCGCTATGTCATGCACTGACCACCAGGGGGCAGACGCTCAACCCAGGAGCTGCCCCCAGACCACAGGTTACAATTGCTGATGGGGTCTGCTGGCCAGCCTTCCCATCTCTCCCCCTAGCTGACTAGGATGGGGAACCAGGGATGGGTGGCAGTGGACGTGGCCCCTTTCCCAGGGGGGCCGAAGGACGGCTCCCTCCTCCAGGCTGGTGGCCAACCTCCTCATTCCCTCCCCCATCTCACCCCTTGGCCAGTAGGCCCCAATTGGCCCACTGCCCACCCATGGTGTTGGCGTTTGGTCCCTAACTTTGGCTGGCAGGCCCCAATCACCTGATCAGGCCAGTCCCCATGCTGGGACGGGGAACCAAGGGTGGGTGGTGGCAGACACTTGCAGTGAGGGAAGAAGGAGGGGGGAGACAGCGAGATGGGGAACCTGATTGGCCCTGATTGCCGGCTGGGCCTAGGGACACCCCCATGCATGAATTACATGCACCAGGCCTCTAGTATATAATAAAAGGGTAATATGCAAATCGACGGAATGGCGGAATGACTGGTCGCTATTATGTGCACTGACCACCAGGGGGCAGATGCTTAACGCAAGAAGCGCCGCTCAGCCACAAGCTGGGCTGAGGGCTGGCGAAAGCAGCGGTGGTGGCAGCGCTAAGGATGTCAGACTGCAGGCCTAAGCTGTCAGTCAGACATCCCCCAAGGGCTCCCAGACTGCAAAAGGCTGCAGGCTGGGCTGAGCCCCACCCCCACTTCCTCTCCCAGTGCACGAATATCATGCCTCTAGTATAAATAAAAGCGTAATATGCTAAGTGTCCGACCAACCAGTCACTATGACGTGCACTGACCACCAGTGGGCAGACACTCCTACTGGTAGGTTAGCTTACTGCTGGGGTCTGGACTATTGGGACTGGGCAAGAGGGCCAGACATGCCCTGGAGCCCTCCTGCAGTCCCTCCCCGGCCAGCTGGCCCCAATTGTCCCCGATTGGGACTGGGCAGGACCCCAATCACCCTGATTGCAAGCCAGGCTGAGGGACCCCATCCATGCTGGAATTCGTGCACTGGGCCTCTAGTTATTAATAATTTGCTAATTACAATAGTACCCAAAGCACTGTAGTCTCCAACTCTGTGTTCCTAAGCACACGTTTGGAAACCTTTTCCTTAGCACTGGGCCCACAACCGTATTGTGATTCAACTACACTCATTCACTTATTTGCCGTTTGTTTTTTAAAATGTTACTATTGAAGGGCACTGGGGAAGGCGCTGGGGTTACAGAAGTTGATAGACTTTACTCCTCGCTTCAGTTACGGCTTACTGTGGAAGTCTGGGAAGTAAGTCAGGCGGTGGAGGTCCTGTGAAACCAGGGCTATAAATCAATACACATCGGGTATTACAGGAGATGATCAGGCCACAGGGGCTGGGACCCCAATCTTTAGCACCAAGGATAAGACTAAAGCTAAATAGAAGGGCCAGTAAGAATTAGGCAGGGAGAGAAGGCAGGGAAAAACACTCCAGGCAAAGGGAACAGAATATGCGAAGATCGGGAGGCCCAACACCATGTAAAGAATTGAACGTGATGAGAGAGACATGTGGATACGAGGGAAAGAGAAGAGGCCAGAGTCCTGGGTCACACCTGGGTCAGGCCCGAATGCTTTTAGAATCGCAGGAGGATTTTATGCAGGGAAGTAAGAACATTAGTGTTTCATTTTAAAGATCTTTCTGGCTGCCCATCCCACATCACCGCCGGATTCCAAGTCTTGTTTGGACGCTCTCGCTGGCAGTGTTGGGGCTGCTGCTCAGCCAGCAGCTGCCAGGACCTCTCTGGAATTCATGGTCCCGGTGAGATCTTGTTTCCAACCAAGACCCAGGGTGATTCCTTCCCCAGATAGGAAGGTAGCACGGAGTTAAAAGTCTTAGCATCAGCTTGGATTATTACCCACCACGGGGGTCAAGCGCCCTCTGCTGTCGGGAAGGAGATCACACCTTAGGCTCCCACAATCTTCACCAGTGGAGATGGGGCCTGTGCATAGGGTCCGTCTTGCAGGGAGAGGCACCCTGCCCAGAGCCACGAGGGTGGCAAAGGCCTGGACAAGCAGTCGGAGTCGCAGTGGAGGAGGTGCCTGGGGGAAGGGGAATGCGGTAGCCGTGGGGGAAGAGGATCGTGGGGGTGTTGACAGTGTCCGTGGCCCCATGGACCCGGTTCTCCCCTGGTCACTGCAGAGCACCCAGTGGGGCCGCAGCCGGCGGGAGCAGTGCAGCTGGTGAACAGAGAGCGGCAGAAAGGACGCAGGAGAAAGGACGCAGGAGAAAGGATGATGCTGGCTGTGGTTTTGCTGCCAATATTGAATTATCCAACCCCCCTCGGCTATCCCAGGGCCGGTGGTCAGGCACGTGGCCAATGTAGCTTTATCTATTCATTTGTCAATATGACAGGGTCCGTTATAAAGTACCCAGTATAGAAAAGCCATGGCCACAGTAAGCCAGCCTCTCAATTCTACCTTCTAGAAAATAAGCATTAACGTTTGGTCAATGTTTTGTGACTATTACCTTAGACCTTTCTTTATGTGTGTGTGTACATGCACACACACATACACATACATTGCTCAAACAACAACTATGTAAGTAGAAATAGTTTTAGGAAAATGGATTCATATCAAACATGTGATTTATCTATTTTTTATTTATTTAATTTTTTGCTAATCCTCTCCCAAGGATATTTTTCCATTGATTTCTTTTAGAGAGAGTGGCAGAGAGAGGGAGAGACAGAGAGAAAGAGAAAAAAAAAACACATTGATATGAGAGAGACACATCTGGTTGCCTCTGCATGGGCCCTGACTGGGGCCAGGGATCAATTCTGCAACTGAGGTATGTGACCTTGATCAGAATTGAACCCAGGACACTTCAGTCCATGGGCTGATGCTGTATCCACTGAGCAGTCAATTTGGCTAGGGCATCAAACATGTGATTTAAAAATAAAAAATATTAAATTTAACTTTACTTGAATGAAACAGTATTTGCAAGAATTATTGAACTTCAGATATATCTTCTCTTATAAAAAATTGGGAGTTAAATTTTTTTACATATCACATAACAGTCAAACAATAAATTTTTACAAATAAGTGTAGTTTTTCACACAATCAAGTTTGACCGAACTGGTCGGGAGAGTCGGCGAGTGTTCATTGCAGAAAAAGACATCAGCCTGGGGACCAGTTTCTGACCCACATGGGCCTTGGCTGAGCCGTTTCATCTTGTGTACCTGACTGATTTATATATTTTTTAAAAAACAGAACAGGGAGAATGAGCAGGGTTGACCTTGACGATTTCTGAAATTACTTCCCATTTTGGACTCTGGTGTAGGGTTTGTAGTAGACAAACGTAGGAGGACTTAGTTTGCAGTCTGCTCGGGCCCTAAGGAGCCTGACCTTAGAGCGTCCCTAACTGGCTTTAATCTGAAAGCTCGTCCAGCTGCTCCGCACTCCTGCTGTTTCGCCTCGCAGGCCACATGCTTTGTACTTGACATTCCAGGAAAATCTAATCTAGAAAAAGCTTTTCCACAGCCACGCTCCTTCCTCTGAGCTCTGCCGCTGGCGGGCCTCTGGCCCGAAGGAGGAAGCCGAGCGATGGTGCTTGGAGAATATGAGAGCAGTTTCTGATGGGAAGACGCTGCTGATCCCATTGAGGGAGGCACATTTGGGTGAATGGTTTATAGTAGTTTGTTTTTTTTTCCTAAACAGCCCCTTGCACATTTTATCATTTTGTGGTTCCCCAAAATTCAGGCTCCATTCATGACCAGACCAACCTCCATTCCACGACCAATAGCAGAGCCTGCGGGTCTGCATGCATTCTGAAGTTATTTTGAGTCCGATCATCTTTTTACATCACTTGGCATATGCTGCATAGAGAGCCTCACAAACCCTTAACTTTCCCGATTAGGGAGTTTCAAGTCTTGGCACAAAGTTATCTCTTGGGTCCTTTTACATATTGACATCGTCTGATGAGCAAATACAAGATTACACACGTCCTCGAGGGTGGAGGTGGAGGCAGCTTGCGCTGAGCCCGGAGGAGGCCCACAGCACCGTGAGCCAGCAGCTGCTAACCGGAGAGCGTGGCTTGCCTCCCACCTCGGAGTCTGTGAGCTGAGTCCTAGGTGACCAGACCTCTCTGGGCCTCAGTTTCCTCAACTATCAAGTGAGGGTGGTAGTAATTCCTACCTCCCAGGCTTGTCCTGAGAATTAAGCTAAAAGAAGGCAAGCGCTTGGAGCCGTGGTTGATCATAGAACGAACTCCTTACATAACGGTTACTATGGCCGGTTACCCATGGGTAGCCTCCTAGAAGAGTTGGAACCCAGGCGTGATGGTAGAGAGCCATGAGGTTCTCCATCCGGGAACAGCGGGGCAGGGCAGGGCACAGCAGGGGTGGCAGATGTGACTCCAAATTCTGGCCCCCTAGCAGGATTCCTGTGTATCTACCCACGCTGAGTTATCCTGCCCGTGTCCCAGCCATTGGCCCACCTTATTAGTGCTCCTCCTTCCAGACTCAGGTCCGAGGTTAGACCCTCTAGGGCAATGGATCCCAAAGTGGGGCACATACCCCAAAGGGGGGCAATTTGATTTTTAAGGGGGGCAATTCGAGAATGATTTATTAGCAGTCAATTTTTTGCATTTCTTATGGTTCTAGGGGTCTCATATATAGTATATAATATACATTGTGACATATTTACGCATTTCAGTTCTCTATTATATGTTTTGGGAAACTTTATTTGCTATTTTTTCATGTAATTTCATCTTTTTTTTTTTTTTTTAACAATTTCTTAGTGATTTCTTCCTCAGTCCTTCAACTGTCCTTTTGTTCTCTTATTTTTCTCTCTCATGGCTGCCATGTTCTTTGGAAGCTTGTTTAGACCAAGTTCATGGCCTTTTAGGCTTCCTCCACGTGAATGGGAGTTCACTTTTTGAATAATAGAATTATATGTCACGGGCGGGTGGGGGTGGCATCAGGATGTTAGAGATGCTCAGGGGGGCGTGGCCAAGACAAGGCTGGAACCGCTGCTGTGGGAAGCCTCTGCCCCAGCCCTCAGCTCCTCCTCTGCCTCCGGGGAGCACCTCCATGGCCACCTCCGTCTCGCAGTGAGAGCGGCGCTCACGTTTTGGTCTCCCTGAGTGGACTCGCATCCTCGGGAGGCGGCACCGAACCGTTTTCATGTTTGCGTTCTCAGTGCCTGTGGCAGCACCAGGTTCACAGCTATGCAGACAGGAAAGGGGACACGCAGCCTGGTGAGTGGCGGCACCAGAGGTGGAGGGGGGACACGGGACCAGGGGCCTGGGCAGGGCGATCAGGACTCCAGGGTGGGCACGTCCAACAGAAGGCGTCTGCCGGCCCCACGGGAGGAAATACTGACAGGAGTTAAGGAAACGCTGGGCTCAGCGCGTCTGACTCTGAGAGTCCAACAGAACTAGGTGAGACTTGAGATTTCAGGCTGATCCTGTAGTGAGAGAATCCGGATGAGACGAAAAGCCGAGGAGAAGGCCCCAGAGAATGTCGGTATTCGATACGTGGGAGTCATATGGAGACGGAGAAGGAGCAGAAGCAGGAGCAGAAGAACCAGGAGTCTGAGGCCCGGAGCCAGGAGAGGGGGATCTGAGAGCTGCTGATGGAGCAGATGGTGCTCGGGCAGCGCCTGTGTGGGCGGCTGTGAAGCTGGGATCCAATGGTTCCCATCGCTGGCCTGGAGCTGGGATCCAATGGTTCCCACCGCTGGCCTGGAGCTGGGATCCAGTGGTTCCCACCGCTGGCCTGGAGCTGGGATCCAGTGGTTCCCATCGCTGGCCTGGAGCTGGGATCCAGTGGTTCCCATCGCTGGCCTGGAGCTGGGATCCAGTGGTTCCCGTTGCTGGCCTGGAGCTGGGATCCAGTGGTTCCCACCGCTGGCCTGGAGCTGGGATCCAATGGTTCCCATCGCTGGCCTGGAGCTGGGATCCAGTGGTTCCCATCGCTGGCCTGGAGCTGGGATCCAGTGGTTCCCACCGCTGGCCTGGAGCTGGGATCCAGTGGTTCCCATCGCTGGCCTGGAGCTGGGATCCAGTGGTTCCCGTCGCTGGCCTGGAGCTGGGATCCAGTGGTTCCCGTCGCTGGCCTGGAGCTGGGATCCAGTGGTTCCCATCGCTGGCCTGGAGCTGGGATCCAGTGGTTCCCATCGCTGGCCTGGAGCTGGGATCCAGTGGTTCCCATCGCTGGCCTGGAGCTGGGATCCAGTGGTTCCCATCGCTGGCCTGGAGCTGGGATCCAGTGGTTCCCATCGCTGGCCTGGAGCTGGGATCCAGTGGTTCCCATCGCTGGCCTGGAGCTGGGATCCAGTGGTTCCCATCGCTGGCCTGGAGCTGGGATCCAGTGGTTCCCATCGCTGGCCTGGAGCTGGGATCCAGTGGTTCCCATCGCTGGCCTGGAGCTGGGATCCAATGGTTCCCACCGCTGGCCTGGAGCTGGGATCCAGTGGTTCCCATCGCTGGCCAGCGTCTGTCCTCAGGGAGTGGGCTGAGGGGCAGGACTGAGGCCCACAGACTTGTGGGAAGGCTGATGCTGCGGGCAGCACACTGGCCACGGGGCCTGGGCGGGGGTGGGGGCACTGCTGTGTTAGGTCGGCAGTTACAGGGAAGAGGAAATGATGCTGAAGAAGAAATAATACGTGAGGAGAGATTTTTGTCCTGTGCTTGTGGAATTGTTTGCTTGTTTATGATGGAGAGATGGAGCAAGATATTTCTAGGCTGAGGGAACAGGCAGCGGAGGGAGAGAGAGGTGGGCCGGTCATCAAATTCTGAGACAAAGGAGAGAACTGGTGAGCAGAGCCGGGTGGGGTGGGGGGTCCTGTGGGACCCCTGGCCTCTCGCTGCTCATTGCTCAGAGGGGAGGAGGGGGCTCGTCTGGGCTGGAAGAGGAATGACAAGCATTGCAGTGACAGCCTTTGGGGGACCCTCTGCAGGGCGGGCCCCGAGCTGAGTCACTGCCGGAGGCAAGTGGGACAAGGTTGGTTCTGTGGCCGCAGCGGGCACTGCCTGTCCCAGGACTGACAGCTGGAAGGTGAGGAGGAGGGGAAGGAAGCAGGAGCGGGGCAGGACGGGCGCGGCTCAGAGACAGCAGCTCTGATCCACAGGGAGGGGTGCAGCTGCCGTCACGCACGGAGGGGAAATGCCCTTGGAGAAGCCAGTGAACAAAGTCACACCGCGATCAGGAGATCAGGAGGTGGGAGGGGCTGTCCGTGCGACGCTGGGGCACGGGCTGGGGGGGGGGGGGGGGGCGGGAGCCCTTCCCGTGTGGACACTGGCCGCCCCCTCTCCGGCTGTGCCTCCGGCAGCTCCAGCTGGGACGTCTGTCTGAGTCAGGTCACGCCGAGCCCGGGACAGGCGGGTACACGTTTAGGAGGCCTTCTCCGCCCTGCTCCTCCTCCTCAGCCGCTCCCCTCCTCCCCTCCGCCCACCGGCCGCCCTTGGGTCTCGCCTCCTCACTGGCAGCGTCGCTGGGCACAGTGTTCCTTGTTTGAGTCGCCCCGGTTTTCTCTTCTCCCTCTGCCGTCAAACAGTGGGACCAGAAGTTGGGGTTCATTGCTGGGGACCCACTGTGTTCCCTGGAGGAGGACAGGAAGGGGGAGGCCTCCGAGCCCCAGGACCAGGCCGTGCCCCGCAGCCAGGGCTGCCCACAGAGCTGTGGCTGTTGTTTGTGGCGTCTGCTCCCTCAGCGGGAAGAGTGTGGAGAGGCGTGGGGAGGGGTGCTTGTCACGGGGTCTGGGGAGACTGCAGTGGAGGAGGGGCCTGGTCCTGTGGTCAGGGGCTGCCAGGACAGCGCGCCCAGAGACGGACGCTCACCAGGGTCCCTCCCTGCTGGACTCTGCTCTGTGCGCCTGTGCGGAGACCAGCTCCCAACGGGCCGTGACAGAACCAGCCTTGTCGCACTTGCCTCCGGCAGGGACTCAGTCGTTTGCCATCACTGGCCAGACAGGGGCTCAGGAAACACGTGGAGTCGGGGCCGGGGCCGGGCTCCGGTCACACGTCAATCTCTGGACTCTGAGAGACGAAGGCCTTTCTTCCCGCAGACACGGGAGCCAGTTCCCAACCAGCAGCGCCTTTGGGAAAGGGGGGGGCATGTGCAGGGGCCTGGCGCCTCGGAGACAGACACACGGCATCCTCTCCCGGGAGCTCTGACAGACGGGCACAGGGCACCCGCGTCGCCCTGTCCCGGGCACTGGGCACCCGCGCCGCCCTGTCCCGGGCACTGGGCACCTGCGCCGCCCTGTCCCGGGCACTGGGCACCCGCGCCGCCCTGTCCCGGGCACTGGGCACCCGCGCCGCCCTGTCCCGGGCACGGCCGGTGGAGGAGGGGATACAGCCGCAGAGCCCGCCACTCCCGCCCTCTCAGATTCAGACCACGCAGCCTCCTCCGCTCCCCCCTCTTTTTTTCTGGCTTTTTGGTCAAGAATTTAGGCTGAAGCGCTGGTCACACTTCAGAGGATGCGTCTTCCTTGAACTTCAGATGAACTAAACCCACCCAAGTGTTTATTGAGCGCGTCAGTAATGAACACGCATCCTCCACGCCCATCTCCTCCGTGTTAACCGGGCGGCGAGGCTCCCAGCGCTGGCGCTTCCCCCGGGTCATGTGGGCGGAGTGGGGTTCAGGCTGGAAGCGGTGCCCACGGCCATGGGCGTTTGGATGGTGAGCCTCCCACCTGCCAGGCACAGGAGGTGCCCGCGGTCCTGAGTGTGAGCAACTTGCTTCCCGCCTGCCCAGGGCCAGGGAGCCTTTGCCTCAGGGACCACATAACACGACGCAGCCTGGACCCCGCGTCAGCAGGCAGCCGGGCGTTCCTGACCAGCCTGGGCCTGATGGCCACTTCCTACCCGGAGCAGCCTCCCCGCTGGGTCACCGGGGCCCAGCTCCGTCCCCAGCAGCACCAACAGTTTGGTTCAAGATGTAGGCTTGTGTCCGGATGTGAGAGGGAAGGGCTCTGGGACAGGAGTGGTAGGCGCCGGGTCTGACGTTGCTGGGTGTAAGCCCGTGACCGGCCCTGTCCCCGGGACCCACACTGCCCGCCCCTCCCCAAGCCTGCCTCTCCGGGGGCGAGGGCTTCTTCCTCCCGGGAGCCCCCATCGTCACACCCGCCCTCGGCCACATGGCAGCTTGTCAGAGACGCCAAACCCCTAGGTCATCGGAGGGGCCCCGTTCTCCCGGGCCGCCTTTCACACGCTGATGCTTATTCTAGAGCATCCGCACGGGAATTGCCCGCCAATACCCAAACTGACGCCCGGGAAGAGAGACCGGAGGAGCTGACCTCTCCGGCCCGAGTCCGCCAAGCCGTCCCTGTGCCCTCCAAACAGAGAGGCTGCCCTTAAGAGAGACTCTCAGTGCAAAGCTTAGGACATAGGCAACATGACTGAAAAAATAAGGTTTGGAATCACCATTTTGCTCTTGCTTCAGGCCTGCACGTATCTAAAAGCACTGTGGTTCGCTCTGGCTGGTTTGGCTCAGTGGACAGAGCTTTGGCCTGTGGTCTGAAGGGTCCCGGGTTCAATTCCGGTCAAGGGCACATGCCCAGGTTTCTGGCTGGATCCCCAGTAGGGGGCATGCAGGAGGCAGCCGATCAATGATTCCCTCTCATCATTGATGTTTCTCTCTCTCTCCCTCTCCCTTCCTCTCTGAAATCAATAAAAATATATAAAAAAAAAGTACTGTGGTCCCATCGCTGATGGTCTTGCCCTCGGAGGGCCCTGCTCTGTCCTGGTGGAGGTCTTACCGCTGACTGTTGTGCTGTGCTCCAGCCCCAGGCTTGCTGCTTTGTTTTTTTTTTAAATTTCGTTATTGATTAAGGTGTCACATATTTGTCCTCATCCCCCCATTCCCATCCCACACCCCTCCCCACGGATGCCCCCACCCCCCTGTTGTCCTTAACCATTGGTTAGGCTCGTATGCATGCACACAAGTCCTTTGGTTGATCTCTCCCCCCTCCCCCCACCCTCCCCTCCCCTCCCTCTGAGGCCCGACAGTCCGATCGATGCCTCCTTGTTTCTGGGTCTGTTCTTGTTCCTCAGTCTATGTTGTTCATCATTTCCCCTAGATGAGTGAGATCATGTGTTACTAGAAATATACTTATAAGAACCGAATGTGAGATGAGCAATAATAGTTATGCTGATAGGCAAATGAATCAGTCTGTAGTGAGTTTCTTTCTGGACCAACAGTTCTTTTGAGACCCAATTTCAATGTCCACCAGTTCCTTATGTGTACATGTCGGCACTGACCTCTCAGCTCTGGATGGTGGACAAATGGTGGTAATGCAGGTCCGACTCCCTCTGGTTTGGTCTCGCCCGGACCCAGGGGCGCGGCTTCACCCGGACTCAGGGGTGTGCGGCCTCACCCGGACCCAGGACCCAGCATCACCCGGGCCCCAGGGCGTGTGGCCTCACCCAGACCCAGGTGTGTGCAGCCTCACCCGGACCCGGGATCCAGCCTCACCCGGACCCGGGGGTGCGCTGCCTCACCCGGACCCGGGATCCAGCCTCACCCGGACCCAGGGGCACGTGGCCTCACCTGGACCCAGGGGCGTGTGGCCTCACCCAGGCCCGGGACCCAGCCGTGGCCTCACTCGGTCCCAGGGGCGCGTGGCCTCACCTGGACCCCGGGGCGCACGGCCTCACCCGGACCCAGGGGCGCGCGGCCTTACCCAGGCCCGGGACCCAGCCTCACCCAGACCCAGGGGCGTGTGTCTTCTCCCAGACCCAGGGGCGCGTGGCCTCACCTGGGCCCGGGGCCCAGCCTCACCTGGACCCAGGGGCGCGTGGCCTCACCCAGACCCAGGGGCGCACGGCCTCGCCCGGACCTGGGATCCAGCCTCACCTGGACCCAGGGGTGTGCAGCCTCACCCGGACCCAGGGGCGTGTGGCCTCACCCGGACCCGGGTCCCACTGGGGCCTCGTCTTCCCGATCCCAACTCCCATCAGTCAATTCCTTCTCAGCAATTCCTCCAGCCATTTTCTCAAAGCTCCGGGGCGGCTGCCGCGGAACTCGCTGGGCAGCGGGCTCGGTGAAGCTCCGGTGCACCCAGTGTGCGGTGGCGGGCTGGTCCGAGGTCGCTGCGATGGCGCTCGGGTCTGCAGCGGCGGCTGGTCGCCGGGCGTGTGCACCTGGCCACTTCCGGGGTGCAGAGATTCTCGAAGGACTCAGAGGTCAGCAAGTGCGGAGTCTCCCACCCCATGTCCCTCCACTCGTCTGTCTGTGCTCGGCAGCGAGTGGAGCCGTCCCCTCAGCCGGAGACCGCCGGGGGAACCGCGCCGAGCACGTTCCAGGCCGCCATTGTGTCGCCAGAGCCGTAGTTCTTAAAGTGTGATCTTTGGCTCACCGGCATCAGCATCATCCCGCGTACCCCTCTCTTTTATTCTAGTTGTAGAGCATCCGCTCAGCCAGCCCTCCGGTGGTTCTGGATGGTGTCTGCTCTGTTTTCCAGCTGTAGTTTCAAAATTGTTGTGGTAGGAAACAATCAGGCGTCCGCCCTATGCCTCCATCTTGGTCCTCCTCGCTGCTTTGTTTTTTAACTTGATTCTTCACCGTGACAGTCTTCGCCATACGGCCTTTGCCTGGAAGGTGAGCTGTCTCAGGAAGAGGCAGTCCCTGTTCCAAGGTTCCTTCTCAATTCCGAGCCCCCGTCTGTGGGGTCACAGCCCCGGTCCGGCCCCTGCTCTCCTGGTGCGGTGGCTGCTGGCAGGGAGGCTCACAGGGACCCGCTGAGCTTGGAAAGCCTGATGCTCCGGCCTCTCCCAGACGGTCCGACTCGGGCTGGGGGAGCCGCCTCCGTGGGATTCTGGAGAGACACGGGGTGACGGGGTATCTCTTGGATCCCAGCAGCACGCTCTGTGGGCCAGGAGAGATGTCTCCACACCTTCAGAGTTAGAGGAGAGTTGAGAGTTTATCGACTCCAATGTTTTCATTTAAAGTTGAGAAAACGGAAGTTCAGGATGGCCAATGGACTGCCCGAGAAGGGACGTCAGTAAATGACACAGCCGGGCTTTCCGACCCCCAGTTGGTGGGTTTCCAGTGACACGTTCTTCCTCAGAGACTGACGGGAGAAATGAGATCCCGTTAGGTTACCGGCGGGGGCGTGTAGAATGGAAAGTGAAGTGGGGGCGTGGCCCTGGTCCGCCCAGTTCTCAGAGCCCTTCTTACAGCCACGTCCGCACTCGGACCGAGAAGACTCGGAGACGGCGCCCGCTGTGCAATTGCGCGCCTGACATTATGACTAGAAAGGGCAAGGCATATATTGAATCACTTTTTTGATTATTTGGGAAGCCAAGTCTTTATTAATACCACTTAATAAAGCTTCTGTCTGTCTTTGTCCCGATAGAGTTTCCTTTGTTTCCAGGTGAGAATGCCTGCAGAGGGACATGGCAGGGCGGAATGGGAGGTGACTAAGCAGACCTTCTGAGACGCAGTCGGGGGCCACGCGGCCGTCTCGGAGGAAGCAGGGGCTCCTGGTAACCGGGGGAACTCCTGATATTCCTTGAAAAGTTACTGTGGGTGAGCCTGTGACAACGGGGTGCCCTGTCCCTCAAAGCACAGGAACCGCTAAACTCCACAGGGACAGCCTGCTCCTGGGAAGTGGGGGCACATGCCAGATGGTTTCTTCGCGATGCCATCTGGCGCCCCTCCCCTTTTCCAGAACAGATTGGAGGTCCCAGGAGCTGTGCCTCCCCGAGTTGCAGGGGCAGAGCCCACAGCGGTGGGCCTGGGTCCCGGACTCCCAGCCAACTTCTCGCCACGTCTCGGGGCCCCATGCGACGTCCTGTTCTCACGCGGTCGCTGAGGGACTTCAGTTCCTGCTGTCCCTGATGTTTGCCCCCAACACGTGAGGCAGGCCCCTGCCCCAGCTTCCGGCCGCCTGTGAGGGTCCTGAGCTCACGCGTGGACACTGGACTTACTCTCTGAAACCACTGTCCCCGGCTCTCAGGTCCAGGCGCTGAGCGGCTGCTGTGCACACCGCGCTTCACATCATCCCTAGTTCTGCCCACGCAGTGCCTGCTCCACCGGGTCCACAGATGTTACGTGATAAGTGCTCGATCACAAACGGCGGCACGTGCTGTCAAGTGAAACGTGTGCGGTGTTCCGGGACGGAAGACAGGGAAACCTGCATCAGTGGGGATGAAGGAAAGGTCTTTGGGGATCTGAATGCTGTGGAGGAGGCAGTGGGAGGAGCAGGTGTGGGAGGTCTGGAGCTGGGCGGGGCTTGCCGTGTTGAAAGATGGGGTGGCTGGGTCCTCAGGCTTCAGGGGGGTGGGTTGTGTAGGGAGGGTAGGGCTGTAAGAGAAATCTGAAGAGGGTGGGAGAGATGGAGGAATTCAGAAGAGTGGGTGTGTGGTTATTTTGTGATGAGCCATTTGCCCCTCGACTTCTTTCATTAGGTTTATTCTCTTATTTATTCTTTTATTCTTCTATTCTCAGACAGATACCAGGTGACTCCTCTGTAGGACACCGTAGTCTGAGCTGCATTTGTGCCTTTCCTTGGTGCTGTGACAAGGGAGAGAGTCGGAGGCGTTATTGCCTTTGGCCTGTGGTCTGTGCACCGGGTGAGACTGATGTCTGAATTGTCTGCCGGGTAATTTGGGTGACTCATTGAGCCTTCAACTCAAATTCTTCTTAATTGCTATGACTTTTGGGTCTGTAGGAAAGTCACAGGATGGAAAATGAAGTCAGAAAGCCGTGAAAGAACCAAGAAATTATTATCTGACTAGAGGCCCAGTGCATGAATTTGTGCACCATGGGGTCCCTCGGCCTGGCCTGCAGGATCGGGCCAAAACCAGCTCTCCAACATCCCCTGAGGGGTCCCAGATTGCAAGAGGATGAAGGCCAGGCCGAGGGACCCCACCGATGCATGATCAGGGCTGGGGAGGGATGCAGGAGGTTGGCCAGCCGGGGAGGAACCACGGGAGGGCTCCAGGGTGTATCTGGCCCTTTTCGCTCAGTCCCGATAGACTGGGCCCCAGCAGCAAGCTAACCTACCGGTCAGAGGGTCTGCCTCCTGGTGGTCAATGCATGTCATAGCAACTGGTGAAGCAGCTGACTGTCTTCCCCTTGGTGGTCAGTGCATGTCATAGCGAGTGGTTGAGCAGCCTTAGCATATTATGCTTTGATTGGTTGAATGGATGACCTGACGACTAGACACTTAGCATATTAGGCTTTCATTATATAGGATTTGTGGGAATATCGCCTCAAGATTCCCCAGGAAGCATTTGGTTTTGACTCACTCTGATGTTAAGTCACTAGGACGGCGCACTGGTGGTGTGTTTTCCTACTTACAGTCGTGGCTTTAACTTACCTGCCGTGGGCTGTGCTTCCCATTTCCTGAATGCTGTGCACTTGATGGGGACACAGAGAAAGCCTGTCCCGGGAGTCGGGCCTGATGCCGCCTGGAGTCCCCGGTGGGTCAGGGCCTGCACGGAGCCTGCAGGGATGGGCCTGCGGGTGGGGAGAGGCTGGTGGGAACAGGGGCGGGAGGACAGGCTCGTGCCTCACACTCTGCAGGATTCAGGCAGAGCGGACGCGGCTGGAGATAGACACAGCTGAGGGGACAGTCTCGCCTTCCGCACGACCTCCAGGTGGCGCTGGCAGGGCTCGGGAACCTTCCTGCACGTCTGTCATCAGTTCACTTCCTTCCTCCAAACACAGACTCCACACGGCCTCCTCTCCCTGAGGCTTCCCTGTCCCCTCTTCGTTCTCATTTATTTATTCTTAAAATATATCTTTATTGATTTCAGAGAGGAAGGAAGAGAGAGATAGAACCATCAATGATGAGAGAGAATCATCAACTGGTTGCCTCCTGCACGCCCCCTACTGGGGATTGAGCCCACAACCTAGGCACGTGCCCTGACCGGGAATTGAACCATGACCTCCTGGTTCATAGGTCAATGCTCAACCACTGCGTCACACCAGCTGGGCTCTTTGTTCTCATGTAAAGACCCAGGTTTTTATTCCAGTGAGAAAACTGGAAGATGACCGGGACTTAGAAAGGAGGATGGCAATTTGCTCAGAGAAGATGTTGCTGCAAATACCAGGTTGTAGGACATGAAGAAGGCAAGCCCAGTGCAGGCTACACTTGACATGTGTTAGTTTTTTACAAAGAAGTAAAACACTTTAACTCTCAATGTTCCAAAATACAACGTAGTAAGTAAGTATTAGTTGTACTGTTTGTTCATTTGCCTGCATACTTATAACCACCAGGAATGTTTAATGTTTAACAAAGACGTTTAAAGGCCATGGGAGTCCCAGGTCCACATGAGTGCTGACTTGGTTTCAGCTTGCAGCTCCTTGCTATGGTCCTGCCTGTGGTGCCCTTGGATTGGGCGACTGGAGCCTCGTCTCCCTGCCCCTCCCTCCTAACCACACTCGGGATTTCCTGTCCCTAAGGGCTCTGGTCCTGCTTCTGTGGGCTTCCTCCAGGTCAGTCTTCCTGACACAACCAGTGTGTGCGTCCCTGGGCCTGAGGGGTGTCCCAGGGCAGCTCTGTGGGGGAGGGTGGTGAACTGTGGGTGAGCTGTCTGGAGTGTCCTGGTGCAGGTGTGTGCTGTGGGGAGGTACAGGCAGGAGTGGAGGCGAGGGAGGCGGACCAAGGCCTGGGGCCTCTGTCTGAACTCTCACCTCAGCATTCCCAATGCTGGGCAGACAAGCTCCACGGCAGGTTCCTTAGAGGCAAACCAGGGTCTCTGCCTCTACGATTACTCCTTCTACTCCTTTAAAACTCACTCCCATCAGGCTGTCATCCCACCAGTGAGACTGCTCTGGTAAGACCAATGACTCCCAGGTCCATTCACTCTCAGACCAATGACTCCCACGGTCCGTTCTCTCTCAGACCAATGACTCCTATGGTCTATTCACTCAGACCAATGACTCCCATGGTCCATTCACTCAGACCAATGACTCCCACGGTCCGTTCTCTCTCAGACCAATGACTCCCATGGTCTGTTCTCTCTCAGACCAATGACTCCCATGGTCCATTCACTCTCAGACCAATGATTCCCACGGTTAGTTCTCTCTCAGACCAATGACTCCCATGGTCTGTTCTCTCTCAGACCAATGACTCCCACGGTTAGTTCTCTCTCAGATCAATGACTCCCATGGTCTGTTCTCTCTCAGACCAATGACTCCCATGGTCCATTCACTCTCAGACCAATGATTCCCAAGGTTCATTCACTCTCAGACCAATGACTCCCATGGTCCATTCACTCTCAGACCAATGACTCCCATGGTCAGTTCTCTCTCAGACCAATGACTCCCACGGTCCGTTCTCTCTCAGACCAAAGACTCCCATGGTTTTTCCCTCTCAGACCAATGACTCCCACGGTCCGTTCTCTCTCAGACCAATGACTCCCATGGTCCATCCCTTTTTAGACCAATGACTCCCACGGTCCGTTCTCTCTCAGACCAATGACTCCCATGGTCCATTCACTCTCAACCAATGACTCCCATGGTCCATTCACTCTCAGACCAATGACTCCCATGGTCCATTCACTCTCAGACCAATGACTCCCATGGTCCGTTCTCTCTCAGACCAATGATTCCCAAGGTCCATTCACTCTCAGACCAATGACTCCCATGGTCCATTCACTCTCAGACCAATGACTCCCATGGTCCATTCACTCAGACCAATGACTCCCATGGTCCATTCACTCTCAGACCAATGACTCCCATGGTTCTTCCCTCTCAGACCAATGACTCCCATGGTCCGTTCTCTCTCAGACCAATGACTCCCATGGTCCATCCCTTCTTAGACCAATGACTCCCATGGTCCATTCTCTCTCAGACCAATGACTCCCACGGTCCGTTCTCTCTCAGACCAATGACTCCCATGGTCCATTCACTCTCAGACCAATGACTCCCACGGTCCGTTCTCTCTCAGACCAATGACTCCCATGGTCCATTCACTCTCAGACCAATGACTCCCACGGTCCGTTCTCTCTCAGACCAGTGACTCCCATGGTCCATTCACTCTCAGACCAATGACTCCCACGGTCCGTTCTCTCTCAGACCAATGACTCCCATGGTCCATTCACTCTCAACCAATGACTCCCATGGTCCATTCTCTCTCAGACCAATGACTCCCATGGTCCATTCACTCTCAGACCAATGACTCCCATGGTCCATTCACTCTCAGACCAATGACTCCCATGGTCAGTTCTCTCTCAGACCAATGACTCCCATGGTCCATCCCTTTTTAGACCAATGACTCCCATGGTCCATTCTCTCTCAGACCAATGACTCCCATGGTCCATCCCTTCTTAGACCAATGACTCCCATGGTCCATTCACTCTCAGACCAATGACTCCCACGGTCCGTTCTCTCTCAGACCAATGACTCCCATGGTCCATTCACTCTCAGACCAATGACTCCCATGGTCCATTCTCTCTCAGACCAATGACTCCCATGGTCCATCCCTTCTTAGACCAATGACTCCCATGGTCTATTCACTCTCAGACCAATGATTCTCAAGGTTCATTCACTCTCAGACCAATGACTCCCATGGTCCGTTCTCTCTCAGACCAATGACTCCCACGGTCCGTTCTCTCTCAGACCAATGACTCCTATGGTCCATTCACTCAGACCAATGACTCCCACGGTCCGTTCTCTCTCAGACCAATGACTCCCATGGTTCTTCCCTCTCAGACCAATGACTCCCATGGTCCATTCTCTCTCAGACCAATGAGTCCCACGGTCTGTTATCTCTCAGACCAATGACTCCCATGGTCCATTCACTCTCAGACCAATGATTCCCAAGGTTCATTCACTCTCAGACCAATGACTCCCATGGTCCATTCACTCTCAGACCAATGACTCCCACGGTCCGTTCTCTCTCAGACCAATGACTCCTATGGTCTATTCACTCAGACCAATGACTCCCATGGTCCATTCACTCAGACCAATGACTCCCACGGTCCGTTCTCTCTCAGACCAATGACTCCCATGGTCCATCCCTTCTTAGACCAATGACTCCCATGGTCCATTCACTCTCAGACCAATGACTCCCATGGTTCTTCCCTCTCAGACCAATGACTCCCATGGTCCGTTCTCTCTCAGACCGATGAGTCCCACGGTCCGTTATCTCTCAGACCAATGACTCCCATGGTCCATTCACTCTCAGACCAATGATTCCCAAGGTTCATTCACTCTCAGACCAATGACTCCCATGGTCCATTCACTCAGACCAATGACTCCTATGGTCCATTCACTCAGACCAATGACTCCCATGGTCCATTCACTCAGACCAATGACTCCCATGGTCCATCCACTCTCAGACCAATGACTTTCATGGTCCATTCACTCAGACCAATGACTCCCATGGTCCATTCATTCAGACCAATGACTCCAATGGTCCATTCACTCAGACCAATGACTCCCATGGTCCATTCACTCTCAGACCAATGACTTTCATGATCCATTCAGTCTTATACCAATGACTCCCATGGTCCATCCCTTCTTAGACCAATGACTCCCATGGTCCATTCACTCTCAGACCAATGACTCCCATGGTCCATTCACTCAGACCAATGACTCCTATGGTCCATTCACTCAGACCAATGACTCCCATGGTCCATTCACTCAGATCAATGACTCCCATGGTCCATCCACTCTCAGACCAATGACTCCCATGGTCCATTCACTCAGACCAATGACTCCCATGGTCCATTCATTCAGACCAATGACTCCCATGGTCCATTCACTCTCAGACCAATGACTTTCATGATCCATTCAGTCTTATACCAATGACTTCCATGGTCCTATCACTCTTAGACCAATAACTTCCATGGTTTATTTCCTCTTGGTCTGTGAGGAGAAGCTGACACCGGTGACCACTTCCTCCTCCTAAGATGCTTTCTCTACATCTCAGCGGAAGCCGCAGTCTCTCCAGCATCTTCTGTCCTTATCTGCTCTTGGTTGACCCTCCACTGTAGTTCCTTTGGCTTCCCATTTCCTTAATGTTGCTGTGTCCCTACACTCAGCCCTTGGATTTATTTTCTCTTTTTACTCTTATTTCCATGGTGGTCGTATCTAATCCCACAGCTCATCTGTCTGCTGCATGGTATTAGCTACCTTCTTACCACCTCAAAATGTACAGTTCAATTTATAGTTGACCTCTCCTGGGAACAACCGACTCATCAACCTATTTATCAATTCCATGTTTCTTGTTGGAAATTTAGGATAAAATATTCATAGTGTTCCTTTAGCAATCTTAGCTCTGTATCCAAACTATGACTTAAAAAAATTACTTTCACTGTCAATACCTTAGTCTCAACCAACATTTCTCAGTTGTTCTTGCACCAGCCTCTCGCCTGTCTTGCCCTGGCCCTCTGCAGTCTGTTTTCTACATGGTAGACAAAGGAACACTTTAGATTTCCAAATCAGGTTATGCTACCCTTCTCCAAACCTGTGTGGGTGCCTCCCCTCAGGTAGCATGAAACCCAGGCCTTCTCAGGCTTCTCCAGGAGGCTCACCTGTGAGCCACATCCCCCAGGGCACCGAGCTCCCGATGAGCTGATCTGTCCCGTGAATTTGCCAATTGTCTTCAGTCTCAAGCTCCTATAGAAGGGTATGCTCACACACAGCTCTGAAACACCCCTGTCACTGGCATTTAGACACAGTGAGAGTTTACTTCTCACAGTGTATAGTCTGATATGGCTCGGCGATGGTGGGGAGCAAGGGACACTGGCTTCGTTCCACACTGTTACTGGGGCCAAGGTTCTTTCCATGGCACTTTCTCCCAACCATCAGCCCCAGGGCCTCAGCATCTTCTCTCTCCAGCGGATTTCCAGAGAAAACAAAAGAGCACAGGAGATTGTGGAAGAGGTGTGTGGCGGACATGCTATACATAGGTTAGAACTTGATCTCATGGTCCCACCTAGCTGCAAGGGAGGCTGGAGATTGACCAATGACTCCCACTTCAAATTTATGCTGGGAGGAAATGTTAATTTCAAACAATACTGTGTCCTTAGTGCTTAGAATAGCGCTTGGCACGCAGGTGATGCCAATAAATATTTGTTGGAGTCATAAGGGATGAATGAATGGATATGGGAACCCTGGAGGACTGAACCTTTATCTAGAGACAGACTGAACCCTGATGCTGTGTTTTCCCCAGCGGCTAACACAGTGTCTTTCCTGCCCAGCTCTTGGGCTGCCTCACCGCTCCCTGTGAAGGGGTGGTGTTTACTGCCCTTGCCCTTGAACCTGGCTGTGCTTAGGACCCTCCTGTAAGGCAGCGGTGGGCCCGTGGGCCATATAAGGCCGGAGAAATCATTTGGCCTGGTCCTGCCAAGGCAACTGCAGGTGGGACTCAAAATTCAATAACTCTAGGAACTTTTTTCATAGCAAGATAAACTTATATTAAGTGAATCATACTAAGCGAATGATGGTATAAATATGAAAATGACTGTTGGCAGAAAACAAGTTCCCCACCCCTGCTGTAAGCAATGGTATGTAGCAGCAGTCACTGCCCGTAGGTGCTTTCCATGGAAAAATAACCACGGAGTTCCACCAACAGCCGGGAACTCAGGACTAGTCTGAGAAGACTCATTTTCATTGTATTTGCTGTTTTGATGCCAAAGGGACTCTCAAGCCAGTGTAGGTAGCCGCACTCCCTCCAAAGTCCCAAATCCAGGGCCAAGTGTCGGGTGTCAGGGAAGCTAAGCGCTAAGCTGTAGTGACCTCCTCAGAATGTGGCTAACAGGCGTGCTTCACTTCCCTGCCCCGCCCAGGCTGGGAGGAAAGGAGGAACGCTGGTGTGGAGCTGTAATTTTCCACCATCCCCCGAGTGCCTGTCCTTCACAGCTGCCTTTGGTTAAGCTGAAGCGGGAGAGTTTCCTGAGAGGTCGGCCTATGCCTCCAGAAAGGATGGTGCTCCTGAGAGGACAGACATTAAGCATTAAAAGCTTCCAGTCCGGTCGATGTGGCTCAGTGGTGGAGGTCAACCCATGAACCAAGAGGTTGCTGGTTCGATTCCTGGTCAGGGCACGTGCCCGGGTTGCAGGCTTGATCCCCAGTGTGGGGTGTGCAGGAGGCAGCCGATCAGTGATTCTCTCTCATCATTGAAGCTTCTATCTCTCTCTCCCCTCTCCCTTCTTCTCTCTCTAAAAGTCAATAAAAACATATTTTTTTAAAAAGCTCCCATTTGCCATATTCTGTGAAGCAATGAGGAAAACATAGGCCTTGAATGGAGAGGAGGCCTAGCGAGAGATCTCAGCTCTGAGGGACGCAGCAGGCTTGTCTCCAGGCTTCTGCGAGCAGCTTTGGAAGTGGTCTGGGAGGCCGCGTGGCTCCTTTTAGGAAAACACGGCTGTCTGTCATCCCTCGGCCCGCTCACCCTGGAGGGCACTTTGCCTTTCCCAGGAGCTGGTCAGGGAGCCCTGGGCCCTGGGATGAACGCCACGTGACGTCAGCCGGTTCACTGGCAGATCGGGACTCAGTTTCTCCTGCGGTTTCCGCGTCACCGCTTCCAGGCGAGGCCACATTCAGCGCCCATGTTGCCGTCTCAGGCCTCGCAGGCACGGCTGCACTTGCTTGAATTGCTCAGGACGTGAGCAGGACAGCCGCTTAGAGCCACCACTGAGCTGTCCCGTGGCCTCTGGGCGGCCTCGGATTCAGCCTCTGGCGGCTCATTTGCACTCAGATTGGCTCAGGGGGATTCGTGGGCCCCAGTCCAGAGCTGGAGGCATCGCAGCAGCTGGTGAGAGATGCCGGTGGGATTGGAGACAGAGACCTAAGGAGATGGAAGGCAGCGGCTTGCTGAGCCCGGCGCCTGGGGCTGCACTGCCCTCAGCCAGCAGCTCTGTCCCGTGACTAACAGCCCCAGGCCAGGCCTTGCCCCTTCGCTGCAGACAGGCTGGTCCAGGCGGCCAGGGCAGCGTCCCCGGGCACCCACGTTGCCTTGGCACAGAGGCATGCTCCCACCCATCTGTGACTTGAAGGGCACGCAGGGGATTGGGAGGCGGAAAGAGTGCTAGAAATTATGGGTTTGTTCACGAGGGGAAATGGTGGGGTTGGGTGGTGTCCCGGAATGGCATCTCTTAGCAGTGGCTCCCTAGCCAACGCTCAGCGTTACCAGAAGAGCTAGAATAAAAGGACAGATCAGCATGGCTGGGGGCTCGGCGTCTCTGGGTGCCCTTTTGGGAGCCATGGTCTTCGGGGTGGACACAGCCCAGTGTTAACACAAGGGCATGAGGAAGGGGGCGGGGTGGGGACACGGGGGTGGTAGGTCTCTCCCAGGGGCAGCAGACACAGCTGTTTTATGATGGGTCTTTAAAAACACCGAACCTTTTCTTTCGCAGTGTCAGTGGCTGCTGTGATGTACCTCGGACAGTTCCGGGCAGTTGTAACATCGCAAATCCCTGGGGCCTCAGTAAAGTCTCTGGAACATTGAGGTGTGTGGGAGGCAGGCCCACCTTCCTCCCCAGTTTACCACCGAGCCCCAGCCCACCGAGGCCACAGCAAGGCCAGTGAGACTGAGGGCAAGGCAGGTGGGGAGGACAAGGGCGTGGACAGGACTGGGGAGGGCCTGGGAGGGAAGGAGTGTGGATGGAGGGAAGCAGCTTCCTCTCTCCAGGGCTGTTCCCTCACACCATCCATTTCTTATTAACACAAATGCCCGAGGAGCCGTGAGCACACGCACGGAGCATCCTGTTCCAGAGCTTGGAGGAGACAATTTAGTGTCCTGGTGGGAGTGTGATGGGAAAGTTGCTGAAGCAGCAGCAGAGGCTGCTGCTATGGGAACTGCCTCTGGCCATCCGTGGAGGACCAGGTTTCCTGCCCCTGAGCTCCATGGTGGGCTCAGACCACCTCTCAGGACAGAAAGGGAAGAGTCTTGTCCAGTGAGACAAGTCCTGCAGTCCCCAGACACCCTGTCCATCCTGCAAACCCCAGACCCTGTCCATCCTGCAAACCCCCGACACCCTGTCCATCCTGCAACCCCCAGACACCCTGTCCATCCTGCAAACCCCAGACCCTGTCCATCCTGCAAACCCCAGACACCCTGTCCATCCTGCAACCCCCAGACACCCTGTCCATCCTGCAAACCCCAGACACCCTGTCCATCCTGCAAACCCCAGACACCCTGTCCATCCTGCAAACCCCAGGCACCCTGTCCATCCTGCAAATCCCCAGACACCCTGTCCATCCTGCAAACCCAAGGCACCCTGTCCATCCTGCAAACCCCAGACACCCTGTCCATCCTGCAAACCCCCAGACACCCTGTCCATCCTGCAAACCCCAGACACCCTGTCCATCCTGCAAACCCCAGACACCCTGTCCATCCTGCAAACCCAAGGCACCCTGTCCATCCTGCAAACCCCAGACACCCTGTCCATCCTGCAAATCCCCAGACACCCTGTCCATCCTGCAAACCCCAGGCACCCTGTCCATCCTGCAAACCCAAGGCACCCTGTCCATCCTGCAACCCCCAGGCACCCTGTCCATCCTGCAAACCCCCAGGCACCCTGTCCATCCTGCAAACCCCCAGGCACCCTGTCCATCCTGCAAACCCCCAGACACCCTGTCCATCCTGCAAACCCCCAGACACCCTGTCCATCCTGCAAACCCCAGGCACCCTGTCCATCCTGCAATCCCCAGACACCCTGTCCATCCTGCAAACCCCAGACACCCTGTCCATCCTGCAAACCCCCAGATACCCTGTCCATCCTGCAAACCCCCAGACACCCTGTCCATCCTGCAAACCCCCAGACACCCTGTCCATCCTGCAACCCCCCAGGCACCCTGTCCATCCTGCAAACCCCCAGGCACCCTGTCCATCCTGCAAACCCCCAGACACCCTGTCCATCCTGCAAACCCCCAGACACCCTGTCCATCCTGCAAACCCCAGACACCCTGTCCATCCTGCAACCCCCCAGACACCCTGTCCATCCTGCAAACCCCCAGGCACCCTGTCCATCCTGCAAACCCCAGACACCCTGTCCATCCTGCAACCCCCACACTCTGTCCATCCTGCAAACCCCCGGACACCCTGTCCATCCTGCAAACCTCCATGCACCCTGTCCATCCTGCAAACCCCAGACACCGTGTCCATCCTGCAACCCCCCCCCCCCCCGAAGAGTGACAGGGACAGCTCACCGAGGCAAGACCATCTCCAAACCTGGGCTTTTCCACTTCAAATGATATTTGAACTTTTTGAAGTTTGTTATTCTCTCTCTCAAAGGTAAGGAGGCCCGGAACTTTTAAAAACACTTATGGCAAAAAAACATTCTAGACATTAAAAACCTTTCAAGAAACCATATTTTGATGACTTACCTGTAAGTGAATTGCAAGCTTTTAGTTTGAAATTTTGTTTGCAATTTCCCAAAGTAAATAGAAAAGCAATTTTGGAATGTGGAAGAGGAGACGGGTGGCGCAGGGTAGAACAGATGGAAAACGATTTTGGCACACTTTGCATCTGTATAGCCTGTACTTTTCCTCAGGTTGTGAACATTTTTCCAGCACTCACTCTGTGTGTTTTCTTTCCCCTTCAGTTTAAAGTGAAACGTCGCTTTCTTGGCGTGTGTAATGTATGTGTGTATTTATGGGTATGTACTTTCAACCTGGAACTCACCAACGTTAAAAACGGTCATTTCCACCCAGCGGGCGTGGCTCAGTGGTTAAGTGTCGACCTATGAATCAGGAGGTCAGGGTTTGATTCCCGGTCAGGGCACATGCCTGGGTTGCAGGCTCGATCCCCAGTGGGAGGTGTGCAGGAGGCAGCTGATCCATGATTCTCTCTCATCGTTGATGTTTCTCTCTTTTTCTCCCTCTCCCTTCCTCTCTGAAGTCAATAAAAATATATTAAAAAAAAAAGAGAGAAAAATGGTCATTTCCTTCCTCAGTTGGCCACTGTGCAAATACTTTTCTTTCAAGGATCATAAAGTCTACAATGTGCAAAACACACAGAGACACAGTACAACGCGGAGGACGAGGCGTGAGAGGGAAGGGAGACATGTGCCGTCCCCTACCCCCGAGCCTGCAGGGGACCCTCGGTGGAGGGGAGGCAGAGCATGTGGACTCATTCTGCACCCCTGGCCCCGGGCCCAGGGCTTGGAAAGCATGGGCCCCAGAACACATGTGTTGAGTGAATCTAAACGCGTGGCAGCTCCGCCCAGCAGGTGCCCGGGCTGGTGTAGAGCCCTCCTCCCGCTCCGAGCCGGGCTGGGGCGTCGGCTCCTGCGTGTCGGCTTCAGAATTTGGACTGAGGGATGAAAATCCTCTCCTCCTTTGTTTGCTTTGCAAACAGCTTTCCCTTTGTGCAGAGCAGGAGACATGAGCACATCTGTATGAAGAGCAGCAGGGCAGGGCAGCATCCTAACCAGGAGTAAAGGGAGGGACCTAGGACAGGGCAGAGGGCCTCCAGCAGGGCCAGAGACAGAAGGGGCTTTTGTACCTTTTGAAAATTAATTGCTGTTTATTAGATTCCTCGTAGTGGCAGATAAATGAATTACATAAATAGGACCTGATTTTTAAAAATATATATTTTTTATTGATTTCAGGGAGGAAGGGAGAGAGAGAGAGAGAGAGAGAGAGAGAGAGAGATCGATGATGAGAGAGAATCATTGATCAGCTGTTTCCTGCACGATCCTCCCCCCAGACTTACCCCTTCCCCCTCCCACTGGGGATTGAGCCTACAACCCAGGCATAGGCCCTTGATTGGAATTGAAGAGAGGCAGGGCTGGTGGGAGCAGGGCGGGTCGGTGTGGTCAGGTGGATGTGAGCGGCTGGTGGCCATCTGGGTGACGTTGTTGAAGCGCCCAGAGCTCTCGGCCTGGAAACGATAGATCATCGATCGTCAGCTGTCCTGAGGCGTGAAATGGTGATGGACGCCGGGCCTGCCAGCGTCCAGGAGGTGGCGGCTCCTCGGGCTCCCCATCGGGCAAATGTTGCTGAGGGAGTGAGAAGGCGCCGTTGTTTATGGGAATGACTCATATTTTCCAGGAATCCCCGGTGGACCCGAATGCAGCTCTAACTGCGGGCCCAGCAGCCCTGGAACGGGGTGGAGGATCCTCCCTCGGCCCCTGGGGCTGGGGAAGTGCATCTCCTCAAGACCGATTCCTGGGCCCGTGCTACACTCCCGGGAACAGAAACACAGTCTACGTGGTGTGCTCCTCCCAGGAGCCTCCCTGCGCTGGAGACAGGAGGCCGGGCCTGTAGCATCTCGTCCTGAAGGACACACGGTGAGGCAGCACACTCCTCGCCCGAGGGCTGGTCCGCACGCGTGGCTAACTGCTCCCCAGACCACAGCAGTGGAGCCCTTAGAGTCGGCCGGCCCCGGGTTCCAAGCTCTGCTCTGGGGATGCGGGGGGGCGGGGGGGGACCAGCCCCGTGTCAGGAGACCGCCCGCTGCTCTCCCACCCGATTAATAGCCTGCTTCCTCTCCGCACAGGGAACTTTTCAGCTCACAGCCCCGAAGCTTTGTTTATTCCCTGCCCCCTCCCCGGCGCCCTCCGCCCTGCTTTCTGCCTCTGGCTGGCTGCCTCCCGCAGCCTCCTCTGGACCTGAGACACTGTGTTCTCGCCGGGAAGCACTGAAGACAGCTATTAAAGGCGGTTCCTGAACGGAAGGAGAGGAGTTTACGAGAAGCTTTGGGGACAAGTGGGCAGCTGGGAGCCGCCTGGCGGGGTCCTACAGCTCACCTGGGGCGCGGAAATGCGGGCATGACCAGGCGGGGCTGGTCTGTTTCTAAAGGCGTTTAGATACAGCCAGTTCTGGGACACAGAACACAGCTCGTCTGACAACAGACAGGAGTTTGGGCACAAACAGCCCCCGACGACTCTGAGTGTGGCCGTGTGAGGTGAGGTGACTCAGGGCGAAGGGTGCCCATGCATGTCTCCCACTAAGTCCATTTCTGGTCAAATTAAATAGATTGCCCTCCGTGGGCCCATGTGACCGTGTTCTCCATTCCTCTTCCTGTCCAGCACACCTGCCCAGGTGGGGGCATTGGCGTGAACGTCTCTTCCCACTGCTCGGCTGCCCCCCCTGCCGGGACATCTGGGCCCGGGAGAACGGAGTCCACGTGGCCTGGCTGTGGCTGGGTTTGCCTTTCTTTTCCATGGGACAGTCCTGACTGCCCACGGCTGTTGTTGCACGTTCTCCTGGTTCTGAGCCGCGGCGTGGAAGGGAGGCCCGCGCCGTGGGAGGCAGATGCGTGCTGCGCTCAGACCCGCCTCTGTTGAACCCTGGCCCGCCACCTTCCAGCTGCCGGGCAGGAAGCACGTGTCAGAGGCTCCACCTCCTCCTGTCACCGGGAGCAATAACCACAGGCTGTCACCTCTGGCAGAGCGCCTGCGTCCTCACAGGTGGTCTCAGCAAGCGTTGGCGTCGCTGTGCTAGGCCAGCCAGGGTCCTCCAGGCTATGAAGGCTGTGCCTTGGCGCCCACCACCCGCTCGGTTTGCATGTGAACGCCGGGTGAGTGCTTCATTCTCGGAAGGACCTGCTGGTCACTTGATGGACCTCACGGACCTTCTTCCCGCCCACCCTGACCACGTCCACGAAGCGCATCTCCTTCCCCACGCGTCCTTTCCCCGATTCTTCGCCCGAAGCTCACGTTTGCTAGACGTGAGGGCAGTTCTGTGAGGAGCAGCTGTGTGGAGCCCAGGAGGCCACGCCGTCTGACACGGGGACGCGGATGGGCTGCGGTCAGGGCGGGCCTCCCGCTTCTCTCCCTCCGTCCTCCCATCTGGTGGAGGGGGTTAAGGAGGGAAGGTTGCTGCCTCTTTCCTCTCTCGGAGAGTTTGACCTTGGGTTTGACCTTGCAGCTGCTCTCTCAGGCGTGGGTCCCGACGGCCGCTTTCCGTGGAGGGAGCAGCCCTTGCCCCGAGCCCTCGAGGGGCCGCAGGCTCGCGGGGTCAACTGGGGTCAGCGGGGAAGTCACCTTCTCCTTCTGCCCATCATGGTGCATGTGGCTGGCCTGGCCTGGGTCAGGGGTCCCGTGGGTCCTGCCGCCCCCTGGGCCTGTGCTCTGGGCTGAGACCGAGGCCCCGAGAGAGCGGCTGGGACCTTCTCGGCCTCATTTTGCGGCTTCCTGCCGCGGGTCTGCGAGTGGCCAGGGCTTCTGCTGAGTGTCCACTCTCCCAGGCGCCCCGCAGCGGCCAGCTGGCGAGAAGCCCCACGTGTCCTTTCCTCGATTCTTCGCCCGAAGCTCACGTTTGCTAGACGTGAGGGCAGTTCTGTGCGGAGCAGCTGCCTTCGCCAGAAGGGACCCCTGAATCCCTTCCGTCCCCGAATAAGACAGACCGCGTAGCTCAGTGTGCGGAGCAACCTGGCCGCTTTGAGGCCCAGAAACAAGAAACCAGGCCCCCCAGGCCCCCCCAGTGCCTCAGACGTGACGGGTGTTTGGCGGGAACCTGGGAGGGCGAGCGCTGAGAGCGCTGAAGGAGAGAACAAGCGCCCCTTCAGCGTGGCGCCTCCCGCCTGCCCAGGCGCACCCCTCTCGGCGACCAGCCCTCAGGTCAGGTCCCTTGTGGACTCACCAACCCCGGTTCCTCCTTCTACAGCTGCGATGTGCAGCCTGGCCTGCAAAGGTCGTTGTCGGGAGAGCTCTGGGCGCTCCCGGGCCCAGCTGTCCCCGCCCGTTGCCTGGGGGCAGCTGGCGGCGGTGTTTTTAAGGCTCCAGTGACCGCCCCCCCCCCCCCCCAGGTCCCGGCTGAGACGCACTGCTGCCCGGCCCTCCTCACACGCTGTGGCCGCAAGTGGGTGCGCAGTCACGCTGACCAGTTCGTAAAGTGCTCACCCGAGACTTAATTTCCTTTCTTTGAACTTCATGCTTCTTTTAATGCAACCGAAGTTGCATAAGCTTTAAAAATTGCTGGCATGTCTCTGTGGTACATCAATATGGACGGTGGCATGTTTCGAGACGTGGTAATGAAATGAACCCCAGAGAACCCACAGCCAATCTGACAACCAGTGTTTCCAGTTCCATGGACGCTGAGTGTTGCTTCCCAGTTCCGGGGCTCTCTGCCCTCCTGACCTTGGCGGTTGTCAGCCATTTGCCTGTGTGAGTGCCGTGCACACACATGCGTGCGTCCTTACTCCATAGTCTGTCTCCTTTTCAGTTTTATGAAAATTGTATCGCGCCGTACAGGGTAGTTTGACTGGCTTTCCTCTCCAGACCGTGCTGCCAGGAGTCACCCACGATGGCGCGCAGCTGATTCGTTCCCTCACCACCCTGTGGGGTCACTGTTCCCGTCTGTGTAGTAAATGGACAAAGACCTGCATACAGTTTTTTCCCATCGTCTCCAAAGCGTCTGACGTTACACAGTGATGCCGTGTCCCCTTTTGGACAGACGTCCCTGTACAGCTTCCCCCGAAAGTGTGGGGAGCGATAGTGAGCCCTGGCTTAGCGTCCATCCCTCTCTCGGCGTGGCTCCTCGTGCGGCTGAGCTTAGAGAGAAAACGATCCTGTGCTCTAGACGTGGTTGCCGTCGGAGGGAGTCGGGGCTGTGTCCGAATCCGACGCCCTCTCCGGGGACCGCAGCTCAGACCTGACGCCAAGGACTGGGCTGTTTTGGCAGCGGCTCGGGCAGACGCCGCAGGGTGCAGGGGGGCCGCTTCCGCCGTGGCACCGGGTTCCCTGTGGCACGGAGCTGTGGGAAGGCCCGGCTGGAGGGCAGCCTCCGGGCGGGCGTGCTGGTCTCCCCGGCGTGTCCGCTTGGTTTGCTCTGACTTTCCGTCCCGGTCGCCGAGCGACTGCGCTGATGTGGGAGCCTTTCCCAGCCGGGCCACTGCCTTGCGCTGCGGCAGCTTCGGCGTGAAGGCGGCCCTTTCTGTGGGGACCTTGGCAACGCGGTCGCCCATCACCAGAAGGAGCAGGCCACACGCTCGGGGCAATGGGGTAGAGAACCGTGGACACGGGAATGTGAATTCTGCCCTGGTGTTCGGAGGCAGAAGGGCACCGCCAGGCCCAGAGGAGGGCACCCCAGGCCCTACAGGGCACAGCGGGCAGTGTGCCCTGGAGCACCTGGAATGACCTGTGCATTCTTTAAAAATCGGCGTTGTCAGGCCAAATGGTTTCTGAGAAGCCACTCTGACAAGGATGGGGCCAGCCAGGAGGCCTCGGTTTTGTTTGTTTGTTTATTTATTTATTTAAATTCTTTCTTGGCTAAAGTTTTAAATATGTCTCCCCCCGCCCCCCGCCCCATTGACCTCTCCCCAGCCGCTCCCGCCCCCAGCACATGCCCTCACCCCCTCCTGTCTGTCCCATTGGTCATGCTCATGTGCATGCATACAAGCCCTTTGGAAGGTTCTGGTTTTAAACACAAGGCGTTGATTACCGGCCCAGAACGGCTGACAGAAGCCGCCTTCTGGTTTCCGGAGCCGCGTCCTCTGGCTTCTCCTGCCTCACCAGGCGACCCTGACCTGCTTGTTCTGCTTCAGAAGCGCGAGCACCCCGAGTCCCAGCTCTCTCCCCTCTCTGCTCCGTGCTTCTGAGGAGCCCTGTCCCCGTGGCTTTTAGTGCTTCCGATATGTCCACGGCTTTCAAAATCATACCCTCACCCCACAGGCACGGCTCACAGACATCTCCAAACTCAACACGGCCAAACAGAACTCGTAATTTCCACCTCTAACCCTTCCCCTCAGTTTCCCCAGCTCAGTAAGAGGCACTATTTTTTAAAAAAATATTTTTATTGATTATGGAGAGGAAGGGAGAGGGAGAGAGAGATAGAAACATCAATGATGAGAGGCAATCATGGATCAGCTGCCTCCTGCACACCCCACACTGGGGATTGAACCCGCAACTTGGGCATGTGCCCTGATTGGGAATCAAACTGGTGACCTCTTGGTTCATGGGTCAGTGCTCAACCACTGAGCCACTCTGGCCAGCTGAGGCACTATTTTTAACCAGTTGTGGGAGCCAAGCATGTAGGACGCATCCTTACAACTCCAGTGCCTGTTTTAGCCACCTACTCTGATCACCAGCTAAAGCAAAGTAGCGGCTTAAAGACCAGTGATCTGCTACTTCTCACGCTGCTGTGGGCCAGCTGGGAGGGTCTCTGGCCTGCCAGCCTGGGCTCACTGTGAGGCTAACTCAGCTGACCGGTGGGCTGGCCTTCATCCACGCGTGTGCTGGGTGAAGCCGGCTGTCGGTCAGATGGGAGTGCTTTGGTCTGTTCCATGTAAGTGACTCCTCATCCGATCATAAGCTAAACATGCGTTCTTCCCTGATGGTCTCATGGCAGCATTTCAGGAGAGCAAAGCTGGAGGCTGCAGCCCGGAGGCCCAGCCTGCAGAGCTGCACAGCCACGTCCTCACCATTTCATCGGTCCCGGCAACTCATAAAGCAGCCCCGGTTCCAGGGGTGGGCAGACTGCCTCTCTGGGTGGGAGAACAGGCTCACCTGCAAGGGGCATGTGTCCGGGATGGAAAAAGTGTGTGGTCTCTGACATCACACGATCCACCCACATACCCAGTGAGTTCTAATTCCCAAATATGCCCTGAACACAGCCCCTCCTCCCACCTTCTGCACCGGTCCGGCGGTGACTGGGCCACAGCAAGTCCTTTACAGCCACCTGCTTCTGTCTCACCAACTACCCTTCCCTCCACTCCCCTGTGCACACACCGCAGCCACGGTGATCTTGTAAACTGCAAGCCGTACCATGTGGGTCTGTTATGCCCAGATTTCGTGATCCCCAAAGACCACCAGGGAGCCGAGTCGGATGCAAAAGCAAGGAGCCTTTATTCAAGCTAGCTTGAGCCCAATTCCACACGCACACACACCGGCGCTGCGGCGAGGTGGGGAGAGAGAGCGAGCTTCAACAAGACAAAGGTTTTATGGGGGTCTGGGTGGGCTCCTGAGTTGGCTGACCTCGATTGGTCAGCTCCAGGTCAGGGTGTTTTTTTAGCAGGGACTTATAGCAGGTCCTTACAGCACACGCGAAAAGGATAGGGAATGATTAACCCATTCCTGGGTCTGAGCTATGCCTTGCTACTTCCTGATGGGGAAAGGAGCATGCTACAGTATAGCCTAATTTGGGCCCAACTGCTTTCCCGCGGTCTTTCCCGGAAGGGAGGTTATTCTGGGGACAGGATGAAAGGCCTTGCACAAAAATGGAGTCTCTGCCCTTTCATTCCCCCCTTGTCTTGGAACTTACGGGCCCAATCATGGGACGGTTTGTATTTCTATTTCACTTTCTGCTACTGGCTTTGAAAACAATATAAACTCTTTTAGTATTAAGGCCTCTAGTACCACAGTCCCCAACAATACTGTCCACATTGAAGTCCAGTTCCTCTCCTGCAGGTGTCGAGTCTCCTGGCCTGCGTGGAGTCTAGATCTCATGGGTGAGGCCGCTGGTTGCCAGGATCCAGGCCATTTTTTTGGTGCAGGAGCTGGGAGTGGTGTAGCTAGGTCTGGATGCTATTTATTTCAATAGCCGTAGGCGTGCTCAGGATAACAGTGTAGCATCCCTTTCAGGTTAGGGTGAGTCCTTGGGCAGTGAACTTTACCCACACCGAGTCCCTGGGCTGGAAGGGACGTACAGGGTCCGCGGTGGGCACTGGCAGAGCATCTCGCTCTCTGGGTATACTGCAGAACCTGTAAGGACTTGAGTAAGGGAATGGTTATGAATTCCAGCTTTCAGTTTCTCCCTGACCCTGGAAAGGATGCGGGGGCGGGGGGTCTACTATACATGACCTCAAAAAGAAGGGAGGAACCTTCCCGGTAGAGGGTACACATGGCCCATAAGAGGGCGAAGGGCAGGAGGTTGGTCCAGTTTTCACCGGTTTCTAGGACAAATTTAGTTAAAGTACTTTTTAGAGTCCTGCTCATGCCTGTCTAGATTCTGGGCTTAAGACTTGAGCTATACTTTGAGATACCTTGGCTACAAAGGTGGGGCTGTTATCTGATCCTATGACTACTGGCAGCCTGAATCTAGGTATAATCTCCTGGAGTAATTTCTTGACAACTATAGAGGCAGTTTCTGTCCTAGTGGGGTATGCTTCAACCCAACCCGAGAAGGTGTCTATGAGAACTAGCAGGTACTTGTACTCTGATGCTGGTGGCTTAATCTCTGTGAAATCCACCTCCCAATGCTCTCCTGGGGAATTTCCCTGGGGCCTGAATTCCCAGGGGGACCTTCTTACCTTGCTTAGTATTTACCTGTGCACAGACAGTACTTCTAGTGACTATGCTTCTAATTACCTTATCTACGCCTATGTGGGTAGCCTGGTGTAACTGGGCAACTAACGTCCGACCTAGAGCCTCTGGGACCAACAGTCTGTCATCTGGTAGGGTCCACCAACCATCTGGTCCTTTGATGGCTTGTTTCTGTTCTTTCAATTCCTCCTCTTGTTTGGTGTTAAGAGGGGGTCTGTCATAGGTCCAGGTCCGGCAGGGCTACTAAAACTTGTAAAGGCCCCACTGGTTTTGGGGCGGCTTCCTTGGCAGTTTGGTCTGCAGCTCTATTTCCTTTGGCTTCAATTGTCTCCCCTTTCTGATGTCCTTTGCAGTGCACTATTGCAACTGCCCTTGGGAGCCAGATGACCTCTAATAAGGCTAAATCTCTTCCTTATTTTTAATGTCCTTTTTTTTTGGCTGAAGTTGGTAACCCATTTTCCTGGGGGTTGTCACTGTGTCCCCATCGAAGGGCCTGGATTAAGGCCAAAAGTTCGGCTTTTTGTGCCGTGGTTCTCTTATTCAGGGACTGCGCCCAAATGGTGCGGTCCAGGGTGACTATCGCTGCCCCTGTATAACCGGATGCGGGGCTGGTCCAGGAGAAGAGCTTGGCACTGGGTGATCCTGGTGTTTGATATCCATCTCTCTGGAGCACCTCGAAGGAGGGCCTCCACAGCATGGGGTGTTGTCAGGGCTAGTTCCTGGCCCAGAGTCTGCTTATCTGCCTCCTTCACCAGCGATGCTGTGGTGGCTACTGCTCAGAGGCACGCTGGCCACCCTGCTGCCACGGGGTCTAGCCTCTTAGACAGATAGGCTACAGGTCTCTTCCAGGGACCTAGAGTCCGAGTGAGAACCCCTTTGGCAATGCCTCTTACCTCACTCACGTAGAGGTGGAAGGGCTTCGTGACGTCTGGCAAGGCTAGGGCAGGTGCTGAGATGAGAGCCTTCTTTAGCTTTTCAAAGGTCCGTTGTTCTACTTCGGTCCAGTTCAGCGGCTGCATTTCCCTAGTACTTGAGTACAGAGGTTTAGCGATCTCCGTGAGCCCTGGTATCCATAGGTTGTAGTATCCAACTGCCCCTAGGAATTCCCGCTCCGTTCCCCTCAAAGGATATGGTGGCACGTCTAAATAGTTTCTGTAGGAGGTCGTGTCTACACAGGAGGTACGGGCATTCTGGCATGACCAGAAATGAATGCGTTACCGTGTTCCTTTCAAGGTTCTCAGTCTTTTGTGATGTCTAAGGAAAACAGGCAGTTTGTCCGGTGGCTTCCTGGACTGCTGTCTTTTCAGAGGTTATGGGTCCCATTGGCTCTGTCAAGACTGAATAGGCTGCCCCAGTGTCCACCAGGAAACTAACAGGTTTGCCCCCCACTTGTAAGGTTACTCTGGGGGCTTAATGGAAAGGAACCCCGGTCCTGTCAGTCCTTTTCCTCTAAGTTAAAGACCCTTGGAGTCTGAGTCTCCCCTTTCTGCTTCTCTAGCTAACCTGCCAGGACATTCTCTTTTCTAGTGCCCCTGCTTCCTATAATAGGCATACTAATTCCTTCCTATTTGTTGATGGTCTTTTTTTTTTTTCTTTGTTCCTCTTTCTCATTACATGTACAAACTTTATAAAAATTTTCATAATTTTAAATTAACTTTTAAATCTTTTATTATTTTAAAATATTTAGAAAAAGGCAGAGGGAGGAGGGAGCAGGCCCTGTACCCTGTTCCCAGGCCTCCAGCTGCTTGAAATTCAGAATTACACATTTTTCTACAGAGATAAGGATCTCAGATTCTGATAAGCCTGAAAAGAGGAATGGGGGAATTTCTAGCTGTGCCTTCTTTAAGCCCCCTAACAGAACACGGTGAAAAGTGTCCAAGGAGTCGCTGGGGGTTCTTGGGTCTCACTGGGGCGCAGGGGGTCACAAGGGAATTTCTCTCCTCGCCATGCCTCCAGCCACTCAAAACAATCCCTGAAGGGGATGGACACCGGGTGGGCAGGAGGCAAGGAGTGCCTCGCGGGTACCAGGTCGCGAAGGCGGGCTCCCACCGAGGCGTTTTCATCTGGCAGTCCACTCTCTGTTCCCACTGGGAAAAGCGCTTGCCTCCTGCCAATGAAGGTGGCATGGGGGAACCAGTGACCCCTACACTGTAATCAGACTCCCTGACCTTTCTGAAAAGCCACTCTGCTTGAGTGTGTTTCTATTAAAAATTACTGATCTTAAAATTATAACTTAAGAGATGACATATACATACAAGGACTAAGTGGTCTACAAAATATTTTTTTTTTCTTCTCACAGACTTTTATATATGAACAAATAATTATAACCAGGCAGACAAACAAAATATTAAATAAATATCTGTACTTATTCCATTTCAGTAAACAAGTATTCTTATAGTCTTGGGATCTGAGCAGATAACAGGAACACTGCCTCTAAGTCCTCTGATGGGGGCCTCCCTTTCCCACATCCTAGGACAGGATTTTTGACCCATGTTTCAGCAAACAGAAATGGCACTCATGTTGGACAAAGGAAACAAGATTAATAGACTTGCAAACTCTGTGGTCCCGCCACAGCTGCCGCTTTTCTTGCTGCTGAGGCTTCTTCCAGGGCCACTTAAGCAGCTCAGGCATCCAGCCCCCCCTTACTCCCTTTTTTTATCTACCTCTTGGGGGATGAGTCTGCCTAGCAACCAGTTTTAAATCACCAGGGCAGCTAGAAGTTCTAATAAGACACCTACGCAAGCAGAGCGGTCTGCAGCCAGTAAAAATAAACAAAAACCTATCTCTCCCAGCTTCATAATTAACTGCTGACACCGCCCCCCCCCAGACCCCATCCTGTCCCTCAGTCCAGTTGCTTGTCTCCCTTTCTGTAGGGAGATCTCTTGCGAACTGAAAGCCTGAATGGCCTCCTGAAAGAAAGAAAAAATCTTTAATCCAGTTACAAATGCTATCAGAGTCAGGATGAGAGAAGAAGGGAAAGACCAGGTTATGTCCTCTATGAGGATCCTAATAACTGAAAACAGTAAGTTAAACAAACGGTTAATGGGGTCTATAGAGAGTTAATAATAACTTCAGCCTTAGTTCCATGTCGGACTATGATGTCAAAGGCAGGGACAGGGCCTGTAAATCTCTCTGCCCTGTGGAGTTGTTAGCCCCATTCCGGGAGTCTCTGAGCACTAAAAGAGATAAGAAAGCTATAGATAAAAGTTTTTGTTCTTTGAAATATTATGAATGTATACTTTTAAATTAACCTTAAGACTTTAAAAATTCAATTTAATATAGCAAATTCACAAATCAGAGCAAACTGAAACCTTTACTTATATAAATATACAAACATTATATAAATATTTACTTATATAAATATATAAATATACAAATAAAAATTCCGAGAGAGGAATTTTTATTAGCTAAGTGGGCTGATTCCCTCTCTGACGGAGAACAAAAGACTCTGAGAAAAAGGTGTCTCAGCAGCTGCTAAAGACTTTTGCATTCCGTCACAGCAGGTCCGCCCTATCTTTAAATAAATTAAACAGCAGAAAGAGATAATAAATACTCTCACATTTATATTTATATACCAAACAGTCTGAGTTTTTGACTCCTACTAAATATTTACCAGAGTTTAAACAGTCACCTGATTCCTGACTCCTGATTAATTTGCCTGAGGAAGCTCTATGGCCTCCGGGGGGTGATCAAGCTCCCCCTTTCACTCACTTGGAGTGGGCTGAGTCTATCCTATAATGTCCATCCATTAAGTCCACAGAATAGAACAAAGAAACACAAACACAGACAAAGGGCCCCAAAGAACAGTCTTCCAACTCCGTGGAAGCAAAACCGAAAGCTAGACGACGGCCTCACGCCGACTGGCCGGCGGGAGCGACCCGCCTCGTCTCAGATTTGTGAGGGGATTCCATGTCCCTCCTGTGAGGGGATTCCACGTCCCTCCTGTGAGGGGATCGGAACGTCTTCTGAATCCTCTGGCCCGTGGTCCTCCAGTGCGTCCACCTAGACCGCTTCGGGCTCTACAGATTTCAGAATTGAGCTCACACAGAACAGAACACACAACAACACAGACACCTACCGCAGTCAGTCAGACTCTCCGGATCGGGGTCCCTCGTGGGTCTTGGGGTCCCGGGCGAGCCCCCAAATGTTATGCCCAGATTTCGTGATCCCCAAAGACCACCAGGGAGCTGAGTCGGATGCAAAAGCAAGGAGCCTTTATTCAAGCTAGCTTGAGCCCAATTCCACACGCACACACACCGGCGCTGCGGCGAGGTGGGGAGAGAGAGCGAGCTTCAACAAGACAAAGGTTTTATGGGGGTCTGGGGCAGCGGAAGAGGTGGGCTCCTGAGTTGGCTGACCTCGATTGGTCAGCTCCAGGTCAGGGTTTTATTTCAGGGTGTTTTTTTAGCAGGGACTTATAGCAGGTCCTTATGGCACACGCGAAAAGGATAGGGAATGATTAACCCATTCCTGGGTCTGAGCTATGCCTTGCTACTTCCTGATGGGAAAAGGAGCATGCTACGGTATAGCCTAATTTGGGCCCAACTGCTTTCCCGCGGTCTTTCCCGGAAGGGAGGTTATTCTGGGGACAGGATGAAAGGCCTTGCACAAAAATGGAGTCTCTGCCCTTTTAGGTCCTCCTGTGGAAAGTCTTCCCGCTGCTGGCGGAATGAGATTGAATTGCGTGCAGCCACTCAGGAGGCCTCCACCGAATAGATCAGCCCCGCGGACACCACCTCCTGCTGCTCCTGATGGAGCTCCTGGGCAACGCAGCGCAGCCGGTATTCAGTGGAAGAGCACGCTGGCCTTTTGCTGTTTGTTTTTGAATCTTCAAACGTGTTGCGCTCTCTTCTCTCCTTGGCCGACTTTCTCACTCAGAGCCCCCCAGTGTCCCCCAGCTTTGCATGGAGCCCTGTCTTTGACTTTCTTAAATGCATCTAACAATTGTTTTCTCCACCAGCCACGGTTCTCAGGCCACCACGCATCACTATTGATGGTCGTTACAAGGCTCATAGCAGATCCTAGAGACTGTTAATCTTTCTGAACTAAAATTTTATATCCCTTGATTAGTAACTCCATGTCCCTCTACCCCCAGCCTCCGGGAGCCCCCACTGTGCTCTGTGATTCTACACATTTGACTTGTCTTTCTGTGACTGGCCTCTCTTACTGAGTATTACACTGTCTCCGGATGCATCCACGTCCCGTTAGGACAGAATGGCCCTCCTTTCTGAGGCTGGATTGTGCTTCATTGTATGTCTGTAGCATGTGCTCTCTATTCAGCTGTGGGTGGACTTGTAGAGTTTCCACGTCTTGGATAGTGTGGCTAGTGCTGTGATCATGGGCTGCTAATCTCTCCGAGGTCCCAATTTCACTCTGGCTGACCACCCAGAAGTGGGACTGTCAGATCACATGTGGCCTGTTTTTTATTTTTGTGGCACCTCCGTACTGGTTCCCATAGTGGCTGCACCAATTTACACTCCTATTGACAGTACATAAGTGTCCCCATTGCTCCACATCCCCGCCAGCACTTGTTATCACCTGTCTGATTGATAGTAGCCATTTTTGCGGGCGTGAGGTGACATCTCTTTGTGGTTTTGATTTGCATTTCCCTGACGATTGGTGAAGTTAGCCACCTTTAAAAAAAAATTATTGATTTCAGAGAGTTAGGGAGAGAGATAGAAACATCAATGATGAGAGAGAATCATGGTTCAGCTGCCTCCTGCACGCCCCCTACTGGGGATTGACCCCACAATTGGGCATGTGCCCTTGACTATAATTAAACCTGGGACCCTTCAGTCCGAAGGCCAACGAGCTATCCACTGAGCCAAACCGGCTAGGGCAAGTTAACCACTTTCTGATATATCTGTTGGCCATTTGTATGTCTTACTTGGAGAAATGTCTAGTAAAGGCCTTAGCCCCATTGTAATTGAGTTTTCTTTTCCTTTTTGGGTTGTATGAGTTCCTTCTATATTTTGGAGATTAATCCATTGCCGAATATATGATTTGAAGATATTTTCTCCCATGCCTTAGGCTACCTTTCCATATTCTAGGGCAGTGGTTCTCAACCTTCCTAATGCCGCGACCCTTTAATACAGTTCCTCATGTTGTGGTGACCCCCAACCATAAAATTATTTTCATTGCTACTTCATAACTGTAATTTTGCTACTGTTAATGAATCGTAATGTAAATATCTGTGTTTTCCGATGGTCTTAGGCTCTACAGCAGCGGTTCTCAACCTGGTCGTGACCCACAGGTTGAGAACCGCTAATCTAGGTGTTTCCTTTGCTACGAAGAAGCATTTTAGTTTGATGTAATCCAACTTGCTTGTTCTTGGTGCCTCTGCTTTTGGTGCCAGATCCAAGAAGTCATTGCCAAGACCAATATCACAAAGGTTTCCCCCTGTTTTCTTCTAGGAGTTTTACAGTTTCAGGTCTTAAGATGGATTAAAGACTTAAATATGACAAATTTTTGTGTATGGTATTCTTTTGTTCAACAGTTTTCCCACCACTGTTTGTTGAAGACCCTATCCCTTTTCCACTGGGCATTGTTAACACCCTTGTCAAAGATCAGTTCACTGTATATATGTTCACTTATTTCTGGGCTTTCCATTCTGTTCCACTGGTCTTTCCATTAGTTCCACTCTCTTAGGTGAGTACCACAGTTTTATTTATTTATTTATTTTTAAAAAAATATTTTTTATCAATTTCAGAGAGGAAGGGAGAGATAGAAACATCAATGATGAGAGAGTAGCATTGATCAGCTGCCTCCTGCATGCCCCACACTGGGGTTTGATCCCACAACCCGGGTATGTGCCCTTGACAGGAATCGAACCTGGGACCCTTCAGTCCGAAGGCTGATGCTCTATCCACTGAGCCAAGCCAGCCAGGGCTTATTTGAAATCAGAAAGTGTGATGCCTCCAGCTTTGCTTTTCTTCCTCAGGATCGATTTAGCTGTTAGAGAGCCTTTGTGGCTGCATATGTATTTTAGAATTGTTTTTTAAATTTATTTCTACCTTTGGGATTTTGATAGCGATTGCATTGAATCTGTAGATTGCTTTGGGTGGCATGATTCTTTATTTTTCTTGACTCTCTGGTTTGGTGTTTGCAAGACAGAAGCCAGTCCTAGGGAGAGCCCCTCAGTCCAGTTGGAGTGCTGGAGTCTGAGCCAACCTCCCGCTCCCCTGCCAGAAGTCCGGGCCTCGGGACCTCTCTTCCTGACCCCGAGGCAGTGTTCTGGGGCAGCTGCTCGGGCTAGGGGCTTCCGGAATCTCCCCACTGGTGTCAGTACCTTTGTTTAGTTTATGGATTCCTCACCAAGGTAATTTGCCCATGAGTTGCGGCTGAATTGGTGTTTGTGGGGGAGGGAAGGTCCAGGGCTTGCTACCCTGCCTTCTGGCTGACATTACTCTTTTGCCAGCCACTTTTTAGTACATCACCATGTTTTATTTCCTTTATAGCTTCTCACCACCTGAAATTAACCCCACGCATTAATATATTTCTCTTCCGCGTCACTAAAAAATTATAAGCTCTGCAAGAGCAGGGACCTAAGTAGTTGACCCTTACATCTTAAGCTATGCTTGGCCCCTAGTAAAACTTCAGTGAGCACTTACTGGATTAATTTATTCAGCAGTGTCAGGTTACAGTCATGACTGCAATTTCAAAATCAAAACAACTTTTCCTGCCCTCGGCGGCGGAGACAGCCCAGTCTCAGGGTGGCTGAGGGCAGTCCTGCCCATTATCTCTTGAGCATACCCAGTGCCCTTTACCCTTTCTGTACTTTGTGATTTTTTGTGTGTGAGGTTAAGTTTGAAGTCCTCCCATCTCTATTTCAAAGGAATGATGTCAGGGTGAAATAAAATAATTTTTGTAAACCTCTTAGACAAAACTCACTATAAACCAGACACTACGTAAGTACTTTCCATCTGCTTCAGGCTAAAAAATATTGTACGGCCTGAGGATTATCTTAGGGAGCAGGGCCTAGGAGCGGGGTACAGTTAACTGGGTGAGATAAATTCAGTTAACAGGCACACATATCATCTATATCGGTATCTATGTCAATTGCCAGATATTCCTCCCAAAATTCTCTAGATCATCATCAGATGTTTTAGGCAAGACAGCCCCTTTCCCATATACTTGGGGAAATTTCAGTGGAAAATAGGACATTGTGGTTAGATATTACTTAACATTTATTTAATTTTTTTAAAAGCATAATCTTCATTAAAAAAAGACATATGGCGTCCAGCCGGTGTGGCTCAGTGGTTGAGCGTTCACCTATGAACCAGGCCAACATGGTTTGATGCTGGAGGCTAAGTACAGTAGTTAGCATAATAAGTGGAAGAAGTTCTTCAGAAGGCTGATGGAGTCTTCAGCAGGGCTGAAGATCTGCATATTATTACCTGCTGCCAAACAGCTGAGGGCAATTCCCCTAACCTGATGGTCCTTTGTTGTTTACCAGCCTTACCTTTGATATGTATATCTGCTTTGCTAAAGGGAAAAATGTGTGAATAAAAAGCCGTGGGTGCGGACATTCGGGGAGCCAACTTCACTAGAAAGTGGAGCCTCCCCTGGCTCCCCCATGCCTTCCAAATTTATATTTCATGTCTAGTCTCTCTAGTACATCCATTTACGTCGCAGCTCCTTCTCCAGATTCCTGAACCCGTGCAGCTGTGAAAAGACTGCAGCAATTTGATTCCCAGTCATACACATGCTCGGGTTGTGGGCTTGATCCCCAGTGTGGGGTGTGCAGGAGGCAGCCGATCTATAATTCTCTCTCATCATTGATGTTTCTATCTCTCTCTCCCTCTCCTTTCCTCTCTGAAAAATTAATTAAATATATTTTAAAAAATAAAATAAAAAAAGACATACTGCTTCTGTTCGTTATTAAAAGAGGCATGTATTACCTATAATTATACTGTCTGGTTTATGTTCCAGTGCACTGAATGCTATACTAATTATCTTATTTTTATGCTTAATAACTCTGAAGTAGATGCTAATATCATTACTATTATTTCACATTTATTTTTCAATTATAGTTGGCATACAAAATTATATTAATTTCAGGTGTAAAACCTAGTGATTAGACATTACAATACATATTAAGTGATCACCCTGATAAGTCTAGTATCCATCTGACACCACACATAGTTATTACAATACTAGAGGCCCGGTGCACAAAAATTCGTGCACTTGGGGGGGTGTCCCTCAGCCTGGCCTGCGCCCTCTCGCAGTCCAGGAGCCCTCGGGGGATGTCCAACTGACAGCTTAGGCTGATCAGCTGGCCCCGCCCCCCATCACCCTGCCGCTGCCACCAGTGGCCTCCCTCTGCAGGAGGCAACAGGCAGGGTGATTGGGAAATGGCACTGGCTGGTGAGTGGCCAGCCCCACCCCCTGATTGCCCCTCTGCTGTGATCGGTCGTCGTTGCCCCTGCCCCTGATTGCTGTCCCCTCCTTCTGCCTGCTGGCACCTGCCTTGGCTGTCCTGGAGCAGCCCACTCACTGGCTCTGCCCCCCGCCAACTGGTCATTCCACCATTTGGTTGATTTGACTTTTATTATATAGGATTACTGGCTATATTCCTTATGCTGTACTTTACATCCCTGTGACTATTTTGTAACTGCCAATTTGTAAGTTGATACTATTATTATTGCCATCTTACTAATAAAAGGGAAATATGTAAATTGATTGTCACTTTGTGACGCCCACAGCCAATCAGGAGTGAGTATGCAAATTAACCTGACAAAGATGGCTTCGGACCTGCCCCCAGCTGCTCCAGGCCTCTGGGCAGCATGCCTCCTCAGGCCTCCCTGCTGCGCTCCACACCTGTTAACTGTCCTTGCAGCCTCCCTGTGGCCCAGTCCCTGGCCTCAGAGGCAACCCTCTGGTGCCTGAGGTCGTAGCTCCCAGTGTCTGGCGTCTTCCTCTACCCCCCCCATGCCCCACTGCTCTGATAAACAAAACCCTAGCGTTGGAGCAGCCCCACGGGTGTGGACGCGTGTGGGAGCTCTCTTGGTGCACAGTTAGCGCACTCTGGGAGCCCCAGGCCAGCTAAGGGGTGATGGTGGCATCCTTGGCAGCAGCGGCAGGCAGCTCAGCTTTCTTTTGAATAGATGAAAGAGGCCACCTATACAGTAACCCAAATTATCAGATCTCCCTCCTTCCTATCTGCCAAATCAAGAGGGGAGGGGCGATGGGCATGGAGGGAGGGCGGGCTGGCAGGAGGTGGAGGGCAGAGGAGGAAGAGGATGAGGAAGGGGCCAGTTGCATCCCACTTTCACAAAGGGAAAGTGAAATGCACTAGCGCACCCAACCTCTCCAGTCCTCCCCGCCTGCCTCGCTCCCCCCACCTCTTCCCCTCTGCGCCTCCCCGGGAGTGTCAGCACTGCACAGTGAACTCTCCGGAGAAGGAGGGCGAAGTGGCGCCTGAGCACGCAGGGCTTGCCACTGCTGCTGCTGCTGCATAGGCTGCTGGAGCGAGCCTGCCGCATGCTGGCTGCCAGGGGAAGGAAGGCCTATTCTTGCATGAATCTTTGTGCATCAGGCTTCTAGTTTTACATAAGAGACAACTGAGGGTTAGACTGTAAATTAACTTGTCCAGGGTCACAAGTTACATAGCAGAGTTGGGTTCAAACCCAGGTTGGTGTAACTTCCTAGCTCAGCGGTCACAAAGCTTAATTCCTGCAAGGTTTACACAGAGAATGAGTATACAAGACCTCTTTGTATGATATAAAGGGAGTAACAGGTACTGTGGCCAAACCAAAGGGCAGAAGTCCCTGTCAAAAGGCACTCCATGCATAGCAGCTCTTCCACTGTACTTGCAACCCATCCTCACAGCCAATTGGCCTGGGGGTTAATTCCTTCCAGTGATGCCAATAGCAATTAAGGCTCAACTACTACAGGACAGTGCACACAGCCCACACAGGGCCCACCTAGAGTGCCCAGCTCAGGTGACTGGGGAGGCTGTGCCACTGGGCCCTACAGAACACCTACTACACAAGGCCAGTCTACAAATTCTAGGAGACATAGCAGCTCTATCTAACACATAGAAACAAACAGGGAAGCAGCCAAAATGCAGAGACAAAGAAACAGATCACAAAAGAACTGAGGAAATCTCCAGAAAAAGAACTAAATGAAATGGAAGCAAGCAAACTACTAGATACAGAGTTCAAAACAATGGTCATAAGGCTGTTCAAGGATCTTAATGAGAGCTTCAAGGGACTTAGAGAGAATTTCAAGGATCTTAGTGAGGATTTCAAGGATCTTAGTGAGAACACCAAAGACATGAAAAAGGACCAGTCAGAAGTGAAGGATACACTAACTAAAATGAAGAATAATTTACAGGGATTCAATAGTAGAGTAGAGGATGATGAGAATCAAATCAGCTTTGGACTGATGGAAGCAAAAAACACCCAACCAGAAGAGCAAAAAGGAAAAATAATCCAAAAAATATGAAGAGAGTGTAAGGAGCCTCTGGGACAACTTCAAGCACACCAACATTTGCATTATGGGGGTGCCAGAAGAAGAGAGGGAGCAAGATATTGAAAAACTATTTGAAGAAATAGTGACAGAAAACTTCCCCTACCTAGTAAAAGAAATAGACTTACCAGCCCAGGAAGCACAGAGAGTCCTAAACAAGATGAACCTGAAGAGGCCCACACCAAGACACATCATAACTCAAATGCCAAAGGTTAAAGACAAAGAGAGAATCTTAAAAGCAGCAAGAGAAAAGCAGTTAGTTACCTACAACTATCAGCTGATTTCTCAACAGAAACTTTGCAGGCCAGAAAGGAAAGGCAAGAAATATTCAAAGTGATGAATAGCAAGGACATACAACCAAGATTACTCTACCCAGCAAAGCTCTCATTTAGAATTTAAGGTCAGAAAAAGAGCTTCACAGATAAGTAAAAGCTAAAGGAGTTCAGCACCACCAAACCAGTATTATATGAAATGTTGAAGGGTATTCTTTAAGAAGAGGGAAATATAAAATAAAAAATATGAACAATTAAATGGCAATAATACATGTCTATCAACAATTGGATATAAAAATAAAAATAAACAAGGAATCTAATGAACAAAATAAACTGATGAATAAAATAGAACCAGAGGCATGGAAACATGGAACAGACTGAAGAATCTCAGAGGGAAGGGGGTAGGGAAGGTGGGAAGAGATTTACCAAAGAACTTGTATGCATATATGCATTTCCCATGGACACAAGACAATAGTGTGGTGAAGGCTTGGGGTGGGGAGGGATGTGGGTGGAGGAGGGCAAGGGGGGGGGGAATAATGGGGAACATCTGTAATACTCTCAACAATAAGGATTAAATAAATTAAAAACACACAAACAAAAAAGGCACTCCTATTGCAATCAAAGGACAGAAACAGAACACAGGCGACCATTTGGAAACCTTGCAGAATCAGTGCATGAGTTTGCTCAGCACTGTATCCAGCAGGTGCTCAATGAGTATTTTCTGAATGAATGACTTCAGCTTCTGCCCTCTTAACCACTATTCTGTTGCTTATTAATCTTCAAAATAAGTTAAATATTCTATTGCTTTAGTCCATGAGAAATACCTTTGCTACTGATTTGGGATTTGAATTGCTTATTATAATTTTTTTTTCTGTGCATTCTAGCTATTTGTATGAGAATAAAAATAATCCTGAGAACTAGTTTTAGGGTGAGGTCATTTACAATAATGTGAGAATCCTTCCAGAAGCCAGAATAAAAGGCTTCAGTGAACGCCTAGAAAAGTGGATGAAAATATAGCCATGCCAAGCCTCGTGGTTGTGAAATATCAGAACAATGAGGACAAAGGAAGATGCTGCAAACTTCCAGACAGAAAAAGCAAGTCACATACAACAGATCCGGAATCAAAATGGTTTGGTACCTCAACAAAAACCCTGGCAACAGCAGGCAGCATTCCGAAAAGATATTGCCAATACAGACTTGCATAGCCAACTGAACTAGCATCTCCATAGGAGGGTAGAGAAAGACCATTTCATGCAGGCAAGTCCTCAAAAAAGGCCGCCTTTCATGTTCCCTTTACTCAGAGGCTGGGGAGGCTGTGCTGTATCTACACAGGAGAGTAACCCAGACAGGGAGTGCAGGCAGAGCGTGTCCAGGAGGCTCTGAGCACTACCCGTGGGCCGTGCACCAGACCGAGAGCGAGCCGCCTCGGCACACAGCGGTGGACAGAGCAGACAGAGGTGTGGTGCCCTCACGGGCCTCATGCTCTATCGTGGAGAGGAGAACAAACAAGAAACGGTACGTGCATTACAGGTGTGGCCTTGTAACATTTAAGTCAGATCGTGTGGCTTCTCTTGCCCAGAAGCTTCCAGAGGCTTCCCATTGCACACAGGGTCACAGCCAAAGCCTTCACGGTGGCCACAAAGCGCCCCTCTTGCTTTGCTTCTCTGACATCGCCAAGGACCCGGCTCACCTCATGCTTGTCACAGAGGCCTTTCTGCAGTTCTGCAGCATCCCAGGCCCCGGACACGCTCGACAGGAGGCACCGCTCTCGCTCCTTCTTCAGCCAGAACAGCCCTCTCCCGATGCTCCTCGCTGCCTGTCACACGGGAAGCCTTTCAGGCAACGCATCCTGCCCCGTGCCAGAGCCACACTGCCCCCCCCCCTCCATGGCAGAGGACGTTCAGGGAAACAGGTCCACACCACGGCACAGGACTCCCACCCCATGGACCTGTCTGCTGAGCAGAGTTCTCACTCACACCTGGAGTAGCCTGCCATGGAGCAGCAAAGGTTGCAGGAAAGAAAAGCAGTCTAAACGAGAGGCAGCACGGTGCACGAACATGTGCCTGGCCCCAACCCCAAAAGAGAAAAATCAGGGGACAAAGTAAACACATTGAATTAGCATCTCCTATGCCCACACCCCAGTTCTTACCAGAGATAATTACCATTATTCGAGTCTTACTTATCTTCCCAGAACTGTCTCAGACATAAGTGAGAAATAAAATAGGCTGCTATGAGTCAAGATCAGAGAACTTTTTTATGCATTAAAAAGTAAAATAATACAAATGAACATTATATATATGCTCGATATAGTAGATATCAATAGATACAGATAGAGGAGGTTTGGAACAAAATTTGAGGGAGTCTCCTTTGATATGGAACAAAAGTGGCAAATATGAGAAGACTGCTGAGAGCCAGTGTGACCGATGCAGGAGTTCCGTATTTTAGAGCAATTAGACATTCAGTGAGAGGGACTAAGAAGAGGAATAAGAGAAGGCAGTCACTCAAATAACAATTACTTGAAAGATTCCTCCTGCAAGGGTCCATCTAATACTGTGCCAGATGACCAAGCACGCCCGTTCCTCACGCGGCGGTATGAAGCTGAAAACAGTACGATTTGGGATGTTTCTGGGGCAGAGGGAACAGCAGAGTTGCATTTTTTTTGCACATAATTTCATATCAGCAACCCAGGAAACTAACCCGGTGGACTAATGCCTCCAAAGCACAGAGGAAACATACTTTTGAATTTACAGTTCATTACGGAACTCGATTTTCCCCGAGGGCACTGGCTGATGAACAGTGGGGAGAACCGAGTCCCCGGGCTGAGGAGCAAGAGGCTGGAGGTGGGTGCTGTCAGTGCCTGGGGGTGGGCAGGACGCCAAGGGAACAGAACCCCGGGGACCAGAGGGCGGACGGCGGGACCCGGCCGCAGAAGGCGGACACTGAGACTGCAACCCCGGAGGCCGCAACCCCGGGCAGAGGCTTCAGCAGCCGCGTGGCGCTGGGGGACGAGGCCGGCAGGGTGGCCTTTGCACATCCTGCAGGCTGACCTGACCCACCGGAGGCCACCTCCCGGGGGTTGGAGCAGGTGCCGTTTCCTAATGACCACAGACTGGGCCCTCGAAGGGACTCTCTCACAGTTCTGGAGGCCAGACTTCTGAAATCAAGAGGTTGGCAGTGCCGTGCCCTCTCCGAAGGCCACCGGGGGGAGGGCCCTCGCTTCTGGGGCTGCTGGCCATCCTCGGGGCTCCTTATTGCAGACCCATCACTCTAATGTCTGCCTCGTCACGTGGCCTTCTCCCTGTGTGGCCGTGTCTTCCCGTGGACGTCTCATCAGGACCCACGTCATTGGATTCAGACCTCACCCTAAAGCAGTAGGACCTCATCTTAATTAATCTCATCTGCAAAGACCCTATTTCTAAGTAAGGTCCCCGTCCGAGCTTCCAGGCGGACGTGAATTTGGTGTGGGTCCCGCTATTCAACACAGTCCAGGCACAGCTGAGACACACCAGCCCCAACGAGACAAGAGCCAGCTCTCAGCAGGAGGAGGGGAGCTGCTCGCCATCTCTGTGCCTGACAACAGGAAACTTAATCCGATCAGCGCAGTCTTACTGCGCCATGCGGCGTCCATTCAAAAACCACCGTGTTTAATGAAAAGGAAACAGAGCTCAAACTGATAACCTGGACGACAAGCAATGTCTTCAATCCGGATGCCTTCTTTGACCTCTCGTTAAGATCCTGTGATAAACACAGGGGCTTCCAAATGCTTCAGCTGCTGGAGAAAATCAGGGGGAAACGGGGACTTCCAACAGAGCCCTGTGAGCTACAGAAAACAGGACAAGGAAGTACTAGACCTAAAACTTCAGTAACTGACATGCATCGTTCCATACACAGATTTACTAGCAGACTGCACAGCAGAAGGGAGGTTTAGTGAACGTGACAGAGGCCGAGGGAAGGAATCAGAGGCAGCACGGAGGCGAAGAAGAAGAGCCGGGAGATTGTGCAGGGGAGGGTGATGCTGGCGCGGGACGTGACGTGTGAGCTAGCAGCTTCTGTTCCCAGGCAAATGAACCATCAGAGAAGCTCTACGCCCCAAGCAGGTACATTCTTGTGGGTCGGTGCGCAGACAGGGCTCACTCTTACAAGCAAAAGGCAAAGAGACAGTCTCTGAAGCCAAAGGAAGCGGGCAAGATGAGGCAACACCTTCGAAGAGGAAACAGTGGGACCGAGCTTTAAACAGAGACGCGGAGCCGGACCCATGGGTCTGAGGAAGCAAAAAGGGCTAATTCCAATGTAGCCCTGATATTTGGGGCTAGTGATCTGAGTCCAGGCCAGCAAGCTCAGTGTCCATTCCTGATAACCTATAATTAAGTCACTACCTCTCTCCCAGACACTGGTCTTGCAGAACCGGTTACAAAGGCCATTGGACTGTGGACAGTGCACTGCCCAGAGGGAGGGCTCCTAACTCTGACGCCAGGCCAGACCACCAGATACGGCCTGGAGACCTCCAACACCTGGGGGCCTTCTTGCAAGGCCCGAGAAAAGGACCGGAAGCATGACCCATGCTTGTGGGACAAAGAGCACAGGGAGGGGGATATAAGGGAGGGCCCCATGCGTGTTCCTTCACTCAGATTTGGAAGGCTGTTCCCTGAGTCAGCTGGCGTATTAAACAGTGTCCCTCCTACTTCCTCAGAAGCGTCCTTGGTCTTCTGCAACAGGTCTATGTGCCGAGAACCACTGCGAACCCAGGCTCCTATCCTGGGGTCGGACCCGTCCACACGGAAGAAGGGGTGAAGGAACAAGCAAGGCGTTGCCGGCAGACTTGCCCTACGAGGCAGTTCCTCGGCAGCAGGAACACGAAGCCGATGAGCCGTGGACACCCAGGGCGGACCAGGAAGATCACCAGGACGGGGCAGTTCTGTGGAGGAAGCGTGATCACCACAGGGTTCCAATACCATGGAGTTCAGCAGGTGGACGTCCTCACTGATTTGAAGTGGAGCAAATGAGTTTGTAATCATTACGGTAATGACGGAAAGAGTATTTACAAGACCGCACAGCCAGTAAGCGAGCAGAATGTGAAGCGAGCAGATCCCGCCCTTGCATTGGAGGCAGTCAATGTTGTTCACGCTGGCATACCAATCGACGGAAAGATCAGTGGCTTTTCAGAGTGACTGAGAGTCCCCCGGAAACCTGACCACAGAACTGGTTGAAAGTGGTTGCCTCCGGAAACTGGGCGAGGACGCGGGGGAGCCTAGCAGAAGGGTTTTACGGCCTCGGCGACTGCTTGCCTCTTTACTACACACGTGCAATGTTTTGAGAGCACGTTTTTAAACAAAACGTTTAAGTTGGAAAGGACACATTTTATCCGCTTGATAAATAAATGCAAAGTTAGGAAATTCTTCATCTCCCTCGTGCTGGTGGACTTCTGAGATTTCTTTAAGGCATGTTTTCTAGGAGCTTTGCGGTTTTAGGTCGTCCGGTCAGTCTTTGATGTGCTGTCATGGGTCAAAAGGGGGTGGTCCCTGATCATTTCAGCTCTGCCTCACAGAGGGCTGGGGAAAGGCTGATGCTGGAAATTTCGGGGGCTCTACGAAATTTCCTTCTGTGCCTTCTTCTGATGCACATCCATCTCTCCGATCCTCATCAAAGCAGCTAAAGTACACGATGTCTTGAATAGACGCCGACACGGCACGGCTTTTGGGTGAGGGTGTTGGCATCACTGCCGGGTGAGCCAGCATCCTGCTCGGAGAGGAAGTGAGTGGAGACAGTGTTGTTCATGGAATGTGTCTGCCTCATTGTTCCTGCAGGAAAGGTGGCCACTTGGATAACTACTCGCAGTTAATGAGCTGTGAACTCCTCAGTCACTGTGTCTTTTGCTTTTTAAGGACAAAAGGGAACATAAAATCAATAGATGTGTAAGTGTGTTCGCCCCGCAGGTGTGGCCACACACACACATCACGGCCCCGAGCACACAGCGCCTCAGAATCAGAACAACAATAATGGAAAGTCTGCACTTGAGCTGGGATTTAAAAGCGCCGCGGAGCACGAACTCTCCGAGAAGCGTGACTGGGATCTGGTGTTGGAACCCTGTGGTGATCACGCTTCCTCCACGTGGCCGTCAAGAATAACCTGGCCTGTTCTCCCAGCCCCATCATCACAGTCGTTCCCACACACTCACGGCTCTGGGTCACCGTCAGCACCCGGTTCCTGCCCTGTTTTGCTCTATGCAGCCTGTGAGGGGACCCACCCTTTTCAGCACGCCCCTCCAAACCCGCCAGGGAGCTCAGTGGGATTTAACAGTCCACACACAGACGTCCTTCTCTTCTCTATTATTTCTCTGACTGCTCTTCTCATGTCCTCTTTGCTCTCACTGAGGACCCAGCTTCCCCTGCAGTCCTTGTAAGTGAACTTATTGTTTGTGTTGCTTTATCCTAGCTAATAAAGAGGGGATATGCTAATTGACTGCCACGCCATCACAAGATGGTGACACCCACAGCCCCAAGATGGTGGTGCCCAGTCCCCTCAGCCCTGCCTCATCCAGCCGAAGTTCCCCAGTCCTCCCAGCCCCACAGAGGAAGGCAGTTGGGGGCGATCATGCCATCAGGGGAGTAGTTAGGTGTCAATCAGGCTGGCAGGGGAGTGGTTAGGGGGCTATCAGGCTGGCAGGCAGAGTGGTTAGGGGCAATCAGGCAGGCAGGCAGGTGAGTGGTTAGGAACCAGCAGTCCTGGATTGTGAGGGATGTCTGACTGCCGGACATCCCCCGAGGGGTCACAGATTGGAGTGTGCAGGCTGGGCTGAGGGACACCCGCCTCCCTCAAATGCACGAATTTCGTGCACCGGGCCTCTAGTTGAGATATAATAGACATGTATCAAAGTGCACATTTCTTTTTTCCTTTTTTAAATTAACGTTTTATTGTTGAAATTATTAAATATGTTCTCCTCCCCCACATTGACCTCTTCTAGCCCACCCCCGTCCCCCACCCCAGGCCTTCACCCCCATATTGTCTGTGCCCATGGGTTATGCATATACACATTCAAGGTCTTTGGTTGATTTCTTCCCATCTACCTACCCTCCCCCACCTTCCCTCTGAGATTCCACAGTCAGTTCCATACTTTTATGTCTCTGGATCTATTGTGTTCATCAGTTTATTTTGTTCATTAGATTCCACATATGAATGAGATCATTTGATACTTGTCCTTCTCTGACTGGCTTATTTCGCTTAGCATAATACTCTCCAGGTCCCTCCATGCTGCCTCAAAGGGTAAGAGATCCTTCTTTTTTACTGCTGCATAGTATTCCCTGGTATAAATGTATCACAGTTTTTTTTATCCACTCATCTACTTATGGGCCTTGGGACTGTTTCCAGACCTTAGCTATTGTAAATTGTGCTGCTATGAACATAGGGGTGCATGCATTCTTTCTGATTGGTGTTTTGGGTTTCTTAGGATATATTCCTAGAAGTGGGATCACTGGGTTAAATGGGAGTTCCATATTTAATTTTTTGAAGAAACTCCATACTATCCTATCTAATAATAGACAAATATGCAAATTGACCATACCTCAGACACACCAAAAAGCCACACCCACAAGCCACGCCCATCATCCAATCAGAGCGAGTATGCAAATTAACCCAAACCAAGATGGCTATAGCCACAGAGAGCAAGGTTTCCTAGGTAACAGAGCAAGCCAAGCTTTCTGCCAGCTGTTGCAGGCCTAAGCCTCCACTCAAGCTACAAAGTTTCAATTATAGAAGGTAAACAAATTCAAACAAATGGCGGCAGAATGAAGCTTGAGAGAGCAGGCCAGGGTTGCCGCCGGCAACAGGGGAAGCAAAGCTTTCCACACAACCTGGCCGGGCCCACCCGCTTAAGGCAACAAAGTTTCAATTATAACCCCAACACAAATGGCTGCGGGCCTCGAAGGGAGCCCCAGGCTTGGCTCTGCTCCAGACTACAAAGTTTCAATTGTAGAAGGAAAATAAATTCCAGATACCAGGGCCTCTGCTTGCGTTGCCAGGGGGCGTGGCCCACCTGCAAACCACCACAGGCCCCTCGCTCAGGCCGCCCCACGCCCCAAGGGAACCCCACCCTGATTAGGGACACCCTTCAGGGCAAACCAGCTGGCCCCCAACCCTGTACCAGGCCTCTATCCTATCTAATAAAAGAGTACTATGCAGATTGATCATCACTGCAACACACAATATAGCTGCCCCCATGTGGTCAAAGATCCTGCCCCCATGTGGACACAAGATGGCCACCACAAGATGGCCAGCAGGAGAGGACAGTTGGGAGGCACCCGGCCTGCAAGGGAGGGAAGTTGAGAAGGACCAGGCCTACAAGGGAGGGCAGTTGGAGGTGATCAACCCTGCAGGAGAGGGCAGTTAGGGGTAACCAGGCCGGCAGAGGAGGGAAGTTGGGGGCAAATAGGCTGGCAGCAGAGTGGTTAGGGGGTGATCAGGCTGGCAGGCAGAAGCAGTTAGGGGCAATCAGGAAGGCAGGCAGGCAAGCAGTTGGGAGCCAGCAGTCCTGGATTGTGAGAGGGATGTCCGACTGCCCGATTAGGGGAGGGGTCCCAGATTGGAGAGGGTACAGGCTGGGCTGAGGAACAACCCCCCTCGGTGCACGAATTTCGTGCACCAGGCCTCTAGTTTTCCATAATGGCTGCACCAGTCTGCATTCCCACCAGCAGTGCACTAGGGTTCCCTTTTCTCCACATCCTCGCCAGCACTTGTCATTTGTTAACTTGTTGATGGTTGCCATTCTGACAGGTGTGAGGTGATACCTCATTGTCATTTTAATTTGCATCTCTCTGATTATCAGTGACTTTGAGCATTTTTTCATATGTCTCTTGGCCATCTGTATGTCTGCTTTGGAGAAGTGTCTATGTAGGTCCTTTGCCCATTTTTTAATTGGATTGTTTGTCTTCCTTTTGTTAAGTTGTATGAGTTCCTTATACATTTTGGATATTAACCCTTTATCAGATGTATCATTGTCAAATATGCTCTCCCATACAGTGAGCTCCCTTTTCATTTTGTTGCTGGTTTCTTTTGCTGTGCAAAAGCTTTTTATTTTGATGTAGTCCCATTTGTTTATTTTCTCCTTAGTTTCCTTTGCCTTGGGGGATGTATCTGTAACCATATTGCTATGAATAATGTCTGAGATTTTTCTGCCCATGGTTTCTTCTAGGATTTTTATGGTTTCACGACTTACAATGACGTCTTTTATCCATTTTGAGTTTATTCTTGTACATGGTATAAGTTGGTGGTCTAGTTTCATTTTTTTGCATGTATCTGTCCAGTTTTCCCCACACTTATTGAAGAGACTCTCTTGACTCCATTGTATGCTCTTGACTCCTTTGTCAAATATTAATTGAGCATAATGTCTTGGGTTGATTTCTAGAGTGTCTGTTCTGTTCCAATGATTGATATGCCTATTCTTGTGCCAGTACCAGGCTGTTTTGATTATAATGGCTTTGTAGTATAACTTGATATTTGGTATTGTGATCTCTCCAATTTTGTTCTTCTTTCTCAAGATTACTACAGCTATTCAGAGTCATTTTTGGTTCCATATAAATTCTTGGAGTATTTGTTCTAGATCTGAGAACTATGCCATTAGTATTTTAATAGGGATTGCATTGAGTCTGTAGATTGCCTTGGGTAGTATGAACATTTTAATGATGTTAATTCTACCAATCCATGAACATGGTATATTCTTCCACTTGTTTATATCTTTCTCTATCTCTTTTTTCAATGTCCTGTAGTTTTCTGAGTACAGGTCTTTTATTTCCTGGATTGTTTATTGCTAAATATTTTAATTTTTTGTTGCAATGGTAAATGGGATTGTTTAGTTTCTCTTTCTGAGAGTTCATTATTGGTGTATAAAAATGCCATCAATTTCTGTGTGTTAATTTTGTATCCTGCTTTGTTGCTGAATTCATTTATTAAGTCTAATAGTTTTTGGTTGAGTCTTTAGGGTTTTCTATGTACAATATCATGTCATCTATGAATAATTACAGTTTTACTTCCTCTTTCCAATTTGTGCCTTTTATGTTTTCTTCTTGTTTGATCACTATGGCTAGGACTTCTAGTACTATGTTGAGTAAGAGTGGTGAAAGCAGACATCCTGTCTTGTTCCTGTTCTTAGGGGAAATGGTTTTAGTTTTTGCCCATTGAGTATGATGTTGGTTGTAGGTTTGTCATATATGGCCTTTATCATGTTGAGATATGATTCCTCTATTCCCACTTTGCTGAGAGGGTTTATCCCATTAGTAGAAATGTTAATGTGCTAGTTATGGGGTGTTGCTAACATGTGAATGCTTTAGATTTCTAATATCTGAAAAGGAAATCTGAAATCTGAGCCTCTGAGGCCAGATGTGGGTGGGGACGGTCCCTGATGTGGCTGTGGCCACAGGAGCTCTGTGGTGGACACGGTGGCCTGGCCCCCCACACCCACCCACCCACTGCTCTGCAGAAATTCAAAAGTCAGAACCTCCATGTCCTCCTCAGAAGCCGCCCTTCAGGATGGAATTTCACCAAACAGATTTGTGCAAGATTTGGAAGACGAAAGTGACAAGACTGCCTACGGCAAACCTATGGGAGAACAGACACGTGGAAGAGCAAAGAACGTCACCAACGTGAACTGGAGTGAACAGATGGGGGAGGAAAACACAGAGCAACATCGCAGCAGGCGACAGGCAGGGCTGGGACCAGGAGCACAGCCGGCCACGCGGGGATGGAAGGCCAAGTCTCCACCATCGCTGTCAGAGCGAGCAAACTGAGGGCACGGAGCTTTCTTTCTCCCTCCAGTGCTTCTAGTGATGGCATGACAAGGCCTGGCCACAGACCCCCGCATGGAGAGCAGAGGACAGCCAGCTGTGGAGACCCTGCCCGGGGCAGAGAAGAGGGGACGGGGTAGGCGTGGGTGGGGGGGAGGCTGTTGCTGCCAGGAGGCCTGAGGAGAGGCCCAGCCAGGGTCTGAGTCAACTGGTGTGGGAAACCGTGTTTCTTAAATATATATATATATATATATATATATATATATATATATATATATATTGATTTCAGAAAGAGAAAGGGAGAGGGAGAGAGAGATAGAAACATCACTGAGAGAGAAACATCAATCAGCTGCCTCCCACCCGCCCCCTGCTGGGGATTGAGCCTGAAACCTGGAATCAAGCCACCTACCTCCAGTTCATGGGACTGCGCCCAGCCAACTGGGCCACACTGGTGGGCAAAGCCAGTTTCCTGATAGTCTCTCTGCACTACAACCGTCCACAAAGCAGCTCCCTCACCCACCTTGTTTGGCTCAGTGGATAGAGCGTCGGCCTATGGACTGAAAGGTCAGTGTTCGATTCCAGCCAAGGGCACGTACCTTGGTTGTAGGCTCAATCCTTGGCCCTGGCTGAGGCTTTTGCAGGAGGCAACCAATCAATGTGTGGCAAATCGATGTTTCTCTCTCTGTCTGTCCCCCTCCACTCTCTCTAAAAATCAATGGAAAGATATCCTCCGATGAGAATTAACAAACAATAAAATAAAAAAAGAAGCTTCCTCAGATTTCTTCAGTATTGGGCAAGTTACAAAGCTAAAGGTATGCTGGCCTTGTGTTTTTACTCTATTCTCCAGTATTCACAGACTGCCCTAATATCTATTGGCTCTCAGCGTGCTAGCAACAGCCCTTAGCGACACCGGCGCTGGCCATCTGTGCGCGCCCTCCACTCTCCACTCCTTCCCTTCTTGCGGACTGTCCTCCTCTGGGTTGTTTCCTTGATGCCTCGGGTCTGCTCAGAGCTCACGTAGGCTGCCGCCTGTTTCATTTAGCCGCTTCCTTTTTTTGTTGCTTTTCGAGACTTACATGTTTTCCTCCCAATCTTTAATATGAATCTTCTGGTGATTTCATCTACCTGCTCCTTTTGGACTATGCACAGCAATGGCCATTCTGTCCTTGGACATTCCAGGGAGAAACGTGGGTCACAGATGCCACAGTAGACGCCCCTGTGCCACCAGAAACCCCGTGCGTCACCTGCAATCCCAAGGCTTCCTGAGAGGGTGTCAGGCGGGGACCTCGGTCAGTGTGAATTCACAGATAACAGATGCACTTCGTCTGCTGTCCTATGTTTCTAGCGCTTAGAAGAATCCTAAACCAGTAATGGCCCAGACACCCGTCTCATAAAGGGTCACTGGCGTCGTGGTCTCCTGCGTGGCACTGCTGGCTCTTTCCTCCCCCGGACGTCGGACACCATGTTTTATTGTGTTCTTCCTCTAGGGCAGTGCAACAGCCAGCACAATGGCCACCCGTGTGAATGAATCAAAACCATACCTGTGTTTTGATGTCAGACCACAAAACACATACAGCTGGGTGTGCCGCAGATTGAGTAATCAGTCGATGCGGGCCCGGGGACGAGGAGGCTGAACGCCGCTGCTCCGGGCCGCCCACACAGCGCGTGGCCGAAATGACGCAGATGGACCGTCGGACTCCGCTGTTGACATCACAGCGTTGAGGAAAGTGCTCATTTGTTCCCTTCGGTTTCCATCTCTCAGACAACGAGGATTCATGACGAGAACACCCCAACGAGGGCCTTCACGAGGGAAACGGACCACATTTCTGAAAGTCTCAGTGTAACAGTCTAGATGTCACTGGCCGTCCGGGTCCTCTGCAGCTCCCCGCCACATTACTCAGCATTGCGGGGAGCCCCAGCCACTCACTGACTGCCAGTCGGCCAAACACGGCAACACGGAAGCAACTCAGGAGCAGGGACAGCGTTTTGGTGGGTGACAGGAAATGCAATGCCGTTTTGGTGGGTGACAGGAAATGCAATGCCGTTTTGGTGGGTGACAGGAAATGCAATGCCGTTTTGGTGGGTGACAGGAAATGCAATGCCGTTTTGGTGGGTGACAGGAAATGCAATGCCGTTTTGGTGGGTGACAGGAAATGCAATGCCGTTTTGGTGGGTGACAGGAAATGCAATGCCGTTTTGGTGGGTGACAGGAAATGCAATGCCGTTTTGGTGGGTGACAGGAAATGCAATGCCGTTTTGGTGGGTGACAGGAAATGCAATGCCGTTTTGGTGGGTGACAATAAATTCAATGCCGTTTTAATGGGTGACAATAAATTCAATGCCGTTTTGGTGGGTGACAGGAAATGCAATGCCGTTTTGGTGGGTGACAGGAAATGCAATGCCGTTTTGGTGGGTGACAGGAAATGCAATGCCGTTTTGGTGGGTGACAGGAAATGCAATGCCGTTGCTGTTGATAATTCTTCAGGAAGAAGAATCATCCCAAAGTGTGTTGTTTTACACAGTCAGCCGAAGCTGCCACAGAAATCGACTCAAAGGCATGAGGTACAAAAAAAAAAGGAGATGTTGAACAAAAAAGCCAGACGCTAACAGGTAACCAGTGTGCGTTGTGAAATAGCTGTGCGGTTTGGTTCTCGGAGCGTCTGTAAAAATGAGCCGGGAAGACAGCACCCCTAGCTCCTGCCTCTGCAGGCCTCGCCTCGCGGCTCTGACGGGCGGGCAGGCCCCGGGTGTGGCCGTTGTGTGCAGGGAAGACAGGACAACTTCAAGGGGAGGGGATGCTTTCTATCGAGGGGAGTCAGCCAGGCCGTGGGCTAGCTCGCCAAGTCCTCTCTTCCTCCCTCTCCCCCCCCCCCATCATGCCCTACATACAACCAACACACGTCCCCTCTCCACATGAACACTCTGCCCGCCATTTGGTCCCTAAACCCATCCAACCACTCCCATGTCAGCCTCCCCTCCAGCCCTGTGACTTGGTCTTTTTCTTCTGCCAGGAAATCTAGTGCCATTTCATTTCCAAACGTTTCCTAGAACGAATTGCTGTGTGCATCAATGCTGTGAGGCTCTGCATGTCTGCGCACCCCCAAACCACCTCACCCACCCCAAAAGGTGGATGTTCCTAACCTTTCTTTGGGAAATGCCACCATGTTTACTCACACCCCCTCAGACAGTCTTTCCTGGGAGTCTGTCACACGTGTGCCCCTGGAACCTCGTTCTACCCCTGCCCACCTCGGTGGTTCCACCACGGAACTGGGCCTGCCCTCTGGCCCTGCCCACCTGCGCCCGCCTTCTCCGCGTTTCCGTGGGAGTGCAGGAATGGCCGGTACCGTACTGAGCACTGTGGCTAGTTAGGCACTCAACATGGCCTCTCCTCGGACACTTCCCAGTTAGCACATCTGTCAGCTGCTGGAGGAAACCGAGCAACACGACCACATGGTGAGGTGGAAATATGATATTCTTTTCAGAATTGCTCTTCTTTTTCATTATTGCTATTTTAGAGCCTGGCCAGCATGGCTCAGTGGTTGAGCGATGACCTATGAACCAGGGGGTCATGGTCTGATTCTGGGTTCCTGGTTGCTGGCTCGATCCCCAGTAGGGGGTGTGCAGGAGGCAGCCCATCAATGGTTCTCTCTCATCAGTGATGTTTCTATCTCTCTCTCCCTCTCCCTTCCTCTCTGAAATCAATAAAAAAATTATTTTAAAATTGCTATTTTAGAAAATAGGTTTTATAGCAATTACCAGGTATTTTTGTAAAAAAAAAAAAAAAAAAAAAAAAAGGGAGACCTGGGAATAAACTAGATGCTGCTGAGGGCCTTCCCATGCCCAGTACGTCTTGGGGAGGTTGTCTGGCTCTGTAACGGGCTCCGCACCCTTCCTCGCCTGGGACCGTGTACCACCCTCCACAGTGTAGACCCACAGTAGGAAGGGGACTCTGTAACCCTCTCTGAGGGGCAGAGCTCAGTGGGTTGGAGCATCCTCCCATACACCAAAACGTCGCAGGTTTGATTCCCCGTCAGGGCACATGTGCCCTGGTCAGGGCATGTGCAGGAGGCAACTGATCTATATTTCTCTCCTCTCTTTTGCTTTCTCCCTTCCTCTCTCTGTAAAATTAATAAACATATCCTTAGGTGGAGACGAAAAAAATTCATGGTTCTTTGATTTCTTGAACAATCAGCAATGTTGGTCTGATTCTCTGTTTATTTAGTGAGTTAGATAAAATCTTTGAGATTTTAGATATAATCACTTTATGTCTCTACTAGCGGCCTGGTGCATGAAATTTGTGCATGGGGGGTGGTGTCCCTTGGTGCATGAAATTCATGCATGGGGGGGCGTGTCCCTCAGGTAGAGTCCCTAGGTCTGGCCGGTGATCAGGGCCTATCAGGGCATTCCAACCCCCAGCTGCCAGCAGTTGGCCCTGCCCCCTGTTGCTGCCACTGCTTGCCATCTGTGTGGAACTGTTCCCCCTCCCCCGCCACCAGTCTCCTCCCTCTGCGGGTGACAGACCTGGGGTTCAATCACTTGGTTGGCCTGGGCCTCCCTCTGTGGGGCAATCGCTGGCCAGCCCCACACACCCACTACAGCGTCGCTGGCTAGTGGCCTGGGCCTCCCTCTACAGGGCAATAGATCACGGGACTCTGAGATAGATCGCCCAGCTGAGGGAGGCCCTGCCCAACTGTCTGGGGCTCTGTGATTGATCACTGCATAGAGGGTGGCCTGGACCTCCCTCTTTGGGGCAATTGTGGAGCCCCTCCCCCCCCCCATCGATTACCCTGCTGGCCAGTGGTGTGGGCCTCCCTCTGAGGGGTGATCGTGGGGTGATGGCGGGGCCCCCTGACCAATTGCATCACACCTGCCTTGGCTGGCCTGGCACCAGTGCGTGTCATAGTGTGGTCGTCCAGAAGGTCGTCTGGATGGTCGTTCTGCTATTTGGTCGTTCAGTCAATTTGCGTATTATGCTTTTATTATTATAGATGAGAGTCACGGTCTCATTATTCTCTTTTAAATTTTCTCTGCGTATGGAAATTTGAAATCTAAGTTTAATATGTTAAAAGACCTTTACTGGTATGGGTGTCTTCCCATCTTAAGCTGCTACGAAATGAAAACACAGCTGCTAATATCTCTCAACACCGCTGTAATTAGTTCCGTGATTAGCACATATGCAACTCTGACCTACTGAGAAACAAACAAAAAATGCATGATTATTATCATAGCTTATTGGGCTCTTCTGAGGAATACAGCGGGTGAGGGGATGGCATCCATCCATCTTTGTTGGCATTTTATCTGTAGAAACCCACTCAGAGGTGCCACGTGAAATGGCTGTTAACAGGAGACTGCTGGGGGCCAGCCTGGGGGGTGGTGAGGTTTAATTCACAACCCTCACTTCTCCGCACACCTACGGGCCACCTCCTATCCCCACGCACACTTGGTCCCAACCCTCCCTTTACTGAAGCCGCCTCCCCTCGGCCGGCCTCTCCCTGCCCGGGCAAAGTGCGAATCAGAGCGAGTTGGGGCTTTCAAGATGCACGGAACGGGTCTGGTTCCTGCCACGTCACCAGGGACGCGGCCTGGGCGGCTCACGCACATCTCACTCCAGGTGACACGGAGGTACCCCCTTCAGAGGAGTGAGCTGGTCGGTGCTGTCCCCTCGGTGCCCAGCTCGGCCTGTGTGCACCCCGCCCCCGTCCCTCCCCTCACCGTGAGCCCTCAGTTCATCTTGTTCGTCCAGTAAGCCTGCTCCTGCATATGCCAACCTGTCCGCAGATTCTGTGAACACTGAGTTCAAAACCCCCGATGGGTTACAGAAAGGCCCCACAGGAAAGCCTCACGCAGGAGTCCGGCGTGCTGAGTCGAACCAGGCTGCCTGGCAGGGACCACATGATGGCGATGGAGCCAGGGGCCAGGTGCCCACCCCCGGCGAGGGCTGCACAGGACCCGGTTTCTCTTGGGCTTCAGAGGTTGGGCTGTTGGCACCTGAACCTCAATTGCCCGGCCATTTGCGTGCTTGTCCATGACGTGAAGGAGGAGCGGTGCGGGGTTCCCCCCGGAGCCCAGCTCCTTGGCGCGTTGGGTGGCTCCCTCTCAGGGGGACCCTCCAGGACGAGCAACGCGAGTGCCTGCCTCCCAGCCTCTGGGGTGCTGGTCTCCTGTCCCCGCAGGCCCCTGGGGATTCCCACCTTTGTGGCTTTCACAACAGGACCACATCGCTAACTGGCTGGCCCTTTCATCGCCGTCTCCTCTGCGAGGAAGCCCTGCCCCGTGGTGTGCGCTCAGCTAGTTCTTCCCGTGGAGTTCAGCCAGAGCGTGTATTTGAGGCGCAGGCGCAGGGCCGGGCTCGCGGGAAGTGTTCCGGAAGCACCTAGCGGCAGGAAAACTGGATCTTGCTCCGTGTGTTAGGCCCACACAGCCACCCTCCTCCAAACACCTCGGGGTGTAAGCCAAGCGCCTCCTGAGCGCAGGGCTCTGCCGTCCTGTCGCGGTCCCACTGAGAGCTGCCTCCATGCACGCGGTGGTCTCTGCCCCTGGCCTGCTCTCCGCGCTGCCACCAGCCCTGCCTGCCCCGCATTAGGTCCCTGAACAGGAGCTCCCTCAGCATCGGGCTCTGCTGCTGAGCTGAGCGGGGAAGCAGGAGTGCATCCTCCTCACCCCAGCCTGCAGCCCAGGGCCCGAGCCCGCTCCCACCTCTCCATCCCCCCTCTGCGCCCAGGAAACCTTGGGGCGGACAGAGCACAGGAAATCGGAGAGTCAGGGACGACCCACCAGGATGGAGCTGCAGGGGAGCGGAGCGGGCTGTGTTCTTCCAGGCCAGTGGTCGGCAAACTCATTAGTCAACAGAGCCAAATATCAACAGTACAACGATTGAAATTTCTTTTGAGAGCCAAATTTTTTAAACTTAAACTTTTTCTAACGCCACTTCTTCAAAAATAGACTCGCCCAGGCCGTGGTATTTTGTGGAAGAGCCACACTCAAGGGGCCAAAGAGCCGCATGAGGCTCGCGAGCCGCAGTTTGCCGACCACGGTTCCAGGCGAGCACACTGAGAACATTCTGTTTGAGCGACAGCTCAGTACTTCTGGCTTTGGGGGCCCATCCTCAGCACCCCTCAGGTCAGACGGAGAGGAGCCGAAGCACATCGTTACCGCTGTTTTTAGTGTGAAAGTAAACTACACGGAGGAATGAAAGGCTGCTTTAAAGGCCTTTTTACTTTGAGCTTTCCGTGTTTTGTGTCTTTGAAGCACCGCAGACAATTTCTCGGCTAAGTGCACAAACTGGGGTCGATGAGCCTGCGGCCTGCCTCTGCTCCTCAGCCGCGGTAGGAACGAGACGTTCCTTGACGGAGCCGGGGGCGGCGTGCTGAGGCTTCGCTGGAGGACGGCGCCTGTGCACCCTCGGACTCGCTGAGCTGCCCCCCTGAGAGTCCTCCCCCCGAAACCCCAGAGGACAGGCAGCCAGCAGCCTCCCACGCGTGAGAGGGCCGGTGCATTTCTGATCGCTTTTCAGTCCTCCCCGCAGCTTCGACACCCTGGAAACACAGCGGGGCCCCGATTACCAGCCCTTTTAGGAAGGAAAATCTTTTATCAAAAGAGTTTAAAACACAGTTGAGTGCAAAATTAATCCATCGCTGGCTGAGCCACGGCGGCTGAGTCCACGGGCCTGAAGGGCCACACCCCAGCGCAGGCTCCGGGGCCACACGTGTGAGCGAGATGCAGTTGTAATTTTCACATTTTATCTTCCGTTTGTACATTTTTTGGTCTCAAATTTAAAAAAAAGTCATTGCTGTTTTATGAGTTCCTCTACTTTTCCATGTAAAATAGGGAGGTTTTCCCATCAGTCATTCAGACTCCACCCGAGTTCCCGTCGCCGCCTCCGCTTTCTAATTCTGCACCACGCGAGGCGGCGCCTACAGCAGGAGGCGGTATTTGCTGGGGCGGGAGAGACCACGGTGTCGCCTTCCCTCCGTTAGGGACCCAGTACAGGGGGCAGGGAGCAAAGGTCTGTCCCCCCCGGGGTTTGCGGGGTTTCTCCCTCCTCCTGGGCCTTCCCCAGGCCTCCCCAGTTCACCCCTGAGAAGGGAGCCATGTGGTGGGGCAGGAAGGAGTGGGGGCCACCCAGAGCCTGGCTTGAGCCCCACTTTTCTCAGCTGAAAGGAAGACAACACTTTCTGGTTTGAGATACGGGAATGGATGAAAAGCTCTGACACATTATGGAGAATGAATGTCAGCTGCTAGCATCACGCACAATGCAGACTCTCTGTGTGACCCGCTTCCCTGCCCGAGGTCTCCAGCTCCCACTCTGCTTCCCTGCACACTGGACACTAATTTAGCATTTAATGTACCCCTCTGAACCCCTAGAATGCAGCGTAAAGTATGTTACCCCTAGTTACTCAGTTTCTGATGGATAGATGTCTCTTTGGGGTTATCTTTTTAAGAACAGAGGCATGAAAATACTGATATACTGAAAACATCGATTGATGATCTGAATTCAATAAATGATAGACTTTGCTGTCCTGGGCCACAAAGTAACTTTTAGGAAGAGAGATGAGAAGAGGTTCTAGATTGTAGAGCTGGGAGGGATGTTTTAAAAACACACATTCCCCCCAGATGTAGAAATGGAAGCCGCGGAGCCGAGGTGCCTTCACTCACACATCTGGCTGCCGGCCGCCTCCTGACTCCGAGCTGGGCCAGAGCCAGGGCTGACCACACGCATCGCCCCGTCCACCGCAGGAGGCTCCTCCCCCCGGGCAGCTGCTGGAAGAGAGGTCCAAGGAGCGACCTGGAGATCCCGGAGGGGCGGCTCCAGCCCATCTCTGACCCCATCTTCGTTACGTGCTCCCAAATGCTCCAGATGTCCTCCACCTCCTTGAGAATAGGAGATTCACGTCTCTAATGTGAGAAAACAAAGAACTCATTGGCCAGCTGTTTTTTTCCTACCTCCTTCATCACTGGCCGCCTGGATTATTCTTTCAGCCAAACGTCCCTGCACGTGTGGGGACTCGCGAGCAGGGAGAATGCTTGTCTTGTGGCCGCCATGGTCTCGCTGCTTTACTTTGATCTTTATTCCTGCGCTGCCAGGTCTGAACTGTGCTCTTTTCCTCCCACGAGCCCTGCGGAAAAAGCGAGGCCGGTTCTCAGGGCAGGTGAGCTGTGCGTGTGTTTCCCTGGTTCTGCTCGCCCCGGGCTGTCCTGCACCGCAGGTCTGACATTTAGCTCAAGGAACAAAAGTCCCGTAGTCCACGGAAATACCGATTGAGTGAAAGAAACCGATTACTCTGAGGGTTTGTCTCTGTGACCTTGTTTCTGTGTGACGTCTGGGTTTAATCAGAAAACAAGGCGACTGGACGTGACAAGTTGTTCTCTCACTTGTTTCAACGGCAGTGACTGGAAATCGGGGTAATTCTGTGGAACGCGGATCTTTAATCCCACCAAACAAATGGGGCACAATATACAGTTGGGTTATTTAATAAATCACGACCACTAAACGTAATTTTGTGCATCCATTGGATTAGTCCGAGGATGAACACTTAATAGTAGATAAAGAAATGATAACTGGCCCTGGTTGGCTCGGCTCAGTGGTTAGAGCATCAGCCGGGCTCTGGCTCGATTCTCAGTCAGGGGGATGTCCCTGGGTTGCAGGTTTGATCCCTGGCCCAGGCTGGGAAGGGTGCAGGAGGCAACCAATCAATGTGCCTCTTCCACATCGATGTCTCTCTCCCTCTCTCACCCAAGCATATTTTTCCCATTTATTTTTAGAGAGAGTGAAAGGGAGGTAGGGAAAGAATTGAAGGTGAGATAAAGAGCTTCACAGACAAGAAAAAGCTACAGGAGTTCATCACCACCTACCTCCCTTTCACTCTCTCTAAAAATAAATGGGAAAAATATGCTTGGGTGAGGATTAACAACAACAAAAAAGGAAATGATAACTTGACCAAAGTTTATAAAAAATGATTGGAAAAAAGTTAAAACTCCAACCATTTCATGCTCCGCCTGAATAGTTTCCTTGCACTGAGGACGTGCATGTCCAGCATGAGCTATAAGTCCTTCTGTCCGAATGTTGACGCCTCAGGTTCTGAAGAAGCACCGTTTGGGGACCTTCGGACCAGCTCCGAGCTCCAGTGTCCAGCAGACTCTGGATCGAATGCCGTGTGGCCTCGTTCTCACTGCTTTTCATTTGCAATACCAGGGAGGTCATGTTAGAACTTTCCGTAAACACCAACTCAAGGCTTCAAGTGGAAGAACCACTCAGAGTGGACATCCGGGTCCACATTCTACTCAGTGGTACCTCCCAGGGCTGCTCAGTGTCTCCATGGAAACACTCCCTCCTGCAGGGGAGGGGGGAGGAGAGCCCTGGGTCCGCGTTGTCTGAGGCCCATTACAGGTACATGGTGTCTTTGAAATCAGATCCCATCCTGAGGAATTTTGTAAAAACTTCTTATAAAAATTTCCAATTATTTCCAGGAAAAAATCCCCTACAGATGGAGCTGGGCTCAGCAGGCTGTGCACTCGGCCTAGACCTGTTCATCTGTGGGCGGTGGGTGGGAGAGGAACGCCCTCAGATATGTCAGCCTCCTCATCCCTAGGACCAGACCCCGAGACAAATACCACGTCAAAGACAGAGAACACTTTTAAAAACTTTATTGTCGAGGGTATTACAGATGTTTTCCTTTTTCCCCCATTGCAACCTCTCTACCCAGTTCCTGCCCCACCCCAGGCCTTTACCACCCTATAGGTAATGCCCATAGGTAATGCATATATGTATATAAGATCTTTGGTTACTCTCTTCCTGCCACCCCCTCCCTTCTCTCTGAGATTCAACAGTCTGTTCCATGTTTCCATGCCTCTGGTTCTATTTTATTCATCAGTTTATTTTATTCCTTAGATTTCTTATTCATTTATTTTGATTTTTACATTCAATTGTTGATAGATATGTATTTGTTGCCATTTTATTGTTCATAATTTTTATTTCTTCTTTTTCTTTTTCTTCTTCTTCCTCTTCCTCTTCCTAAAGAATACCCTTCAACATTTCATGTAATACTTGGTTTGGTGGTGATGAACTCCTGTAGCTTTTTCTTGTCTGTGAAGCTCTTTATCTCACCTTCAGTTCTAAATGATAGCTTTGCTGGGTAGAGTAATCTTGGTGGCAGGTCCTTGCTATTCATCACTTTGAATATTTCTTGCCACTCCTTTCTGGCCTGCAAAGTTTCTTTTGAGAAATCAGCTGGCAGTCGTATGGGTGCTCCTTTGTAGGTAAGTAACTGCTTTTCTCTTGCAGCTTTTAAGATTCTCTTTTTATCTTTAACTCTTGGCATTTTAATTATGATGTGTCTTGGTCTGGGCCTCTTTAGGTTCCTCTTGTTTGGGATTCTCTGTGCTTCCTAGACTTGTAAGTCTATTTCTTTCACCAGGTAGGGGAATTTTTCTGTTATTATTTCTTCAAATAGTTTTTCAATATCTTGCTCTCTCTGTTCTCCTTCTGGCATACCAATAATGTAAATGATGGTGCACTTGAAGTTGTCCCAGAAGCTCCTTATACTATCTTCATATTTTTGAATTCTTTTTTCTTTTTGCTTTTCTGATTGGGTGTTTTTAGTTTCCTCATATTCCAAATTATTGATTTGATTCTCAGAATCCTCTACTCCACTATTGAATCCCTATAAATTATTCTTTATTTCAGTTAGTGTATACTTAATTTCTGACTGGTCCTTTTTCATGTCTTTGAAATTCTCACTAAATCCCTTGAAGCTCTCATTAAGTTCCTTGAGCATCCTTACAAGTATTGTTTTGAATTCTCTATCCAATAGTTTGCTCGCTTCCATTTCTTTCATTTGTGACATGTTTCTTTGTCTCTGCAATTTTGCTGATTCCCTATGTTTGTTTCTATGTATCAGGTAGAACTGTGATGTCTCCTGGAATTGGTAGAGTGGCCTTGTGTAGTAGATGTCCTGTAGGGCCCAGTGGCTTAGCCTCCCCAGTCATCTGATCTGGGCACTCTAGGTGTGCCCCTGTGTAGGCTGTGTGCACAATCTTGTTGTAGTTGAGCCTTGATTGCTTTTGGCATCACTGGGACGAATTGACCTCCAGGCCAACTGGCTGTGAGGACAAGCTATGACTACAATGGAAGAGCTGCTGTGAAGGAGACACCCCTATAGAGCAGGACTTGATTCAATGGGGTTTTTATGCTCACTCAGTCTGCCTCTTGAGTGTGTAGCTTGTGTATTTGTAGAGTTGTAATCTGGTATGGTCTGAAGCTGTCCACCTGGTGCACTGGCTCTGGGGCCTCCCAGTAGGTGCAAAGTTGGCCACTGCCTGGGGCCACCCAGCAGGAGCTACAGAGAGATCTGAAGATGGATGCAGCTTATATTGGGCTTGGAAGTACTGAGGCAAGGCCAAGCTGTGAAGCAAGGTAGTCTAGTGCTTGGGCCTCTTATAGATAGGTTTGGGGCATGCTGATGCCAGCTACTGCTTATTTGAGAGATTTTAGGGATGTCTGAAGCCTGAACCAGGACAGGCCATTCATATGGGAAAGCTGCTGCAAACAGCTTGGGTGGGGCTGCAAATTGGATGGGGTGGGGGTCTCAGGGAATCACTAGGGGGGAGGGAACAGTGTGAGCCATGCTGATAGAAATTCAATATGGCGTCTGCCAGTCAGCTCTGTGATGGGGGAGGTCCCAACATGGAACAATGATCTCTGTGAGCAGCCCCGTTTGGGAGAAAGCTGCCCCTGAGTTCTTGCTCCTGTGCCAGACAAACCAGTTTCTCCGTGTATGTCACTGGATCTTCCAAAGCCTCTGCCCAGTGCTAGAGCTTAGAGGAAGCAGGACCCTGTAAGTTCATGTGCTGGCCCTTTAAGAGGAACTGCCTGGATCTCCAGCAGCCTCCAAGTCATTCAGTCACAATCCCTGCTGGATTTTTCAGCTCAAAGTTATGGGAACTTCTCTTTCAAGGTCTGGAACCCTGGGCTGGGGACCTGGTGTGGGGCTGGGACCTCTTGCTTCTCACAGGAGGCCTCTGCAGCCAAGATGTCCCTCCCAATTAAAAAATATGCCACACGTGGGTGTCAGACCAGCCTGTTCTGTGCTTCTGCACCTCTTACTAGTCTCTATGTACTTTCTTCTTTACTTATCTGGTTGTAGGACTTCTATTTAGCCAGATTTCAAGTGGTCCTGAATGATGGTTGTTCTGTATTTTAGTTATAATATTGATGTGGTTGTGGGAGGTGATGTGTACTGGCGTTTAACTATGCCGCCATCTTCGTTCTTCCAGGCAGAGAACATTTTAATTCACCACCACTGAAAATACTGGTAGCTCTGGGACAGATTAATTGCTGTGAGCAGGGAAAATAAAAAGTAAACTTTTGATAAATGCCAGGTTTTGTGACAAATTAAACACTAAATTGCCAACATCTATGTGCTCACCCAGTTCCTAAGTGACTCATTATGTAACCCCTGGATCACCATTTGTAGTGGGAATAGGAATATAAACCTTTCCAAATAGGGAGGGGCCTCTGTTCTGTGATGCCTGACTCCCAGGTGAAAGGAAACTGGCAAAAAACATAAAAAAGGAGAGGTAGATGAAAGAGCATACTAATGAATATGTGTTCTCTTTTCCAAAGTAGTACAGTACTTATAAGGCAACCTGAGCCACTATTAAAGCATTTTAGGCCTCCCTAAAACATTCTGGATATTCAGATAGTTTAAATGACAAATATGCCTGTATTTTGAATTAGATTATAACCTCAAGTTTTTCTTTTCTTTCCATTTTTCAGATCACTACCAAATATCTAAGATTTCCCAAAAGAAAAGAGAGAGAGAGAGAGAGAGAGAGAGAGAGAGAGAGAGAGAGAAGGGGAAATGAGGATGAAAATTGCCTATTTATTTGTCTTGCAAATTCAAGATTAAATTAATGGACAAGTAAAAAGTATGTCCTAGATTAGTATGCCTTACTCCAAAATCTCTTGCCTCTTCATCCTTTTAAGGGAACATTCTCTCTCATTAGTTTGTTTAACAAATCAGTTTGAAGTTTTTATGATCTCTCAGACACTGTGGTAGGTACTGGAGAAACAGGTGTGTAAGACGGAGCCCCAGTCCTCAAGAAATGAGCATACCAGGGGCAGGAAAGGGCGCGTACAACACCAGGTCGTGATTAATGCTACGGAGAAAAGTAAGGCAGACGAAGGTGATAGAGAGTGCTCAGGTGAGCTATTTAGAAAGGGCAGTGCAAGAGAGCCTCTTTAAGACATGACATCCTTGACATCGGTCGTGGCAATGAGTTCATGGATTTGATACCAAAACTAAAGGCAACGAATACAAAAATAAACAAGTGGGACTACATTAAACTGAAAAGCTCTGAACAGCAAAGGAAACCAATGACACAATGAAAAGGCAACCATAGAAATATAAATAAACACACACACACACACACACACATACAATGGAATACTGTTTGTTTGCAAAAAGGAAATCCTGCCATTTGTGACAACATGGGTAGACCTTTAGGGCATTTTTCTAAGTGAAATAAATTAGACAAAGATAAATACTATATGATCTCACTTTTATGTAGAATCTAAAATAATAAAAGGGTAATGTGCTAATTAGACCGGACATCATTCCTGACGTCCTTCCTGATGAAGCCAGGGCCGGAGGGAAGCCTGGGTCCTGGGTGCCAGAGTGAAGCCGGTGCCAGTGGCTGGGGGAAGGCAGGCCTACTCTTGCACAAATTTCATGCATCGGGCCTCTAGTCTTTAAAGAAAAAACAACCCAAACAAAACAACAACAAACCCCCCCAACAACACAAAACCAAAAACCCCACAAAATTATCAGAGGTGAGGGGAGTGTAGAGGGTGGGAAAAATAGGTGAAGGCCCAAGCTTCCAGTTGTAAGTCCTGGGGATACATTTAAAAATAAATAAATAAAAAGTAAAGACGTGCTATTTGAGCAGTAGCAACCTGATAGAACCTGGTAAAGATCGGGAGGAAGGAGAGAACCTGGTGCGGATGGGGAAGAGGGAGAGAACCTGGTGCGGATGGGGAGGAAGGAGAGAACCTGGTGCGGATTTGGAGGAAGAAGAGAACCTGGTGTGGATCGGGAGGAAGGAGAGAACCTGGTGTGAATCTGGAGGAAGGAGAGAACCTGGTGCGGATTGGGAGGAAGGAGAGAACCTGGTGCAGATCGGGAGGAAGGAGAGAACCTGGTGTGAATGGGGAGGAAGGAGAGAACCTGGTGCGGATTGGGAGGAAGGAGAGAACCTGGTACAGATTGGGAGGAAGGAGAGGACCTGGTGAGGATCTGGAGGAAGGAGAGAACCTGGTGCGGATGGGGAGGAAGGAGAGAACCTGGTGTGGATCGGGAGGAAAGAGAGGACCTGGTGAGGATCTGAAGGAAGGAGAGAACCTGGTGTGGATGGGGAGGAAGGAGAGAACCTGGTGTAGATCGGGAGGAAGGAGAGAACCTGGTGTGGATGGGGAGGAAGGAGAGAAGCTGGTGGAGATTGGGAGGAAGGAGAGAACCTGGTGGAGATCGGGAGGAAGGAGAGAACCTGGTGAGGATCTGAAGGAAGGAGAGAACCTGGTGTGGATCGGGAGGAAGGAGAGAACCTGGTGTGGATGGGGAGGAAGGAGAGAACCTGGTGCGGATCTGGAGGAAGGAGAGAACCTGGTGTGGATTGGGAGGAAGGAGAGAACCTGGTGTGGATGGGGAGGAAGGAGAGAACCTGGTGTGGATCTGGAGGAAGGAGAGAACCTGGTGGAGATCGGGAGGAAGGAGAGAACCTGGTGGAGATCGGGAGGAAGGAGAGAACCTGGTGCGGATCTGGAGGAAGGAGAGAACCTGGTGCGGATCTGGAGGAAGGAGAGAACCTGGTGTGGATCGGGAGGAAGGAGAGAACCTGGTGAGGATGGGGAGGAAGGAGAGAACCTGGTGTGGATGGGGAGGAAGGAGAGAACCTGGTGTGGATGGGGAGGAAGGAGAGAACCTGGTGGAGATCTGGAGGAAGGAGAGAACCTGGTGCAGATTGGGAGGAAGGAGAGAACCTGGTGTGGATCGGGAGGAAGGAGAGAACCTGGTGCGGATCGGGAGGAAGGAGAGAACCTGGTGTGGATCTGGAGGAAGGAGAGAACCTGGTGTGGATGGGGAGGAAGGAGAGAACCTGGTGCGGATCGGGAGAAAGGATGTTCTTAGCCCCAGGGACGCACCTGGTGTAATCACGAAGGTCAAGAAAGCACAGTGCTGAAGCAGAGTGATCAGGGAGTCGTGGCAGGGGTGAGCTTGGTGGTTGAGGTGGGCCTACTGCAGGGCCTTAGTGGCCTTTGGTGAGGACTTTGGATTTTATGTCTGACGGGAACGTTTTGGAGAAATTTGAGGAGGGAAGAGATGTGGTCCTATTTATGAGAAGATCACTTTGGTTGCTGTGTAGACACTAGACTGTGGAGAAGCAGGGACACCATGAAGTAGGTGTGCAGAGTCTAAACAAGAGAAGATGGTAGCTCGAATGGGACTGGAAGCTCTGATGATGGTAGATATGGTTAGATTTGGGATGGAAGCTGTGATGGTGGGAATGGCTGGATTTGGGATGGGAACTGTGATGATGGAGGGAATGGCTGGATTTGGGATGGGAACTGTGATGATGGAGGGAATGGCTGGATTTGGGATGGGAACTGTGATGATGGAGGGAATGGCTGGATTTGGGATGGGAACTGTGATGACGGAGGGAATGGTTGGATTTGAGATGGGAACTGTGATGATGGAGGGAATGGCTGGATTTGGGATGGGAACTGTGATGATGGAGGGAATGGCTGGATTTGGGATGGGAACTGTGATGACAGAGGGAATGGCTGGATTTGGGATGGGAACTGTGATGATGGAGGGAATGGTTGGATTTGGGATGGGAACTGTGATGATGGAGGGAATGGCTGTATTTGAGATGGGAACTGTGATGATGGAGGGAATGGCTGGATTTGGGATGGGAACTGTGATGACAGAGGGAATGGCTGGATTTGGGATGGGAACTGTGATGACAGAGGGAATGGCTGGATTTGGGATGGGAACTGTGATGATGGAGGGAATGGTTGGATTTGGGATGGGAACTGTGATGATGGAGGGAATGGCTGTATTTGAGATGGGAACTGTGATGATGGAGGGAATGGCTGGATTTGGGATGGGAACTGTGATGACAGAGGGAATGGCTGGATTTGGGATGGGAACTGTGATGATGGAGGGAATGGCTGGATTTGGGATGGGAACTGTGATGACAGAGGGAATGGCTGGATTTGGGATGGGAACTGTGATGACAGAGGGAATGGCTGGATTTGGGATGGGAACTGTGATGATGGAGGGAATGGTTGGATTTGGGATGGGAACTGTGATGATGGAGGGAATGGCTGTATTTGAGATGGGAACTGTGATGATGGAGGGAATGGCTGGATTTGGGATGGGAACTGTGATGATGGAGGGAATGGCTGTATTTGGGATGGGAACTGTGATGATGGAGGGAATGGCTGTATTTGGGATGGGAACTGTGATGATGGAGGGAATGGCTGGATTTGGGATGGGAACTGTGATGATGGAGGGAATGGCTGGATTTGTGATGGGAACTGTGATGATGGAGGGAATGGCTGGATTTGGGATGGGAACTGTGATGATGGAGGGAATGGCTGGATTTGGGATGGGAACTGTGATGACAGAGGGAATGGCTGGATTTGGGATGGGAACTGTGATGATGGAGGGAATGGCTGGATTTGGGATGGGAACTGTGATGACAGAGGGAATGGCTGGATTTGGGATGGGAACTGTGATGATGGAGGGAATGGCTGTATTTGGGATGGGAACTGTGATGATGGAGGGAATGGCTGTATTTGGGATGGGAACTGTGATGATGGAGGGAATGGCTGGATTTGGGATGGGAACTGTGATGACAGAGGGAATGGCTGGATTTGGGATGGGAACTGTGATGATGGAGGGAATGGCTGGATTTGGGATGGGAACTGTGATGATGGAGGGAATGGCTGTATTTGGGATGGGAACTGTGATGATGGAGGGAATGGCTGGATTTGGGATGGGAACTGTGATGACAGAGGGAATGGCTGGATTTGGGATGGGAACTGTGATGATGGAGGGAATGGCTGGATTTGGGATGGGAACTGTGATGATGGAGGGAATGGCTGTATTTGGGATGGGAACTGTGATGATGGAGGGAATGGCTGGATTTGGGATGTGAACTGTGATGATGGAGGGACTGGCTGGATTTGGGATGGGAACTGTGATGATGGAGGGAATGGCTGGATTTGGGATGGGAACTGTGATGATGGAGGGAATGGCTGGATTTGGGATGGGAACTGTGATGATGGAGGGAATGGCTGGATTTGGGATGGGAACTGTGATGACAGAGGGAATGGCTGGATTTGGGATGGGAACTGTGATGATGGAGGGAATGGCTGTATTTGGGATGGGAACTGTGATGATGGAGGGAATGGCTGGATTTGGGATGGGAACTGTGATGATGGAGGGAATGGCTGTATTTGGGATGGGAACTGTGATGATGGAGGGAATGGCTGTATTTGGGATGGGAACTGTGATGATGGAGGGAATGGCTGGATTTGGGATGGGAACTGATGATGGAGGGAATGGCTGGATTTGGGATGGAAGCTGTGATGATGGTGGGAATGGCTGGATTTGGGATGGGAACTGTGATGACGGAGGGAATGGCTGGATTTGGGATGGGAACTGTGATGACAGAGGGAATGGCTGGATTTGGGATGGGAACTGTGATGATGGAGGGAATGGCTGTATTTGGGATGGGAACTGTGATGATGGAGGGAATGGCTGGATTTGGGATGGGAACTGTGATGATGGAGGGAATGGCTGTATTTGGGATGGGAACTGTGATGATGGAGGGAATGGCTGGATTTGGGATGGGAACTGTGATGATGGAGGGAAGGCTGTATTTGGGATGGGAACTGTGATGATGGAGGGAAGGCTGTATTTGGGATGGGAACTGTGATGATGGAGGGAATGGCTGGATTTGGGATGGGAACTGTGATGACAGAGGGAATGGCTGGATTTGGGATGGGAACTGTGATGATGGAGGGAAGGCTGTATTTGGGATGGGAACTGTGATGATGGAGGGAATGGCTGTATTTGGGATGGGAACTGTGATGATGGAGGGAATGGCTGTATTTGGGATGGGAACTGTGATGATGGAGGGAATGGCTGGATTTGGGATGGGAACTGTGATGATGGAGGGAATGGCTGGATTTGGGATGGGAACTGTGATGACAGAGGGAATGGCTGGATTTGGGATGGGAACTGTGATGATGGAGGGAATGGCTGTATTTGGGATGGGAACTGTGATGATGGAGGGAATGGCTGGATTTGGGATGGGAACTGTGATGATGGAGGGAATGGCTGTATTTGGGATGGGAACTGTGATGATGGAGGGAATGGCTGTATTTGGGATGGGAACTGTGATGATGGAGGGAATGGCTGGATTTGGGATGGGAACTGTGATGATGGAGGGAATGGCTGGATTTGGGATGGGAACTGTGATGATGGAGGGAATGGCTGGATTTGGGATGGGAACTGTGATGACGGAGGGAATGGCTGGATTTGGGATGGGAACTGTGATGACAGAGGGAATGGCTGGATTTGGGATGGGAACTGTGATGATGGAGGGAATGGCTGGATTTGGGATGGGAACTGATGATGGAGGGAATGGCTGGATTTGGGATGGGAACTGTGATGATGGAGGGAATGGCTGTATTTGGGATGGGAACTGTGATGATGGAGGGAATGGCTGTATTTGGGATGGGAACTGTGATGACAGAGGGAATGGCTGGATTTGGGATGAGAACTGTGATGATGGAGGGAATGGCTGGATTTGGGATGGGAACTGTGATGATGGAGGGAATGGCTGGATTTGGGATGGGAACTGTGATGATGGAGGGAATGGCTGGATTTGGGATGGGAACTGTGATGACGGAGGGAATGGCTGGATTTGGGATGGGAACTGTGATGACAGAGGGAATGGCTGTATTTGGGATGGGAACTGTGATGACAGAGGGAATGGCTGGATTTGGGATGGGAACTGTGATGATGGAGGGAATGGCTGGATTTGGGATGGGAACTGTGATGATGGAGGGAATGGCTGGATTTGGGATGGGAACTGTGATGACGGAGGGAATGGCTGGATTTGGGATGGGAACTGTGATGACGGAGGGAATGGCTGGATTTGGGATGGGAACTGTGATGATGGAGGGAATGGCTGGATTTGGGATGGGAACTGTGATGATGGAGGGAATGGCTGTATTTGGGATGGGAACTGTGATGACGGAGGGAATGGCTGGATTTGGGATGGGAACTGTGATGATGGAGGGAATGGCTGTATTTGGGATGGGAACTGTGATGACGGAGGGAATGGCTGGATTTAGGATGGAAGCTGTGATGATGGAGGGAATGGATGGATTTGAGATGGAAACTGTGATGATGATGATGGGAATGGATAATTTGGGATGGAAGCTGTGATGATGGAGGGAATGGCTGTATTTGGGATGGAAGCTGTGATGATGGAGGGAATGGCTGGATTTGGGATGGGAACTGTGATGATGGAGGGAATGGCTGGATTTGGGATGGGAACTGTGATGATGGAGGGAATGGCTGGATTTGGGATGGGAACTGTGATGATGGAGGGAATGGCTGTATTTGGGATGGGAACTGTGATGATGGAGGGAATGGCTGGATTTGGGATGGGAACTGTGATGACGGAGGGAATGGCTGGATTTGGGATGGGAACTGTGATGACAGAGGGAATGGCTGGATTTGAGATGGGAACTGTGATGACAGAGGGAATGGCTGGATTTGGGATGGGAACTGTGATGACAGAGGGAATGGCTGGATTTGGGATGGGAACTGTGATGATGGAGGGAATGGCTGTATTTGGGATGGGAACTGTGATGATGGAGGGAATGGCTGGATTTGGGATGGGAACTGTGATGACAGAGGGAATGGCTGGATTTGGGATGGGAACTGTGATGATGGAGGGAATGGCTGTATTTGGGATGGGAACTGTGATGACAGAGGGAATGGCTGTATTTGGAATGGGAACTGTGATGATGGAGGGAATGGCTGGATTTGGGATGGGAACTGTGATGATGGAGGGAATGGCTGGATTTGGGATGGGAACTGTGATGATGGAGGGAATGGCTGTATTTGGGATGGGAACTGTGATGACAGAGGGAATGGCTGTATTTGGAATGGGAACTGTGATGATGGAGGGAATGGCTGGATTTGGGATGGGAACTGTGATGATGGAGGGAATGGCTGGATTTGGGATGGGAACTGTGATG